>NC_090265.1:1029172326-1030372326 GCF_040414725.1 Anabrus simplex | reverse complement strand
TGTGCTTGTGAGGACTTTATACCAGTAATTATGAACTCAATCTGGACCTGACGATTTTTATTGAGGCACTCTTTGAAGTCTTCGGGTGTTATTCTCACACTTAGCACGTCATTAATAGTCTGAGATCTCAGGTTCTTATTATTCTGCAAACAACAATCCCTTTGATAGTTTTCAGGATTTTACAAGATGTCTAATGAGAATTTTTCAACTTTGTATTGGTTTGGAACTTGATCTTCTATTCATTTAACTTTTTTTGTTAGCAGAGATCCATTGAATGTTTTCTCATTGGTATGGAGAATCATGTCTTCCTGCTGCCTCCTCAAATGTTATCTATATCTTCGCAATCTACTAGAAAGTACTGTCACTGGATATTACGGTCTATGATATGTCAGTTTACCGTGGGTTAGCTCCGGTATTTTGAGTGGTCGAGTGATTTCCTTGAATTCTTTCACCAGTCTCTTTGATGTGGCGTTGTTATTCCTGTACTGGGAGAGACGTCCTAAATTTTCCCTGAGGGTCTCTACATTTTCCTTGTCTCTTCTCATCAATGGCGGATCACTTATCACGAACCCCACTAAGCTGAGTTTTCTGAAGACATGGAACTCTTCAAGGGAGTGGCATTATTGGATGTGCTGAGGTAGTATGCGCATATCCAGATGTTCAACGAGTTCTCTCATTCGTTTATTTACTAGATGTCTGGATATTGTGTCAGTAATTTTGAATTTCAAACATGCAGTCTCAAAATTGCATTCTAGTTCTTGGAGAACTTCTGAGGAGTTTGCCGACTTGTTTCACTATCATGAATTACGGCAGGTACATCTTTGATCATTATTTGAGGTTATGGTGATCCTTTACTGGCCGGGCTGAGTGGCTCAGACGGTTAAGGCGCTGGCCTTCTAACCCCAACTTGGCAGGTTCGATCCTGGCTCAGTCCGGTGGTATTTGAAGGTGCTCAAATACGACAGTCCCGTGTCGATAGATTTACTGGCACGTTAAAGAACTCCTGCGGGACTAAATTCCGGCACCTCGGCGTCTCCGAAGACCTTAAAAAGTAGTTAGTGGGACGTAAAACAAATAACATTATTATTATTATTATTATTGATCCTTTACTGAGTCTTTCTCGATAGCAGTCGGTACGGCACTTGAGAGAAAGTTATTAGTTATGAATGCTCTTCTTTCGGTCGACCAAATTTTGTTCTCTCACAATGTTTCTAAGTCTACTGAACAAGAGATGAAATATTTTCCTGTAACTTTTCTCTCTTTCCACATTAGTAGACTGATACAAACAACGCATTACGTCTTCATTTATTCCACTGGTCCACTTAATGCATTGCCTGACTTTGCCAGCATGAATGTTGCTGATCTGCAATTGAAACACGTGTAGCTGGTGCAGTCTGTAGAGTTTTTGGGGAACTGCTGAAACACGCGTCGGCTGTAGATGCAGGTACAGATGTTGTTTGCAGCCGCCCGCTGCGAGTCGGATGCTTCAAGGGTGGTTTCCTTTCAGAGATTTTCTTCCTCAAGACAGGTTGCCTTTTCTACAGCTCAGGAGACCCGTCTACCCGGCCCTTTCCAGATGCTATCCTCCGGACCCTGGGGCTGCTGAGGGCAGGGGCGCCGCTGCCTGAGTGGGACCATCCTTATGGGAGTTCCCACCTGCTACCCTATTATTATTATTATTATTATTATTATTATTATTATTATTATTATTATTATTATTATTATTATTATATATAATTCGCTGGGGCCATCAAGGACCACGTTAAGTCTTGTTGCATTTGACACTGAACTTGGCCTTCTTTAGAGCCCAAATTTCCCTCATTCTTTGTGAGTGGGCCTGCTTACGCTCCTTATTATTATTATTATTATTATTATTATTATTATTATTATTTATTATCGGCCCCGTGTTCTCTGGTTAGCATGTCTGCTTCTCACCCGGAAGTCCTGGTTTCGATTCATGGCCTGGTTACGCTCACCACGCGTTACCTTTGGGCTCAGCAGCGGTCACTGGTATGCCAATGTCCTTTAGGGCTGTAGCGTCATTGGTTTTTATTATTACTTTTGTCGTTGTCGGTGTTATTAGCTAAGCCATTTCCGTACATGCTGTTGGAAGATAAACCCGTACCCTCGACACGAGTTAGATTTATGATATGAAAATTAGCCTTTCCAAGACTGAAGTGATGTCAGTAAGGAAGAAAGGAGAATTGAATGTCAGATTGACAATACAAAACCGAGCTCGATAGCTGCAATCGCCTAATTGCGGAGATAGTGGGTTCGAATCCCATTGTCGGCAACCCTGAGGATGGCTTTCCATAGTTTCCCATTTTCACACCAGGAAAATGCTGGAGCTGTACCTTAATTAAGGCCACGGCCGCTTCCTTCCCACTCCTAGCCCTTTCCTGCCCATCGTCGCCGTAAAACCTATCTGAGTCGGTGCAATGTAAAGCAACTTGCAAAAAAAAAAAAAAAAGCTGGAACAAATAGATCATTGCAAGTATTTAGGATGTGTAATATCCCAAAATGGTGGTATAGTAAGGGAGCGTGAACCAAGGAGCATCAAAGCTAATTCGAGAGATCGAACTTGCGATGAACAATATTGTGTAAGAAAGAAGTCAGCTTCCGGACGAAACTATCTCTACCCTGGTCTGTTTTTAGACCAACTTCGCTGTACGGAAGTTAATGCTAGGTGGACTTATGTTATTTTATTCATAAGTTAGAAGAAACAGACTGGAATGTAACGAGAATGATAGCTGGTACAAAAGAAGGGGGGGGGGCGGAAATGAACTTTGTACTCCTTTTTGATGTAGGGTGAATGTACGTCGAGTTCTTCGGCTTCCTAATAGGGAATCGAATCCACTTCCTTCCGGGTGAACCAATCACGCCTTTAACATCTGTGTTACGCAGCCCCTATTATTTATATATTACCTTGAAGAGAGAGAGAGAGGAAGAGAAAGTTTGCTGTGCACATTATGTGACAAACATTGATGACATCATAATTGTTCATGAATGGCTTGTATAAGAAAGTAAGTGAACTTCGGTTGTCGTACACTGGGTCGTAACAGCTGTAGTAAATAGGGATACAGATTTTAAAGCTTCACGAGACTGTGCCGTATATCCGAATTACCAGCTTCTTCATGATTAAACACAAATTCCTAAGAGATATTTGTAGCCTCTTCTACCAAGGGGGCATCATACACGTACTTTTCTGGTAGTATAACGGGAAGAGGGTTACACTTAGAAAGCTTCCCGAAGGATTACCATTTTATAGCACCTGACGGTAAGAAAGTCTTCACAACTTGGAGGAGAAACATAAAATGGACAATAAACGTGAGACTTCAGCTTCAGTACCCTCTAGCTACATTTCGTATTACTGTATTGAAAGTGCCTTCATTCTTATTCGTAACTAGCAAATGTACCCGTGCTTCGCTACGGTATTCTGCATTGTATACGAATATTGAAGTAAATATTGTACATGCAGTAAATAAGATAGTTTTAAAAAAGCATGTCTCTTAGCGTTATCCGAGAAACAGCATGGAGAGGTCCCCATACGTTGTTTCCAATGTAAAGTGCTTGTTACGGATTTGTGATGATAACGACAGGCTCACTTGCCTACTGCCATTCACAATCGAGTTGGGAAGTTTACATTATAATTGCAGGCCCCATTGCCTACTGCGCGGCCACAATCGATTTGTGGAGTTTCTGTTACAATGGCAGCCCCCCTTTCCTACTTCCAGACATATTACAAATTGAGGAGTTTTTATTATAATGGCAGGAAACTTCCCTACAACCAGTCAAAATTGAGTTGTACAGTTATCATTATAATGACAGGCCCCTTTTCCAACTGCCAGCCAGCTTACTGCCAGTCACACCAAGTTGGTGAGTTTCCATCAAAATAGCAGGCCACTATGCCCAATTCCAGACACATTCTATATGAGGACATTTGTTTATAATTGCGGGCACCCTTGCCTATTGCCAAACACAATCGGGTAGAGGAGTTTTAAACAAAACTGCATGCTCCCTTGCCTTCTGCAAGTCAAATCAAGAAGTGAATTATTCATTACAATGGTAGGCCTGCCTTATTAATGCCAGTTACACAGGAATTGGAGAAGGACCCCATTCCTACTGCCAGTCAAAGTCGGTGTGGGGATTACTGATTACAATAGCAGACACACCCTTTCTCGATCGCTACAAAATCGACATCATTGAATATATATAGTTCGACATACGAAAGTATGTGCTTGTTTACAATATTGCAGACCTTCATTTACAGATTAACTGCTGCTAAGCGGTACATCATATTGAGAAAGGATTATACCATATGACGCCGGATTTAGCGGTCTAAATTGCTGGTCTTATGATATGTCATCTATCCTTGGGTCAGATTGAGTTAGAAACGTGGAATAGGGTAAAATTTGTGTAAGATTATCGCACATTGCATTGCTTTTCGGATAATTAAGTGACAGCCACATACATAGCATTTGGCTCATATATGGCTACTGGGTGGACCAATTTTCGTGTAGAGTTTGATGATTCTATAAGTGATGGAAGGTATGAATTATGTATGTGAAAAGTCCAAATTTACTTAACATCGAGAAATAGAGAAACATCAAACGTAAAAGGATAGAAATACGACAAAATGTCGTAAGACCAAGGTTGTAGATCACTCCAAATTGAACAGGGTTGTGCCATCCGTTATGTGATAATACTTCCCGAAGGTCTGCACCATCATTAAAATTGCCTCCATATTTCGATATTCTTCGGGATAAAAAGGGAAAAATTTAAAGATCTTGGAAGTTTTCCGTCCGTTACAGGCTAAAACGTATAATTTTGCCAAATTTCAATATCCTTCTTCGAGTGGCAGATTATGCCGCAATCTGAGTTTTCGGTGAGGAGTGTAAAAATTAGCACTTTTAAGAAACTAAACCAAAAAGTATGCAGATGGACATTATTACCCCTTAAACGTGTAGCTGTACGAAAATTTCGCCAAAATAGTCAATGTACAGGCACACAGTCGTTACGATTTTATTTACATAGATAGATAAGGAACCTGCTCCACGTACAACACCTTTTGGGCTATATCCGCTGGACTTGACCTGAAAAACGGACCGTTTATGATATCTCCCTTATTAATCCTCCTGTCGATAAAATGCACATGAAAAAAGTTTTAGAGATGGAATTTAATCACGTTTGGTCGATTTCCAGTCAGGTTGGTCTTGTACTGTATATATTGTGTAAGAGTAAAATCACCATTTCGGTTCCCTATAAACCGCCAGTCCATTCCGGGAACATGAAGTGTTATTGACGATTAACACCTACCGTTGGACAGGTGGATGTTAATATAAAGTTTGACTCAAATATCTTCAGTAGTTTTCAAGTTGTAAAAAATACGCTTTACACGCACCCGCTCTTGAGTTAAGTCCGGTGGGACTTGTACCGGAAAGCGGTCCGTTAATGATATCTCCCTTATTAATCCTCATATTGAAATGATGCACATGAAGAAAAAGGCTTAGAAATTAATTTCCATTAAGGCAGGTAAATTTACATGAAGTTTGGTTGTGTATATTTTTTGGGAATGCAAAATCACGCTTTCGGTTTCGTATAATCCCCCAGTCAATTCAGAGATTTAGAAACAATATTTGCCCTAAAACCTACCAAAGGACAGGTGTATTCTAAATATCAAGTTTGGTGGAAATATATCCAGTAGCTTCCAAGTTATAGACAAACAGACAAACAGACAAACAAACAAACAGACAGACACCAAAACTGAATATATGCAGATGGTCATTATTACACCTGAAACGGATAACTGTACGGAAATTTCGCCAAAATTTTCAGTGTGCAGACACACTCTAGAAGTGCAGACCTTTATTTCGATAGTTACTGCTTTGAAACTGTACGACGTATCTAAAACGGACTTCACCATCAGACGCCCCTTTCAGTGCTCTACATGGTTGGTCCTATGACATCTTCTCGTATCTCCTATATTTATGGGTTAGATTGAGTTAGTTATTGAATGGTGTGAAATTTTGTACAGTTTTCACATACTACTTTATATTTTTGATACTCATATGACAGCTAGAATCTTAAAATTTGGCTATAACATGGCCAATGGTCATGTCAATGTGCGTGCCGAATGTCATGATTCTTCCTTTCCTGCAAGTGTGCCAAATGACTACATATACTTGTAAAAGTACAAAATCAACTTGAAATCGAGAAATACAGCTGTATTTAACCTATTAGGGATAGAGATACGACGAAAAGTCATAGAACAAAAGTTGTAGATCTCTCCAAAATGAAACGCCATTTGCTTTCTGACTTGTGATACGACTTACTGATTAATCACCAATTACCCCGAAACGAAGGTCTGCACCGTCGTTAAAATTGCATCCATATTTCGGAATTTTCCTGGGCCAAAATTTATACATTTGCATAGCTTATAATATTTCCTCAAAGAAAAGAGTGTCCGGCATTCGGGATTAGCACTCGCATACATACGTGGTAATTAAGGAAGAAAATAATACAGTTTAGTAAGTTGAAATTAATAGAAAATGGATTATAACTGAGGACATCCGGATGACGACAAATATGTAAATACCAAATGAATGTATTGGAAAATCAAATGCTCCTCAATAAATTATGGCGGTGTGAGTTATGGATATAAGAATGCGTTAATCGGAGAGAAATTTAAGCGCAGGGATTCTTAGGTAATCAGATAAGAAGATGAATACTTGTGTTATTACTTAAGCTATTCTAGGACGGTTATAACCTCCAATGATATTCCGCCGAATGGCCGATTGACGACTCTCTTGCTTTCTACCGAAGGAACAACCACGAATTTAAAGGAATGATGAGGAAAATGGCAATACCCTGCTGGCAAGCAGTCAGAGACGTTGCCATTGTAACCCATATATTCGGTGTCGGTCTGTCTGTCACTCAATGCAGAGCATGGTATCGGCAGAAAATAGTAAATTTCTCCGTCATTTGAAGAGTAAGGTAAATTATGAACATAACAAAAGTTGTTTATAATGAAGAGACCTTTCACATACGGTCCACAGAGTTTACAGAAAATCTATAGTATAAGAGAAAAGGGAGGAAAACCGTTGTGGTTTTCCTATAAAACCCCAGTCTTTTCAAAGATTTTAAAATGATATGCATATCGAAACCTTCCCTGGGATGAGTATACTCCAAATATGAAGTTTGGTTGAGATCTATCCAGCCGTTTCGACGTGGTGGTGGAACAGACAAACAGACAGACACGAAAAGTAAAAACCACCGATTCGGTCTTGAGTTGACCTAAAACGGATAGATATTTGAAAATTTGGCAAGAAAAAGGAATTAGACAGCGGACCCCCTACAACTTTATTTATAAGATTATGGAGGTCTGAGTTCCTTCGAAAACACATTATTTTGCTTTCATATTTTGACAGAACCGGAGACGTACCTATTATCCTTTTCAAAGTTTTAAGGAAAGAGAAAAAAAATCGAGCTCTTATTTTCATTACACAATGAAGGGTGGATTTCCGATGCCAATTTCTTTGTACCTATCATAAAATAAGGTACCCTTTTTGTTGCCTT
Source organism: Anabrus simplex (assembly GCF_040414725.1). Taxonomy (NCBI): domain Eukaryota; kingdom Metazoa; phylum Arthropoda; class Insecta; order Orthoptera; family Tettigoniidae; genus Anabrus; species Anabrus simplex. The sequence continues at coordinate 1,030,364,751 of NC_090265.1, read as the reverse complement.
GTCTAATAATTTTATGGTTCATATATATCGTTTAGTTAGAAATATTTCGGGGACACGCCTGTCTAACTCTAATCAGTATTTTTATCTGTTAATGTTTACAAGAAAAAGTATTATTATAAGAATGATGATTTGTAATAATGAAACAATATGATATTGTGTTATTTTTGGAACTTAAATATGTATCGTAGTTCGTTGTCTACGCTGAGTGACATGCTTAATATTAGCTCCTCGGTATTTGTGAATCTAAAAGCAAACGATACCCCATGGCAATACATCCCTTGAAGGGCCTTAGTCTACCAAGCGACCGCTGCTCAGTCCGAAAGCTTGCAAATTAAGAGGTGTAGTGTGGTCAGCACAACGAATCCTCTCAACCGTTATTTGTGAATCTGCAGGTGTAAAATAAAGAAGTTAGAAGCAAAATAGTAAGAGACAGGTACATTTAAGTGCATTAATTAATAGTGATTACCTTTCCGAGGATAAATTCGTGAACTCAATAAGTAAGGGACTCCTGAATCACCATGGAGTGAAGCAAGCAGTCTAGCAAATGTGGCGAGTGCGGTAGTGTCAACAATGGCAGGAGGGTACTCGGAATGAAGAGATAAAGGCTAAGTTGTCAATGAATTCGATTGATAAAGCTGTTCGAATTAACCGGCTTCGGTATTGTGGTCATATGTTGTGAATGGAGCAGGATAGGCTACCTAGGAGAATAATGGACTCTGTTATAGAGGGTAAGGGGAGTAGAGGGTGACCAAAACGACGATGGTTAGACTCAGTTTCTAACGATTTAAATATATAGAACTAAGCGCGGCCACAGAGCTAGTTCCAAACACAGGATTGTGGCGGCGATGAATAAATTCACAGAGTCCTGGAGACTGAACTTTGAACGGCAGATAATTAAGATGTGTATGGCAATAATTTATATAATTAAGTCACATAATACATACATTCTATAACCGTTATGACTGGCATTTTCCCTACGTGGTGGAAGCAAGCTATTATTGATCCGATTCAAAAAAGATCGTGTGCGACCTATAACCATATTGCCTATTTTGTCTAAAATTCTTGAAAACATAGTTCATTAGAAAATTATAACATACGTGTAAGAGAACTGTTTACTACTTACCACTATACAACATGATATTAAATGTGCAATGGGTATTGTCAGTTAGCAATTTTAATACTATTAGAACTGGATAAAGACATACTTCTGGCGAAATTAGAATCGTTGGACTTTTCATTCAGTTTAATAACGTGGATAAAATATTGTGTGTCAAATCGTAATCAGTTAAGGTCGCTGTGAACTTGCACTCGGGAGATAGTGGGTTCGAATCACACCATCGGCAGCCCAGAATGTGGTTTTCCATGGTTTCACATTTTCACACCAAGCTGTACATTAATTAACGCTACGGCCACTAATAAGAGAATCAGTTTATTTACATCACGGAAAGAACATCCTCATAGAAGCAGTCGTGGAAGTTCAAGCTCTAATGATAGGTACGTCCAAAACCAATAAAACCTAACGAACGTAAATGTCCCTCCCAGTAACGTTGAATGGAATCATTATCCCTTTTGAAAAAAAAGATTTAGAATTAATACTGGATAAAATACCTGAATGATCAGAAGACGTAATAGTTATTTGCCAACGAGTATCTTTCTACCTACTAAAAGTTTTCATGCTGTACCCCTGATGCAGTCTAGAGCAGTTAGGTACGTAGATTATAGTTATAGCATATAATTAATTTATCATCGAAATCTAATTAGTCTGCATGTTCTTTTTGTTTTTCTTTCGACAATCAATACTAATATTCATTCCAGGAATGGGACATGATATGGAGGGACTGAGGATGACTGCTGCTCTTTGTGGGAAGAGGTCACGCTTTCTGAGTATTTGATGAACCTCTATAGCATGTCCGAGAAGTTTTATTTCGAACAATAATGTTTCTAACACTCGTTTCAGGCCATTATTTCTCTGTTCAGTGTCTAAATCTATGGTCTCCGAGATTATAAGAGACGGGTATTATCTTATCTCATCACAACACCACAGGTACTCCGCACAAACCCCACCACTACAAACTAATATAACAAACACCTCCAATAATATTCCAGTCCATTAAGATAAGTAACGTCCCCTCCCCCTTTCCTGGATCCAAAACAACCTTTCGGCTTTCAAATAATCCCCCGACCCTCTTCTATCAAGACAAACAAACCTACTCTTTTCGGACACCAATTACTTGATGCTCAATTATAACTATTCAAAATTTAATCAGGGGCATTGAATTATAGGAAGCCTTTGGCAATACCCAGGTGCAGTCCAAAAGCAATGTTGGGCGTGATGAATACCCAAATACCACATGCCAATTACCTCAGCCAAACTGTGCCAGCCATGTTCACTGTAACTTCTGATATGAAAACGTTTGATGCTCTATAAACAAATGAAAACCATTATTAACACCATTTAAAATTATTTATTATTATTGGTAGAAACAATTTAGACCATCAGAATATTGGCTGGCAGGGCAGGGTATGGAAGGGGTGGTATACAATTTCTAACCACTAGATTGCGTGCCGAAATCCTGGATTAAATTTCAAACCTCTCCGCAGTGCTCATATAGAATGAGGGCATATAATGCTATTGATGATTGGTTCGTCGGATGGGGACGTTAAGCCTTGGTGGTGCTCGACATGAGCAGGCTATATACCGGCACCGGATTTCACCCTCTTTCTACTATCATATATCACGTCATTAATTTCATCTCACTAACTCCTCTGATCAGGTTGACATCAGGAAGGGCATCCGGTCATAAAAACCCGCCACGACAGATTCAGCTCACCTCATACCCGACTCCGTAGAGAAACGGTACAAGGGTTGGACTAACAAACATTTATTATTATTATTATTATTATTATTATTATTATTATTATTATTATTATTATTATTATTATTATTTTGTAGCTGTATGCTTCAACCGTCACTTATAGACCTAAACAAGTCACTGGGGTCTGTCATCGGCTGGCGTGCACCTGCGTGCAGAGGTAGTTAGCCTATTTCTGGCACGGGCACTGCGCTTACGGCGAGCAGGGTTTGACACCCGTCAGGTCGAGGAGAGAGATGAGACGTAACAGTGGCTGATCAGCGATAGGCTGTTGGATGATTCACTGTTGTTACCAACAGTGCTCATATAGAGTTTCTCTTTTAGTCTGACATCAACGCGGGTGGAAACAGGAGGCCTGCTTGTAGGAGATAAAAGAAAACATTAGGGTAATGATTCAGAGTTTACATATCGTAAAGGACGCGTCGTTGGCGGGTTAGTGTTTGAAATTGGACAGTACTGCTAGCTAGTGGAGATGATTGACAGCAGAAGACGATAGATAGTCAGTGTAATGTTATTGTTTATAATATATTTTGGGACGTATGATACTGTAGGCCATCGCATTTTATTTTCCTCCGGCTCGATGATACCAGTGCATTAGAAGCACAGGCTTTCAACCACTCCATCATTTTATAACACCTTTTTTTCTTAATTCTTCGAGTGATTGGTTTGTCACGTGTTCCTTCTTATTTCAATAGGAATCTTCATCAACTTCCGGATCAGCAAGAACCAATGACGAGCGGGTTTGCATCTTATATAAACGATCACGACAACAACCACCATCCCCCCCCCCCACTGTGGGTGGGGGATGCAGATGAAGAATACACCCACGTATCCCCTGCCTGTCGTAAGAGGCGACTAAAAGGGGCGACCAAGGGATGATTCAATTAGAACCATGAATCTACTTGTAATTAGTACCATCATGCAGGAAGCACCATGGGTTGCATTTACTTGCGCGTAGTACCGCTGTGTTAGGTACGCAATAGGTTTGTGATTAGTAGCGACAGTGTGAATCAGGAGGAGGGTCCTACTGTACCTGTGATTCGTACCCCTATATGAGCGGCACCATGGGATTAGCGACACCATGGTTCTGCCTTACCTATGCTCAGTTCCCACTACTGTATGTGAGGAATTCCACGGGATAGTACGAGTCCCTGTGGTTAGTCCACTTATATGCGGAACGCCATGGGTTTGCGTTGCCTTTATAGATTTGCGTTGCCTGTAAGTGGTGCCGCAGTGTGCGAGACACTATAGGTCTGTGTTACATGTGTGCATTACACTACCTGTGAGTAGTACCATAATGTGCGGAATACTGCGAGTCTCCGCTACTTTTGATTAGTACCGCAACATTACACATTGCATGGTTCTTGTTTCCTAGCGATAAATATCATTATGAGGGGCTGATGACCTGAATTTTGGACCCGTTTTGACAATACGCACAATCGATTCAGCATCGTGCTATAGAAGCAGTCCCATGGTCAGTAATACTATTGTTTTGTGCCAGCTTCTATGCATCAATCAATCAATCAATCAATCAATCAATCAATCAATCAATCAATCAATCAATCAATCAATCAATCAATCAATCAATCAATCAATCAATCAATCAATCAATCAACATCTCCAGTTATTTACCAGGATGACTGAACGCAGTGCTCGCCGTTGATGGACTTGTTAAATAAAATTTCAAATTCTTGACTCTCCATTATTATAGGCGGTATGATAAAAATATTAGACATAAAGATCAGACTCTGGTGTTACTATAAATTTTGTTATGTACATCTTTCAGATAGAACTAGTATTTGCGGATATAGTTCAGACGTTTGTGAAAAATCTATTCATCGCGAATATCTGCGTTATTATTCCTCCCCCCCCCCATCACCGAATATAAAAATCGAATATGATAGTTTACACAACTTTTATTATATTCAGATTTTCAATACGGCTAATATTAAAGGAACAATTTGATTATTCCTGTTTTGGTCCCCTTAATATTGCTACGCCACTGTACACCGAACAAGTAATATATATCAAGTAGTAAAGCCTGGTGGACACTCCGGCAATCCCTAAACCGAAATTCTAGGATTTTGACCCAAACAAATAAATAGACGGACAGACGACAAATCTTGAACTGAACCTACCTTCGACGTCTGTGTACGTAATTCGGGATAAATAAGGTGTATGAGGAAAAAATTTGAAGTGTACCGAAAACTTATAGTTTTATTCGTTACACAGAAAATTAAACAGGATCTTGTGTAGAATTTTTATGAACTGGACGTTTTGCAATATTATTATAAAACAAAATAATCCTAACAATTTACTACTAAATGTTGTTTTTCCGACAAATGGTCTCTTTTTTTTCCATATCATATATAGGTATTAGTAAATATACTCACGTGTCTGCAGGCGCAGCTGTCAGAGAGCGCACTGTCACTGTCATCCATATCATATATAGGTATTAGTAAATATACTCACGTGTCTGCAGGCGCAGCTGTCAGAGAGCGCACTGTCACTGTCATCCATATCATATATAGGTATTAGTAAATATACTCACGTGTCTGCAGGCGCAGCTGTCAGAGAGCGCACTGTCACTGTCATCCATATCATATATATGTATTAGTAAATATACTCACGTGTCTGCAGGCGCAGCTGTCAGAGAGCGCACTGTCACTGTCATCCATATCATATATAGGTATTAGTAAATATACTCACGTGTCTGCAGGCGCAGCTGTCAGAGAGCGCACTGTCACTGTCATCCATATCAATACGAACAGCATCCTGTGCGTGTTGTCTCTCTGGAACAAGAGAAAACTTAAATTATACCATATTCTGTCTTAAGGTCGTTAATTTCCACTAAATAATTAGTATTATGGTGGCATTGATCCTTGAAGGAATTATACTGGGTGAATCATCAAAAATTTCCTCAAGAATATTCCCAAAATTAAATGTGCAATTTATGCGCTTTTTTCACATATATTCCATACAGAGTTTCAGACAATGATCAGAACATGGTTTTCATGGACGAAGTTTATATTACACTAGTATATAAGCCTGTCTTCGACAGTCAAAAATTGCTATCTAGGAAGTAAATGGAAATCTTAAGTTGATTTTTAATATACCTTCCCAGATTTTATGCATCATTTGAATGGAATCAGAACAGGCATTATAATATTTCCTTACAAATCATATTGAGTGTAGTTGTAGACTGGAGTTGTACGTCGACGTTCATGGACCTGCGCACTCTTGAGAAGCAACATGCATTTATCCAAAACACCGTGGAGAGATTTATACAAACTTTAAAGTCTCTCCTGGTGACTTAATCATTGTGACAGGGAGGGCTTGATTTGGAGGATATTGCCTCCATGTAAGAATGAATGCTATATCGGGATTCTTCTTCTTCTTGAGGCGCCTTCTCCTAGCGGAGGTTGGCGGTCCACATAGCCAGCTCTGGACGTGATGTTGCAGCATGGAAAGCATCTTCTGAAGTGCAGTTGTGCCATCTTCGGATGTCCTTCAGCCATGAAGCCTGCCAACAAACCTTTTCCCCTGTATTTTGCCTTCAATGATGAGTTGTAATAACTGGTACTTCTCGCCTCTCATAATGTGCCCTGGATATTGGGTTTTTCTTTTTTTAACAGTAAGTAATAGTTCTTTTTGTTTCTTTATGCGATGAAGGACTTCGTCATTTGAAATTTTCAGCACCCATGGTATTCGGAGTAGGCGGCGATATAGATACATTTCAAAAGCATCAATTCTTTTTTCTAGATTTTGGTCAAGGGTCCAGCTTTCACATACAAAGAGAAAAATGGAGAATACATAGCACCGAATCATTCGCATTCTTAATTGCACACTTAGATCCGATTTTGTAAAGAGCTGTTTCATGCTAAAAATTGCCTCCTGGCCTGTTTTATTCTAGATTTTATCTCTCCCTTGGAATCACATTCCTCATCTAGCACAGTACCCAAGTATTTGAAGGAGGATACTTGTTCAATCTTACTGCCGTTTATTGACAGGGTTGCTGGAATTTTTCTTTTAGAGAAGACTACAACTTTGATCTTGGAAGCGTTGACAAACAGGCCAAACTCTTCACTGCGCTGGACTAATTTGTCTCTCATGCGTTGGAGCACAGGTAATTCATTTGCTATGACAACAGTATCATCTGCGTACCTGATATCGTTAATTGCCTGTCCATTTATAACTATCCCGCTGTTTTCCTCCAACACCTCCTTAAATATTACCTCAGAATAAATGTTGAATAAGAGAGGTGACAGCACACAACCCTGACGAACACCTTTTCTGATTGTAGTCACTTCTGATGTACTTTGGTCGATTTTGACATCTGCGGTTTGATTTCAGTACAGTGCGCTGATAATGCGTAAATCGCATTGGTCAATACCAGTCGATCTTAATATCTCTATCATCTTTTCATGTTTCACAGAGTCGAAGGCTTTTTTGTAGTCAATAAAACAAGTATATACATCGACATTCATGTCCCTGCACCTCTGTACTAGTACATTTAAGGAGAAGAGTGCTTCACGTGTGCCAACCCCATTTCGGAAGCCAAACTGGGTCTGATCCATATAAGATTCACATTTCTTGTAAATCCGGGTGTGCATGATTCGCAGAAATATTTTGAGGACATGGGACATCAAACTAATCATACGGTAATCATCACACTGGGAGGAGTTCTGCTTCTTCGGTATTGGTATGAAAGTTGATCTCAGCCAGTCATAAGGTATCTTTCCTGATGTATAGATGATGTTGAACAACGATGTTAGTAGACTGAGGCCGGTTGAGTCCTGTTCAGCTATAACTTTAACAACTTCGGCGTAAATTATGTCTGAACCAGTGGCTTTACCATTCTTCTGAAGTTTAATGGCATTCAATACTTCACTCTTTGTTATTTCAGGACTGGCTTCATTGATTCTTTCGTCAGGTGGTGGAGGATCATCTCTGTCATCATTGAAGAGATATTCGACGTATTCCTTCCATCTATTCTTGGAATAAAACACTTTCTTCCTGAAGATGAGCCTGTAAGAATTTTTGCATGAAATATATTTCTGAATAACTTCAGTACAGTCAATCTCATTCCACTGCACAAACCAGCTTCAGTAAATTCATTTAAATCGTCGCACTCTTCGGGTTCATGTTAATGTACGTGGTTTGGTTATCTGTCAAACTATTTAGAACCTGTTGGTTGAAGACGTTAACGTGTTCGTTTTCTGGGCAAGAAATCGCTACTTTGAAAAAAATGAATGCCACTTGGATGAAAATAAGAACTAAGTGAATCTCGTACAATACCCTATTTATTGGAATCTGGTTTTGTTGAATCTCAATAGCGCCATTTGGCATGGTTCTCCGTTGCTTTAGAAGCCATTCAATGAAGTTAAATACTGCTCTACGAGCGGTATATATCTAACATGATGCGTACTGTTTCTAGTACAGATTTTTGTGTTAATTTCAAATCTGAAAACCGTTTTTCTCTATCACTCCAGGTTTTGAAGATGTTGGAAATGTTCATCGTAAATTTTTTATACAGAGCCGAAAATTTTCATTTGATTATCCTTTATTATAAGTTTAAGGGGTCCTACTAAAATGTCAACTTCACCTGCATGTGGTACACCCTGCTTTAGACTGACGAGGCTCTGGCGACCGAATGTCTCCCGGGATAAGGAGTCCCGCTCTACCATGCCAACGGCTCTGTAGAGAGGTGGAGGAGCTGGTAGAGGTTGAGGCACTCTATTGCACTTAGGACGGGAAACTACCCCTAAAGGCGGACGAACCACTTGTGGTCAACGGCATAGAAAGTCCTCAACGACGGACCGGGCATATGAGCACTCTATAACTGTAATGGCCGGGAAGACGGATGAAGGCTGCAGCAGACTTGGATCCTCTAGTCGTCGTAGTATCTATGCCACTGGGTAAAGGATGTGAGTCTGTCAAGGATCGTATGATTGTTGATGTGCAGCAGCATTCCCCCGTTAAAACGTATCACGCACAGGCGCCTTCCGAAGATTGGTACCAGTGTAACAAGTCCCGGGGCGATCGGGGAGTTGCGACGAGAGCAGGATTGTGTTGTCTGGAAGTTTCTAGCGACAAACTGGCACGTAGGCGACGAGTGTGTGATCGCCATCTTATTTGAGGAAAGGCTTTAAAGCAATTCTTGTGCTGCATTTGTGACGGAGCAGGCCTATTTAGAATCCACTCTGCTCACCCCATATGGGGAGGGGTCTAGAAAATGTGCCCTAAACATAGTCAGCCTAAACGCAACCCGACTGGGAAGCCGCACCCAAAGGGAACACCATATGCGGTCGAAAGAAGTTACATATATATTTTATAACCTGGAACATCCGCACTCTAATGGACAATGACACAGATAATCCACCAGATAGACGAACTGTAATTGTGTTCCATGAACTGAGAAGATTTAAGATATACATTGCAGGGCTAAATGAAGCTAGGCGGGCAGGTCCCAGATCAGAGAGCATGGCGATGGTTATACTTTCTTTTGGATAAGGAAAGAGGTTAACGATCCCCGCATTCATGGAGTCGGCTTCGCCATCAATAATGAACTTGTACATACACTTGATTAATTACTGTATCTTCGGGCATAAATGAAAGACTAATGACCCTGCGCCTAAAGCTCACAAATAATCAGCAAGCTTTTGCTCCAACTCTCACCTATGACGAAGACCAGAAAGAAGCATTTTATTCCCGGATTGACATGTTTGTGAGCAAAACACCCAAGGCTGATAAAATCATCCTCTTGGGAGACTTCAGTGCCAGAGTTGGTAAGGAATCAGCACAATGGCCTGGTGTAATTGACAAGGATGGTGTAGGAAAATGCAATTCTAATGGAACTATCCTACTCAGCAAATGCTTGGAACACGATCTGTTTATAACCAATGCCCTTCCTGACAGCGTTGAAGAACACTAGTCGACATTCAAGTATGCGGTGCTATCATCTTGCGAAGAATCGGTCGGTTACATCAATAAAAATCATCAAGATTGATTTGATGACAATGATAAAGAAATTAAGAGCCTCATAGAGAAGAAGAGGAAAGCACGCAAAGCATGGAAGAACAATCCTAACTCAACTCCCAAGAAAGAACAGTATCAAGAAGCCAAGGCAGCTGTGCAATGAGCCACTCGTGTCCTTAAAAGTCAATGGTGGGTTCTGAGGTCCAAAGAGGATGCAGCATCTGGCAGACACCAATAACACCCGGGATTTTTCCAGTGCCACCAAAGCTACATACGGTCCATCTACTCAGGGTATAAATTCACTAACATCAAAGGATGTCTGCGAACTACTTAACGACAGCTGCTCCATAAACGCCCATGGGAAGGAGCATTTCCATGAACTTCTAATCAGACAATCATTTGGGCAGGACGACATATTTACTAAAATCCCCTAAACGACCCATGTAGCAGCATATTGGCAAAACTCCTTCTCTTCAAGAAGTTGAAGATGTCATCAAACTGTTAAATAACAATAAAGCTGCTGGAACAGATGAAATCCATGCTGAATTCTTCAAGGATGGTGGCCTAGTCCTCACCGAGCATTTACATAAACTCAATGTCAAAATTTGGAACTCCTAAACTATGCCTGTGGACCTCAGATATGCACTAATAGTGACCATATTTTAAAAAAGGCATATAACGCAATGTAGTAATACCGCGGAATATCCTTTATCTCTGTTTATGGCAAAATTCTTGCCAGAATTCTATCTAATCGTCTAGTACCACTTGAAGAAGAGTTTATTTTACTAGAGACACAACGTAGCTTTAGAACCAATTGTGGTACTGTCGGCATGATCTTCTATGCTAGAGAAATGCAGGAGGAGTCCAGGAAACAAAATTGCCAACTATATATGACATTCATAGATATTGTCAAGGCCTTTGACTCGGTTAAAGGAAATGCTGTCTAGAAAAATCTTAGCGCTAATCGGCTGTCCTCCAAAATTCATTAAGATCTTTCGGCTCCTGTATGACATGTATGGTACCATCCTTACGAATACTGGACCACTAGAACGATTTGAGATCACTACTGGTGTAAAGCAAGGATGTTAAATTGCTCCTACACTATTCTCAATTTTTGTTGGAACCATACTTCGCTGTGTTAAAAGTGAACTACCACAGGGCATAGAAATAAAGCACGGGTTTGAAGGAGGTTTATTCAACCTTAGCAAACAGTGTACCAAGACAGATTTCTACTGCCTGAATTTTGGAACTCCAGTATGCAGATGAAAATGTTGTTCTGGCCAGCTCAGATGATGATCTGCAGACCATCCTAAATACTTTTACAAAAGCATACTAGAGCATCGGTCTAAGTTTCAACATCCAAAAGACACAGATATTGCATCATTCTGCACCCAAAGTCAATGCTACTGCTCCTACCACCACAGTCCATGACGAGATCTTGCAGAACATCCAAAACTTTGCTTACCTCGATAGTCACCTCTCAGCAATGCTAATATAGGTGCTCAAATTCAATATCGTCTGAACTGTGCTAGTCCAGCGTTCGGTCGTCTACGACAAAGTATCTTTGATAGCCGTAACATCAGCACTCAGACAAAACGTCATGTGTACCAGGCTACTGTAATACCAACTCTCCTTTATGAGTGTGAAATTGGACCACTTACAGAAGGTACATAAAGTGCCTGGAGAAATATAATCAGCACTGAGGCTATGATGATGCGGCTGGTGGTTGATATAGTGTATAACAGACGTGGTAAACAGAGACATATGTGGCAATGGTCAAGAACGTGGTCGGACACAATGCAGCGAAAGGCGGGACGGCATGATAATTTTATTGAAATCAAATATTCTACCAAATATTAAAACACTGAGGAGTCAAATATAATTGACAGAAATAAAATCACATTATGCAAGGGAAAATTTAGTTTCATGTTCGTTTAATTGGTATTCATTTTTATAAAGTCTATTTAATAATCTATATTTACTGATGTTTTCTATTATTTGAACCAAAGCAAACCCCGTAGCGCTACAGCCCTGATGGGCCTTGGCCTACCAAGCGGCCGCTGCTCAGCCCGAAGGCCTGCAGTTTTTCTTTTGCTATTTGCTTTACGTCGCACCGACACAGAAAGGTCTTACGGTGACGATGGGATAGGAGAGGCCTAGGAATGGGAAGGAAGCGGCCGTGGCTTTAATTAAGGTACAGCCCCAGCATTTGCCTGGCGTGAAAATGGGAAACGATGGAAAATCATCCCCAGGGCTGCCGGCAGTAGGATTCGAACCCATTATCTCCAGGATGCAAGCTCACAGCTGCGCGCTCCTAAACACACAGCCAACTTGCCCGGTGGCCTGCAGATTACGAGGTGTCGTGTGGTCAGCACGACGAATCATCTCGGCCGTTGTTCTTGGCTTTCTAGATCGGGGCCGCTATCTCACCGTCAGTTAGCTCCTCAATTCTAATCACGTAGGCTGTCCGACTCGTTGGATGAATGGTCAGCGTACTGGCCTTCGGTTCAGAGGGTCCCGGGTTCGATTCCCGGCCGGGTCGGGGATTTTAACCTTCATTGGTTAATTCAAATGGCCCGGGGGCTGGGTGTTTGTGTTGTCCCCAACATCCCTGCAATTCACACACCACACATAACACTATCCTCCACCACAATAACACGCAGTTACCTACATATGGCAGATGCCGCCCACCCTCATCGGAGGGTCTGCCTTACAAGGGCTGCACTCGGCTAGAAATAGCCACACGAAATTATTATTATCACGTAGGCTGAGTGCACCGCGAACCAGCCCTCAGATCCAGGTAAAAATTCCTGACATGATCGGGAATCGAACCCAGGGCTTCTACGTGAGTCAGATACGCTGCCCTTAAACCGTGGGCATGGCTTCTATTACCTGACTCTCAATTAAAGTAAAATACTGCTTATTGTGATATCTGGAGAACATTTTTATTATGAATTTTTTCTAACTAATTAACCCCATGGCACTACAGCCCCGAAGGGTCTTTTCCTACCAAGCGACCGCTGCTCAGCCCGAAGGCCTGCACATTACGAGGTGTCGTGTGGTCAGCACGACGAATCATCTCGGCCGTTATTCTTGGCTTTCTAGACCGGGGCCGCTATCTCACCGTCAGATAGCTCCTCAATTCTAATCACGTAGGCTGAGTGTACCTCGAACCAGCCCTCATATCCAGGTAAAAATCCCTGACCTGGCCGAGAATCGAACCCGGGGCCTCCGGGTAAGATTTTCTTTCTACCTAATTAATAATGTCAAATATTTTCTTCTGAGTCTTCGTTTACAAATTATGTTATTAATGTATGATCAATATAATTTCAACTATCAAAATGTATGTTAATACATAAGCTCTCTCCCCCCCCATCTCTCCTTCTATATGAATGTTTAATAATTATCTATTATTTATCCCCATTTGTAATTACTTTTAGTGGGGTATCCCATTAAGTAAAATCTCTTTGAAATGAACATATTGTTTTGAATTTACTTTCAATATGAAATGAATGTAAGATGTTTTATTTGTAATATCCGGAGGTTATAGTGTTGTATTTATCGCCGTTGCGCCTACAAATACCGCCGTGTGACAATATTGAGGGGAGAAATACTGACCCGCAGCACATGTATCACTCAGAACGAAAATTCCTTGACAGAGTTCATGCAATACTGACTTACCTTAGATAGCAGAATCCTTCTGGTCAGAGCTTTAAACTGAAATACTGTCACATAGAGGTTTTTCTAGGCGCAACGGGCTTATACTGTGCGTACAACCAATGTACGTCACCAGAAACAGTTTGCCATGACTGCCGCGCATACCGTAACTCTCTTGAAGTGGCCAGTGTCCTTGATAGGCTTGCTGAGATGAGAAGGGAGCAGATAACATAAAAGAACGGTGGTCAAGTAGTGAAAATGTACTGAAAGAGAAGAATGAGTAGAGGACTTTTTTGATCACTCCGTAATGAAATAGCGTATTGCTCTCAGTGCCGGGAGTGTGCGAGCACAAGTTCGGCTCACCAGGTGCACGTCTTTTAAAATGACTCCCGTAGGCGACCTGAGGATGACTTCGTGATGATGAATAGATAGACATAAAAATTACAAGTTATTGTATCATGGATTTCTATTTGCTGTTCCAGACGTATTGAGCAATATATTTCAAATGTGCCGATTATAAGTGAACATTCCAATTTACACAAGGGTGAGGATTACTGTTCATGCTGCCGCACACGAAATGGGGAATTCAGCGATATAGACACGGGAATTTCAGCTGCGAATTGTCGTGGAAGTCCTGCGATTCAAATGGGAAAACATGGGACAGGAAATGATCGGACAGGAAAATCAAACCACCTGTCTCCTGAGTTGATAGCTATCTTATGAATTCAGCGAGATTTTAACCATCATTGGTTAAATTCCCTGGCACGAGGGCTGGGTGTATGTGTTGTCTTCATCATGATTTCATCCTCATCACGACGCGCAGGTCTCCTACGGGAGTCAAATCAAAAGACCTGGAGGTGAAATGATTTTTTCCCGTTGTTATTTTGGTTGTAGGTGGTAAAATGTTAGTCAGGCTGTTCAACTATTGTCATGGATAGCATGTTTTAAGATTATTGTTGGTGGAGTGACTCGGATGTCAGTTCCGTTAGCTGCTTGATGCTTGGAGCTGTTTTGTCAATAGGAAGTGTGCTGTACCAGGTGCTTCAGATACATACTCCGCAGGATATTATGTTGCCGCATCTGGTGGATGCATACTCCGTGTTCTGTAGAGTAGGTACACCTGCGACTACAGCTTATTTTATTATAGTCATTTCTCCAGATTCCTTTATCGTGTCCTCAACGGACGAGTTGCCACATGAAACCACCCATGCTGTTGTTTATTCCGGAACATACTGTGATCAGGACATTGGTGTAAAAACAGCTGCTTGTCATTCGTTGTGACACTGTCTCCAAATATGAGTAGCATAACCACAAGTGCGTCATTTGTATGACGTTTACCATTCCATTGCTATGTATGGGGTAGATGAAATGCTTAGGCGCTAGCACTGTTTGCACCCTGAACAACTCACAGAATCCTCATGCGACGTTTCAGCAAACTACAGTAGCCCCTACAGCCCCTGCGACGTTCAGCAACTTATCCGACTACGTTGTCGCATGTAGTCATTTCGTGCATTGCGACTGAAACTACTACTTCGGAGCAGGTAGACTACCCTTCCTACTGCGGTGCATGTATCTCAAGCGCCCAGTATATTGCATTCTCTCAACACGTGTTTTACTGTAATGTCAAGGAGGAAGTGTAAATTTAACCCGCCAGTAAACGGGTCACAACATGTTACGTGAGTGCACGAGTTAGGTCTCACAGACCCATTCTGAAATAAGTTTTTAATATTAGCTCTGAATTTTTACACATTAATTATATATATATTTAACATAGAAACACGAAATTTATCAATTCATAATGTTTGAAAATTATATATTCTAATCTTAACTATCAGTTCGATCCAACAGGATATTTCCTTGTGATATTTGAGGTCATTGCAAAGAAATACAGCGTGCTCCAAACACAAGCAATTTTTGCACTGGCAGCATGAGTAGCGGATCCTTCTGTCTTTGCAATACGTTCACCGTCCTCTTTTATTCCCACTATTTTCATGTTTTAAATTTCCTTCGTCCCATATTATCTACAAAAACTAACATAAAATGCTACTTATGTAGGCAGCTTAAAAATAAATGACAGAATCATAGGCCCGCCGAGCAATAAATTATCTCACAGATCACGAGCAAATGCAAACACTTCGCCACAAGTCTGTCGTGTTACTAAGCATGTTTAGACACGAAGGTCGGAAACTACAAGGAACCAACTACTTCCATCTCCATCTAGGAAACAGACGCACATGGATCTCACAGACCAAACCCTTGAATTGTTTAAACTGTTGGTAATAATAATTTCTTGTGGCCATGTATAATCGGGTGCAGCCCTTGTAAGACAGACCCTCCAATTAGGGTGGGCGGCATCTGCCATGTGTTTTTTCTAGTGACTTTACGTTGCACCGACACAGATAGGTCTTATGGCGACGATGGAATAGAAAAGGGCTAGGAGTGGGAAGGAAGCGGCCGTGGCCTGGTGTGAAAATGGGAAACCAAAGAAAACCATCTTCAGGGCTCCCGACAGTGGGGTTCGAACGCATTATCTCCCGGTTCCAAGCTCACAGCTGCGCGACCCTAAACGCACGGCCAACTTGCCTGGTCTTCCACGTGTAGGTAACTGCGAGTTATTGTGGTGGAGGATGGTGTTATTTGTGGTGTGCGAGTTGCGGGGATGTTGGGAACAGCACAAACACCCAGCCCCAGAGCCATTGAAATTAACCAATGAAGATTAAAATCCCTGACCCGCCCGGAAATCGAACCCGTGACCCTCTAAATCAAAGGCCAGTACTTTGACTACTCAGCCAACGAGTCGGACAAACTGTTGGTGATATAAGTTTTTCAATATTTCATTATTCATACAATAGAAAAAACTCTTAGTGCTATTTTAGGAATAAAAATATGAAGGTAATATTCAACTCATAATAAATTACGGAACTACTTATAATTCCTGTACATATTGAAACTATATCAGAAAATTTCAGGTGAATCTCTTCGGAACTCTGTCGCAAGGAGCATTTTGTACATGGCAATGAGCTGATAATATATTAAGCTAGAAAAAGGCAATTGAAAATTTTAAGAAAAATACTTGTATTAAAACTGCTCTGGACTGCAAGTTACGACCTCATACTTCTGTGTTCTCTTATGCGCAGCGTAGGCCTACTACAAGGTATATGTAGGCCTATTCCAGCGGGATTATTGAAATGGTAGTCGGAAGAAACTTTGAAGCCAATATTGTCTGACGACGTGAGAAAGAGGCGTACACGCCATGCCGCTACCCTTTAATTCGGGTATTCAAGGCATTAAGAGCGGTGTTAGGGCAAAAATGATAGCGGAATTTGAAAGAATTTGAAGAATTGGGGGATTTAAAAGTTAAAGTTATAAATTTGATTTTTTGGTTAAAAATCGCAACATTTCAGTCATGTGTTCCCTTAAAGTGATAAGAAATGAACGTGAAGATTTCCCCAGGAATTTGTGAAACACGTATAAGCAAATAAAATAATTATAATCTTGTCTGTCTATTAGGTTGTCAGCCCAGAGGCTGGTTGGATCCTCAAATAGCACCACCAAAGACCATGCAGTTATAGTAAAACGACAAAAACCAATGGCAGTACCAAAATTGGACGTACTAGGCAAGACGAGGAGTGAGGTAGTTTGCCATTGCTTTCCTCACTGGGCCAGATAGTGCTATTGTAGCACAACTGACACTATGAGCAACACCTTTCATGACATCCAGACACACTGGGTGTGCTCTGAATGTCATTACTCAGCACTACCCATATCCTAGCAGCTTTCATATTGTCACAACCATGGATGAGACTGGGACTTCAGTGAAAGCTACACTTTGCTCTGGCCTGTGCCAAGAGATAGATACAAAAGTACTGCATGCATCAAGATATTACTGATCTTAAGTTCCTGTCAATCCAGCCTCATGGTCTGCCATATTATCGACGATAGTAACTCATACACCTTTAACTGTAGGCCTAATATTTTACTTTTAAACCGAGCTCGATAGCTGCAGTCGCTTAAGTGCGGCCAGTATCCAGTATTCGTGAGATAGTGGGTTCTAACCCAACTGTTGGCAGCCCTGAAGATGGTTTTCGTGGTTTTCCATTTTTACATCTGGAAAATGCTGTGGGGCTGTCGCTTTCTTCCCACTCCTAGCCCTTTCCTGTCCCATCGTCGCCATAAGACCTATCTGTGTCGATGCGACGTAAAGAGAAATTTTAAAAATGTAATGCACTTTAACTAAGTAAATGTAGGACATTATTCTTGGTACCTTTAAAGTGAGAATAATATGCAGCTCTCATTAGGAGTGATGCGCCAAGCAAACACCCTTTTCTTATTTTTATACAACTTCTTCGAACTACCGGATAAAAAGTTTGAAGTTTTCTCTGGAGAGAGTTCCATTCGTAGGGCGATGTGAGTACGGCTTATTTCCATATATTTTTGCTTTGAGTGCATGATTTTTCGATCGTCAATATTTTCCTACAATGTCCCACATTTTAGAGCTAAAAGCATCTCGTAACTCTAGCGACAGTCTTATTTGATTTCAACAACTCATCTTAGTGTAAAATTTCTTGAATTTAGCTGTTAAAATTATGTATGGTTGACAGATCAAGTTCATTATACGTAGATTCACAAGAAAAGTTTAGAGTCAACTTCGTTAAAGTGCTTAGGGCAAACTTTCTTGGATAACACCATTGTTGAAGAGATGTGAGATACACCAAGTAGCTTTCTGGTGACTGTCAGATGTTTATCTATCAATTATAGCCTCGCTATGGTTTCGCCTGCAGTCAGCTCTCATTAGGAGTGACGCGCCAAGCAAATACCCTTTTCTTATTTTTATACAACTTCTTCGAACTACCGGATAAAAAGTTTGAAGTTTTCTCTGGAGAGAGTTCCATTCGTAGGGCGATGTGAGTAGGGATTAATTTGCTAGTTATAGGGAACGACTCCCTCCAGCTTCCACAAGGGTACATCATTTCATTGCTGTTGTTGAGACGTATAAAGCTGTCGGTCATTGTGGAGAGATTCTATGTTTCCAGAATTGTAATTTAAAACTTGGTACATCCGTGGTAGAAACTAGTCGTGATAATAATAATTTAGACTGGCCTTGGCTCTCAAATTCCAAGTCGCTGAGTGAAATGAAATGGTGTATGGCTTTTAGTGCCGGGAGTGTCCTAGGACACGTTCAGCTCGCCAGGTGTAGGTCTCTTGATTTGACTCCCGTAGGCAATCCAATCTGCGTGTCGTGATGAAGAGGAAATGATTATGAAGACGACACATACACCCAGTCCCTGTGCCAGCGAAATTAACCAATGTTGGTTAAAATTCCCGACCCTTCCGGGAATCGAACCCGTGAACCCTGGAACCAAAGGCCAACGCGCTAACCATTTATCCATGGAGCCGGACAGCCGATGAGTAAACTTCAAATGATTGGCTTATGTTCTCCAGAACTTGCTTGGAGTATACAGGGTGAGTTTTTCCATTCCTCTTCGGCAAAACGTAGAGACGACACGAGCGGTGATAAGGAAGACAGTTTGCCAAGAGGTACGGTCCAATGAACTACTACCCTTTGTTAATGACAGTTTGAATTTGGAGGAGAAAGCAAGCTTTTTTTGCGTGCCGGTGGGAATCACATCAAGCAACCGCTGTAACGTTTCTTCTCGCCCAACCCAGCGCAGACTCTGTTACACGAGGTGCACTTATCAGCAGTCTACCCACAGAACGCAGTACGAAATGGTCTCGTACACTCTTACGCTTAAATTGTGCGTGTTATGAATGTTACTGACAGTTGCTCTAGCGTCATCAGATGAAGAGTAGTGAATTGTACTACGCATCTTGGGTATGTTACCTTCCTTATCACCTCCTTGCTTTTTCCCATAGAAGCTGTATATTATAATGATGTGATGACAAATACAGTATTGTACAATTGGGTTTACAATGGACTAAACCAAAATATTATCAGCAGCCCTTGTCCTCTCCTTAGTTGCATGGTACTAGTCTACATATTTACTATTGGACAATTAGGGTACACCTAGCGGTGTCAACACTTTAATAACTTGCGGAACACATGTTACATTACTAAATCAATCGCTGTTTGTACAATTTCCTTTGGACTCTTCCACTCCCATAGCGAACAGTTGCTAGAATGAGAATTTATTTGAAATGTCTGGTCCTATTATTTAATCATAGGGCTAAATAATTACAAATAATATCATAGTACTTGTAGACCGCCAGACTGAGTGGCTCAGACGGTTAAGGCGCTGGCCTTCTAACCCCAACTTGGCAGGTTCGATCCTGGCTCCGTCCGGTGGTATTTGAAGGTGCTCAAATATGACAGCCTTGTGTCGGTAGATTTACTGGCACGTAAAAGAACTCCTGTGGGACTAAATTCCGGCACCTCGGCGTCTCCGAAGACCTTAAAAAGTAGTTAGTGGGACGTAAAGCAAATAACATTATTATTATTACTTGTAGACCGTCCATCTCCATAGCGTAAGACTTGGCACTATTACCTACGATCCACAGAGGTCCGTCTTCGATTCCCGGTACTTCCAAGAATTTAACATTGTAAGAATGGCTGGTGTTTGGTCAGAAAGGTACATGCAGCTCACATCCATTGGGGTTGTGCCTGAAAAGAGCTGCACCCCCTCGAGATCAGTACACGAATGTACATTTGTGATTGTCTGCCGTTAGGTTAGGCCTAATAGTTTACGGATACATATGACTTAAATATATTAACCCTTAAATGGCTGATTATTTTAAAATTTAAATATAATTTTAGAATTCCCTGGAAGGTTTATAGCAAGGGAAAACTGTATTTTTAAAAAACACATTTTGGTAATTTAAGAACAAATGATTTTTCAAATAGAATAGTCTATAGTACTTGGTGTAAGTGATGCAAAACCATGCACGTCTTAAAATCGAAATAATTTATAAACTCGTGCGACTACAATGTTCAGTATTTAATTGTGAAGATTATTATTTCGGCATGTCATCGGGTGATGTAAGAGCGCCGCCATCTTGTGGTACTAAATCGCCGTGCCGCAGTGCTAACAATTGCTTTTTTTTTTTTTGCAAATTGCTTTACGTCGCACCGACACAGACAGGTCTTATGGCGACGATGGTACAGGAAAGGGCTAGGAGTGCGAAGGAAGCGTCCATCGCCTTAATTAAGGTACAGCCCCAGCATCTGCTTGGTGTGAAAATGGGAAACGAGGAAAACCATCTTCAGGGCTGCCGACAGTGGGGTTCAAACCCACTATCTCCCGAATAATAGATAGTGACTGCAGCTATCGAGCTCGGCAGTTTTGTAGTTCTGTCGTATGAGATGTAGTTTGGTTCGTCTCAATGAGTTCTATAATTACACAGCAATGAGAAAGTAAACAAAGAATATTTGAGAAAATTGTGGTGCAAAGAAGAGCGAAAAATGTCTTTATTTCACAAAATTTCGCGATATATCATCAATAACTGGCTTCAAAGTGATCGAAAACCCATTCGAGGACTATGGCGGCTTGTCAGAATTTCAGCAAGTCCAAAACCACCAATACTGAGCGCCAAAAGCTTATCGGGCGTGTCTCAAAGTTAAGGTGCCGGAGCGTGTGAGATGAGTTCTGCACTACTGGAGCCACAGTCGATCTCCTCTACTGCCCCAGCGGTGGAAAATTACGTCGATATTGATCACCCTGGTGACAATTATATTCCCTCGTTTCTGCTTGATACAAGTATGGAATTAACTTTCGGCCATAATATTGGGCTTTTATTTTACTGCTTTAACGTCGCACTAACACATCGACGGTTTTCGGTGAAGGAAGAATGGGAAAGGGCTAAGAGTGGGGAAGAAGCAACACCTGATGTGAAAATAGGAAACCACGGAAAATAATCTTCAGGGCTGCGACGGTGGTATTCGAACTCACTATGCCAGCCTCCTCCCCGAATGCAAGCTCACAGCTGCGAGACCTAACCGTAGGCCTACGGGTAACTCACTCGATAATATAGACGTTGATCTCTCTCCATATGTATGTTACTTCTCACACCACAGACCAACTGTACATTGACTAAATTGTTTAGAATTACGAAATAAAATGACAATAATCAAATGTCGAACCCAAAGTGATACTTAATTTCTACAATACCTGTCACATGGTACGTGTTCTACGACAAAACTTCCGGCCCCGTTCGATTTTGTTTTATTTTTGGATTATAACATATATTATTTAGGAAGCCATTTAAGCCATGTTTCCAGTGTCCACTCAATTATATAACTTTTAAGCTTTCCAGTCTTTAAAAACGCAAAATGTAACAGTTATTTTTATTTCTGTTTGGCTAGTGGTTAATGTCGCACTAACACATCAAAGGTGTTCCGCGACGGAAGGATGGGAATGGGCTAGGATGGGGAAGGTGGAGGTGGTGATCTTAAGGTACAGTCCCAGCATTTTTCTGGTGGAGAAAAGAGAAATCACGAGGAAACCATCTTTAGAGCTGCCGACGGTGGGATCCGAACTCAACAACTCCCATCATCAGCTACGTAATCGCGAGACCAGCTCGCTCGATATATAACACTTAGAACACTATAAAGTACCTATAAAAAGCTATTAGTAACGGAATGTCATTTTTCGTTCTACAAGAACATTCTGAGATTCTATCAGTCACCTTTAACCATTCGTGTATATGTGCATTACTAATGTATTTTTACAGATATGTTATTCTAAGTGTGATATTTCGTGTTTCTACATACTAAAAAACTTGAAAGTTATATGTTACACATATGTTACTTCATCGTAAGCATTCATTTCACAATCGTCATGATACTTTGTACAAGTGTCTTATTCTTACACTCATTTGCTACGAATGATTTGCACGTATGGTGTGTGTTCATACATTTATGAACCCATGATTCAGCCTGATTTCTTGGTTTCAATTCCCCCCACTTTGGGAGCACTGTGTCATCATGACCAAAAATGCTA
Organism: Anabrus simplex; assembly: GCF_040414725.1. Classification (NCBI taxonomy): domain Eukaryota; kingdom Metazoa; phylum Arthropoda; class Insecta; order Orthoptera; family Tettigoniidae; genus Anabrus; species Anabrus simplex. Next base: position 1,030,342,289 of record NC_090265.1, on the reverse strand, counting down.
GGACTCTAGGTTATTGGCGCAAAACTGTGCAGCAGTTTTTGTTCTTATAGAAATAATGGAGCACTTTAAATTTTGTGGAAGAAACAAATATGAAAAACCCACTGCATCCTGGAAACTTGCTGTAACATCTTAATCTCTACATACCTTGCTTAAGACATACGATTTTTATCTTCTTAACAACGGTTCCCTGTGAGGTAAAACGAATTCCAAACTTCAGATCAGAGCGGCACAATGCCATACCTTCACGGTCGTCAGTAGATACACTGGGAATCCACAAAGCTGCCGACCAATGTTAAAGATACTCTATTAACATCATGGTGCACATGGGTAGCACGTACTTGTTCATGAAAGAAACCTCCAGAGAAACCTACATATTTTAAGAATCCTTGTCGCAAAATATTACGCCATGCATTTAAGGGCTAAATATTGTGTATCTTAACAATTGTCAGAAATTAGTACACAGAAATTGCTTATCTTCACGCAGATTTTGCCAGATGAGAGACTTCAAACACATCTAGCTCAATACTCACATGGCCATATAATATGGTTTGCTGTTTTACCACTGCTTGACGCTTCACTGAGTTAGCTGATCGTATAAACTGGGCATTAGTTTGCTTATCGCCTCGTGAGCTAGGCTACCTATTCCAAAATTAGAGCGTCAGCTTGGGGTAGAGCGTAGTTGAATACAGAGAAGTACACTAATGAAACGGACATCACAATAAAATTGATTACCGAAGAAAGTTCGGAGGCCATGTAGTACACTGTTTGAATAATTTTCTTTCGGTTGGCTTTATTTCGGCCAAACTTACAGTAGAGTAACTGGAAGGGTACCATTCGATTTTGCATATTTTCATTAGTACAGTAGTTAGGGTCTACAGTTCCTTTTACTTTCTCACGTGTAAACTTAATGTCTAAGTTGTATAACTGTGGAGGTTCTGGTATTGTGATAACGTCTAATTATTTGGGAGTATATTACTGGAACTCAAATATCGTGAACGAGTATTCCAGCCGTTGTATGAAGGTGCTATGGAAACTTCACAGTATAAGAATTTATGTTGCTATCATCTGGGATCTAAACACTCAGCTGTATCCATCTCATGACACATGTTGGACGTAGCCTAAATGTATGGTGCCGAAGACCATCCAGATCACTGCAATAATAAGGACTTTATTAAAAGTGTATTTCCTTATGACGTGCTTGTTATGTACCGTGCAGTGCAGACAACATACGGTAGTAAGGCAACCGATAATATTTTGCGTTGTAAGCTAAGGAAATTGAAAAGGAGATAAAGAGCTAGATTACATGTCTTATAATGATCAGTCAGCTATTCGACCAATCGATGGGCAAGTGATAAACTATCGATGACTGATTCAGTCGATTAATTCAGCTTCCGAGCGGCTGTATGTCGTGGAGCGTAAGGCACAAGTTTTATGCTCAATATTGTAGGTTCAATTTGCAGAACAATTAGTTGGTATTTATGAGTGGTTAAATATGAGAGACTCCTGTAATTCTATTTACGGGCACGATAAAGAACCCTTTTCCTGGAAAAAATCCAGATTTTCGGCATCCCCTAGAAAGTACTAATAACTGAAGGAACATAAACCACATATCTATACTAATATCACAAAGAGAGAAAGTTTGTTTGTTTGTTTGTTTGTTTGTTTGTATATGGAGGATAATCTCGGATATCACTCAAATTTAAGTATTCTTTCACAGTTAGAAATCTTTTTACAGATCATTATAGGCTAAAGCCTATATACTCAAGTCAGCTTACGTGTGATCAGCTGGTCAGAAGAAGCGTAGGTTGGGGCCCTTAAATGTGAATATGTCATCTGAACTGTTTGCCCTATTGGATAATGGAGACCACCAAATGAACTCAGAATTCATTTTTCTACAGAAAAAAGTCATACGCATTTTCTTCATACTCTTAAAGCCTTCCAAGAAAAATGTTTTTCTGTGTTTAGGCATATTCTTTATCCGATAAAAATAAAAATAAAAGATAACCTGTAAATCTTAGAAGCATGCACGCAGAATTTAGAATTGCATTTCCTATAAAAATGTTTACGCATTTCCTTCGTATCTCTAACAGCTTGCTAAATACTTGTTCGATTACATGTTAAGGGAGAATTTAAAGCATGAGGCCAGGGGAGTTCGCGCGTTAAGTACGGAACAACTGGGTGGTTTAGGGTGAAATTCTTTTTGTATTTATTAGTGGTGCAAGTTCAACAATCCTTAAACTTCTTCATAATCTAAGAGAAAATTTATCAAGGAGCAATGAAAGAAAGTGAACCAACACAAAGTGAATGTACTTCTGGAACCTTTAAAAGAGAATACACTGCCTAATGTGTCGGACACAGAGGTTCTTAAACAAGTAATATGTCCTGGCTTCTGCCTTGGATACGCTAATCACTGTAGTGGCCAATGAGGGAGAATTTGACATAGGTAACTTAAGTTATTATTGGACTGTTCATTGTTAACAATGTTCAAATATATGACTGACTTCAACGTAAAGGAGCCACGAGCACTGATAGTTATTACTATTATTTAAAAAAGTAAGCAAGCTTGTAATTTTACATAGCTGTAAATATCATGATCAGTCACGGGACCTCCAGTTTTACATGCATTTCAAACAAGGACGTGAGTTTCCATTTCATAATTCCCTCTTGCTTTGCCGCGTCTGCATTGCTGATAAGCCAGTGACGACGTTACGCGGCTTCAGGTATTATTATTATTATTATTATTATTATTATTATTATTATTATTATTATTATTATTATTATTATTATTGGGGCTGCCTGGCCGAGGCGGTAAAGGCGTGCTCGGTTAGTCCGGAAGGACGTGGGTTCGAATCCCCGTCAGGAAGTCGTAAAATTTAAGAAACGAGATTTCCACTTCCGGAGGTGCACATGGCCCTGAGGTTCACTCAGCCTACACAAAAAATGAGTACCAGGTTAATTCCTGGGGGCAAAGGCGGCCGGGCGTAGAGCCAACCACTCTACCCCATCAAGTGCCGAGGTTGCGGATAGTGCAAGCCTTTACCTTCAACCCTCCAATGGTCTTCATGGCCTGTACGGAGACGACTTTGCTTTGCTATTATTATTATTATTATTATTATTATTATTATTATTATTATTATTATTGAAGCCTCCGTGGCTCAGGCGGCATTGCGTCGGCCTCTCATCGATGGGTTTCGTGGTTCAAATCCCGGTGACTCCTTGTGAGATTTGTGCTGGACAAAGCGAAGGCAGGACAGGTTTTCTTCCGGGTACTCCGGTTTTCCCTGTCATCTTTCATTCGAGCAACACTCTCCAATATCATTTCATATGAGTCATTAATCATTGCCCCAGAAGAGTGCGACAGGCCTCGGCAGCCGGCACAATTCCTATCCTCGCCGCTAGATGGGGGCTTCTTTCATTCCATCCCTGATCTGATCAATGACTGCAAAACAGGTTATTATTATTATTATTATTATTACCATTGGTGTGTGAAAATTAATGCTCTGATGTTATACGTCTTTTATGATCAGTGTGTGTCATATAACGAGTCCCTCGATAGCCAGCAGTATTTCACATCGTCACCTTCCAGATATACGCTCATTTTTTGGCTACAGTGTTTCCTCCAAAATATCGACGACAGGGTTCTTGAAGGATGGCTTCCTGTTCCGGACTGCAGGCTCAGATTATTGGGATGAGGCCACAGATTTCAAGCCTCAGGATATCAGCATCGTTTCGCTTCATCGCTCAGCCTCCGCGCGTACAGTACAGATAGCGAAGTCAGTTTGAATGTACTGTAGTTTAATATAAACTCGACGCATTAAAACCCAAATTATGTTAACCTACATTTCATTTAATGGGAAATGGAATACTCTGTCTTGTCAAAGATTTTGTCCTAGTATTTCTGAAATCGCTGCAGCTAGAAGTTATAAATTCTTGGAGTTGTTTTCGGAATTTGCTTTTAAGAATGTACTGACCATCTGACATTTTTGGACACAAATTGTTAATTTGAACCTTACAAAGAAACATTTTTACCACGTGTAGTGCATTCATGGAGCAATTGGTAGTTTGATTTGTAAAGTTATATCTCATAATTACTTTCTTTAATAATTTTTCCTGTGTAGTTAGGAACATTTCTTGTGGTACATTTTCTTCGAGCTGACCCATTGTACTGATATCTCTGTTTTCTTGCTGAGTCCTTATAGTACGGAAGTAATTTGATCTAATAAAATAATCTGTTTCTGAATATTTGTACACAAAATATAATATAGTTGATTTTTACAATATTTATCTTTTTTAGGCCAACGGCCGTAGCCGTGTTGAAACACCGGATCCCGTGAGATCTCCGAAGTTAAGCAACATTTGGCGTGGTCAGGAGTTGGATGGGTTGCCACGCGCTGTTGGTGGGGGGAAAGGAAATGGAGGAGCGAAAAGGAACTGGCCACCCTACCGCACGTAAACTCCGGTTCAGGAACACCTCTGCGGAGGTTCGGACCTGCCTTCGGGCAGTATAACCCTTACCTTACCTATCTTTTTTAGAAGACTTGATTCAACTACTATGTTTTTTAAGTTCAAGTTGATGCACAACTATAAAATAATTAATGTAATTATGAAGAGAATGATACTTCAAGAAATGATACACTTTTGGTCCAAAAAATATAAGTGTTGGAAAATACTGTAAGGGATATTTTGTTTTTGTTTTTTACTATCTGCTTTACGTCGCTCCGACATGATAGGTTTTATGGCGTCGATGGGACAGGAAAGTCCTATGAGTGGGAAGGAAGTGGCCGTGGCCTTAATTAAGGTATAGTTTTGCTTGGTATAAAAATTGGAAACCACAGAAAATCACCTTCAGGACTCTCGTTAGTGGGATTCGAACCCACTAACTCCCGGATGCAAGCTCAAAGCTGCGTGCCCCTAACAACACGGCCAACTCGTCCGGTATCTGTACAGTTAGTATAGTTAAACACCAACTTCAAAATCCCACAATATAGAAATTAAGAGAGATTCTACAAAATTTCCAGCTGATTTAAACACAGCAATCCATATCTCAAAAGAAAATACTATACTTCTTTTTCATCTTTTTTGATCTGGAACCTCAATTAGCACAGCTGAAGTTTACTGAAATGAATTTTTGTGAAATTTATTGTTTGAGTAAGATTAAAGTTGTCTTTTACTTTAAGTAATGTATGAGGAGTAAATCACTATATAAGTTGCTCTAATTCAAGAAGTAAGTTAGAGTATCCCATAATTTTGGTTCAGTTTCTTCTTTTAATTATCTTATAACATCTGTAAAAAAATTTGAATATGATTAACTTGATAGTTGGTGAAATATAGGGAGACAATACACTGAAATTGTCAAACGCTAGAAATTGAGAATGATGTACTGTATTGTAACATAAGATGCAAACGTATGCAACGAAACCCTGACCTACAAACCAAATACCCAATTTTAGGCAGTCGTACTTTTATGGCAACGCTAGAATATAAAGAATGACATTTACTGCACAAATCATGGTAAATCACAGATTTCTACGTAAGATGATTTCATAATACAGAGGTTTCATTAGAATTACCGCAATTTTCAGTCCAAACTCAATATGTGTCGGCAACCTCTCTGCTTTGCCAACACATCGCGAGTTTGGACTGAAAATATTTTCTCCGAAATATGTGTTGCTTTAGGCAACCCTACTTGGTGAGTTGTATGTGTCTGAAGCAGGCGTTAAGTCGAAAGTGGAGTAATTTCTACCTGGTAAAGAGAAAAGAGACCTGATTCATAAATTTCATGACAAGTAATACACCAATTTAGTCCGGAAATCTTTTATTTCGAGGGCTGGAAACTTACGAATGTCAATCTCTCTGGTTTATAGCGATCCAATTTCCCTTGTTAGTTGGGACATACAGCTACAAATACGAAATAGGACGTTATATCTTAAGAACTCTCTTTAGAGAAATATACAGAGTGAATAAAGCATAAAGTCATGTTGGTACAAACGAAAATGTCCAACGTTGCCTGATTTTCGAGTTTCAGAATGGCAACATTGTCAAGCTGAACAATTTGGTGTGTGGCCTCCGGACAGGCCTGGTGCATGTCTTTCGAGTTGACGCCTTACAAGCGACCTGCGCATCTGTGAGGATGGGGCCCTACCTAAGATTAATTCTAATGTTGAAGACGGCACAAACACCCATCCCCCAAGCTAGAGGAATTAAGTAATGAAAGACATTCCGCGAACTAACCAGGAATCGAACCTAGGAACTCTTGGATCAAAGGCCAGCGTGCTAACCATTTAGTAATGGAATAGGACAATAATATAGTAGATGAACAAACCCTATATAATAGTGTAGTTGAATGGTTAACGTGTGTGACTCTCAACCTACAGCTACCATGTTTAGTACTTACAGGCGTCGATATTTTTATGTCGTACTTTTATCTGTAGTTAATGGACAGACTTCATTACATTAAATATGAAAACATCTGAGTATCTTGTCGTTAAGTTAGGTTATATATTCGCCCTGATTGTGGTGAATAGGAGAAACATTTTGGTGTTCGTGTTTTCATTAATTGGTCGGTGTTGTGGTGCCATCTTCTAATGTGTGGAATATAATAATGTGTCACGTTATAATCGTTGCACTGAAGTGTAAGATGCAAGCTTCCAGCATATTCTATAATACTGCATGATCAGTGCAAGCATATCCAATAGCATGATCACTGGCTTGTATTTTTCTTATTGGGAATTTTCTTATTCCGCTTCTACCGATTTCCCCACATCTTGGTGGGATCGAGGGTGGGGGCTGTGTCGCACATGTGTACGTAGCCCTATTTTTTGGTCCAATGCCCTTATCGACGCCAGCCCTATGTGGAAAGATGAATTCGCTATTGCATGTTTCGAACCCCACTCTCAGCAGCCCTGAACAATATTTTCCGTGGTTGGCAGTGTGGTGTGTTGTGTGTATGAAGACAGTGTATTAAGAAAAAAACATGAATGGGTAAGGTGACCTAGATTTAAAACCATTTAAAACAAAAACAACAAAACAATCATCGCCACATCAGTCCCCGAGTGAGAGGAATTAATCTGACGCGGCTTACTTCACAGATCTGGTCGGGAATCAGAACGAGCTAGCGCCCTCTGAACCGTCCGAATCTTTATCTGAACGTTCACTGTAGCGACCGATTGTTGGGTAGGTACGGTTATTTCGAATCAAGGATTGTGGGAGTGCAACCAACAACGCACGTCTGAAGTCCAGATACAATGAAGTAAATAAAAATGAACAAATAGTTTGATGGTCTGGCATGCAGATAATTGAATATCTGAAAAAAACGACTGATAAGTTATGACGAATGCAGGGATGGGACCTAATTTACAAAGGACACAATCGCTACCCTTCCGATTCTATGTCCAAATAATTGTACGGGCAAATACAAAATTAAGCTTCCCTGTTTTATTCCTCAGAAACAACAGAATTTGCTCCAACTTATGTATCCGATAGTTTGTAGGCATACTGACAGATTCCGCACATGTGCTCATGTCGTAAACCAGAAACGATATCAAAATGACGAAGTTTCTGAACGAAAGGTTACGGGAAGAAGTCCGTTGAGTGTTCTCTTCTCTGCAGGCTAAACTTGGAACCTGTCAACATTCAGAGAAGGATTGTGTTTGTATACAGAGAAAAATCGTAGAAGAGGTGCCGTGATTTTTCAAAGCTTCGAACTTCTGTGACAGATGAAGAGCGAAGTAGTCGTCTATAAACATCAGACGCATTCGATAAAGCCATCGATGAAATAGAGAAGATTACAGACGTGTAATGCTGGATCAGTTAGAATTGTTCAACGAACAGGACGGTAATATCTAAGGTGAAGGGAAAGGAGACATTCATTTTACTGTAAGACTAATGCTTGAATAATTTTGATGATTATATCGAAAATAAAGCAGTGTTGTTTATTTGACCTGTCTTTACCTGTTCACCTACAAAACAGTTGGGAAATTTCTTTCTGAATTATCTCCATACAAATACAGGCATCACATCTACTCTGTTCAACAGACGTACTGTACTTCGCACACAGTGACTTCTCAGAGCTGATAACCATGATATCTAAATGATTCCTTACACGTAGCTATAATAGGTGAGTGTTAGATATTAATTTTTATGATTGATACATAGCGCTCCAATGTGAATTGTCGATTTATAATGTCCTTCAATAATACACTCCTTACATCTGTAATCAAGTCAAAGGTGTTGGTCTCATTAGATCGATCTTCACCTCTTGTTCATTGAAACGTAAAATTGATTATGTTACGGTTCTCAATCTACATACCAAATAAGAAGACAGTGGAAGGGGTCTCCTGTGTACTTTCTCGATATCCCTTCATTGAATATTAATCCGCTGGGTCCGTGGCTGAAGATGCCACAATGGATCACGAAGTTTCTGGCCGGCTGCACTGAATTGTCACTTCTCATTAAGGGAATCCTGAATGTTTCACAATGTTCCTCCAAGGGAAGCACGCCCTGCACTCGGGGATCGACCTCATTTCAGCAAGTTCTTATTCGACGAGATCTTGACTTTTGAAAGCTCACAACTTGCCGCTGTTTCATTCAAAAGACTAGGGATGACATGATTATCAAGTTGTCAAACTGAGGGTGTGGTGTTGAATGACATTGTTAATGCTTCTCACTTAGGTGATCACGATTCGAATATAGGCGAGATTTTAAAAATAAATAGCAGGTCTCAGTCTGCTTAAAACTGGAAATCCTGGATTATCATCACGATACCAACAGACACGTAAATATACAAGTCATACAGTTCATATCCTTTTTATGTGAGATCTGACCGATAGTGAGTTTTATTGTGGTGTTTGGTGCGGACAATCATGTTATTTGCCTGTTAAAACAATAATCCTCACCATCACTTTATTGCAGCGGTTGCACGTAATAATAAAATTACTCCTGTTTGGACCTAGAAATGGGTCATTACTTATTCTTTCTTAACTTTTGTGGGTTATGTAAGGTAAGGTAAGGGTGTATTCTGGCCGAAGGCAGGTCCGAACCTCCGCAGAGGTGTGCCTGAGCCAGCACGGTAGGGTGGGCAGTTCCTTTCCGCTCCTCCTTTCCCTTATCCCCCATCCAAATCTTGACCACACCCAATGTTGCTTAACTTCGGAGATCTTACGGGATCCGATGTTTCAACACGGCTACGGCCGTTGGCTGTGAGGGTTAGAATACCTTTAATAATAACTAGAGGGCCGGTGCTACTCCGTAGCATTCATTATAAGTAGATTCTTTCTTTCTTAATCTGTTTACCCTCCAGGGTTGGTTTTTCCCTCGGACTCAGCGAGGGATCCCACCTCTACCGCCTCAAGGGCAGTGTCCTGGAGCGTGAGGCCTTGGGTCGGGGGATGAAACTGGGGGGATGACCAGTACCTCGCCCAGGCGGCCTCACCTGCTATGCTGAACAGGGGCCTTGGTGGGGGATGGGAAGATTGAAGGGATCGGCAAGGAAGAGGGAAGGAAGCGGCCGTGGCCTTAAGTTAGGTACCATCCCGGCATTTGCCTGGAGAAGTGGGAAACCACGGAAAACCACTTCCAGGATGACTGAGGTGGGAATCAACCATTTGACCTCCCGAGGCTGAGTGGATCCCGTTCCAGCCCTCGTACCACTTTTCAAATTTCGTGGCAGAGCCGAGAATCGAACCCGGGCCTCCGGGGGTGGCAGCTAGTCACACTAACCACTGCACCACAGAGACGGACATTATAAATAGATCAGATATAAAATTGCTCCACGCATTTCCCGGGTACTATTTTGTTCGTTAACTTATCTGTTATGACCCTGTTAGTCACTTATTTGCTTTTTCATTTACTTATAAAACTCAAATATAAGTTACTTTTAAAAGCAAAAAATGATCATAAACTAATATTGTGTTTGTATTGCAATGATCATGCGTCCACCATTGCAACATATGACTTTGGGCGGGGAAATTAACCAGCGCTGGTGACGTCATCCACACGGCCCGCCTGCTTCCTCCTCAACAGCACCACTTAGGGATCAGCCTAGCGTAAGGCCAACCCCTCACCGCGGCAGCATGGGGCTCTTATGGAAATTGCAAGAGCGATGAACAGGGTGCTCTATCTTGCGAGGTTTCCAGATGTAGCTTCCAGACCATTCTGGAAACACTGGTCTCCTTATATACAGGCAGGCGATCCAGTGCGAGGGAGTTCAGAGTGCGAGTTCAGTCAGTCAGGGGTTGAGAGCAAGCAGTGCAGCGAGAACAGCTCAATCAATACTGATCTGCATTTAGGGCAGTCGCCCAGGTGGCAGATTCCCTATCTGTTGCTTTCCTAGCCTTTTCCTAAATGATTTGAAAGAAATTGGAAATTTATTGAACATCTCCCTTGGTAAGTTATTCCAATCCCTAACTCCCCTTCCTATAAATGAATATTTGCCCCAGTTTGTCCTCTTGAATTCCAACTTTATCTTCATATTGTGATCTACTTTTATAAACGCCATTCAAACTTATTCGTCTACTAATGTCATTCCACGCCATCTCTCCGCTGACAGCTCGGAACATACCACTTAGTCGAGCAGCTCTTCTTCTTTCTCTCAATTCTTCCCAACCCAAACATTGCAACATTTTTGTAACGCTACTCTTTTGTCGGAAATCACTCAGAACAAATCGAGCTGCTTTTCTTTGGATTTTTTCCAGTTCTTGAATCAGGTAATCCTGGTGAGGGTCCCATACACTGGAACCATACTCTAGTTGGGGTCTTACCAGAGACTTATAGGCCCTCTCCTTTACATCCTTACTACAACTCCTAAACACCCTCATAACCATGTGCAGAGATCGGTACCCTTTATTTACAATCCCATTTATGTGATTACCCCAATGAAGATCTTTCCTTATATTAACACCTAGATACTTACAATGATCCCCAAAAGGAACTTTCACCCCATCAACACAGTAATTAAAACTGAGAGGACTTTTCCTATTTGTGAAACTCACAACCTGACTTTTAACCCCGTTTATCAACATACCATTGCCTGCTGTCCATCTCACAACATTTTCGAGGTCACGTTGCAGTTGCTCACAATCTTGTAACTTATTTATCACTCTATAGAGAATAACATCATCCGCAAAAAGCCTTACCTCCGATTCCACTCCTTTACTCATATCATTTATATATATAAGAAAACATAAAGGTCCGATAACACTGCCCTGAGGAACTCCCCTCTCAACTATTACAGGGTCAGACAAAACTTCACCTTCGGAGTGCTTCGGAGCACTAAAATGCTGTGTGGAGGAGCGACGAGGAAACAGCGAAACGAGTCTGCCGGGTGTGTTAATACAAAAGAACAAAAGAAGAATCTCTGACAATATCTCCCTCTCAGAACTGATACTTCCAACGAACGGGGTATTACAGGGTGACCCAATTAGCCCGTTACTTTTCATCCTGGCAGCAGAAGAAATAATGAGAATAACCCATAAGGAAGACGTAGTATCATACGCCTACGCCGATGATATAGGGATTGGATTAAGAGACATCACGAAACTACAAAAAGTGATAAAAGGTATGGAGGAATGGTGCTACGAACATAAGATTGAAATTGATACATCAAAAACAAAAATGGTGGTATTTAGGCAAGGAGGAAAGATCTCAGCAATGGCAGAAATCTTCATAAAGAGGCAGAAAGTAGCCATAGTAAACGACTTCAAGTACCTTGGCATTGCTCTGCAAACAAGTGCCAAATGCTTTACAAAACATGTAACAGAGAAAGCAATACAGGCGGTACGGGCGATACACGAAATCAACTACATCAGATCACTCAGCCTAGAGACGGCGATGGTACTATGTAGATCAAAAATCATGCCTATACTAACATATGGGATAGAAATCATATGGCCGTACCTCACAGAAAACAACCTATCCTCTCTAGAGAGAGTAAAAGCTCTATACATAAAAAGAGCGATCGGTGTATCCAAGAGAAGATCAAGACTCGTCTACCTCCTAGCGCGAGAATCCTTTCTCATTGAAGACTTCAGAACACACCTGACTCTACCCAACACCAGAGCATCAGAAAATCTCCTAGCAACACTCAACAAAAAGAGAAGACATTCCTTCAGAATTCTTTGGAAATGGGGCCATGATAGACCGGAAATGGACAACATCCAACTTCGAGATGAGGCACTTATTCACAAGACTGGCAGTACATGGTTTCTACCATCTAATTTGTACCAACACCTCATAGCATGAACCGACAGTGACATGTAAGTGCAAACTATGTGGATGCATGTGTGATCGTTACCACGTAGAACTCTGCATCAAAAGAACAAAAACAATTAAAGAATATGCAATCCAAGGCGCAAGCGCGCAAGCGCGCGAGTACAGTGTATATAAATGTATTATTTTTCTGTCTTTCTGTATGGCTATTTGGCTGCAATAAATATACTATTATTATTTTGTTCGTTAACTTTTATGACTTGCATTGCCCGTTAATTATGTGTGAAGTGTGTTTTTGTAGATATTCCTTTATTGTGAGATCTCCGAAGATAAGCAACATTGGGCTTGGTCAGGAGTTGGATGGGTTGCCACGCGCTGTTGGTGGGGGGTAAGGGAATGGAGGATCGGAAAGGAACTGGCCACCCTACCGCACGTAAACTCCGGCTCAGGAGCACCTCTGCGGAGGTTCGGACCTGCCTTCGGGCAGAATAACCATTACCTTACCTTTATTGTGACGTTCACTGAAAATCTAAGACTATTTTACAATTTTTTAATATCGCATCGACACAGATAGGTGTTATGGCGAGGATAGGGCAGGAATGGGCTAGGAGTGGAAAGAAAGCGGCCGTGACCTTAATTAAGCTACAGCCCAAGCATTTGCCTGGAGTGAAAAATAGGAAATCATAGAAAAACACCTTTACAGCTGCCGACAGTGGGGTTCGAACCCACTATACACCGAATGCAAGTTAATAGGTACATGACAAACCGCGCAGCCGCTCGATCGATTTTCACGAACTACTTTGTAGCCTTAGAGTTAATGTTGTGTGTTTAATTTAAGGCGTTAGTCTTTTATTCATTTGTTTCGCGTGGAACTTTGTCCTAGTAGCAGCCGAGATTGTTTGGAAAATGATCGATCCTTTAAAATTATAACAATAATTTTATCAACAATTAAGAAAAGCTGTTGAAAATGTTTTCCAATGAAACTTGGTAAGGACCTCCAGACCAAAAATATGAAGATAGCAAGCCTAAATGTGAATTACCAGGTGTAAAAGCAAGGGAATACGAATTACTGAAACTTGACAGCAAATGACTCTCTTTAGTAAATAACATGTCAGATTAGTTATACTTTCTTTCCTCCAATCTTAAGTAACTGCTTTTAAAAAGTATGCAAATAACGAAGGCATATTCGATCCACGTAACCCCAAAAACAGAAAACTGATTTTTTAAAAATAAGTTAAATCATTACGTGTACATTTAAAGTTGGCTACTGTACTTCATAGTAATTGATAATGGCACTTCATGTTACTGGAGTAGACGTTTTGTGTTTTTTTCATTTAAATATATTTTGCGCTGTTATGATAAATGTTGGTAAACGTTTATGATTTTCAGTTTTATTGTTAATATTATCAGCGTTACTAATCTAGAACTTATGCCTATCACTTTACGTTTGCCTCACAGCAGACTGCAAATCTACTCCAAGGGCAATGGCCCGAGACAATCGCCATGTGTCTGGTCCAGGCTCTAGGGGGGATGGCCATCGTTAAGCCCAGCTCGACTAGGTTTGCCTCGTTCTAGGTGAGATGGAGTAAAAAGTGTTGTTTATTATATGTCATTGTTTTGTGTTAGGGTGCCGTGAGTCTCCGACCCCGCCTCACAGCCGTGGTGACCTACCTGTCTGGACAAATGACCGACAAGCTAGTACTAACGCAGGAACATAGCCCAGTACAAAAGTATAGAATAACTTGAGGTGCAAAGGATAGACTTTTGCCAGCTACTTCCACCCCTCCGGAATAAAAGAGAAGTCATGAGATACTTTCCTAAACACACCAGGCAATCCTATATCCCCTTTCGGCACTGGTTACCCTGTCGAGATCGTACTAAGACATCCCCGGTGCTAGACCATTGCCGCTGAAGCGCCACTGTCGTCCCCGGCTCATGGCCGCCTGCAAGGCTTTCAAGGTGGAAGTTTGAAAAGCTAACAGGAGGTAGTCAGTGAGCAAAAATTTCGGCGCGCGGTCAAGAGAGAATTAATTCTAGAAACGGTAGTCTTGCAAAAGCCCATGCTGATGGCCAGTCATGCAAAAGCTCTTCCATACGGAGCACCCACCTCTTATAACATTAAGGACGGACCGCATTGAGAATGTGGTGCCGCACCGTTGTTGTCACACAAGGCAAGTTAAGATATATTACATCTAATAATAATAAACAATGGCGTGTGGCGTCCGAAGTGGCCTGGTACAGGCGACCTGCGCGTCTATCAGGATGGGGCCAAATCAAAGATGTTTACTAATTATGAAGACGACACACACACACACACACACACACACACACACACACAGCCCTTGGGCTTTCGGAATTAACCAATTGCTGTCAAAATACTCGAGCCGGTCGGGAATCGAACCCGTGACCCACTAGAACAACGGCCAAAACGCTAACCATTTATCCATGGATTCGGACATTAAACCTAATGATCAGGGGTTATTTCAGTATATTAAAGCTCCTGCAACATTTACGTCTGGTAGAGGAGAATCAGCTGATGTGGTGATTATCAAATCTCGACTAACATTCAGCTATGGTCTGGAGGGAATTTCCCCTAATATTCACATTGCACTGCTGGACGTTTGACTAGTAACTAACGAATGGAACTGGGAAAGGTATGCAAACCCTTTTCACTGCAGGAAATTTAAAAGCTTTTCTTAAATAGCAATAGTGATAAATAGAGAAGTCCGCCTCTGTGGAGTAGTGGTTAGAGTGATTAGCTGCCACCTCCGGAGGCCCAGCTTCGATTCCCGGCTCTGCCACGAAATTTGAGAAGTGGTATGAAGGCTGGAACGGGGTCCACACAGCCTCGGGAGGTCAACTGAGTAGAGGGGTGTTCAGTTCCCACCTCAGCCAACCTGGAAGTGGTTTTCCGTAGTTTCACACTTCTCCCCCAGGCAAATGGTATTTAACTTAAGGCCAAGGCCTTGTCTATTCCTTCCAATCTTCTCATCCCTCCACAAGGCCCGTGTTGAGCATAGCAGGTGAGGGAGCCTGGGAGAAGTACTGGTCCTCCTCCCCAGTTGTATCCCCGATCCAAAGTCTGAAGCTCCAGGACACTGCCCCAGAGGCGGTAGAGGTGGGATCCCTCGCTGAGTCCGAGGGAAGAACCAATCCTGGAGGATTAAACAGATTAAGAAGAAGAAGAAAAAGGAGGAGAAGAAGAAGAGAAATAGAGAAATCTGAAATGAAGTAAAGAATGTCCGCTCTGGATAACTGGTGGCGATGGTTATTGTTAAGAGTCGTACAACTAGGCTGCCACCCCCTTTTAACGGGGCTACATATCACGTGATCTACAGTCTGTCTCACCATGTTTGAGAGTCGGAGCATGCAATGTCTGCGAGGTTTAGTTTTAGGAACGCACTCCCTATTTGCACAAAAATTAACGTTGCTCGACTTACATACTTTAGAAGAAATGTAACAAGCCTAACATATGGTGCTCTTTTAGCAATACATTAATTTTGGGTTTGATGGTGCAGTTTGTTTCTGTGAATTTGTGTTTCTAATTAGGCGCATCATGGCTGGCGTGATATATGTATGTGGCTAAACATGAGGTTGTCCTTACCTTCAGTCTCTCTATTACAAACCTCACAACGGAAGGTTGTGCCAAGTCCTCTGTGATAAAAATAAAATAAATTCGTTATAATGAGAATTATTGCTCAGGCGAAGCAGTCAAATGAACGAAAGAGAAATGTTGTAGAACAGGTAGCATTTCAGAATACACGTGCTTGCGATTGCTTTGTTCGACTCTGATACATGGTGAGACAGACTGTAGACAGCGATTACGTCTTGATCACATTGGATTAACTACTATCCCTGAGCCTTTAGCTTTATCTTACACTCCTCCATGGATCCCACTTTCCTCTAAAGGGGAACTCTCGTTCTGGACTAAGATAGCAGGATAACCCTTGTTACTGTGGGATGTGTAAATATTTGGACTTAAAATTTGGATAAATGGCTCAGGACTCAGCTACCAATGGTAGTATAGAAAATAAAAGCACGTACACTAAATTAAGCTCAGAATCACTACTGTCAGCGCTGGGATTGAAACCACTGTTCGGTGTGCCTCCTGGAGGACATGACTCTGTTCTCATACTTCCGGTTGCAGAGTCTTGAGTCTTCAAATATAATACCATCCAGATATTTTCCTGAGTGGATGTACTCAATCACCTTCAAGATAGCTGCAGTCGAAACCAGAATTCGAACCGCGGATCTGTGAACAGCGGCGACTTCCTATTCTGATGGTAGAGTTTAGAGTTCTGAAGTTTGTAGGAGTGACATTGTACTGAGCGCTATGACTCCAACACTGAGTGAGTTGAAGGTAAGGTAGTGGTCGTGTGGCTGTAAGCTTGTATTCGGTAGATGATGGGCTTGAGCTAAACCACTAGTAGCCGAGAAGATGGTTCAGCGGTTTCTCGCTTTTACAGCTGTCAAATCATGAGCCGTATGTCTGTGGCTGCTGCATTCCACGTTCTGACTCGGTTCTTTGCCACCGTTGCCAAAATCTTTCAGATGTTAGTGCAAAAGTAACAAAGGACACTAGATGAATCTAGGGTGTCACTGAAGTCCTGATAAATAACTAACAAGTAATTGATTTTTCATTTTCAGCATATATCATTTAACTAAAGGAGGTAATTAAGTATTGTTTCGCCTCACGTATCATTATAAGGTTGATTAACGAAAGCCTTTTTTTTTGCAAAAAGGCTGGATGTCTCACGGATCTCATCGTCATTACTGAAAAATATTTAGGAACAAATAGCCCCTCATCATATGGCTGGACGTTACGTAACTATTCTCATGTTAATGACAGATGCACCGGGCGAGTTGGTCGTGCGCGTAGAGGCGCACGGCTGTGAGCTTGCATCCGGGAGATCGTGGGTTCGAGCCCCACGATCGGCAGCCCTGAAGATGGTTTTCCGTGGTTTCCCATTTTCACACCAGGCAAATGCTGGGGCTGTACCTTAATTAAGGCCACGGCCACTTCCTTCCAACTCCTAGACCTTTCCTGTCGCATCGTCGCCATAAGACCTATCTGTGTCGGTGCGACGTAAAGCAACTGGCAAAAAAAAAAAAAAAAAAAAAAAAACAGATGCGAGGGATATGTAGTACAGAATGGTCGGAAAGAAAGTGAAGCGGCTATATGAGCGTTTTTACATCTGTTAATCATAGGTCCTGTCTCTGTGGCTGCTGCATTCCACGTTCTGACTCGGTTCTTTGCCATCGTCTCGTGCCGTTGTCATTTTATGATTTGTTGAAGTTAGCCAATCAGATCGCTTCGCGGGCGAATTCAAATGGGCTTTGCGAGTCGGTGTTGCTTAGTCTGTACATGGGCTAAGGCCGGCTTGGGAGCCATCTCGAGAAATCAGCATTAAAAACAACCAAATAAAGTACCGTAGCGTACTTGTTATGGAGCGATCCCGTCAACTCGGAGGTTCGTGTTCAAATCCCTCCCGTAGCGAAGTTTTTAATTCGACTGGTGCTCTCAAGCCAAGCGAAGCGATCTGATTGCCTAACTTCAGCAGCTGATAAAGTGATAACGTCCCGAGATATCGAATACTTAAAAAAAATATTTATCAGTATGGCCAACTCTCCATCGCTCCTATACCCGGTTCACGATTGTTCCGATCACCCCTTATGTAAAAATAATGCAGATGAGATCACATTGAAATATGTGAGTTTCTTGATTTGAAGAACCGAATGTTAATTGTTTTGAGTGATTAAAACTATACAATTCAAGGAAAGTTACTTGATCCAGATAAATAAATATGGAAAAAGTATGTCTAATAATAATAATAATAATAATAATAATAATAATAATAATAATAATAATAAATGTTTTATATATTGCATATTATTAATTATTATTAATAAATAATAATAAATATTTATCATATTTTGTTATTATTATCTGACACATGTAGCCTACGGAGTGTTCTGTCCCTGGACTGCCGTAGTTCACAAATGGTAATTCTCACACAGCCCTCACCTGGTAATACAATGCTGACGTCACATTCTGTGTACCTTGCTCACTAATACCAGGATCGATTTATTTGTAGGAAAACTGCTGTCATTTATTTTGATCACTGCCAACATGGTCGATAGTTCTACATGTTTAGTGGCATGTGCCAGCAATCCCTATCTCCTGGAGTATAAATGTTTTAAACTTTGTACGGCATGCTATTCAAGATTATGTTCGTGGGAAAGTTAGAGGGTCGATCAGTTTTTATCTTTATTAAGCTATGACTTTTTATACATTTCCAAGTTTATTGTGTCAAAAATTGGGTAGTTTACCCCAGTCACCCCATAGTTTTGTCAAGGTCATCACACAATTATATACGGTAGCTCAGAGGGTTGACAGCACGTTTTTATTGTTGTAAGTTCGAATCCTGACGTTAGCACCCACTATCTAATGTTCTTTTTCTCAAAATTCGCAGAGAATCCAAACAAATGCATAAAAACGTTCCTCTGACTCTTTCTGAGGAATATTGTTGACAGTAGGATTAGCTCAATGAACTTAAATTTGTGGAAGGTACTCCACGAAAATACTGATGGAACGACATGATGGAAAGGAAAACCTTCCACATAGCTTTTTTGCATTTTGAAAAAGCCTTCGACAGGGTACTTCGTGATATTATTTGGTGTGTACCTGCATGGTATACCTTCAGTGGATCCAGCTACTGTAATGAAATACATATAGTTACACCCGACGTGTGGCAGAAATTTAATACAACTCTCCCCAATCAAGTTTGCATCCACCAGGGCTCGACCTTGTCTCCACTCTTATTCATGGTATTCCTCAACACCATCCTTGTAGAGTAATTAACACCACATCTCGGGACTCTACTCAATGCTGACGATATTATGGTCGCCTGGGAATCCTGTCAAGATTTTCAATAATCCAACGCTGGAAAACGTTCTTGGACAATATGGCATGTGACATAACATCAGGAATACTGAGTAGGCCTACCTGGAATATTGGGTTCAAAGTGATGGACCAGTAAACATTGATGGCTTTGACCTTCTTACATCATCTCAGTTTAAATATCCCAACGTCAATGTTTATCTATACTAATATAAAACGAAACTAAATTAAAACATTTATTGCATAATAACAACTAGTGGACCCGTGCTGCTCATGGAATTTCTTATAAACAGGTCAAATAACACGTCTACAAAGTGCATTAATAAGAATGAATAAGATATTGAGAGATAAGTATAACATGAAAATTAATACAAAAGACCGAAATTATGGTATGCAACCGCCAGCATATTGCAGTCGACATCAGAATTAGTGATATACCATTAAGGCAAGTAAATGTCTTTACCTAATTAGGAAGTAAAATCACTCCAGATGGCAAAAGTTCAGTCGACATAAAGAGCAGAATTTCCCAAGCAAAAATGGCTTTTTACAAGAACAGGATACTACTTACATCAAGGACTTTAAATGCGGAGACCAAGAAGAGATTTATTAAGTGCTATGTCTGGAGTGTGGCCTTGTATGGTTCAGAAACGTGGACTGTTAGTGCACGTGATAAGAAACGTTTGGAAGCATTTCAGATGTGGTGCTGGAGGAGGATGGAAAAGATCTCATGGACAGAAAAACTCACTAATGAAGAAGTTCTTCGACGAATAGCCGAAAAAAAGATCCTTTTTAGCAACAACAAGGAAAAGAAGAGACCAATTAATTGGCCATCTCTATGGGCACAATGGTTTCATAGTTAATGTCATTGAAGGAATGATTCAAGGTAAAAGAGGAAGGGGAAGACCTAGACTGCAATATTCAAGACAGATCAGAGATAACGTAGGAACAGACTCATATGTGGAAATGAAGAGATTAGCGGATTACAGAGAAGAGTGGAGAAGACGAATTGCTGCCAACCAATCTTAGGATTGAGAATTAAGAAGAAGAAGAAGAAGAAGAAGAAGAAGAAGAAGAAGAAGAAGAAGAAGAAGAAGAAGATATACCTGTCGTAGTCATATTGTTTTGCCTGCATTTTTCAATGGTTTTATGAACATTTAACACCTGTACTTAATAACGGATTCATTAATAATGTAGTTTATATCACTTCTTTCCATACAATATTCTCTGTGCTTCGATTATTCAGGCGCACCTGGATCTTAACGTTTTCAAACGATCTTCTCCGAAATAGTACAACATACAATTACAGTTGGCCGTGACTGAATACTGGTTCGGGTAAGTAGACACCCACTTTTTCAATGGTCATTCAGAAAGCTAGTCGACTTGATACCTGCCCGTCTGTACGTACTTAGACTGTTTTCTGTTATCAACATGTAAGTTACTAGGAACGTTTCTCCATCTGTTGAATATATTCAGAAGGCTGGGGAAGGTCAGGAAATCAACGAGTATCTAGCAGAGAATAGTATCTTCCATAATCAGAGGAAGTGTATACTCTCTGGCTTGACAGGTAGTAATCAAACATGGCTGCATGCAATGATATTACTAAGGAGGAAAATCACATATATCAGAATATTAATGAAGGTGTTACTCGCTTAGCAACCTGCTAAGTACACAATGCATTGCGGATTAGGATAAGACTTTGTCTGCGATTATTGAAGTGATAATTTAATGATTTTATTTAGTGATTATTCAAAGTTGGCTTAACTAAGAGACGTATCAATGCCTCATGATTCACTGGCAGGTAATTCCGGAGAGAATAAAACAAAAAGCCAATCGGTCGGGTAGAACGGAAAGATGGATTTGCCAAATCTGTTCTTTAGTAAACTCTTTCAGTATATATGACAACGACAACAAAAATACAAGAAAAAATTTCATGACAACAGAAGACTTAAAAATATAATGAAAGAAGAAATATCAAAAATCAATAAATATCAAGATAACGAAAGAAGAATAAAAACGAAGTGCATTAGAACAAGGAAAAAAAGGCAATAAAAGTAACATTCGAGTAAATTAACATAACAATACATTAAAATACTTTAATAGAAATTTAGTAGAAATTGTCGTAAAATAACTTGAAAAATTCCCTTACATACAGCGAGCCATGCACCGATGAGTCACTTTAATCTGACCAACCCAACTCAGGGATAATTAGGGTGCCTGGAGGGGGAAAAGTAACACGTGACATGTTGGTAGCATGATATATAGAGGGAGCATGTCTACAAGCTTGTTGTTAGTGTTTCCGGCGTCAGAATGGTAAACGCGGCTGACCTCTCAGAGTTCGATACAGAGCAAATTTTGATGACATGGCACCTTGGAACCAGCATCTCTGAAACGGTGTGGCTTCTTGGCTGCTCTTATGCAGCTGTCGTGGGCACGTGTCGAAGGTGGTGCAACAATGGGCGAACACCGACTTGTCGTCCAGCCGTGCGTTGACAGTAGCTCATTGATGCCAGATGCCAGCGAAGGCTATCGCCCATTGATCGAACCGACCTTGGGGCAACAGTTCGAGAAATCACCAACAGGTGCAACTGTGATGACCAGGTGAAAGTTTGCCAGCACACGGATTATCAAACACCGCTGCGCATGGGACTTCACGAACCTGCTACACTGGCGTAGCAGGGGGAGAGGTGATACTCCCACGTGGCGCGTCCCAGGTGGCGGATAGGGGGTCCTAACCGGCTTGCCGACGGACTTGAGGGAAATAAAATACCTCTTGCGGACCAAACACACAACCACCTGTGGGTGGGGGACGCAACGAAGAATTCACCCACGGTATCATCTGCTTGTTGTAAGAGGCGACTAAAAGGGGCGACCAAGGGATGATCAAATTAGAACCATGAAACTACGTGTGATTAGTACCACCACGCGGGGAACGCTATGGGTCGCTTTTACTTGCGCGTAGTACCACTATGTTGGGTACCACATAGGATTGTGGTTAGTAGCAAACGAGGGCTCGACGGCTTTTACAGTACCTGTGATTAGTAGCACTATATGAGCGACACCATGGGATGAGGGAACCCATGGTTCTGGCTTGCGTATGGTTAGTACCCACTATATGAGGAACACCACGGGATAATACGAGTCCCTGTGGTTAGTACCCTTATATGGTGAACAATATAGGTTTGCGTCGCCTGTAAATCGCGCCGCAATGTATGAAATAGCGTAGGTCTGTAATACATGTGCGAATTTCCCTACCTGTGAGTAGTACCATCATGTGTGGAATATCGCGAGTCTACGCTACTCTTGATAAGTACCGCAACATGACAAATATCATGGTTCTATTTTCCTAGCGATAAGTACCATTATGAGGGGCCGCTAACTTGGATTTTGGACCCCTTTTGACTACAAGTATCATCAATTCAGTATTATGCTATAGAAGCAGTCCCTTGATCAGTAATTCTATTGTTCTACGCCAGCTTCTGTGCATGTGAGGCACTGTGGGTAGGTTCCACTGATCGTTTTAAATTCCCATCCATCCATCCATCCATCCATCCATCCATCCTCACGTTTTGAATTGTGGTCAGTGGAAGTTTTAGGGCTTTTAATTTGTCACTTCATATCGTCTCATTTCGTACCATTAGGGGCCGATGACCTAGA
Source organism: Anabrus simplex (assembly GCF_040414725.1). Lineage (NCBI taxonomy): Eukaryota > Metazoa > Arthropoda > Insecta > Orthoptera > Tettigoniidae > Anabrus > Anabrus simplex. The sequence continues at coordinate 1,030,319,530 of NC_090265.1, read as the reverse complement.
TATTAGGCCCCTTTAAACAACAAGCATCATCATCAGCTGACTGAACTTCAACGAAAACAGTGCATGAGGTGGGCAAATCATCACCACTGGACTGTGAATGATTGGAGAAAGGTCGTTTGGTCCGATGAATCCAGATTCCTGGATCACCACGTCGACGGCCCAGCGGGTGTACGCTGTCTCCCATCGGAGGCTATGGCACACGGTTGCACGATCGAGTGGAGACAGGCTGGTAGGGGAGGCGTGAAGGTCTGGGCGATATTTCCATGGCACACGCTGGGGCCAAATCCCTAACAGCTATCCAATATCTGGACATTATTGGGAACCAAGTCCATCCGTTCGCGTCAAGTGTTCTCTTATGGTGACGGCACTTTCAACATGAATACCATACTGTCAGGATTTTGAAAGACTGGTTCGAGGAACATGACAGTGAACTTACTTTGATGCCGTGGTCCCAAAATAGCCCCGATATGAACCCCGCTGATTGTGGGTTGACTTGATGAAGCGGGTTCATGCCACATCAACACCTCCTACAGTGTACGACAACTGGAGGACCTGCCATTGCACTTGTGATGACAGATACCCGAGAATACCTTTTACCACCTCATTGAATCGATGTCTAGCCGAGTAGCCGCGGTTTTGGGAGCAAAAGGTGGTTCTGCGTCGTATTAGGTTGGTGGTCATAACGTAATGGCACAACGGGGTAATTATAACGCAGTCACTGAGAACTTTATGCAAAATTTGTATAATATTAATTATTAGTTATTAATAGTGCACTCAGTGGGCATCACTGGCACAGTAGTTTTGTTGTTTTCTTTCCATCCGGGCAGCAGATATTTTAGTCCCGTTAGATCCCGGTTTGAAATTTTTCACTTTTTAAATTCCGCGGCGTCAGGAATAGCATCTGATCCTAAACCTCCAGTCAGATCCCAAAATGAGCAAAGATAGCTCAAGCGAACCCATAAAAATCCAACGACGAGCTGAAGTAAACTTTACACTGACTCCTAATCAGTAGTGCTCGAACAGTGTTAAGCTACGATAATTCGATCATAACTTGACAACCGCCCCGCAGTCACTATTCTGATCAAAGCAAATTTAATCTGTGTAGCTAAAATATGTTACCTAACGTTCTCTCTGACAGAACCGATGCTCTGCGAGAAGATTACGTGCAAAAATTTGGCTTCTTGTTCCACAGTAAGGCCACGAAACAAACCTCTGAATTATGCAATAGGAAAGCGATACATGGTCATTACAATCTGGACTGTATAACCCTGTTTGAGTAAGCGAGTAGTAGAACTGCTGGCAGAAAGCCGTGAGTTAAACTCCATACAGCTCGCCAGTGAGGCTGGGCTTTGAGCGCTGCATGACCGAGTATGAAGACCATAGCTAGAGCCCTGCACGGATGCGGATATCGGCGGATTTATCCGCGGATATCCGAGAAGTTAGTGTCTTGGCGGAGACAAACTATATGGGAGTGCGGATAATTTTGCTGCTAATTTCTAAATAGTGACGTTTATTGATTTTCACTCAGGTATACTCCTACTTTTGTTTGTAGTTAGGCGACTCTTGACATTGGTATGGAGGAATAGTGATATATAGAGCCTTGAGGTCATAAAGTCGTAAATCTGAACTAAGCCTAACTGGCACCTACCGGCAATTAGTGGAAGGAATGAGCAAATAGCAATACGTCGGCAGTTGCCGCAAGAGAAAATATCTCATAAACCTGTGAATGTAGGGGTTGTGGGGCCAGGTGCCAGGCCTTTGTATAAATGTTAACAGATCCACCCGTTTCAATTTCTTGGGTGTAATATACTGTGGTTAAATATTTATAATATCCGCGGATAATCATTTGCGGATGCGGATGAAGGAAGTGCGGATGCGGATATTATTTTGTATATCCGCGCAGGGCTCTAACCATAGCATGACCATAGGTTAAATGATATAATCTGACGCTTGGCCAAATAGGCAAACCACTAAGCATTCGTGTAAAGCAGTATTCTATACTACAGTCGGGTACAAAAGATTCGGACGGATCTGTTTATGCTTTGTCTTTTCCTGTCTAGGGGCTGTCTGGTGGAGGCGGTAAAGGCGTGCTCGGTTCGCCCGGAAGGACATTGGTTCGAATGCCCGTCAGAAAGTCATAAAATTTAAGAAATGAGATTTCCATTTCTTAGGTGCATATGACCCTGAGGTTCACTCAGCCTACACCAAAAATGAGTACCAGGTTAATTCCTGGGGGAAAAGGCGGCCGGGCGTGGAGCTAACCACTCTACCCCATCAAGTGCCGAGGTTACGGATAATGGAAGCCTTTACCTTCCACCCCTCCAAGGGCCTTCATGGCCTTTACAGAGATGACTTCAGTTTTTTCTTTTTCTGTCTGTGTCAAAGGTGTCCCTTGAGGTAATTCCTCTATTTGTCATAGTCAATCACACCAGCAACAACATAATCATTTGGTATGGTGTGCTTTTTCTGTTTTAATTTCCAACTGAGTGATAAAATGATTCTCTTACGACTATATTTTGTTACAATTATTATAACTAGTCATTGATTAATCTAATTATTTTTGTCAACATAGTGAGAATACGGGAAATGCATTATTTAATTAATTAAAAAAATAGATTACCGAATGGCAAACTTCCACGGACACGATCTACAGGGTGTGAAAAACCTTATTTCGTAAATTAAATGAGTATTAGAAGGTATGAAAACGAGTATTGAGATCTTAGGAACCATAGATCTGCGGTGATTAGTTTGGGCGGACTACTCCCCAGACGCTCGACGTCCAACGCGCCACACTGTTATTGATGAGGTGCTGTCCGCGCGACCTCCCTTCCTCCTTCCTTGTATCCTTCCGTCTGTCCGGATAGTTTAGGCTGCACATCGTGCTCGAGAAAAATCGGAAATTTTCCAAAGATTATGCAATTCAATATTGCGCCGATGTAATTGTAGGGAGATATTTCGAACTTCTGCAGTGTGGCACTGTACGTTTGTCCGTTTTTGTTGTCTGCAACTAAAATGTAAACAAAGAAAGCAAAGTGTGGGACACTTTTGCGCTCGAGTGCCTGGGGGTTGGCACTCGATCAGAAATCTTGACTTGCGTGTAGTGCTGAAACTAATCACCGCAGGCCTATGGTTGCTATGCTCATAATATTCGTATTTCTACCCACTAACATTCTAATAATTTAGGAAAGAAAGGCTTTTCGCACCCTCTATATTGCTATTTAATTACCACGCGAGGAAAACATAATTTCACACCAGAAGGAAAGAAACACATCAAACTGAAAAAAATGGTTCTAAAGTTTTAAGAATGCGAACTGTCTCTTAAAGTGAAGTATCCTAACTAATTTATAAGCAAAAATACATAATTTCTGTCATTTGTCCATGCTAGTTACGCTGTATTTAACTGTATTCTGCTGGTTATGTGGTGTTGTCTCATAAATGATGGTATAATCAGGAGGCAGGATTGGTCCGCTATGAACTGATTGGCAGTGTTCAACCGGCCTAATTGAAACCGATTTTAAACCAGTTTATGCTGGCCTCTGGCAGAGATGTCCACCTACGCTGCATTAATATCTACTTTTGATATCGGGACCTTGCGGTGGAAACAACCAGCCAATTGTTTGCATGTAGTCTTCTCGTAGAAGGGTCCGGCTCCATGGCTAAATGGTTAGCATGCTGGCCTTTGGTCACAGGGGTTCAGGGTTTGATTCCCGGCAGGGTCGGGAATTTTAACCATAATTGGTTAATTTCGCCGGCACGGGGACTGGATGTATGTGTCGTCCTCATCATCATTTCATCCTCATCACGACGCGCAGGTCGCCTACGGGAGTCAATTAAAAGACCTGCACCGGGCCTCTCCGGAGGCCACACGGCATTATATTGTCGTAGAACATCAGTTGTTATCAAAGTACCAAAGTAGGGTTCGGTATGGAGGGTGTGATAACTACCGTCATTTATATGAACTCAAAATCCAGACTCTGTTACTTACGTCTTTTTGATACGTCTTTGAAACGAGTCCTTGTAGGACAGTGGTGGTAAACTGAGTCTAAAAGTTACTCCTTCAAATGCATCCTAAATAAAGTGTACTAACATGAATTCAACTCAAACATTGCAGTGTATCTCATGGAACAAATGAATCAAAATATTATATTCGTCTTAAAATCGAACCCAGAATTTCGCTGTTCGAGATACAGAACGCTGACCATTATCAAACACTGAGTCAGAATTCTGAAGGAAGGAATTATCGTTATTATGATATCAATCTAATTAATATTCACTTAATTGGGTGGAAGAGAGCCGTAGAAGATTAGATGTTAATCTGACAAGTGAATAGATTGATATAAGAATTGTTTGTCCATTTTCAGGAAACTTCTGTAGACTCAGCTGCCTATTCAAATGAATACCGAAATTATTTTCCACATCGACTTACTGTCTCGTGGGGTGAAGATCCGTCAATGCACCGTTATGTCCACAAAGTAACACATTAGATATACGGTATCAAGATTATGTAGCGAACTGTACTTCATCTCTTTCATTGATCTTACGTCTTGCTATGTAAACATGCTTAAATGTATGTGAATTCAAATAATTCACAATTATAGATGTGAACACTATCATATAAATAAATTAATTAATACATAAATAAATATCTTTTTTTCTTCTTTATCTCTTTACATTCCAGAGTCGATTTTCCCTCGGACTCGGCGAGGGATCCCACCTCTACCGCCTCAAGGGCAGTGTCCTGGAGCTTCAGACTCTGGGTCGGGGGATACAACTGGAGAAGATGGCCTCACCTGCTATGCTGAACAGGGGCCTTGCGGGGGAATGGGAAGATTGGAAAGGATACGCAAGGAAGTGGGAGGGAAGCGGCCGTGGCCTTAAGTTAGGTACCATCCCGGCATTTGCCTGGAGGAGGAGTGGGAAACCACGGAAAACTACTTCCAGGATGGCTGAGGAGGGAATCAAACCCACCTCTACTCAGTTGACCTTCGGAGGCTGAGTGGACCCCGTTCCAACCCTCGTACCACTTTTCAAATTTCGTGGCTGAGCCGATAATCAACAGCCTCCGGGTGTGGCAGCTAATCACATTAACCACTACACCACAGAGGCAGAAAAATATCAGTTCAACAATAAAATTAGTTACATGTCACTCAGCTGATATCAGAGAGTACACAAACATGTCGTATGATTGAATATGGGGAAATGAATCAGAATAAACAGCGATTTGATAAGCAATGTAATATTTGATTGGCTACAGAGCTCGGTGAGGGAAGTACAATATTCCTTTGTTGAGGAAATGATCCTGTACTCTTGCCATGTCTTCCGTGAAATTGAGAATCATAAACTTAAAGCTTTCTACAAGGATATACCGCAGTAGAGGAGCTGAACACCCTCGTCCTAGTTCTATAGTGATCAAGTTTTATCGCTTGTCTATCAGTGACTTCTTCGTTTTTACAATGCATTGAGTGCCTTGACCAAAAGAAGACAATAACAATTACATATTTCATGGTACGAGGTATCCATTTCTGAAGTAAGCGGTAAGCGTTTTATAGGTCACTGAATACGTGTGTTGTTTTGGAAGTTTACCCCCACCTAGACAGTTGTCACTGGTAGCTTCTTATAGTTTTATTAATTTTCATCCACGTTACTTTGTTTTATACATCAAAAAGAACCCCATTTTTAATTGGTAAAAGCATTTCACATTTATTCACGGGTTTGCATGGCGGATAGTTTCTAAAATATCCATTTTAATATTCGAAATTGTTTTCGATTTCAACAAAACTATGTAGATGGTGTCTTACGAATTATGTAGCCAAAGCATTCAATTTCTCGCTCGTTCTTATAAACCATATAGGGCAGTGCTAAGACACTAACTAACCCATGGCATTAGTCTTGAATGGCCTTGGTCTACCAAGCGACCGCTGCTCAGCCCGAAGGCCTGCAGATTACGAGGTGCGCGTGGTCAGCATGACGAGTCCTCTCGGCCGTTATTCTTGGCTTTCTAGACCGGGGCTGCTGTCTCACCGTCAGGTAGCTCCTCAATTCTAATCACATAGGCTGAGTGGACCTTGAACCAGCCCACGGATCCAGGTAAAATCCCTGACCTGGCCGGGAATCGAACACCGAGCCCCCGGGTAAAAGGCGTGCACGCTACCCCTACACCACAGGGCCGGCTCCTAAGACACTACTAGCAGAAATATATCGAGGATAAAACCTCTCGTAGCGCAACCGGAAAATCGAAGTTGGAACATATAATGACTTACACGAGGATTGGGGCAAAAGTCATGGCAACTATTTTTTTCTTGTAGATATGTGAACGGATCACAAACGTATATGTGTCGTGTGGAAGTTCTGCATGTGTATGCAGAACAACAGATGGCTCTGTGATATCTGGTAGTAGCGCAGCGAGGGCTGTGAAATCAGTCAGTTGGTGAGTGTCGTGCGAGATGGAAGTAACCCGTGTTGAGCAGCGCGCTTACATCAAAATAGCAGTTCTCCGAGGTAGAAATGCGATGGAACGTCACAGTGAATTAGTGGATGCCCTTGAGAATAATGCCCTACCATACCGTACAGTAGAACAGAGGGTAGGAAAGTTTTAGCAAGGACGTGTGTCAACCAGTGATGAGCAACGTTCGGGACGACCTGTTAGTGTGTGGACCAACGTGGCACGTGCCGTCATCGAGCAGCTCCTGGATGAAGACAGACGATGGACGCTACTGGAGTTAGAGAGGGCAAGTGGCATCGAGAAACCCACCATCCACAGGATATTGCGTAATGAGCTCCAACTGCACAAAATCGCATCGCGGCGGGTACCGCATGCACTGACAGAAGTTCAAAGGTGGGTGCGCTATGCAATATGCTCCGACCACCTTGCACGCTGGCAACAGGACGGCGATCAATTCTTGTCACGAATAATCGCCATCGATGAATTTTGGGCCAGGGCATACGAACTAGAACTGAAACGTCAGTCCGCGGAGTGGCGACATGCTGGATCACCAAGGAGGCAGAAGGTCCGTCAGAATCCTTCCCCAGTCAAATTCATGGTGATCGTCGCGTATGACGTCCGGTGTGTCATTGTTTGCTACTTTGTTCCACATGGCAGGACAGTGACCTCACAGTTCTACAGGGACTTTCTGGTGCGACAGGTACGACGTGGCGTTCGGGAGAAACGTCCGGATCTTGTGGACAGTGCAATAATCCTGCACGGCAATGCAAAACCACATAAGGCAGAGTGTGTAGGGCAGCTACGGCGACGTTGGGGATGGGAAGAATTGGACCACCCACCGTACTCTCCCGATATTTCGCACTGTGACTTTGATCTCATTCGAAGGATTAAGGAACCACTACGTGGTAGGCGGTTTGCAACACGACAGGGCATTGCTAATACTGTGCACCAACAGGTGACCCGATTCACATATGGTGCGGCAAATGCTGAGGCAGATGGTATTCAGCGCCTCCCACATCGTTGGCAGCGTGTGGTGTCCGTAGCAGGGGACTACTTTGAGGGTCTTTAGGCCCAGGTTTGTCATATCAACTTTATGTGTACTGTGTTGTCATTCTTTTGCACCGGGAAGGCCATATTGCCCTGTATACTACCGTAATAAATTAGTATGTTACGATATTTCAGTGTTATTTATTGTCCACACATGTAGTTAACACCTTGTCCTTTGGTCTGTATATGTCACATTTTCCAACCGGACTAGTATCTTCAAGAAAAAAAGTTGCCATGAATTTTACCCCAACCCTCGTAGATAGATAGATAGATAGATAGATAGACAAATAAGGGCTGCTTAACCGGGGTGGCAAAGGTACGCTTTACCCAGAGAGACATAGGCCCGATATTCCCACAGGAAGACGAAAAATTCACAACCGAGTCTTCCTCATTTGGAGATATACTGTGCGTGGGATTTACTTATCCTTGGACTGACTGCCGAGTTCATTCCTCAGAGCAACGCCGAACGAGTACAGAAAGATCTGCTATACCTTACTTAGTCTGACTGGTAAGAAGTGATGCTTTTTCCGTATCGAGTTATTTAACAATGAGAATGAAAAATAATTTCTTGTCCATCGAACATTCAAAACAAAAACGAATACAGTATTAATGTGTAAGAACTGAAATTAAATAAATTATTAATCATGTCTTTTATTATAAATTATGTTCGACCGACGGGAAAGTTTCTTCGCATTTATACCCCATTTAGTGTCCAGATTACGAATAGTGGAACTCTTCCGCTCTTTCGATGTTTTAGGGCCTGGTGCTGATGACGTATAACAAGACTGCTTTTATCTTCACCTGCATTAAATTATAAAGAATAAATAAATAAATGACTAAAGAAAGAAAGAGCTCTGTTCCACCTTAGATGGTACATGCAATAGTACACTACATGATAGCACTATTAAATACAAAAGTAAATCGCTGTTTACTTTATCAAGATCATTTTAGATTGCTATTCTAAACGCGATTTTCCTCCTGTGTTTGTGCACTCACACCAAACGCATATTTCCCCGTCGATTTGCAGTGATATACTGCATCTATGGTATTCCCTGCATCTCGTAAAAGTTGAAAAGTTACGGGGTCAGGTGCCATCTACTTGAGAGCATGGATTGGCGACTACGGTCAACCTAGCTGAGTCTGAAATTGCCTCCACGTACTTGGGTCAAGCTCCTCACTGTTATCTTCCCTATCTGCACATCCTCCATAAAATCTTGGCCTCTTCTATCCAGATGATATTAAATTTGCGAGATCTAGGGAGTCTATCATTTTCACACACTTTGTGGCCTTTCTCCTTCGTTCTCCGATACCTTCATTCTTCGAAAATTCGAGCCTCTTCCTTCTTTTCCCTTTTGATTAATGTCAAGAGACAATAGTTGCCGGTTATTCTTCCTCATACAAAGTAAAACAATAATCACCACTACCATAACTACCAAAGGAATACAAGAATAGAACTTTACATTACATTCCAAACCTTCATATGAAATATTGCTACTTTTTATGCACAATTACGACGTACAAAGCCTGGCTGAACAGCTCAGGCGAAAGAGCCTTCTGAGGTCAACTTAGCAGGTTCGATCCTGGCTCAGTTCGGTGGTAGGTTTTTGAATATACTCAAATTCGTCAGCCTGAAATACTGGCACGTAAGAAACTTCTCTGCGACAAACTTTCGCACCTCGGCTTCTCCAAACCCGTAAAATTACTGCTGTCAGTGAGACGAAAAATCAGACATATTATTACACGTTTACGGACAGTATATCGTCAAAGGTTATCAGATGGCTTCTTAACATTATGTACACATGTCTGGTGGCTACGCATATTCCTAGTTCTTAAAATGAATAGTCATTAGGAAGCCATCTTAGAGAGAAAAATTCGAAATATGAATCATCGTGTTTTGTCTATAAATTCTATAAAATAACACAGAGACCGATGAAGGCTAACTTACCTTAATTCACAAAATACTTACATGAAGATATAACCAGTTAATGGCATCTAGAACTAGAGGAGGAGAGAATTATATGGTTTTTACTGCTGCCTTTGGTTTCGAGCTAAACACATACATCACAACTTCCCACGTTTTGAGTGACGTGTGTGTGCCCGTGTGTGGAAAGCTGTCTGATTGTAAACCTTTGCTGTTGAGGTACCTGTGGAAGTGTATGAATTCGAAATTCGGTACTTTATGGCTACTGAGGGGAGTAGTTCCTTCTTCCCCGGTATAGGCACGTTCACAGTTGGCATACCCCCTGTGGGTGGGAGACGCAGACGAAGAATACACACACGGTATCCCTTGCCTTTCGTAAGAGGCGACTAAAAGGGGTGACTAAGGGATGATGAAATTAGAACCATGAGAATATTTGTGATTAGTACCATAACGTGCGAAACAGGATGATGAAATTAGAACCATGAGAATATTTGTGATTAGTACCATAACGTGCGAAACAGGATGATGAAATTAGAACCATGAGAATATTTGTGATTAGTACCATAACGTGCGAAACACCATAGGTCTACGTTACCTGTGATTAGTACCACTATAGGAGGAACAACATGGTTCTCTTTTACCAGTGGTTAGTAACATTATGAGGGGCCGCTGACCTGGATTTTGGACGCCTTTAGATAAAATAAGTACCGAGCTCGATAGCTGCAGTCGCTTAAGTGCGGCCAGTATCCAGTATTCGGGAGATAGTGGGTTCGAACCCCACTGTCGGCAGCCCTGAAGATGGTTTTCCGTGGTTTCCTATTTTCACACCAGACAAATGCTGGGGATGTACCTTAATTAAGGTCACGGCCGCTTCCTTCCCACTCCTAGCCACTTCCTGTCCCATCGTCGCCATAAGACCTATCTGTGTCGGTGCGACGTAAAGCAAATAGCACACAGATAAAATAAGTGTCATCCCAGTAACGAAAGCATTGAGAATTGGATTCACTGATTGATATGATTCACGATCATTTTTTGATCATCATTCATTTTAGATTCTAGTCAGTGGATATATTTTGAAGTTTAAATTTTCGTTTCGTTCACCTCATACCATTAGGGGCCGATGACCTAGCTGTTAGCCCATTCAAACAACATCATCATCATCATCATCATCATCATCACAATGGCATTTCGAGGGCAGAAATCGCCTAGTCAATAATAATAATAATAATAATAATAATAATAATAATAATAATAATAATAATAATAATTGGTGATCGAACGTCCGTTCATTTACTTTTGGTCATAGGAACCGTCGGGGTGACGGTATAATGCTCTGAAATGCGTTTTATTAACATGAAAATATATATCCCTTACCCTTCATTGAGGACTATTTGAATAGTAACGCTATCTCAGAACCTTAACCAAAGAAATTGAGCACTTCCGCAGGTGATACATACTCATGAAATCCAGGGGATTACACCAAGGATCTCACTGAGCACAGGAATTGAGCACTTTCTTAGCTGAAATCCCGAGGATTACACCCAGGATCTCCCGGTCAATTTCCTCAACTTTGAATCAAGGTGGTGTTCGAACTATTTCATTCTTTTCGGATCTATGATTTTATTGTCTATTCTCAAACGGAAAACGAAAAATAATTTAGTGGGATATAAAACTAATAACGTTAAAATTATAATTCATCAAGCTCAGTAGATTCTTGTTATTCATCTTGTCTTCTTGTGACGTGTTGTGATGTGGGGCCTCTGGAGAAGCCTGGTGCAGGTCTTTCTAGTTGACGTCCCTGGGTGACCTTCGTGCCTGGGTGTTGGTGATGATGATAATGAGCTAGGGAGAGGATGAAGCCCGGTGTCAGCACACAGCCTACTCTTGTTGAATAAGACCAAGGTGTGAAGGCTTAACGCTTCCATCTGACGGTCGAATCGCCTTCAACAGCGACATATGCCCTCATTCCATATGAAAACTGTGGAGAGGTTTGGAAATGAATCCAGGCTCTTGTCGCGGAATTTAGTTATTAAAAATTGTATACCACCACCTCTCCTATCCTCCCAGCCAACATTCTAACGGACATTTTTTCCCATCAACGAGACTCGAGCCAGCTAACCACGGTGTCGGGGCACAAGACATGATGCGTTAATGATCATAGCTACCAGGTGGGCTTCTGTCTTCTGACTAGACGCTATCATCCTCTTAGCTTTACGAAGTGCAAAATATTCTCAAACACCGTAATTTCTTCATATTTCACGATGAACTGTATCCCATGTCGTCAGCGAGGACCGTTAGCCTCCTCTAAAAGAATAGAGGAGGAGTGGATTTATGATTACTATAATAATGCAGGCTTTGTTCACTGTTTACACTGTTTGAAAACTAGAAGGGGTTTTAAAACTAATGTTTTGAGTCTCCAATAACAGACAATAATCTTCACAATCTTCTATATTACAGGTATGCCACCTCTGTTAGGTTTCTTATTTTAGAAGACCATATTGTTACGTGCTACTGCGACTGCTATCCATCTGGAGAACCCTTCAATATTTCTTGGAATGGATCAGTGAGTCAGGCTGGGCAGCCAGCCTGAAGTGATGCGACGGCCTTTTCCTCCATTGTTGTTTACGTCTGGTCTCTCCGTGGATTTTTTTGGAAACTAGAACGTCCCTATTCAGGTCACACCGCGAAGATTCCAATACTTCGCCGAAATAGTTGGCTGCACGGTTAGGGTCGCGTAGCTGTGAGCTTGCATTGGGAAGATGGTGGGTTCGAATCCCACCGTCGGTGGCCCTGAAGATGGTTTTCCGTAGTTTCCCGTTTTCACAGCACGCCGTATGTTAATTAATGTCACGGACGCTTCCTTCCTAATCCTAGTCCTTTTCCATACTTTCACCGCCGAATATCTTCAATGTGTTAGTGTGTCGTTAAACTACTACCAAGAAATATCAAATATTTCATCACCAATGATATAAAAGAAGGCTCGTCGACAAGGAGTGGTTGGTGAAGTAGTGTTAACAGTTGCTATCGTTGTTTAGTGGTGAGCTTAGAGAGAGTGTCGTCGTGGAGGAGTGTTCGCTTGTTATGTTAGTATTGAGTAGTGGTTGAGTTGGTGCTGTGTTATAGCCTTGTCGTGTGGCATGTGTTATGTAGCAGTCACATGAGTTGATGGTACAAGTTATCGGTCTTGTCTGGATTCGAGCGAAGTGAATAGCAGTCATGTATTCGAATCCAACTACAGGGAACTGCTGGGAAAAATGACTGGAACGTCAAGCAAAATAAAAGGAGAGATCTGTCAATCAAGATTGTGGAATGATCGCCCGTTCCAGGTAAATACCAGTCAGCGTACGGACAAGATTTTTAAATAAACACTAATTGGTGAAGCGTTGTTATTCACTGTCATGTTCAGGGTGGTCGGAAAGAACGTGAATCGGATGCACGAGCGTTAGAGGGTTGGCCATGTTGATAAATAATTTGAAAGAAATATTTTGATATCCCGCACCGTTGTTATTTTATCAGCTGCTGATATTAGTCAATCAGATCACTTCGCGGGCGTGCTCAAGTGGGCTTTGCGCGGTGGTGTTGCTAAATCTGTTCATTGATATGCTATTGCTTATATGATTCGCTACTTAGAATCGTACTTAGAACCTAGTAGAATATGGAACGGGTAGATTTGGTATTGGAAATTATATCGATTCATCTTGGATATCTCAGCATTCTCAAACAATTTCATTTCTCAAATCCCGTTCTTCTCCTTTTTTCATCTATCAAACACCCAATTTTCACTTTCATAGGGTTGTAGATTTTCACCAAAAACTTTAGTTTCTAGGGATAGAACACAGCAACTCTACAATAGGAATGAGTTTCAGGTTAATTTCTCGAACTAGAAGTGACCAGGCGTAGGGTTAACCACTGTATTACATTTATCGGTGTTGTTATGTATAATGTGGAGAACAATGAATGGACAGAAAGCCTCAATACGGGATCAGTCAAGATCTTGGTCATTCCGGACCGAAATTTGCTTGTGGTCAGCTTTGCTTTTACCTTCCACTCTTTCAGACATCTCCACATTCTGTAACGAATAGAGTTAAACTTCGCTTAGTAAGTTGTATGAATCAAGGTTATAACTTTCATATAGTGTGGTTCATTTTCGCCGAACTTGAGTTTTAGTGCCAGCAAATAAAGCAGACACAGTAATGATGTAAATAACGAGGGGCGGTCTCATTCTGTACACTGTTCATAATCTACATAATCAAAAGAATTAACTCCACACCGGCTTTATTCGTCCAGTAGCGTTATGCGGATCCTAATCTGTCCGGTGTTGGAAAGACCTGTCTCTGTCATTTATTTACACAGCGTTCTATATCCTGTGCTGATGAGCAGCACTCTTTGAAGTCACGTTAGTTAACTTAGTGGTCACAGTGTGGCACTTTAATCAAACGCTTGCTCACGTCTTGTTCAGTTATTTTGAAGGAAATCGTGTTGATGTCGTTCTATTGCTGCCCACTTTAAAGTACTGCACTTCACAGCCCTTTCAATTTCGGAGCAAGCTCCTGTTAGTAAGAATGATGATAAAATATACTGATGTTACAGTCCACCTTCACTACATTGTAGGCACTTATTCTTCACCTCTATGACACTTGACGTGATTACGTAGGCGTTTTTCATCAATTGCTATTAAATATCACAAACATATCAGAACAGACCCATCACTTTGACTATCATCTGCATTATACCATTTAACAACATTACGTATTTTCTCAGCGATCATTTTCTGTTTCGACATGTTGAATGTTGGCAGCGAAGGAGAATGAAAAAGACACCGCACACTAGCCAATGTGTACTCCGGGATGAATTACAATAGTTTAAATTCGTCCCCCACTCCAGCAGTCACCGACACTGACTGGCGGGACTTCCTCTTCCTCCTTTCCTTCCTGTTGAAAAGCTTTCGTCAAAGTGTAGTGCGATGATGTGCAAAATGATTTTGTAGACCTTTAAGCCTTTTATTATTTTCCTTATATATATATATTATGGACATGTGAAGAAGTCTACATTTATTTGTCGAGAGGTTAACACATTTAATGCTGCTACTTTTCACCTAGGCACTTTGCATTCTTTTCGACGAGATTATTGCATGGACGCCCTGCAGCAACTCAAGTGAGAAATTCTCATTTTTTTGTGTATATAATCTTAATATTTAGCCATCTTGTGGTAATTTTAAGAAATTTTTATCAACGAACTCCAATACTTTGTTTTGAATTGTCTCAAGTATCAATACTGCATTCTAATGTGATTTTAATCTTATTAAATATTTGTGTGCTGATGATGGCTCCAAGAGCCGAAACATGTCCACTTTTTCCATAAATAAATGTTTTAGATTGTAAAAATCGTGTAATGATTTGGTGGTGGAACTATTTCTTTTTTCTCAAGTAATATGAATGAGTTGATGTAATACGATGAAATGAAAAGAAATGGAGTATGGCTTTTAGTACGGGAGTGACGGAGGACATGTTCGACTCGCCAGGTGCAGGTATTTTGATTTGACTCCCGTAGGCGACCTGCGCGTCATTATGAGAATGAAATGATGATGAAGACAACACATTCACCCAGCCCCCGTGCCAGAGAAGTTAACCATTGATGGTTAAAATTCTCGACCCTGCCAGGAATCGAACCCTGTGACCATTTAGCCATGGAGCCGGACAGTAATATAATACCACTCCCAAGACCGTAAATTTAACAGAAACATACAGAAATTAGATTTGTCAAATCATTGAAAAAATTAAAAGTAGTAAGAAAGACTAAGCTGCAGCCGCTCGATTTCCTTTGTTTAATTTGTTTAATTTGTTTAATTTTTTAATTTTTATGGGAATAAAATGGGGCAAAGGAGCATGAACATAAGGTGGAGGAATAGTGATAAAGGGTGATGACATTGAGTTAAGGTGCAAAGGTGCAACCAAAACACAGTTAAGATTATTTCATTTTTTCCCTGTAAAGACAAGTAAATTGGACTATTTTAATAGCAAAACGTTACTAAATGTGCAGAACTTAATATTCCTAGCTGTAGTAATGACTGAGTCACGCGTGAGTATTAACCCCCGAGCTGGGAGAGCGCACCTGCTGGCTGGTTCCCACGTCAGTGTTTGAGCTTAACAGTCCTGTTATAAATATTAAAAACATTTTCCTCCCCTTCCTCTGATGCAGATTTTGAGATACTAGTTAATTAGCGCCAGTTGTTTGTTTACTCGTTAGCCAGAAATGAGGACATGTTTTTGCAGTTATTTCTGGAACACTGTCGATAAACATGTTAGCTTGTTCTCTATGAATGACCAGACATTACTCTCAACTATGTCACCACAAACTGATTGATGGTTTATCGATGTACTGACGTGCGAACAAGTGATTGAGAACCTACTTTCTCCCTTACTTCTCACTAATGTTACGTGAATGTGATTGGTGATGCACAATACATTACTAAATGTTAATCACTCTTTAATTCATGAGTAGATATTGCATAGTATTGATCAACTTTTCATTACTATTGTCCACCTCCCGATATGTGCTATACTTTTTATTGATTCCATACAATTTTCCTGTTTGTGGTTCCTGTTCTATGAATATTTTGCCTGTGGGTCACAGTAACTTTTAATAACAACGGTGTATTGGCGCATAGCACGGTACACCACGAAACCTCCTCCAAAATAACGGAGCGATAATTTATTGAAAGCTGGAACTCTAAATCACTCAATTTTTTAAGCCTTGTTGTTATGATTAAAACAATGTTGGTAACACTTTCCGTGGAAACCTGCAGAGTGGACCGAACGATCCTTCACTTTCTCCTTGAAATTGAAATGTCGTATGGCTTTTAGTGCCGGGATATCCCAGGATGGGTTCGGCTCGCCAGGTGCAGATCTTTCTATTTGACGCCCGTAGGGGACCTGCTGGTCCTGATGAGGATGAAATGGCGATGAAGACAACACGTACACCCAGCCCCCGCGCCATTGGAATTAACCAATTAAGGTTAAAATCCCCGACCCGGCCGGGAATCGCACCCGTGACCCTCTGAACCGAAGGCCAGTAAGCTGACCGTTCAGCCAAAGAGTCGGACATTTTCTCCTTGATTTTCACTTACGTCCGTATTAAAGATATTTAAAGATTTATTTTCTTATCAATAGATAATTGATTCATTTCTTGGGGTACTCACATCTTGTGAAATTTGAATATTGTTTCTACCAATTTAGTGCCAAGCTACTAGAGGCATCTTTCCACTCCAATATGCCTTGGTCAAATATAATTTTCTTCCAATTCTATATTAACTGATTTCCCTACTTTGAGGATATTTCTCCCTATATTTTTGAACATTGTAGACTCTGAAGTATGCTAGACTGAGTGGCTCAGACGGAATATCACTGGTTTTCTGAGCTCATGTTGGTGAGTTCGATTCCGCCTTAGTACGTTGGTATTTGAAGGTACTCAAATACACCAGCCTCGGTTCGGTAGATCTAAGGGCACGTACAATAACTCTCGTGGGAAAAAATTCAGGTATCTCAGGGTCTCCAAGAAACTGCAAAAGTATTAGTGTGATGTAAAAACATTATTATTATTATTATTATTATTATTATTATTATTATTATTATTATTATTATTAACCTAACCTAATCTAACCCCATGGCACTAAGCCCTTGAAGGGCCTTGTCCTACCAAGCGATCGCTGCTGAGCCCGGAGGCCTGCAGATTACGAGGTGTCGTGTGGTCAGCACAACGAATCCTCTCGGACGTTATTCTAGGCTTTCTAGACCGGGGCCGCTATCTCACCGTCAGATATCTCCTGAATTCTAATCACGTAGGCTGAGTGGACCTCGATCCAGCCCTTGGATCCAGGTGAAAATACCTGACATGGCCTGGAATCGAACCCGGGGCCTCCGGATAAGAGGCAGCACGCTATCCCTACACCACGGGGCCGGCATTATTTTCGTTACTTATTATTATTATTATTATTATTATTGAGGTGTGGGAGTCTTTCTATTCTCTCCATTCCTCTGATAATCTACTCGATGTTTTTGGGGTGTCTGGACATTAATGTCAACATCAAGCCATTAATTTGGATTTCTCCATGATAGCCAGGTCAAATGTAGCATTGTGTACAGTGATTCAGTGCATGATAATGTCTCATGCAAGCCTTATTCTACGTTAATTAACCCCAGCTCTAGACGCTATAAATCCTGGAGTTCTTAAGTATTGATGCGGAAGAATACAATGAACTATTATTTGGAATGACTGATGAATGTTAATGTGAACCATTCTCTCAAGACATCAATACAGGTGAAGATTAAATTTGGGTCATTTAATATTATTATTACAGTTACGAACTCCCAATTATTGTTGATTCACCTAAAAGACATGGTCGCGTTAATTAGCCATAATTAAGGGTCATGTTTCTTTATCCACAGGTAAAGTAATAATTTTGTGTAGCTATTCCAAGTCTGGTGCAGCCCGTTTAAGGGAGACACTCCAACGAGGAAGGACGGCATCTGCGCAGTATGAGAACTGCGTGGTTTTGTAGTAAAGGGTAGTGTTATGTGTGGTGTGATTGTTGCAGGAATGTTCAGTATATTACAAACATCCAGGCAACCAGCCAGGGGAAATCATCATTTCAGGTTAAAATCTCCGACATGGTCGGGAATCGAATTCAGTACCCTCTGAACCGAAGGTGAATACGCTGATCATTCAGCCAAGGAGTTAATCAGGTTAATCATCCAAAACTAATACGATCACATCTGTGAGCGTGAGAAAAGTAGACCACGAGAGATTCCAATATACTTTTAAAATCGGCCATGTGCAGTGAGTTAATCGCATCAGCTTTAGTGACAAAATAAAATTACATAGTTAATCTCTTTAACATCCCTTATTTTGAATGATTTTTGTTTGTTTTGTTTGATTGATTGATTGATTGATTGATTGATTGATTGATTGATGACGTATTTATTATATCAAGATTAAGGTCAGATGGCATTTTCTCACATCTAACCAGGTAAATACGCTATTTACAGCAAGTTATTTACAATTACACCTAAACATTTGTAGATCAAGTTGATATTTTAACTGAATAATATTATTAAAACTAATATATATATGTATAAAACATACACAAGGTATGAATATTGTGTTTCAGTTGCTAAACATGTTTAAAATATTATGTACCGGTTAACAATGAATTAAAAATTAATATGTCTATATATCGTCATTGCGCCTAGAAAAACCGCTATGTGATAATATTTCAGCTTAGAGCTCTGACCAGAAGGGTTCTGCCATCTAAGGTTCAGTATTGCATGAACTCTGTCAACGAATTTTCGTTCCAAGTGATGCATGTGCTGCGGGCCAGTATTTATCCCCTCAACATTGTCACCTGGCGGCATTTCGAGGTGCAAGGACGATATGTAAAAATCCTTAATTTGTCTGTCATTCACTGCAATACTGAGAAAGTGACGGTGTTTCAGCAGCTGAAATTGGCACCACATATACATTATTAACTCCAGTTTATATTAAAAATGCAACAAACCTCACAGGTCCACGATTTCTGTCTTTACAGAAAAATACGCTCCCTTCAGAGACTGATTGTGCCATACTCGCTGTGTTGTCGCGCACAGTTCTATCTATCGACAAGAGTTCGAACTACGCCCAATTTTTAGTTCTTTGGCCTCCTGACGAGAATGTCCGGAAGGCTGAAATTGAAATGGATAAACATCATATTTTAACTGTATAATGGAAAATACCTTCTTTCATTCAGTGAGATGAATGAATGATCTTCACCATCCAGACGTATTGAACGATACTACTTCCATTTATAAGCATGAGTTGAAACTCTTACCGCTGAAATTGGGGAATGGAATCTAACAAGTTTTGGTGGCGAATGCTTCGTTGTAGGTATTTCTATTTTAGATGTACGATTCGCGTGAGGTTTGATTCGTATGTCCGATTCTTTTGGGATAAAATATTTCTCATTGAGCGAAGTGAATTTGTTGCACTTGATAATATTAACATCATCTACTAACATATCAGTGAACTGTGTCCTACCGCTTGCGTTGAAGTTGGAATTGCTTGTCATCTGCGCGAATGACGCCTGGATTCGCGTGAATCGGTTCTTAGGACTCCGAGGTCGCACTCTATGTGAGTCGTCCGTACATAAGTGGGCTAAATTCGAACGTGCAATATTTACTATTTCTTTTCTACACATTATAGTGAGATATAACACCCATTTAAATTGGTTTTCATTAATGAATTATTCCACATAATAATGAAATAATAATTTAAGCTTGTAGTCTGGAAATCACATTACACATTTCGACACTGGATTTAGCAATCAACTTTGTTAATTACGCTTATACTGCATTCTGCTTCTAATGTGGTTTTCAAATATCGCTACTATAAACGAAAAGTCTGTGGAATTAAGCCACATTTCTAGTAAGTACACAACTTGTTTTGTAGCGTACCTGTCTTCCGTTACATTTCATTTGCAATTAACATTTTTTTCTTACAACTTGCTTTGCATCGCGCCGACACAGATAGGTCTTATGGCGACGATGGGATAGGAAAGGCCTAGGAGTGGGAAGGAAGCGACCGTGGCCTTAATCAAAGTACAGCCGCAGCATTTGCCTGGTGTGAAAATGGGAAACCACACGGAAAACCATATTCAGGGCTGTCAATTGTGGGGTTTGAACCCATTACCTCTCGGATGCAAGCTGACAGCTGCGAGCCCCTAACCGAACGGCCAACTCGCCCGGTAATGAACATTACATACTACTACTAAATATTATGAGAAACTGTTGGAATTATTATTTTTGTCTTAATCACTGCTTAACACTAGATAGTCCGCCTCCGTAGCGTAACGGTTAGTGCTATTAGCTGCCGTCCTCGGGGGCCCGGGTTCGATTCCCGGTACTGCCAGAAATTTAGGAATGGCAGGAGGGCTGGTATGTGATTCAAATGGTACACGCAGATCACCTCCAATGGGGGTGTGCCTGAAAAGAGCTGCACCACCTCGGGATGAGGACACGAGTTTACACCCTCGTCGGAGGGTCTGCCTTACAAGGGCTGCACTCGGCTAGTAATAGCCACACGAAATAATAATAACACTAGATAAGGTTCTCTCTTTAGTACAGTTGTATTTTGATGAAATAGTAGCATTATATTATGTTATAATCCCTGTACAAATTTTTGATTTATTGAAAATCCATACAATTTGATTAGTTTCAAACGGAGAATCATGTATTGTGATCAAATTACAGTCATACTTGAGTACCTATATAACTCGAGGACACTGTAATGAGAGCAGGCATGGCTTGTAGAGTGACCTGGTTATAAACCAAAACGAACTCACATTACAGAACGCATTCGTGCTACACGTGTTTACGTATCTGCATCATAGATGGCGCTACTAGTTCATCGGAATAGAAACAACTCTTTGCGATTCCAGTCGCAACCGATCACTAGAAATTGCCATTTTGGTGCCAGAATCCAAGCCAATGAACAATCGTGGCCGCCTTATTGCTTGGAATAAAACATTACATGCCTGTTGCTGTTTATATAATTGTGTGAAGTTTGAAGTAAACAGGAGAATTCTACATTATGATTTGAGTTGTAAAAGTGACTGGAAACAGAAACGAAGGGATACTCTTAGGAAATGAAATTAGAATTTAGGAAACTAAAATTGAAAGTCAAATTAGTTGCACTAGGTTTGAATCACTTCGAACAAGTTCAAAGTTCATAGCCAGTAGATGCAAAATTATATTACTAGCAGGCGTTCTAAAGGAAGTCCTTAGAACTAAGAGAGTGGTGGGAATTTAAAAGATTAATTTTCGGTCAGAAGTATCTTTAACACTCGGAAGTTCACTGGAGTGGTATGGCACCTTAGATGACTTCAGCTTGTTCTGTACTTCAATTGCACATACATATACAGTCTTTCCCACTCTGATACCCTCTCAAAAATGACTAAAATGGGCATTAGTCAGTAAACGAGTAGTGCTGTTCATTGTATGACGTGGTATCGCACTCCGGTGAGCATTAACGTATGATAAATTTATGTTAGATAAACTCTAGAACATGACCATTTCTGCAGTGGATGGGTGTTTTGGTGAATTTGCAGTAAAGTTATAGACGAAGCACTGACTACAGGCAATGGGTATGAAGTGATGATAATGCAAATGTTGAAGTTGAGTAATGTTCTTATCTGATTATGAATCTCAAGAGAGTGCTTCAGAAGATGGTAATAACGATGATCTTGACCCTGGATCAGTAATCAAAGGCAAAAATCGTCGCTAGTGTAATTTTAAAGTCCCACCATCCTTTTAGGTATAAGGACTCCCTACAGAATGCCTGATCGTAATATAATTTTGCAACATACTGGAACATGAGGCGAAACATATACGTGAAAATCGAGGCTGAGAAAAACATGAATATCTTATGTTCGATGTAGGCATTTTTTCTTGAATTCGTTGAATTAATTCTTTTTGCACGTAAATTTTACCTATTAAGGATTTTCAATAATAAAAATAGAATTTTTTCATTTCTCGAGGAACTTTATTAATATGAAATGTCATTGCACCAACTACATATAAAAATGAACTTTCGTCCTCCTCCTTTGGTCAATATTGTAACTTTTTTAGACATTGAGATACTAGAGTATCTAGAAACACAACGGAATGAATTAATTGCAGCGAAGTGGTGTGTGTGTGTGTGTGTGTGTGTGTGTGTGTGTGTGTGTGTGTGTGTGTGTGTGTGTGTGTGTGTGTGTGTGTGTGTGTGTGTGTGTGTGTGTGTGTGTGTGTGTGTGTGTGTGTGTGTGTGTGTGTGTGTGTGTGTGTGTGTGTGTGTGTGTGTGTGTGTGTGTGTGTGTGTGCGGGAGGGAGGGAGGGAGCTGTAATATAACAAAAAAAATCCGTGAGGTCATGTGGCACCCTTGGCAAGCATTAATGATCTCCTAAATAACGTGAGTATTCTAGGGTTAAACTAAAGAAGAAGGAAAATGTTGTAATTCTAACTACAGAGACCGGCTTCTAAACTCGGCAATGAAGAAGTAGGGCAAAAGGCAATATCGAGATTCCTCAAAATCAAATTTCCTATCGTACATGATTTATTATTTTAATTTTTTTGATCCAAGTGAGAATTACAAATTTTTGATACAAATTTTAGTTAAAGACATCAATAAACAAACAATAAAACTAAAGATTTTGAAAGATGACAAAGCAATGAATATTAGTAATGATTCCGCAGAATGCGGTGATGTTAAGGAAATAGTACATAGTCTATTAGTTTAAAATCTGGTGCCCTGTTCTGCGCCGTGTGCCTAGAGATGTTTGCTCAACTGTGGTCGACGCCTTGTGTGAAGTTGTTCATCATGCGGTGGATACCAACGATTCTAGTACCTGGAGTGTTCTCCTTTTTCCTTTTGCTGCTCTCCGTGTTCCTCAGAAATCAGATAAGGTAACCAACCTTACGTCGTGGGTTAAACTGAGAGTTCTATGTTGGAATGAGGTCCACCGTGATGCCATTCCCTTTCCTTCTTTACATGATCGGGAGTCTCACATTTCTCCAAGTTCAGTCAATGTCAAGAACGTGGAGAACAAACTTGCCGACGGTGATGTTCGTGGAGCAGTTCGGTTGCTTATTTCTGATGCCACTGTCACCACGCCTCATGCAACTGTATTGGAAGCCCTCCGTGAGAAACATCCTGCCCACTTAGGTCCAGTTGTTCTTCCAGATCCTCCGAATACATCAACTTTTGTTCCTGGAGTGACGACCACAGAACTTTTTAATGCTATCTCCTCTTTTCCTTCTAGATCTGCTGGTGGACTGGATGGCCTTCATCTGTTGGTCCTGAAAGACCTTCTCCAATGTAAAGATGATTTTAAGGAGCAACTCATAAGGGATCCTCGTGGTTTACTTGACCTCATGATTTTTGGCAGAGTCCCTTTAGAGGTTCGCCCACTATTGTTTGGTGCCTCACTCACTGCTCCAAGAAGAAATGTAGTGGAATTCGCCCTATTGCTGTCGGTACCGTTTGGCGTCGACTGGCTGCGAAAATCTTGTGCTACAGAATCCAAACACCAGCTATGGACTTCTTATCTCCCCACCATCTTGGAGTGTGTGTTTCCAATGGAGCTGAAGCTGCTGTTCATGCCGCACGTATCTATTACTCGTCTCCTCATCAGTGCCCGAAAGCTTTCGTCAAATTAAACTTTCATAATGCTTTCAATGAGTTGCATCATGATGCTATGTTTTTGGCAGTGAAGAATGAGTTCCCTTCCATATATCCGTATGTCTATGAGTGCTACTCCCAGTCTAGTGACCTTTTCCTTAGTGATGAAATTATACTTTCTCAATGTGGAATTCAACAAGGTGAGCCACTCGTCCCTGCTCTTTTCGCAGTTACTCTTCAGTCGATTGTTAACCCCATTAATACCGAGTTGAACATTTGGTATTTGGATGCTGATGAGCCTGACTTCGTCCTTTCATCTCTGGATAACATTCGCACACAAGCTTCAAACATTCGTCTATATCTTAATTTTCCTAAGTGTGAAGTTGGTTTTCTTGGCGTTCATCGAGAACAAGCTGAGATACTGTACGCGAAGTTGAATGTTTCTGCCCCTGGAATTCGTCTTTTAACAACATCCAATACAGGTACTTGTTTATTTGGTGCTGCGCTATCCCCTGGAGCTCTGAGCAGGATATTAGCTGAAAAGGCGACGAAACGTAAGTTGTTCATTTCACGTCTTTTCATGGTTTCTGCACGTTCATCCTTCTTTTTCCTTCGCACTTCGTTTCCCGTCCCGTGATTGATGTACTGCCTACGTTGTTCTCCGTCTTGGCGTGAGTCCTCGGTGTTGGAGAAATTTGATTTTGTGTAAAAAACTTGCTTCACAACCATTCTCAATTCCTCCTTGAGTGACAATGCCTGGTTACAGGCTTCTCTTCCTTTTGTTTCTGGTGGCCTCGGCATTCGTCATGCTGTAGATTTGGCGATTCCGTCATTTTTAGCGTTTTTCCATCGTTCTCTTCATCTTGTTGAGGCTCTTCTTTCACCTGTTGGATGCCTGGATCCTGATGCTGCCGTACAAGAGAACACATCTCGATGGTTAAGCTTAGTTGTTCCGCTGATATTAGCAAAAGAACTATTCAAGCTGCTTGGGCTGCTCAGTCATCTCCACTCGCTTCTGCAACAGCCAACTAGCAGTCTCCAAGACAAAGCCCGTCTCCTCCCTGCATCTTCTCCTGAATATGGTGCACGACTCCAAGCATTACCTCCTCCTTCTCTTGGTATTCATCTATCCAGTGAGAATTTACATATCGCTGTGGCTTTACGTTTGGGAGCAGACGTCAGCGAGCCGCACAGATGCTCAGCTTGTGGTGCCTATGTTGATCAACGTGGCCTACAAGGCAGACACATATGCCACTCCACTATAAATGTCATTTTGCGGGCTCTGATTTCAGCAGAAAGTCCAGACGGAATGACACTTGTGCCATGGAAAAGGGGCAAATCTCTCTGTTTTAATACGTAATACATTATTTTTAACAGTATTTAAAAATATACAAACTCTCTCTTGCTGGATTTTGCCTGTGTCGACACGTTCGCCCAGTGCAATCTTACCATTTCGTCTTTGAGTGCTGGAGGTGCAGCCGCGAATAGGGAAAATGCTAAAAGAAGATAATGCAGCGATTTATTGGTCAAATTACTCTTCGTGCCAGTAGCCATTGAATCGAGTGGTACCTGGGGGAAATGCGAGCCTCAATTTTATCGAAGAGTTTGTCCAACGGATTGCTCGGATTTCCGACGATAAGAGATCAGCTGCTTATCTTACTCAGTGCATCAGCATAGCTCTAATGCATGGTAATGTCACATCCATTCTCGGGACACTACCACCTGGTAAAGAGCTGGATGAAGTTTTCTTCTTCAATGCATGACTTTGTATTTTTTGATATTGAGGATGTATTAAATTAGTTTGACATTAACTTTCTAGACTAAGAAGTTTCTTTAATGCATGACTTTGACATTAACTTTGTAGACTAAGAAGTTTTCTTCTTTAATGCATGACTTTGTATTTTTTGATATTGAGGATGTATTAAATTAGTTTGACATTAACTTTCTAGACTAAGAAGTTTCTTTAATGCATGACTTTGTATTTTTGGATATTGAGGGTATATTAAATTAGTTTGACATTAACTCTGTAGACTAAGAAGTTTTCTTCTTTAATGCATGACTTTGTATTTTTGGATATTGAAGATATATTAAATTAGTTTGACATTAACTTCGTAGACTAAGAAGTTTCTTCTTTAATGCATGACTTTGTATTTTTGGATATTGAGGATATATTAAATTCGTTTGACATTAACTTTGTAGACTAAGAAGTTTTCTTCTTTAATGCATGACTTTGTATTTTTGGATATTGAGGATATATTAAATTAGTTTGACATTAACTTTGTAGACTAAGAAGTTTTCTTCTTTAATGCATGACTTTGTATTTTTGGATATTGAAGTCATATTAAATTAATTTGACATTAACTTTGTAGACTAATATTATATCATAGCTTGTAAGGTACCGGTACCTTATACAGTGGAACCTCGATATATCGAATCACCTCGGAAGCTAAATTTTATTTCGAGTTATCGAAATTCGGAGATATAGAGAATACCATTTTCAAGCATGTATAGCACAGAATTGAATCATATGTAACTACGGGCTTATAGTGAATACATTATTTTTAACATTATTTAAAAATATACAAACTCTGTTTTACGGCATCACTTTAATTATAAACCTTATTATAGTAGTAGTATAAACCTTATTATAGTAGTACATTCAGTAGTGAAACAAGAAACATACCTCGGTTAACACCTTTGGAAAAAAATCCGTTAGCCTTTTCTGTTTCTTTACTGTTGACCTTTCTTCCCTTCAGGTTGAAACTTCTCGTAATACCACATAGCCGAGGTTCGTAAATGGAGCTTGTCATCCACGACTTCGGTGGATACTTTCGTACGTGGCCGGTAATTAATTCACACCCGAGAAACAGCGAGTTTTTCGGTTCCCGTCATATTAGCTCCCAACATTACTGCAAACATTTCTTTACTTGTTGACTGTTCCTCACAAACCACAAATGCCGTATTGCACAGTTAATGTTGTACAGAATTCGACCCTGCATGGGAGGAAATGTTTGTTTCGAGAAATAGAGAAATTCGTGTAACTTAATTTCGAGTAGTAGAGAAATAAATACACGTGAAGAATAGAACAAACGGCCGCGAAATTGAAGTTACTTCGAGATACTGAAAGTTCGAGTAATGGAGGTTCGAGATATCGAGGTTCGACTGTGTTAGTTCCTTAGAAAATGATCAGCCCTTAATATACATTAACTCTCTAGACTAATGTTATATTCTAGCTCGTAATGTACCTTTTCCCTAGAATAAGGATACATTTCATTTCTTCATGAACATTTTAAGTTAATTCTCTAGATTTGTATGTTATTCCAGTTCCTAATGTTCCTATTAAGTTAATCCCCTAGAATACTGATCCACTTCAGGTCTTCATGTATATTTTTAATCCCTAGCTTATGCCTCTTGCTCACGGTAAAATTTTCTGTCAAATTCATTGTAAAATAACTTAATTTTATAAAATTTCTGTTGCTCACGGTCAAATTCAAGTATTATAAAACATTTGATAAAACTTTTCATAAAATAGGACATGTTCTATTCCGTAAAATTAATTTTGAGAAATGAACCAATCAGCGAAGCTGACATCATGATGATGTTGGCGCTACGTCGAGAGAAGATTGTGAAGCTCGATTGTAAACAAACACTTCTTTCTAAAATGGCAGGATCCGGGTGGACTAAGGAAGCTGTTAGTGTTTTACTGACGAATACCAGAAATATCCTTGTTTAAAATACCACTTTACTACAACAGAAATGCAAGAAGAGAGGCAGAAAACACAATCACTAAATCCCTATATGAATGCTGGTCTTCTAACCTCAACTAAATTTCAACCAAGGACAGCAATCCTCTACCTTCTTCTCTTCCTTTGATCCAATCCCGAGTCCAGCATTTCCTGGCATTTCTTTTCTTCCTTTTTACCACTGTACAACATATAATTGCAGCTAAAGCAGCAAGTTTTGCTTTGTTTGTTGGAGCCATACTCTCAAACACACTGTAAGTTGAACAGCTGATTCTTGGTTTAAAAGTTTATCGATAGATGGCAGCAAATACAAATCTTAGTTCAGAAGTGAGTTCATAGGTGGCCATCCTGATGCTTCGACGGATTTTTAAAAATAATTTTACCGTGAGCAACACAACTTGTTTTCACCAAAATTTTATAAAATTAATTGTACAACAAATTTTACGAAATATTTTACCGTGAGCAATAGGCATAAGGTTCCTTTATTGTATGTCTTTTCTTGTATTCATTTCCTTGAATAATGTTCCATTTAAGCTCTTAATGGACACTTGATATTAACTTTCTAGACAAATATTATATTCTAGCTTGTTATGTACTCATTCTTGTGCTGTTTCCATGCTTTTCATCTCGTGTCTATTTTGTTACCGTAACTTTCATGACTAAGGTAACTATATAGCTCATTAATTTAATAACTCTTGTCACTTGATAGGCAAAGTCCCATGTGGCTGTAGTGTCATGGGGTATTATGTTAATTTCTTAGAACAGTGATCTAATTTCTTAGCCCTCAATGTTTCTTAAATCTCTAGAATAATGATTAATTTAAGCTATTCATGTATATTTTATGTTCACTCCCTATAGTCAGGTTTTCTCTAGACCATAATATAATTTATTCTTATGTTTTTTTCTGTAGAGTATTGATTCTTTTCAGACCTTAATGTATGGCATGCGTTCTCTATAACAGTGTTCCTTTTAGCTCCTAATGTATCTCTTTCAGCATTAAGTTCCTACACTTATGTTCCCTTCTAGCTTTTAATGTTTTTAAACCTTAGACTGTTATTTCACCTCTCATTGCATTTGTACTCATTTTAAAATCATAAATAAATGAAAACTTTCTTTGTTCCAAAAAAGGGTAAGAGTTGTCCTTTTGATTTTTTTAAACTCTCTTCATCCTTCAGGCATGCCATCTCACAAGATGCGTCGTAATTCTTCTTCGCTGGCGGAGATTGGCTGTGTTGAAGCTGGACAAACGTATTGCTCATGCAGAAATCCTATCCATCTGCGTACTCAAAGGAAAGGTAGATCCGTACACGTCAAAGAACATCTTCCATCTATGACCTGCTGTACTGAATATATTTAGACAATTTGTCAGAAACCAACACGAACTTTTGCCTCCTACTATTTTTATGTATGTGTAATAGCACGTGTGGGCATGAGGCAGATGTAAATTTATTAAAGTTGCAGCTACATCTGGTTTCATACACAAATGTGCTTTTTATCTGGAGTGAATGCATGTTACAGTACGATATGTGAGGCGGCTTTCAGAGACGGCAAGTTTATGGAATACTATGAGAATCAGTTCCGGCCTGAGGAACGGAATTCCAACAGGCAGCGCTAGATTGCAATTACTGATCTGTAGATTGCTCAATACCAGGCGCTTTATTGTGCGATACAATCAAACAGCGCCGTGTGCTGTTTGCCGCATATCATCGCACCTCGTTAGTGATAGAGAGGATATACCACGTGAGTAAGTATAACCAATTAAATAGGAGTTGGCACAACCTATTTTGCAAAGTTTAAGAACATTAATTATCTCAGAAACACTATCTACGTTACTTTGAGCGTTATTTGAGTAGGTTACATTTAGTGGAATCATTAGTGGAAAATCACCAACTTTATGCTGAAGGTAACTAATCAACTAAGTACCACACCTTTATGTTAAATATCTAATTAGTTTCACATATTTGAAAATTTACAACGTCATAGCACACTGGGTGTCAAGTGTAGGAACATAAATAAAAGTCCATAAATGCAGAAATATTTTGGAAATGTGACACAAATTTGGTTACACATTCTCTGAAAATGTATGTTCATGTCAAACACAATATATGCTAACGTGGAGGCGGGTGGATAAATGAACACACAACTGGTGGAATTTGCTCTGGGATTTCTTAACTAACTGAAGATTACTTATGCAACTACACAGGCACACAATTACGTTAGTTCGCACTCTTTCTAAATTCTTTTATCTGTGTTCAGTCACACTCTGAAGCAAGATGAAGCAATCACACTACACACACTTCTTCAACTGTCACTTGGATCTTAGGGCATTTTACGATTTAAATAGTTATACAACTACCGCGGCTGAACAGTTCGCAGTTGGCGCGCGCGCAGCATAATCCGCACAAATCTGAACGTGGTATGCAGTCCGGAACTCAACCCAAGCCGAACCACTGAATTTCGTCCAGCCTGTCTTATATATACTGTAGAAAATTTGGCGCTTCCAGATGCTTTGCGAATCCTCTGGATATCGAATGATATGGTTTCACCTTCGACTCCTTTCTGGCACCATCAGAGAGGCCTTAAAGGATATCAGGGTGTGTTGGCAAAAAGGGTCAGGACTTGCGCGCTTGGCTTGATCGTGACTGGTCGCTGCAGTGACGAGAAGGCGGGGCTCTAATTGTGTGATATCGCTAGCGGCTGGATCAAGGCCATACAATGATATGGTGGGCACCGTATCAATGTTTAACAGAAGAAATCTCATGTTAGTATTTGCTTGTATGACAACTGGTCTCACAGTATGCCTGGTCCATCCAATGGGCCATGTTCGTCACCATTTCAGGGCATTTTCACTCTTAATGTAGGCAGCTTCTGCTCGTTTCTTCTATCCTTACTCAGGTCCAGCAGAAGTTTTTCACTTCAATATTTTTCAGTATTTTACAGTGGAAAGAAAGCTTCCCTGCAGTTCAGTTCATATAAAATTGTGATTAAACTTTTGAGAATGTTCCCAGTGAATCGAGGATTTCAAGTTCCATTGAATTTCATCATGAATCTTTATGTGAACAATGAGATTAAGTGTGACTGTTGTTTAAAAAGAAATTCTTGAAGCTGTGGAAAAGATATTCACATAATACCAAAACTCAGAAGAAACGCAGGGGATGTTTTGAGGGAATGGATGGTTGATAAATGAAGATAATTATTTTTTGAGATGAATGAAACTAGGCAGATCTTAATTGGCATAGAATATCTCAAAATGAAGGCTATTTGAGGCAATCAACAGTCCACTAAGCTACCAGAGTCGCAAACATGGTTATTCAATGCTGAATTAATAAAGGTAATACGACATTTAAGATATATTGTAATGTAATGTATGGAATATGTATCTGTTGGAAATGGATTAAGCTATGCATTCGTCAACATGGTGATGGCGGCAGATTAATTGAGCTGGGAATGTAGAGACGTTATTTTTGCTGTAGATGGGCACGAAACCACTGTGTTGTAATTAGTCGGAAAAACAATTCAACAAGGTTAAGTTAGGTGTTCTCTGATTCATAATCTCTCTGACTTTTCAGGTTTACATTACTGCGAAGCAAAATTAGACCACTCAGAGACGATTTGTAATGAAACAGTGTGAAAAGCAATTAGTGTACGGCAAGGTGTCATCTTCCGTACTCATTCGAGTACGGGAAGAAGACAGTTACGTCATAATGTGAAATAAAATATTTTAGAAAGCCACCAGTGTTAATGCCAGAGTAGTGAGGGTTTGACTCCCCATGATGTCATGGAAGATATTAAACTAGTATGAAGGTTGAAACGGAAAACAAACATGCTTGTGAGAACAATAGAAAACTAGTTAAACACTAATAATGTTCTTCCTTTTCCTCTTCTCTCTCTTTTAACACAACCTGGTGGTGTCGCGGGTGCGAGCTGCATCGCACACATGGATTTGACCATGTTTTACGGGTGGTTGCCTTTCCTGACGCTAACCTTATGTAGAGGGATATATTTAAAATGTTGTATTTCTCCGGTGGTTCGTAATCTGGAGTGTTGTGGGAGAATGAAGAGGTATGTACCGAGATAAATACCCAGTGCTTGAGCGGAGGAATGAACTAAACGTGGCTAAAATCCTAGATCCACCGAGAATCTAACCGGGATTCCTCTGAACCCAAGACAACGACGCTGACCATTAAGAAGAGTTGCCAGAGAGTTAAATAATAATGTTAATATTGTTCTTCCTGGCACTATTTATGTCCTTGCTCTCCAATTCACTCGATGTGCTGCGTCCGTAGGACGGAGACCTGTAATGGACATACCCTCTTGCAGGCAATCAACAGTCCAGCTGGGTTCAGAACCACTACCTTTTCAACTATGGACTCTACATTTGCTCTGGCCACTTGCTTATACCCCCGAAGTCCTGTTTCACTCATTTTGGATGGGATCGAAGCGACTCGTAAGGTATTCTTGCTCTTTAACGTGGTCTATCTGTCTAAGGCCTAAAGACCGTCGTAGCATCCACATATCCATTCTTAGCCCCCTCTGGAATAGTGGTAGAATGTCGACCTCCAGTAGCGGGTTCAAACCCGGAAGAAGTAGTCCGATTTTCGAAGTGCGTCGAACAGGACGTCGTACGATACTGGCACGTAAAAGATCTCCGGTGACACATTCGGTGTATACCTGGTAAAATTAATGAAAACTCAGCCATACATCGCCCAGGAAAGTTCCGGTTTATTCTGCCATCTAGTAGAGTAAAATAGAACCTAGAAATTGAGCCGCAGGCAGCCTGTATGGCGACAAATAGAAATTTCTGCACATGTAGCTGAGACTACACGATTACTATTATTATCTCCAATAATAATTAAAGTAATAATAATAATTATACACAGTTCAAAAATTAGGGGAACATGTTTTATAACGTCTGGTATGTGCACGTTAACTTGGTAGATGGGGTTCCAATGGTCGTACAGCATACCTTAGAGACCTTAGCTACTCAGAGTATGTCAAATCGAAGTTATACTCCTTCTGTAGGCGTAGCCATGCATAAAACTGTAAAGTAACCCCTAAAAACAAAGTAAATAGCGGTGCATCCGTGTGTCGTTGTGAGGTACACAGACTACTGCGGTAATTTGAGCACGTGGTACGTCAACCAGCACATCCCATAAGACATCTTAACGAGGTTCAAGTTGTAAGGGCCGTCACTTTGATCCAGGAAGGGTGGACTTTTCGTCGTGTTGCTGTGGATCTCAACGTTTCTCCGTCAGTTATTCAACTCTTGTGGAATCGCTACAGTGAGACAGGCCAGTTCACAAGAAGGGTTGGACAAGGCCGTGGACGCATGATAACCCCACAGGATGACGGATATCTGACCATCTGTGCGTTGCGGCGTCGTTCAGCAACTGCCAGAGAACTGCAACAAGACCCCAGGAGGCTCACTGGAGTCACGGTGTCTGAGCAGACAGTAAGGAACAGGTTAAGAGAAGTGTCCTTACGACCCAGACGTCCTGTTCGAGTGCCCCGTTTAACACAGCAACATCGCGCAGCTCGCCTCCTGTTTTTTTTTTTTGCTAGTTGCTTTACGTCGCACCGACACAGATAGGTCTAATGGCGACGATGGGACAGGAAATGGCTAGGTGTGGGAAGGAATCGGCCGTGGCCTTAATTAAGGTACAGCCCCAGCATTTGCCTGGTGTGAAAATGGGAAACCACGGAAAACCATCTTCAGGGCTGCCGATAGTGGGGTTCGAACCTACTATCTCCCGAATACTGGACACTGGCCGCAATTAAGCGACTGCAGCTATCGAGCTCGGTCGCCTCCTGTTTGCCCGTACCCACGTCAACTGGCAACTTCGCCAATGGAGACCTGTGCTGTTCAGACGATTCCAGATTTCCCCTGACACAGCAAGATGGACGTCAACGTGTATGGAGACGCCGTGGTGAGCAGTACATGCCAAATGTTGTCCAGGAAGGCGACCAATTCGGACAAAGTTCTGTGATGGTGCGGGGTGGCATCAGTATTGATCACCGTAGGGATCTTTTCGTCGTACGTGGTAATCTTACCGCTGCGGGGTACATCGATCAGATACTACTACAGCATGTGTTGTTTGCTGCATACGGTGTTAGCCCTGAATTCGGACTCATGCACGACAATGCCAGGGCTCATGTAGCGCGTATCACCAGAGCTGTCTTGCGAGAACTGGACTTTCAAGAGATGGAATGGCCAGCAGTGAGTCCCGACCTTAATCCCATCGAGCATGTATGGGATAGGCTTGACAGAATTTTTCGTGGGCGTCCTGTTCCACCACAGACTCTCCAAGACCTCGAATAGTCTCTCGTTAAAGAATGGGACCTGATACCACAACGCGACGTCCGTCGACTTATACGGTGCCAAGCGGTGATAAATGCTCGTGGAGGACACACACCATACTGAAGCTCTCCAACTGTGATAAAAATATACCCTGGAAGACTGTTATCACTTTGTTTTCGCCCCTATTGGGACATTTACATTTGTGTTCTGAAAATGAACCCGAATCCATCAATGTTCTTTTGTACAGTTCAACGGTAAAGAATAAAGGATTCGTTGGTAATATACTTGGGTGTTACTGTAGGTATTGTTTGTTGAGCATGGCATACGTTCAAAAAGATGTTCCCCTAATTGTTTTGAACTGTGTAGTTGACAAGCTTACGGATATCATCCGGGATATTTGGGAAACAGAGTAATTGCCAAGTGACTGGACATCGGCCCTGATTCACCCCCTGCACAAGAAAGGTGACAAAGCAGACGTAAACATATTATGTGGCATATCACTCCTCTCGATGACATACAAGATTCTCGCGAAAGCACTTCAAACGAGAGCTGAAGCACAGCTAGATCAGCAACTGGGAGAATACCAAGGAAGGTTTAGGAAAGGGCGCTCTTGTGCTGAGCAAATCATGAATCTAAAATCAACTCTATCGTTCATGAAACGGACAAGCAAGACATTCGTAGTGACCTTCGTTGACTTCAAGAAGGCTTACGACTCGTTGGATCGAAGTACCCTGATCCAGGTTCTAAAAGAATTGGGTTTAGATAATAAGACCATGTTGGACACGACCTGCAAAGTGAAATTCAGGGGATAGATTTCTGAGTCCTTCGAAAGACGGACAGGGGTAAGTCAGGGAGATGGGCTCTCACCTCTGCAATTCAACTGTATTCTCGAGAAAATTATTCGCGAGTGGGATAAAGAATTGTTTTGTTTTGCTAGTGGCTTTACGTCGCACCGGCACAGATAGGTCTTATGGCGACGATAGGATAGGAAAAACCTATGAGTTGGAAGGAAGCGGCTGTGGCCTTAAGTATTTGCCTGGTGTGAAAGTGAGAAACCACGGAAAACCATCTTCAGGGCTGCCGACAGTGAGATTCAAGTCCACTATCTCCGGATGCAAGCTCACAGCCACGCGCCCCTAACCGCGTAGCCAACTCGCCCGGTAAAGAATTGTGTAAGAAAGGTGTAGAGAATGGGGCCAGAGTAGGTTGTAAGAACAAGGACCTGACAATCGGCTGTTTAACCTTCGCAGATGACCTTGCAATTTTCTCTAATTCTCTTGACACGGCCACACTAATATCGGTCAACTACATATGAAAGCAGCAAAGGCAAGGCTTCAGATTTAGTTTGAGAAAACACAGTTCATAACGAACATAGAGTCAGAACCGAGAGAACTTAAGGTGAACGAAGGAAAAATAAAGAAGGCAGAGAAATTCAAATGCCCACGTGAGTGGATAGAGCCCAATATTCGTGAAAAGGAAGCTTTCCTGTCAAGGATCAACAAAATGGAAATGGCTCACCATCTAATCAAAGACGCCTACAATATACGATCAGTGTCTTTCAAGGCCAAACTCAGGCACAATTGTACCGTTATTCGACCGGAGGCGCTATATGCATCAAAATGCCTTGCGATGAATAGGAAAGGCCTGGCAGAACAACTGGAAGCCAAAGAGAGGAAGATTTTAAGAAAGATCTTGGGCCCGGTCAAACAACAAGGAGAGAACAGAAAGATGACACAACGATGAACTGTATCTACATGTGGAGAAGATAACGAACACCATACGCAAAAGGAGAATCTCTTTCTACAGCCACGTGAGACGATTGAGTTCCGGAAGATTGTCCTGTCGAATCCGTGCCTACTTTCCGGGAAAGAAAACCAAAGGGACATGATTTATAGAGATGAAAAAAGACCTACAAGAACTGGGGATCTCACATGAGGACATCTTGGAACGTGGCTCTTTGAAGAAGAAACTTGGAAAAGTACATAGTTTTCAGCCAAAACCCAAAATAAAAACGGACAAGAAGTGGTCCGAAGAACGGAGGAATGCTCACCGAAGTAGAATGCGGGAACACTGGGCAAATGTTAAAGATAGTACAAGAAAACAGTTCAATTAGCATGGTCCATAGTGGACCGAAACGAGATTAATAATAATAATAATAATAATAATAATAATAAAAATATACATTTTAAGTTCCTTCAACGATCTTTAGGAGACACAAGAGAGCCAGAATATTTCCCTGAGATGGGTCAACGTGACAAGGAGTCTACCAGCATAGGTCTCTGACATTCAAGAACCCTTAAGTGCCAATCGACATTGCTAGGAATATTTTGAAATCACTTCTCGGGGAATATTGAATGGTTCTTCTCTGGTTATTCCATTAAACTCCGAATTAACTTTTGGAT
The DNA here is from genome assembly GCF_040414725.1 of Anabrus simplex. Classification (NCBI taxonomy): domain Eukaryota; kingdom Metazoa; phylum Arthropoda; class Insecta; order Orthoptera; family Tettigoniidae; genus Anabrus; species Anabrus simplex. Next base: position 1,030,283,489 of record NC_090265.1, on the reverse strand, counting down.
TGAACCTCATCCATTGATCACAGTTCCCCTCTCTCCCAGTCATGGATCCATTCCTGAATACACACGTCAGTAGAACTGCCACAGCCATAGGGTTGTTAGGAGAACATCACATGTGGTTGATAACTACGATATTTACAATCTCTGTAAATTAACAGTAGCAATATCTCACATAAAAACGAAAGAAATTGTAAAACTAACACTGAGAGGAGGTGACTACATATTGTTTAGGGTAAACTTAAGAGTCTCTCTCTTGCTGCAAGAGTTATGAAAATGACTGGTGTTTCATAGGTTTCCTCGTGAATGTCCTGCATACTTCCAAAGTACGACACTCATTCAGAGGAGTAAACTTAGCTGAGGATTTATATTCACAATATTCTCACTAGTACATAGATTCTTCAGGTTCAAGTAACACATTTCAAACTCATGGCGGAAAAAATAAATAAACGTGAAGATTTGTCGTCTAATTGCACCTTAGAATGCTAAACCCACCATTAGAGCCCAGCGCGTTGAAGCAATTGCTAGTATAGTGAGCGTCCATGATCTTGTAAGACCAGTCGCTACAAGGCTCTTAGTAATTCCCTCCCCACCACATTAATAAAGTGGTTAAACTCACTGCAAGTTACACCATTGAATTACTACTATGGCGACTTTCGGCTTTATTTCGATAGCTCGATATGCTCACTGTGCTTGTTATTTACTGTTGGTATATGCCTTACATTGTAAGCTCCTTGGACAGTGAACATCATCACATCCTTTGCTAGGATTTACCTGCCTCTTGTTATTTCGTGATGGATGTAGTAATTTTGCCTCAGTGATTTGGCACAGGCCAGATCAAAATGTAGCCTCAGTCTCATCTACGGCTTTGTCAGTATGGAATCTGCTGAGGTATAAGTGGTGATGAGTAGTAACACTGAGAGCACAACTGGTGCTGTAATAGCACTTTCTAGTCCAGTGAAGGAAACAATGGAAAACTACCTCACCCCTCATCATGTCTTGTACACCTCATTATGGCACGCCATTGATTTTAACGGTTTTTCTATAGCCTTATAGTCTATACTTAGATGAAGATATTTGAGGTTTCAAGCAGCCTCCGGGCTGAGAACATACCAGGCACATTTTCAGAGGTAATGATAGAATAGTCTACGACAGTACAATTCAATATTCTGAATTTGAATAACTTTTCCTTTCTTAATTCGTTTACCCGGGAGGGTTTATTTCTCCCTCGGACTCAGCGAGGGATCCACCTCTACTTCCTCAAGGGCAGTGTCCTGGAGATAGAGGCTTTGATGGGATACAACTGGAGAGGAAGACCAGTACTTCGCCCAGGAAGCCTTACCTGCTATGCTGAACAGGGGCCTTATGGGTGGTGGTGGTGGGGGGGTGCAAAGATCGGAAGGGATAGACAAGGAAGAGGGAAGGAATCGGCCGTGGTCTTACGTTAGGTACCATCCCGACATTTGCCTGGAGGAGAAGTGGGAAACCAGGGAAAACCACATCGGGGATGGCTGAGGTGGGAATCGAACCCTCCTCTGTTCAGTTGACCTCCTGAGGCTAAGTGGACCCCGTTCAAGCTCTCGTACCACTTTTCAAATTTCGTGGCAGAGCTGGGAATCGAACCCGGGCGTCCCGGGGTAGAAGCTAATCGCATTAACCAATACACCTTAGAGGCTGACATTTCAATGACTTGCTTGTTGAAAACGAATACAGGCTATACAAGATTACGCCGTATAAATAATATTTTACCGGCCCACAGCTTGGGAACGTGACGGCCCTAATCTGTGCCTGACATTGCATTGACTTTACTTTACCAGTCTCCTGGTCTTTATCTTTCCTTTCCAGTCGCTCTTTTGCTATTCTGGTGGCATTAGGTTTGCAGTGGCTAGGAACTCCGCCATGGCCCTTCCCTTTTCCTTTTTGCTGTTACGTTCATCCTTCGAAGAGTCGAACCTCCTCCTCCTCCTCCTCCTTCTCCGATAATTAGAGATAAAGAGAGATTGTCATCACGTGGTACATTCTCTTACAATAATGATCACCACTATCACTATCAGTTAACTCGGAATGGAGTGTGATATGATCCGGAGATAGCTGAGTTCCAATCTCCCATCGGACATCCTCGAAGTGATTTTTCAATGATCTACCATTTCAACGCCAGGCGAATACTGAAATGGTACCTTTTTCTCAAGGCCACGGCCGCTTCCTTCACACTCCTAGCTCGTAGCCTACAATTAAATCTACCAATCTACCGTGCATCCACAAACGACACCCTCACACAGTTCTTCTTGTAGCTCACCCAACATGGAGTGTACCAGCAAAGGCCGCTACAGAAATGGTGAGTCCAACATGTCCTCGGATACTCTCAGCACTAAAATACATACAGTAAAGAAAGCTAGTTAATATTCAACGAATGTAGTAACTTCGAAGTATAATATTTTTTCTGAGGGAAGACCACGACACCTTACAGTTGACAGTTCTTAAAACTGGATCTTCACCGTTACCATTTATACTTAAGTCTGTTATATACGTGATGAATTCAGAGATGCCTTATCCGAAGAAAACAAAAAAAGTAAGGATGTAGTTTTACGTTACGTTGAAGTCCCAACGGAATATTAAGTTTTACATGAAATTTAAATCACTGATCGGCGATTTTTCATTTCAAAACTCCAGAAATCATCGGAATCGAACCACGAATACCTTGGTGATGAACCAGTGACATATTCACTTAGTTATCACACCTAGTATATATATTTTACAATTGGCTTTACCTTGCACCGACATAGATAGGTCTTGCGGTGCCGGTGGGATAGAGGAGGACTACAAGTGGGAAATAAATCGGCCATGGTCTTAATTAAGGTACACCCCAATCATTTGCCTGAACTGAAAATAAGAAACCACGGAAAACCATCTTCATGGCTGACGACTTTGGGGTTCGAACCCAATACCTCTTGAATACAAGCTGATACCTACGCACTCCTAACCACACGGTCAACTCGCTCGGTCCAAAAGCATCAGGAACGACAATGTATACGTACGTCACACATTTTACGGATATTGTTAAAAATTTAGCACAAATGCCTGTTTCGCAACTTCTTATGAATTTCAGCTTACCACAGTTCTCTCGTTAGTAGTATAATTGGACAGTTCTGCGGCCACCACCACCACGGGCTCCCAGAGGCCTCCTCCACCACAACCACAGCCAGAGGCCTCCCAGAGGTCTCCTCCACCACCCGCGGGAAATTTGAATTTGTAAACAAAGCCACGTGCTTTTTGACAGCTGTCATCTACAACAACGCATCGCTAACCTCAGTACTGCCATCTTGACGGGCCTAAACCTCAGTAGTACCAACTTAACCTAACTAGCGCGAGGTAAACAAAGCCACGTGTTTTTGGACAGCCACGTGCTTTTTGACAGACAACAACGCATCGCTAACCTCAGTACTGCCATCTTGACGGGCCTAAACCTCAGTAGTACAAACTTAACCTAACTAGCGCGTGGTAAACAAAGCCACGTGCTTTTTTGACAGCTGTCATCCGCCATCTTTAAACCACAGAGCACTGTGCTGCCCTCTTTATCGCAGTAGCTGCAAATTCGTCACCTGTCATCAGCAGTGCTGCCATCTTGGCGGGCCTAAACCTTAGTGCTACCAACTTAACCTCACTAGCGTGAGATAAACAAAGCCACGTGAATTTTTTTGACAGCTGTCACCCGCCATCTTTAAACTACAGAGCACAGTGCTGCCCTCTTTAGCTACTTACCTTTGAAATGTGGTACGTCACAGCTGTCATCCGCCATCTTGCATCGCAAACCTCAGTGCTGCACTCTTTAGCTAGATACCTTTGAAATGTAGTGGCGGTAATTTGAGAAATTCTTTATGCTCTTGTTTGTAAACAAATCCACGTGCAGCTGCCATCCGCCATCTTTAATCCATAGAGCACCGTGCTGCCCTCTTTAGCTACTTACCTTTGAAATGTGGTACGTCACAGCTGTCATCCGCCATCTTGCATCGCAAACCTCAGTGCTGCACTCTTTAGCTAGATACCTTTGAAATGTAGTGGCGGCAATTTGAGAAATTCTTTATGCTCTTGTTTGGAAACAAAGCCACGTGCTTTTTTGACAGCTGTCATCCGCCATCTTTAATCCAGAGAGCACCGTGCTGCCCTCTTTAGCTACTTACCTTTGAAATGTGGTACGTCACAGCTGTCATCCGCCATCTTGCATCGCAAACCTCAGTGCTGCACTCTTTAGCTAGATACCTTTGAAATGTAGTGGCGGCAATTTGAAAAAAAATTATGCTCTTGTTTGGAAACAAACCTATGCGCTTTTTTTTGACAGCTATCATCCGCCATCTTTAATCCAGAGAGCACCGTGCTGCTCTCTATGTGGGGGTGGTAAATTCTACGCTCTCTTGTTTGGAAACAAACCCATATGCTTTTCTGACAGGTGTCAACCGCCAGAGAGCACCGTGCTGCCCTCTTTGTGCCGGTGGCAAATTCCATGTGCTTTTTGACAGCTGTCATCCGCCATCTTGCATCACAAACCTCAGTGCTGTACTCTTTAGCTAGATACCTCTGAAATGTGGTGGCGGCAAATTCTATGTGCTCTTGTTTAGTAAACAAAGCCACGTGCTTTTTTTTACAGCTGTCATCCACCATCTTTAATCAATAGAGCACTGTGCTGCTATCATGCGGGCAATTTCGTCAGCTGTCATCCGCCATCTTTAATCTACAGAGCACCGTGCTGCTCTCTGTAGTAGCGGGCAATTTGAAAAGTTCTGTTAGCTGTCATCCGCCATCCTTAATCAAGAGAGCACCGTGCTGCCATCTTTAGCTAGATACCTTTGAAATGTGGTGGCGGCAAATTGAAAAATTCCACGTGCTCTTGTTTAGTAAACAAACTCACGCGCTTTTTGTCAGCTGTCATCCGCCATCTTACATCGCAAACCTCAGTGCTACACTCTTTAGTTGAAAAATGGTGGCGGATAATTTAAAAAGAAAAATTCTACAGCAGCCATCTCTCGACGCTAATTGCACAAGATGGTGGCTATACATGACTCCTTAAAGATGCTTATGCAAGATGATCGCTATACATAGTTTCTTATGAGACTCCCTTGGGATGCTTGCGCAAGATGGCGGTTATACAAGGCTCCTTATGAGACACCCTAGGGATGCTTGCGCAAATTGGTGGTTGCTCTTATGAGGCGGCTTAAGGATCCTTGCACAAGATGGCTAGAGACGCCCCCCTAAGGATGCTTGCGCAAGATGGCGGACGCAAGATGGCGGCTATACACGACTCCTTATGAGACGCCTTAAGGGTGATTGCGCAAGATGGCTGCTGCTCTTATGAGGCGGCTTAAGGATCCTTGCACAAGATGGCTAGAGATGCCCTAAGGATGCTTGCGCAAGATGGCGGACGCAAGATGGCGGCTATACACGACTCCTTATGAGACTCCTTAAGGGTGCTTGCGCAAGATGGCTGCTGCTCTTAGCTTAGAGGCTAACAGGTCGTGCTAGTTCGATTCATTAAATTTGGGGCTTAAATGCAAAATGTTAAATATCTCGAAAACGGTGCACCGTAGAGCAAAACGGACAAATTTTTTTCTGCCCAATACCTCGGTTCGCAGTATGAGGAACAAGAAGAACATAGTCTAATGATGAGATCAACGGTTCGGTTCCTACTTAGGCCCTTTGACATTCGCTCTGTTTTAGCTTGTATTGAAGCAAGTCTTCGTAACATGATCAGGTCTAGCTATGGTAGAGAGTATAACGTGCCGTGCAGGTTCGATTCATTAAATTTGGGGCTTAAATGCAAAATGTTAAATATCTCGAAAACGGTGCATCGTAGAGCAAAACGGATAAATGTTTTCTACCTGATACCTAGGTTTGCAGTATCAGGAACAAGAAAAACATGGTCTAATGATGAGATCGACGGTTCGATCTCTAGTTAGGCCCTTTGGCATTGGTAGCTACCTAATTCTACAAGATGACAGCTTAAGAGCGCTTGCACAAGATGGCTGGTGCTCTTATGAGACGCCCTAGGGGTGCTTGCGCAAGGTAGCAGCGACAGGACGGTGACTATACACAGCTCCTTATGATACGGCCTAGAGGTGCTCACACAAGATGGTGGCTGCTCTGATGAAGAAAGCTAGCTTTGCATCGTGCTGGTATCTTTACAGCACTAAACCTCATACCTTTGAAATGTTGTGGCAGGTAATTTGAAAAATTCGACGTGCTTTTTCTTAAGCTGTTAAGGCCTCCTCTTATGTCAAGGCATAGCTCTATCGAACAAGTTTAAACCTGCATCGGAATAGCTAGAGTAAGCACGTGTTGCAGTGATGACGTCATTAAGCATGTTTAGACTTGCAAATCACAGAAGAAACGTAACAAGGCTGGAATCGAAAACTGCACTCTATGCCGTTAACTTTATCATGTGATCGGAACATTGATTGAAGTGTTTAGAACACTAAATGAGTAGAACCGAACACTGTACTCGATACAACATGTGTTTAGAACATGTCAGGGGATACCTTTGTTCTAAGAAGATTAGTTTACCGCACATTCCTTGTAGGGCTAATAGGCTAAGGGGCTAATGGGCAAAAGGGCTAATGGGCAAAAGGGCTAATGGGCTAAAGGGCTAAAGGGCTAAAGGAGCAACAACCTCATCGATCGCTATCAGCAAGAACGCTTGTACTTTGTTAAGTGTAGAAAATTAATCTTTATTTGTAAATGGTTTCATGTTCAGAACAAGGAATGGAACCTAGGGGTTACGTCTTACCTAATAAAATCCCCGAGGTGCGATGAGTTACGTTTTTCGAAGTAGTGTTTGGAACACTGAACTTTACAAGATGATAGCAGAGAGTTCAGCAATGTTCAGTTGTAGGATTATAAATTCCGCGCTACAACATGCATAAGGTGGCAGCCTTGAGGTTTACTGCCGTAAAGATGACAAGAGTGAGGTTAACAATGTTCCGTTGTTGGATTTTAAATTCCGCGCTATAACATGCATAAGGTGGCAGCCTTGAGGTTTACCGCCGTAAAGATGGCAGCAGTGAGGTTAGCGACGCTCTATTGTCATTCAAAGTGAGGTTAGGGTTCGTCAAGAAGACAGCTGTCAAAAAAGCACGTGGCTATGTTTACCAAACAAGAGCATGTAGTCGTGACGTCACGGTCACGTAGTATGCTGCCTCGGCATGCAAAGTTCAATGTCTACACCTACGTAGTAAACATTCTGCTATGTTCACAAGATTTTTACACATAACTATCCTTTATGCTTTAAGTTCATGCACACACAAGCGATAGTCGTACGCTCTGGCAGGAGAAGTTTAGTACGATATTCGATACATACATTATCGATAGGTGATGTGTACACGCTTTGGAACATAGCTCTTCTTTGTGCTTTAAGTTCGTGCACATGGGTTAGGGATACACAAAAGCGATTGCTACATGCTCTAGCGGAAGAAGTCTAGTACGATAGTCGATGCATGTAAAATCGATAGGTTATGCTAAGATAGCAGCACACTTACACGATTTTAGCACAATCTAGTGGAAAAAGTTTAGTATGATAGTCGTTTCATGCAAAATCGTTAGGTAATGTGTACACGCTTTGAAACAAGGCTATTCTTTGTACTTTAAGTTCATGCGTACAGGTTATGCTAAGATAGCAGCACAATCTAGCGCAAGAAGTGGACGTTAAACCTTGCGCAGACTCCTTCGAAAATGATTGCGCGTACAAGAGTGTTGAGGGTGATTCATTTGTCGGATGGAGGTGATAAGCCTTGTGCAGGCTTCTTCGGTAGGAGTAGGCTATGTGCCGGTACCGGGACATCTAGTTATAAAACCCGCTACAACTGATTTGTCGCGTATACTGCGATTTAAAATCCTAGTCAGGAAGGGTAACCGGTCGTAAAACTATGGTGTATGATCTAAGAGGCGGGGTGTGCAAAAAGCCAGCATTAAGTAAGAGCTGTTGATGGGGGCATTAAACCTTGTGCAGGCTTCCCCGAAACTGATTGTGAGTACAAGATGTTGAGGGTGATTCATCTGTCGGATGGAGGCGTTAAGCTGTGTGCAGGCTTCTTCGGTAGGAGTAGGCTATGTGCCGGCACTGGGATATCTAGTTATAAATCCCGCTATAACAAATTTATCGCGTATACTGCGATTTAAAATCCTAGTCAGGAAAGGTAACCGGTCGTAAAACTATGGTGTATGATCTAAGAGGCGGGGTGTGCAAAAAGCCAGCATTAAGTAAGGGCTGTTGATCGGTGTGTTAAACCTTGTGCAGGCTTCCCCGAAACTGATTGTGAGTACAAGATGTTGAGGGTGATTCATCTGTCGGATGGCGGCGTTAAGCCTTGTGCAGGCTTCTTCGGTAGGAGTAGGCTATGTGCTGGCACCGAGTTTTACCCTCTCCCTACGGTAGTATATTACATTCTTAGGCAGTTTCGAGGGTGTGCAAAAAAAGCCAGTATTAAGTAAGGGCTGTTGATGGCGGGTGTTAAACCTTGTACAGGCTCCTTCAACAGGAGAAGCCTACATGCCGGCGCCGTGCAGGCTCTTTCGATAGGGGTAGGCTATATGCTGGTACTGTGTTTTAACCTCTCCGTACAATCATAATATTTTATGTTAGGAACTTACACGAGCTAAATGCTACACACAGCTAAGAAGACGTTCCGTGAGTTACAAGTGGCTTATCAGCATGCAGTGTCCCCGTTCAAGGTTAGTGCAGCCGGAAGATGCGTGTACAATTTCAGTCAACACATGCTCTGAATGACTGCGCCGATACAACTTCAAAGATAGTGTTCTATGCGGTAGAAAAAAAATGTAACCCATAGCATGCTACTAAAGCTTAACACTGTAAATGTTTGGAGCTCCTGTTTTACAGCTAGATGTAGTTCCTAACGTAACAGGACCGGGATTAAAAATATGTTTTACAGCCGAGTACCCCTTCCATAACATGAGATTTTAAATCGCAAGTATCTGTTTTACGGCCGGTTGCCCTTCCTGACGCGAGATTTTAAATCACAAGAATCTGTTTTACAACAGGATGCCCTTCTAGGATTTTAAATAGCAGTATCTAGCCTCTTACATGATACACTATTGTTTTACGGTCGGTTGCCCTTCCTGACGTGAGATTTTAAATCACAAGAATCTGTTTTACAACTGAATACCCTTCTAGGATTTTAAATAGCAGTATCTAGCCTCTTACATCATACACTATTGTTTTCGACCAGTTGCCCTTCCTGACGTCAAAGAACTGGGATTAAGAATCTGTTTTACAACTAGTTACTCTTTTTAACACGAGAATCGGGGTTTTACAGCTAGATGCACAAAGCAGTATCTAGCCTCTTACATCATACACTATTGTTTCACGGTATGGCCGGTTGCCCTTCCTGACGCGAGATTTTAAATCACAAGAATCTGTTTTACGACTGGTTGCCCTTCCTGACGCAAAACTGGCAGTATCTAGCCTCTTACATCATACACTATTGTTTTCGACCGGTTGCCCTTCCTAACGTCAAAGAACTGGGATTAAGAATCTGTTTTACAAATAGTTGCCCTTCCTAACACGAGAATCGGGGATTTACAGCTAGATGCTCTTCTTAGTGCAGGAACTAAGATTTTAAATCGCCGTATCACGAACTATTGTTTTACAGCCGGATGCCCTTCCTGACGCAAAACTAAGATTTTAAATCGCAAGAAATTGTTTTAAGACTAGTTGCCCTTCCCGACGCAAAACTGGCAGTATCTAGCCTCTTACATCATACACTATTGTTTTCGACCGGTTGCCCTTCCTGACGTCAAAGAACTCGGATTAAGAATCTGTTTTACAACTACTTGCCCTTTCTAACACGAGAATCGGGGATTTACAGCTAGATGCTCTTCTTAGTGCAGGAACTAAGATTTTAAATGGCTGTATCATGAACTATTGTTTTACAGCCGGATGCCCTTCCTGACGCAAAACTAAGATTTTAAATCAGAAGAATTTGTTTTAAGACTAGTTGCCGTTCCTGACGCAAAACTGGCAGTATCTAGCCTCTTACATCATACACTATTGTTTTCGACCGGTTGCCCTTCCTGACGTCAAAGAACTAGGATTAAGAATGTTTTACAACAAGTTGCCCTTTCTAACATGAGAATCGGGGACTTACAGCTAGATGCTCGCCGGATGCCCTTCCTGACGGCATAAGTTGCCTGGATTTGAATCGCGGTATCCATCATTGTGTCTGACTTGCATGTATGCAAGCTCACGCGTATTTTTTTGCTGAGATATCATGCTACTTCCGTTCGCCAGCTATAGCGGAAACTCGCAGTACTGCGTCTATTTCGTCTTACAACTTGGAGGAGACAACAAGTGTACATATAATTTATGATCTTTCACCCCCCCCTATTTTTTTAAAAAAACATGTAAGTATGTAGTATCTCACAACATTCTTATCCGTGTGCGTGTGTGTGTGTTTCGAGAAAAAAAGAGTAACGTGTATCAGTGTTCTAGTCGTGTTGCAATTACTAAGCGAGTGACCGAGCGAGTTGGCTACGCAGTGTGCTTTCTTGATTTTCGCATGACATATATCAGTGTATTTGCAATTACTAAGCGTCTTAGCAGTGCGGTGAACGAGTTAGCTACGCGGTATAGATTTTTTATTTTCGCACTAAGCAAATCATTTGAAGTGTTGCCGAGTTAGCTATACGATATGCGCACAGTGTGTTTTTGATTTTCGTACTAGGCAAGTGATAGGCGAGATAGCTATGCGATATGTGCACAGTGTGTGTTTTTGATTTTTACACTAGGTAAATCATTGAAGTTGTACTTTTGCTCTGAACACATCAAACAATGTTCTTACAGTGTTCGATTCTAGTCTTGCTATGTTTCAATCTAATTTTCTTAGAACAAAGGTATCCCCTAACATGTTGTATCGGATCACATGTTAAGGTTAACGACATCGAGTGTAGTGTTCGATTCTAGTCTTGTTATGTTTCAATCTAATTTTCTTAGAACAAAGGTATCCCCTAACATGTTGTACAGTGTTCGGTTCTACTTGTTTAGTGATCTGAACACATCAATCAATGTTCTGATCACATGTTAAGGTTAACGACATCGAGTGCAGTGTTCGATTCTAGTCTTGTTATGTTTCAATCTAATTTTCTTAGAACAAAGGTATCCCCTAACATGTTGTATCGAGTACAGTGTTCGGTTCTAGTCTTGTTATGTTTCAATCTAATTTTCTTAGAACAAAGTTATTCCCTGACATGTTGTACAGTGTTCGGTTCTACTTGTTTAGTGATCTGAACACATCAATCAATGTTCTGATCACATGTTAAGGTTAACGACATCGAGTGCAGTGTTCGATTCTAGTCTTGTTATGTTTCAATCTAATTTTCTTAGAGCAAAGGTATCCCCCAACATGTTGTATCGAGTACAGTGTCCGGTTCTAGTCTTGTTATGTTTCAATCTAATTTTCTTAGAACAAAGGTATCCCCTGACATGTTGTACAGTGTTCGGTTCTACTTGTTTAGTGATCTGAACACATCAATCAATGTTCTGATCACATGTTAAGGTTAACGACATCGAGTGCAGTGTTCGATTCTAGTCTTGTTATATTTCAATCTAATTTTCTTAGAATAAAGGTATCCCCTAACATGTTGTATCGAGTACAGTGTTCGGTTCTACTTGTTTAGTGATCTGAACACATCAATCAATGTTCTGATCACATGTTAAGGTTAACGACATCGAGAGCAGTGTTCAATTCTAGTCTTATGTTTCAATCTGATCTTCTTAGAACAAAGGTATCCCCTAACATGTTGTATTAAGTACAGCGTTCGATTCTACTTATGTAGTGTTCTGAACACACCAAACAATATTTTAATCACATGTTGAAGTTAAAGACATGGAGTACAGTGTTCGATTCTAGTCTTGATCACTTATTTTGTGTTCTGAACACATCAATCAATGTTCTGATCACATGTTGTATCGAGTACAGCGTTTGATTCTACTCTTCTTATGTTTCGCAAGTCTAAACATGTACAATAATGTTATCGCTGCACACGCTTGCCTTCGCGATGCAGGCTTAAACTTGTTCGATATAAAGCTATGCCTTGACATAAGAGGCGGAGGTAGAGAAGGAGGAGGAGGAGAATGATAAGGTCTTAACAGCCTATGTATAGTCGTCATTGTTTAAAGATGACACCTGTCAAAAGAATTTTTCAAATTATCCACCACCACATTTCAGCTAAAGAGGGTAGCAGGGTCCTCTGTTGATTAAGCACATAGAATTTCAATTTGCTCTCCACCGCATGCATAACAGCAACCGTTATCTTGCGCAGTAGCCTCTACGCTGGCTTTCTTCATAAGAGTAGCCGCCATCTTGTGCGAGCACCCCCTAGGCTGTCTCATAAGGAGCTATGTATAGCCGCCATCTTGCGTCCGCCATCTTGCGCAAGCATCCTTAGGGGGGCGTCTCTAACCATCTTGTGCAAGGATCCTTAAGCCGCCTCATAAGAGCAACCACCATCTTGCGCAAGCATCCCTAGGGTGTCTCATAAGGAGCCTTGTATAACCGCCATCTTGCGCAAGCATCCCAAGGGAGTCTCATAAGAAACTATGTATAGCGATCATCTTGCATAAGCACCTTTAAGGAGTCATGTATAGCCACCATCTTGTGCAATTAGCGTCGAGAGATGACTGCTGTAGAATGTTTCTTTTTAAATTATCCGCCACCATTTTTCAACTAAAGAGTGTAGCACTGAGGTTTGCGATGTAAGATGGCGGATGACAGCTGACAAAAAGCGCGTGAGTTTGTTTACTAAACAAGAGCACGTGGAATTTTTCAATTTGCCGCCACCACATTTCAAAGGTATCTAGCTAAAGATGGCAGCACGGTGCTCTCTTGATTAAGGATGGCGGATGACAGCTAACAGAACTTTTCAAATTGCCCGCTACTACAGAGAGCAGCACGGTGCTCTGTAGATTAAAGATGGCGGATGACAGCTGACGAAATTGCCCGCATGATAGCAGCACAGTGCTCTATTGATTAAAGATGGTGGATGACAGCTGTCCAAAAAAAAGCACGTGGCTTTGTTTACTAAACAAGAGCACATAGATTTTGCCGCCACCACATTTCAGAGGTATCTAGCTAAAGAGTACAGCACTGAGGTTTGTGATGCAAGATGGCGGATGACAGCTGTCAAAAAGCACGTGGAATTTGCCACCGGCACAATGAGGGCAGCACGGTGCTCTCTGGCGGTTGACAGCTGTCAGAAAAGCACATGGGTTTGTTTCCAAACAAGAGAGCGGAGAATTTACCACCCCCACATAGAGAGCAGCACGGTGCTCTCTGGATTCAAGATGGCGGATGATAGCTGTCAAAAAAAAGCGCATAGGTTTGTTTCCAAACAAGAGCATAAAGAATTTCTCAAATTGCCGCCACTACATTTCAAAGGTATCTAGCTAAAGAGTGCAGCACTGAGGTTTGCGATGCAAGATGGCGGATGACAGCTGTGACTACCACATTTCAAAGGTAAGTAGCTAAAGAGGGCAGCGCGGTGCTCTATGGATTAAAGATGGCGGATGGCAGCTGCACGTGGATTTGTTTACAAACAAAAGCATAAAGAATTTCTCAAATTACCGCCACTACATTTCAAAGGTATCTAGCTAAAGAGTGCAGCACTGAGGTTTGCGATGCAAGATGGCGGATGACAGCTGTGACGTACCACATTTCAAAGGTAAGTAGCTAAAGAAGGCAGCACGGTGCTCTCTGGATTAAAGATGGCAGATGACAGCTGTCAAAAAAGCACGTGGCTTTGTTTCCAAACAAGAGCATAAAGAATTTCTCAAATTGCCGCCACTACATTTCAAAGGTATCTAGCTAAAGAGTGCAGCACTGAGGTTTGCGATGCAAGATGGCGGATGACAGCTGTGACGTACCACATTTCAAAGGTAAGTAGCTAAAGAGGGCAGCACTGTGCTCTGTAGTTTAAAGATGGCGGGTGACAGCTGTCAAAAAAATTCACGTGGCTTTGTTTATCTCACGCTAGTGAGGTTAAGTTGGTAGCACTAAGGTTTAGGCCCGCCAAGATGGCAGCACTGCTGATGACAGGTGACGAATTTGCAGCTACTGCGATAAAGAGGGCAGCACAGTGCTCTGTGGTTTAAAGATGGCGGATGACAGCTGTCAAAAAAGCACGTGGCTTTGTTTACCACGCGCTAGTTAGGTTAAGTTGGTACTACTGAGGTTTAGGCCCGTCAAGATGGCAGTACTGAGGTTAGCGATGCGTTGTTGTCTGTCAAAAAGCACGTGGCTGTCCAAAAACACGTGGCTTTGTTTACCTCGCGCTAGTTAGGTTAAGTTGGTACTACTGAGGTTTAGGCCCGTCAAGATGGCAGTACTGAGGTTAGCGATGCGTTGTTGTCGATGACAGCTGTCAAAAAGCACGTGGCTTTGTTTACAAATTCAAATTTCCCGCGGGTGGTGGAGGAGACCTCTGTGAGGCCTCTGGCTGCGGTGGTGGTGGAGGAGGAGGCATCTGGGAGGCCTCTGGCTGTGGTGGCGGTGGAGGTGGCCTCTGGGAGCCCGCGGTGGCGGTGGCGGCAGAACTGTCCAATTATACTACTCTCGTTTATCGAAGAAACTATCACAGACGTATATGAGAATTCATCTAGAACCAAAATTAATGGTAAACAACTATATTGCACAAGATTCGCTGAAGATATTGCCATACTGGCCGAAGCAGGCAAAGGTATGCAGAAAGTGCTCAGTAAATTAGCAGAAACTTCAGGCTTATGGAAGTTAGAAATTAATGCAAAGAGAACTAAAACCATGACGGTGTGTAAATCCAGCCAAATGTTTATAACAAACCTTAAAATTGGCCGCGATAAAAAAAAAAAATTCCGTAGAACCCCAATCAGGAGTTAAAGCCATAGTTCACCAGAAGTTAGGAAAAGGATAACAATGGCAAGAAAAATGCTTTCCAAGACTAAATACACCTGATGGCCAACAAACAATTAGATATTCAATCTTTGCAGAAATCTGTGTATAGAGCATACATATGTACGATTGTGAAGAAAGGATATTTGGAGAACGGGATAAAAGAGGTTGGAGGTATGTGAAATATGTACCGTATCTGGAAGAGAATGGAGAAGATACGTGGACTAAAATGAAGATCAACACCATTGTTCTCAGAGAAATGGGAGAAAATCGGAGTCTGTTCAGTGAAATCGGAAGAAAGGAAAATCTAATCTATTGGTCACAATCTGACGCATCAATGGATGAATAATTGTCTGGAACATAGGAAAGAATACGATCGAGAGTGTCTTAGTTCGAGAATCTGGTTCTGATGATCAAATGGTAGACCTACACTGATTTTAAAAGACTTGCTCATCATACAGAACTATGGCTGTAGCGACCATAAGAATATGAGTGTGATGAGAGTCCTCTCCTGTGTAAATTTGTGGAGGTAAGATTATTTTGAAAGACAATCGAAGGATTTTGAGAATAAAACTAAAGCCTGAAATTATTTGTATACTTTAGATTAAGAAGAAAGTCAACATTTCGATATGTTCAATTTTTATGTCGTGGAGAAACTAATGGATCGTAAGTCATAGGTAGAGGTAAGAGACCTGCGTAAAAATTGTTTTAGACTCCGCTCGACTTCAACCGCTCAACTAACATAATATGACGGCTGTACTCGGTATTGCCCATGCGTAAGAAACAACAGGACGTAGCTAACAGAATACAGCCATATGCAGCTGTTTAGTATCGTGTAACTGACATGACGAATATGTACAGAAATTATTTTCAATCTTATTAATAATTCAGTTGAGACAAATTCCTAATATTTATGGGCAATTTTTTACACTTTTATATGTTTCTTTTCTTCGGGTATTAAATTAGAATTTGGTCTTTACGTGGTACTGGTTCTTAAGCGACGATAACTCATTACTATGAGATTGTTATAACCAGAGGGCTCTCTTCTTCTTCTTCTTCTTCTTCTTCTTAAAAACTTAAATAATGTACTACTTCTCATGGTGTTAACGAAAATGGTTACATTAATGACTAGTGTATAATAAACGAAATATTTTTTCTCACTCACAATAGAATTTAACAAATAACATGACTATGTTGTTGTTGTTGTTGTTGGTGGTGGTGGTGGTTGTGGTGGTGATGCGAAATTGTGGCAAATTAAGGTATTACTTGAAGGGACATATTTAACACAATAGAAAGTATCGAGCATAAACAGCCCCGGGCCGGATCTTTCATACCCGGTTGTATAATACAATAGGCCTACTGCTTCACAGAAACGCTTGACGGTTTGCCTATGTATAACCACGCGTCAGTATAATATAAAACCGTTGTGTGATAATGTTTCAGCCTAGAACTCTGACCAGAAATGTTCTGTCATCTAGGGTTCATTATTGGATGAATATCAACGAATTTTCCTTTCAAGTAATGCATGTGCTTCGGGTCAGTATTTTTCCCTCAACATTGTCACATTACAGTATTTCGAGGCGCATGGTCTCCATACTCGGCTCTAGTACATATTTAAAGAGAGTCTGCGTGCCAAGCACAGTAGTTCACCGCTTGATCGGCGTTGCGACATTTGTCTATTAGTAAGGGAGGTAGATGGTAATGAATTACACCCGAAGCCATTCTAGAAATATGGATACTAATGTTTTCTTGAATAATTCTAAGACGGTCTCTTGCTGAAGGTTGTAACAGTTCCTTTATCGATTCTAGACCAAGTGCATATATAGAAAATACATCACAGGGTAATAAATTATTAGGCACGTATGGCGTGTACGGGATTGATGACTAGAATGTCGAGACATGATACAGAAGCAATTAGCAACAGAAACAATGACAAGAGGTATTTGCAAACCAAATGGATTTTGCAGTATAAATGTGTTGTGTAGGTGTAGGATGGGCTGCTCAATAAATGCATATTTTTATTTCATTAAATGTTATTTACCGACTTCATAAATACTAACTAACCATTATATATCTGGCGGTTTATATCACGTTTTGGTTTTGGTTTTATGTGCACTATTATTTATTTTAATTGTGTTCGATCCGGCGGTATTCATTGAGTCAGGAAGTGGGTTACAGAAACAGTCCATTACATTGTATCGCTCATCAAACATATTACTTTGTTGATTTAAAATGCAAATTCAAACGACATTAAGTGCAATTTAGGAAAAATAGGAGTTACATACTTTTCTGTTGTGAATTTTTTTTTTTTTTTTTGCTAGTTGCTTTACGTCGCACCGACACAGATAGGTCTTATGGCGACGATGGGATAGGAAAGGGCTAGGAATGGGAAGGAAGCGGCCATGGCCTTAATTAAGGTACAGCCCCAGCATTTGCCTGGTGTGAAAATGGGAAACCACAGAAAACCATTTTCAGGGGTGCCCGACAGTGGGGTTAGAACCTACTATCTCCCGAATACTGGACACTGGCCGCACTTAAGCGACTGCAGCTATCGAGCTCGGTGTTGTGAAATTAAAACTTATATGTTAATTGCTTTCGGAACTTCAGAGGTTTGAATGCAAGCATGTGAAAATAGAGTAAAGTGGAACTGTATATCCTAAAATTGAAATCCATACACGTTCCTAGATAGAGTTTAACAAGCAATCCACTAACTTAATCAGGAAATTGTGTACGACGAAAATTCAAGAATGTCGAGATGTTTTTTGTTTATGTTTAGAACGTCCCTTACGGGGCGAGTTGGCCATGCAGTTAGGAACACGCAGCTGTGAGCTTGCATCCGGGTGATTGTGGGTTCAAACTCACTGTCGGCAGCCCTGAAGATGGTTTTCAGTAGTTTCCCATTTTCACGCCAGGCAAATGCTGATTCTGTACCTTAATTAAGGCCACGTCCCATTCCTTGCCACTCCCAGGCCTTACCTATCCCGTAGTCGCCATAAGACCTATCTGTGTCGATGCGACGTAAAGCAAATTGTAAAGAAAGTCCCTTAATTAGAACGGGTGACATAGATATTTATAATGTACGGTCTAATGACGGACTAATATTATATTACGCTTACTCTTGGTAGAAGTAACTCATTGTCTTCTACATGAAGATACATTTTGTTCCAATATATACCTCCCCTCTTCATGAACATGTACGTTTCATATCAAGAGCAACTGGATTTACTTTTATGCAACACAATACTTGTCCATATTGTTCTCCCTATTTGTGGAGAAGTCGATAACCTATATTGATATACGTTATGGAAGGGGCACGGCTATATTCATTTGAAAAGATCTCATTTTCGCTGAGAGTGTGGTTGTTATCTTATTGTTCCAAACCCTTCGTATACACAGTTAGATGCATTCATTGTATACGAGCCAGATCACGCTATTCACATGAGCGCCCTGGGAAGGAGAAGTCTTCATAATCAACGCATGTGTGCGTGCGAGCCTGCGTATATATGCACAACGCTAAAATACGAAAAGCAACATTTCGCGAGAGAAATCTACAAATGATTGTTATTGTGTCTTTCTGGGAACCTCCTGCGTCAGAACCTACTTTACTGCTCTGTAGCTAAATGGAAAATGACCGGGCGAGTTGGCCGTGCGCGTAGAGGCGCGCGGCTGTGAGCTTGCATCCGGGAGATAGTAGGTTCGAATCCCACTATCGGCAGCCCTGAAGATGGTTTTCCGTGGTTTCCCATTTTCACACCAGGCAAATGCTGGGGCTGTACCTTAATTAAGGCCATGGCCGCTTCCTTCCAACTCCTAGGCCTTTCCTATCACATCGTCGCCATAAGACCTATCTGTGTCGGTGCGACGTAAAGCCCCTAGCAAAAAAAAGTGGAAAATGAAATATGGAAGGACAATACTCGTGCTTCAGTGAATTTCTCATTCACAGGTAGAGTTCATCTGAAAAGTCATGGTAAATAGGAATGCTTTATTGGTCCACGATGTTCGAAAAACAAAACTAGCTAAAGCAAAATCATATAAGTTACATTCTGCTAGCGGCCCCGCGGTCTAGCGGTAGCATACCTGCCTCTCACTCGGAGACTTTGGATTCGATTCTCACCTAGGTCAAGAATCTTACCTGGATGCGCGGGATGGTTCGAGATCCACTCAGCCCACGTGGTTACAATTGAGGAGTTATCTTCCGGTGAGATTTTAACCCCAGTCTAGAAGGCTAAAAATAACGGCCGAGAGGATTCGTCGTGCTGACCACATGACACCTCATAAAATGCAGGCCATCGGGTTGAGCAGCAGTCACTTGGTAGGCTACGGCCCTTCGGGGCTGTTGCGCCATGGGGTTTGATTATTATTATTATTATTATTATTATTATTATTATTATTATTATTATTATTATTATTATTATTATTATTGATGCTTGATGATGATGCTTGTTGTTTTAAGGGGCCTAACATCGAAGGTCATCAGCCCCATTATTATTATTATTATTATTATTATTATTATTATTATTATTATTATTTCCTTAACTTAGAATGGTTAGCTCTGTGAGCAGCTGTATTTACCCTTCAGGAATTAGCCAGATATTAACGTCGTTGTAAGGTGAGTGGCCCTTGGTCCAGCGTCTCCAGAGCACTTCTAAATCTTTGACCGGAAATCGAACTTACGTTTCTCTAGATGAATGAAGCACATCATTCCGATGTCATCAACTACCATATTGGACCTGCCTAGCGCAGACTGTAAAGGCATTGCTCAGTGCACCTGGAAGGACGAAGGTTCAATTCCCCGTCAGGAATTTGAAGAATTTAGAAATGAGATTTGCAGCTCTGGAGTGATAAAGTTGTGGGGTCCATGCACTGCACATCAGGAAATGAGCACCAGGCGAATTTCAGGGGACAGAGGCTCTGGCATTAGACCTAACCAATCTATACCTAGCAGTATCGTAGCTACGATTAATGGAAACATTTACCTTACACTAATTCCTGGACCTTTCTGGCCTGTACAGAGATGGAAAAGGGCAGAGGGCTTCACCGGGAAATTCTCTTATTAGCAGTTGCATCAGTTCAAGGGACGCTCGTACGCTGGAAATCCGCGTTGTTTTCGTGTGTTTAATTGTTTTATATTTGTTTTACAGTAGATTTAACACAGTAGAGTTATTTTCTATAGCCATTTAGTAGTGTTTTCACCGGGCGAGTTGGCCGTGCGCGTAGAGGCGCGCGGCTGTGAGCTTGCATCCGGGAGATAGTAGGTTCGAATCCCACTGTCGGCAGCCCTAAAAATGGTTTTCCGTGGTTTCCCATTTTCACACCAGGCAAATGCTGGGGCTGTACCTTAATTAAGGCCACGGCCGCTTCCTTCCAACTCCTAGGCCTTTCCTATCCCATCGTCGCCATAAGACCTATCTGTGTCGGTGCGACGTAAAGCCCATAGCAAAAAAAAAAGTAGTGTTTTCTTTCGTATATCGTAATATTGCTTGCCAGCAATAACTACGAAACTACTAAACACAAGCTTCACAAGCCAGTCCATACCGTTCTAAAGCAGCTGCTTACGCTGCGAAGTGGCAGCGTTTCCCTGTCTGCATGTGGCATGGCCAGGATGACTTCGCCGCTGGCTACCGTAAAATCCCCCTCACCTACCGCCTGCCTACCCCTCTCACTCCCGCAGGCCCCTCTCATGCCTACCGACTATTCGCTAGCGTTTGCGAGTAGTCCGGCTGGGTTCTGATTCCGAAGTGCTGTTGAGGTGTTGTCTTAATGTTTCCGTGCGTTTGAATTTTCTTCGTGAAATGTAGTGAAGCGTATGTTATTTATTTCATAACAATGAGTAATATACCCCAAAAATTAGGTTTGATGAACATTTTATGGTCAAACTCGATCAATTATGATTGATTGAACCCTCTATCAAATTATACTTATGAATAACGAGTTGAAAGCGAAAAAGCCTACTCTGAGATTAAATTTTAAGGTGCTTAACAAATAGCAAATACGCCAATTTCAATATTCGTAATATGAGATGTTCTCCTGGCTTACGGGTAGTTTTAAAACAAAGAAAATGTACTGCTACGTTTGCTTATGTTCGGTGAAAATTTTTTTCGGCGGATGCACACAAGGGATATCTGATTCAGGCCTAAGTAATTTTATTACAAAACAATCAAACGTCAAGAATAAGAGGTACATTTCATTAAATAAAGAGATATTTTAGCTTTTCGAAAGACATGGAATTGACCATGTTTTTTCCAGAAACTTCACGTCTTGAATCAATAATAATGACAGAGCAAGTTGGCCGTGTGGTTAGGGACGCACTGCTGTGAGCTTGCATTTGGGAGATAGTGAATTCCCTTCATTGACAGTCCCCAACATGGTAGTCCGTGGTTTACAATTTTCGCACCAGGCAAATGCTGGGGATGTACCTTAATTAAGGCCACGGCAGCTTCCTTCACACTCCTAGCCCTTTCCCATCCTTCCGTCGCCGAAAACAAGTTGTTTTAAGTCGTACTAACACAAATAGGTTTTATGACGACGACGGGACAGGAAAGGGCTAGGAGTGGGAAGAAAGCGACCGTCACCTCAATTAAGGTACAGTCCCAGCATTTGCCTGGTGTGAAAATGGGAAACCACGGAAGACTATCTTCAGGCTGTCGACAGTGGGGTTCAGTGTATGAGTGCGACGTTAAACAAATAGCAAAAGAAAAGCATAATGTACAGGTAGCATCAAATAGACAGGTTCTTGGCGTATAATTTGAACAATAATATTTTTGTGTAAAGAAGAATTACCTTTACCTGTCACCGAGAAGGTGACGAATCAAATAAGAGGGGCAATTGTTTAGAACTAATTTTTTCTTACGCAGAACGAATCGATTACACGAGACCATTTACAGTCTGCATCAGCATTCAAAGGGACTGCCATAGAGATTCAAAATTAACTTACTGAGGTCATAACTACTGTTGTTAAGGACAAAGTTAAGTCAGAATTAAAGAATGTACTTTTATTTCAATCCAAGTCCACGAGACCTTAGAATTGACTTCAAGACCCAACAAGCATAATTTTCCGATACTGTATTCAAGATAGGATTGAAGAAAACTTCGTAGGTTTTTACAATGTTCCAAATGATAAAAGTGTATCAGGTTTGGTAGGTATCATTTATAGGGTTTTGGAAGTGTGGGATATAGGTAAAAATAGTCATAAACCGAACCTACCGTGGTTGCTGGTAAATGGTAGGCCATCAAAGGGATGTGCCAAATACTGTAATGCAGTTTTTCCCTCACGCGATATTCATTCACTGCTACGCACATCATTTGAATCTAGAGACATTACATGGTTCCAAAAACAATAAAAACAAGTTCAGTTGTTTATTTCTGATTTCATTTCATATGTTTTTCAGCAAGTCGTCCAAGCGCACTGTATTTCTCACGGAAAAAGGGATTTAATTTGCCGCAGGCCTGCACTACAAGATGTAACTTTGACTCGAGGAACCATCACAACTATCATTAAATATTTCTATGAATTCTACCAAGTTTTTAACGCAATAATCGACGACTGGCCAGTTACACAGTTTAGAAAGTGGCTGTTCTTTGAAATTTATGTCTAGCTGCGTTTCCTCTCTTTGGGGCAAACCAACTTTTTCTTTCTATCTCTCTAGGCACTTCAAACCTAAGATCCTCATTGTTTGAGTGCTAAGGACTTGTCTTTCCATTTTGTCTCGTTTGCTTCTTCCACACAGTTCTCATCCTCACTGACGGTTTCTAACCTCAAAACTAGTCGCTTTTAAAGTAACAATTATTGTAACCATCACCATAACCATCACCGAGAAGGTGACGAATCAAATAAGAGGGGCAATTGTTTAGAACTAATTTTTTCTTACGCAGAACGAATCGATTACACGAGACCATTTACAGTCTGCATCAGCATTCAAAGGGACTGCCATAGAGATTCAAAATTAACTTACTGAGGTCATAACTACTGTTGTTAAGGACAAAGTTAAGTCAGAATTAAAGAATGTACTTTTATTTCAATCCAAGTCCACGAGACCTTAGAATTGACTTCAAGACCCAACAACCTCGGGAATGATGATCACTGTCACGATCATACTCCTACTAATGATGTGTTTTTGGTACGACATCGATAATTTTACCACATTCAAAATATCAGTAAAGATAAGACAACTCCCACGTACGAGATAAGCCTTGCCAAGGAAGGAAACAATCTGCTTTGAATCTTCTTAAATCGGGATATATTGCTGTTTATATGGCACATAAACCGTGGACGAGGGCTATTTGTGTTCAGGAATGATTTCTCTTGGGTGTTATTACCGACACTCACTTCTTTTATGACGTCATTGTATATGTACACATGGACGTATGACTTCAGAGGATAGATTCTCTCTGATTCTCGTAATACAATATTGAAAGTATTTTCTTGAGAAAGGGAGATCCTAAATCCAAACTGTAATTTTGATATCCCTTTAGTGTGTATTCATGCCGCATACATTTTTCATTGTGAATGAGGAATATGTAAATTCATATTTCGTCTGATGTAATATCTTTAACAATACAATACATAAGGTAACCTGAAGAAGTTTACTTGAAGACGATTTCATTTATTTAACGTCAAACTTTTTCCAGCCCAGTGGAGCAGAAGTAACGCGTCTGCCTCTTGCACGGACGCCCCGGATTCGATTCTTGGTGTACCATTGGATTTCAGTTCTAAATTGAGGGCTTCAATGGGGTTCATTCAGCCTCGTGAAATCAACTGAGGAGCTATCTGATATGGGAAACAATGGACCCGGTAATGAAAGTCAAGCTGATCACGTGACACTGCAGTAATGTGTACCTCATCTAGCTAGGTAGCAGTCGTCTTGAGAGGTGAACGCCTGGGTGACCTTTTCCTTATCAAGAGTCCGGCTCCATGACTAAATGGTTATCGTGCTGGCCTTTGGTTACAGGTATCCCGGGTTTAATTCCCGGTAGGGTAGGGAATTTTAACCATAACTGGTTAATTCCACTGGCACGGGGGGCCGGGTGTATGTATCATCTTCCTCATAATTTCATCCTCATCACGGCGTGTGGGTCGCCTACGAGCGTCAAATCAAAAGACCTGCACCTGGCGAGCAGAACTTGTCCTCGGACACTCCCGGCACTGAAAGCCATACGCCATTTCATTTTTTCTTGTCAATAAAAGCATCCGGCTGTAAAAATATGTCAGATCCACGTCAGCTTCCGACCGTAATAAATTAGGAAAAAAGCCAGGAGGAAGGAAAAGAATAAGGAAAAGAAGAACGTTATACGTGGCCTTTCGCTTTTTTGTGTAGTAACTTTTTAAATTTTCGGCACTCAGTAACGAATGGATTCGAATGACGGGCACCTTCTCGTTATTTTAGTTTTAGAAGAAATTAAAGCCAACTTTAAAAGTCGTTAGAGCTGTATTGAATGCTGACTGAGTGGGTTGGTGGATTCAGGTGTTTGGGAAGTCATCACAATCCTAGAAGAGTAACTTCCATTCTAATTCTATCTTCAACTTACAAGTTCCAGTCGCACAGGTTATGAGACAGATGTCACAAAAGTTAAGAAGATGAGACTTTAAACCGCCATGTATCAGACTCCTAAAGATATTCAACACCAATAAAACCACTGCCACCATAATAATCAACAATATTTTGTCCAAGTAATCGGGAGACTGCGACTCTTGGGTCTGGTTGACAACGATGTCCACCCGCATACGTCATTCTTGCTCAGAAAAAACTGTGAGAAACGATCCCTTTACTAGTGTTTAACATTGTCCAGAAGAGTACGTTTTCGTTGCTAGTTAGGAGCACAACTGGACTATCGAAATGAGCACCCTGAATTACACCGCTAAGAAGTTCTTTGACCCGGGAGCAGAGACCATACGATTATTATTATTATTATTATTATTATTATTATTATTATTATTATTATTATTATTATTATTATTATTATTATTATTATTATTATTTTTATCACTTCGTTTGCCTTTCTAATTAAATATGGTTAATTTTTATGTTTCTGCTAGAGCAAGAGGTGACTTACTGGACTGATAACAATAACACCTTTCGTACAAAAGTACAACGTTCGTTCACAGCAAGCATTTGCTTGAATATTCTGTACAGTACAACAACTTGATCAATCAACTCAGCAGTTAACTTCCTCTCTTGTTGCTTCTCGATACTGATCAATAGGCGTGTTAGATTGTTCCTTATTTTTGTTTTACCCTATATATTTTCAGTACTGACATTCTAATTCTTACACACATCGAGGCACTCTTTTACCTTCCATATTATTTTTCTTTCTACTATGTTGGTATAAATATGTCATATTGCTGGGGGTGATCTGAAAAATTGCGTCATAAAATTAGCGACTTTTTTTTTTCCTACTTGCTTTACGTCGCACCGACACAAACAGGTCTTATGGCGACGATGGGACGGGGAAGGGCTAGGAGTGGGAAGGAAGCGGCCGTGGCCTTAATTAAGGTACAGCCCCAGCATTTGCCTGGTGTGAAAATGGGGAAACCACGGAAAACCATCTTCAGGGCTGCCGACAGTGGGGTTCGAACCTACTATCTCCCGAATACTGGATACTGGCCGCACTTAAGCGACTGCAGCTATCGAGCTCGGTAAAATTAGCGACATAAAGTGTGTGACAGATGTAATATAGCAAACGTGCAGGCTGTGATGTGAAGTACCGAGCGACCGCCATAACTGAGAGACGTAGAGAAGGCTCTTTTAACAACTAGGCCTCATTTCGTCATGCTCTAGAGCGGTCATTTCCAAATTGTTTCCCGCGGACCCCTGGGGGGCCGAGACGATAATCCAGGGGGTCCGCGATAATAATGAAAGTTTAAAGTACTTGAAATTGAAAAGATGAATGAAAATCCACAGCCTGTTTCCAGTCATTCCACCAGGTCAGGAATGGAATGAATGAAGCCCCATTTAGCGGGAAGGATAGAAAATTTGCCGGCTGCCGAAGCCTGTCGCACTCCTCTGAGGCAATGATAAATGGCTGACAGATGAAATGAAATGAAATGTTAATGGAGAGTGTTGCTGGAATGAAAGATGACAGGGAAAACCGGAGTACCTGAAGGAAAACCTGTCCCGCCTCCGCTTTGTCCAGCACAAATCTCACATGAAGTGACCGGGATTTGATCCACGGTATCCAGTGGTGAGGCCCTTTCAAATACTTAAAGAGAGAAATTTTATTGTACACACACAATTCTTAGATCATTATAGTAAATTTAGTAATTGTCTTCATGTTGTATAATTTACATACAGTAAATACAGTACAATTTAGCTGCAGAAAAAGAAGAAATACTACAAGGGAGTGTAAGTAATGTAATCGTCAGATACTTGAAATTGCTAGTATCCACACTCAGACCATATTTTTCGCCTCTGGCTGTCGCATATCAGAAAAAATCCCTTCTTCGAAACTGAAAATGAACTTCCCACCCTTGAAAAATATCAACTAGTCGAAGTATGCAGGAAGAAAGTGAAAACATAAATTGAAGTATGATAAGGATTGAGAAATGGAGTGCCAAGTTTAGCTCCAGGAAGTTCCATGAATGTACTAAAACTCCGCGTCTCTGGTCGACTTGTGTGTCCATGACATCCCGTATACCCGACAATTTCTAAAAAGGAAGGAAGAAAGGAAGTTCTGTGCACTTAAGCGACTGCAGCTATCGAGCTCGGTAAGTTAAATTAAACCTTCAAGGAAAGTAAATATTAGTCCCGAATTATAAGAATATAATAAAACATGGTATCATTACAAAATTCTTTTTTGTGTTTCTTTTTGAAGTCAGTATTATGTTCTGCGGCTAAGGGGTCCTGCAACAAGCATGCGACATGCTCAGGTGGCCATAGAGACAAAATGCCTGGGAAACCATGCTCTAGATAACTAATTATTTCATACGTGGTAGTTTCATGGGCCCTGAGACAGTTTTCCCCCTTTCGATGCACTAAATCCTACACATATGTCTCTCTAAAACGATTCTTTAGATGCAAACGAATCATTATCAATCTGAGTTTCATCTATTGAAAGAATTATTTCTGATCATTTGACTTTCCCAAAGGGAAATTTGACACCTTTTTTGTCTCTATGATGGCTAAGTATTCTACCTGTAACTGTTCTATCACATGCACAAGTTCAAGTTCATTTACCATGATAACATTTCGAATGTTCCATGTTCCACAGAGCTTATTCATGTAGCTTCCCCAGTTACATTTTTCATTGTTAAAGGGGAAGCCATTTATATTGTTATTATGTTTTGTTCTACCAGATGGCAGAGAAAGTAATACCTGGTAAGGTGATCTATGGCTAAATTTTAATTAATTTGCCGGGTAAACAGCAAATAATCATACACACAAACAATGTTTTCTGCCCGGTGAATTTTGCTGCCAATCCACCCTCAGCTACTCTATTAATATTTCTTTCTTTCCTTTTTCTTAATCCATTTACCTTCTATGGTTGGTTTCTCCCTCGGATTCAGGGAGGGATCCCACCTCTACCGCCTCAAAGGCAGTGTCATGGAGCGTGACACTTTGGGTCGGGGATACAACTGGAGAGGAGGACCCGTACCTAATCCAGGCTGCCTCACCCGGTATCCTGAGCAGGCGTCTTGTGAGGGAATTGGAAGAATGGAAGGGATAGACAAGGAAGAGAGAAAGAACCGGCCGTGGGCTTAAGTTAGGTACCATCCCGGTATTTGCCCGGAGGAGAAGTGGAAAACCACGAAAAACCATATCGAAGTGGAAATGGAACCATACTATACTCGGTTGACCTCCTGAGGCTGAGTGGACCCCGTTCCAGCCCTCGTATCAGTTTTGAAATTTCGTGGGAGAGCCGGGAATTGAGCTCGGATCTTCGGGAGTGGCAGTTAATCACACTAAGCACTACACCACAGAGGCGGCCCTCTCTTAATCTTACACGTCGAAAATACTTCCACTCCATCCTTGATTTCATTGTTAATGGCACAGAGAAACGAGACTGTACTGAATATTTTCATTAATATTAGTGAATTATAAATATTTCTTGCAACTGACGAGAGATGTCGTCTTAGCGCCTAGAAAAAGCGCTGTGTAATACATTTCAGCTTATAACTCTGACCAGAAACGATCTGTCATCTAAGGTTCAGTATTGCATGAACTATATCAACGAATTTTCCTCATAAGTGATACATGTTCTGCGGGTCAGTAATTCTCCAATAACTTTGTCACAATGCGGTATTTCTAAGCACAACAACATATTTTAGAATGGTTCTTTACCTTTTTCAAATTTTACTTTATTTGATTTGATTTTATTGTAACACGACAATTGGAATAAAAAGTTAGTATTACTTTGCTAGGAAGACAAGGATAAATGTTATGGATAATTCTTTAAATGTAATTGTATATAATGGCATTTTACAATTATTTATTCCGAGTTACTTCAATACAAAGGTGAGTTCTGCGGTAAGTCTATCTTCAGCTAGGTGAACTGTAGCCTGCTGATACCAAGCGGATACAAATATTTGCAGTACCTGTTAATTTAGCGATGATCTACAAATATTTGCCTGTGGATCTATTAATCTTCGAGCAATCTCTGACAAACTAATTACTGCAGCACTAGCTATAGATTGAAGATATGCAAACGTAGTAACATTTCAGTGTTGCCTAGTAATCTGTACTTCATACCGGGCAGACGGTTGAGGGTTGGCTTGCTGAGCCGAAGTGTGCAGGTTCAATCGGGGCTCAGAACGGCGGTGCTGTAGCCTCCTGTCGATAGACGTGAAAGAGCTCTGAGGAGAAATTCCGGGAGAGCTTTTCTGGAAACCGTGAAGTTAGTTAGTGAGACTTAAAACCATTATTATTATTATTATTATTATTATTCGTAGACTTAAGAAAGGAAACGGCATTCATGTACATGATTAGATTACTAAACATTCGTTACTTAAGGGCATTTTCAAACTGACCTATGTAACAAAAATTAAGTTCGCGAAATGAAGTAATCAACTGCAAATATTAAAATATTCGAGCCCTTCAGGCATTTTCAATCACACCCGAGTGTGGCAGTGGGCTCGTCAGTTGGATTGTCGTACCTCTCTAAGGCGCTGGCGGCCAGTGTGCTGTAGAAACACCACTGCAAGTCTGCAGTGACGGAACACTAGTGGAGGCATTTATTTATTTATTTATTTATTTATTTATTTATTTATTTATTTATTTATTTATTTATTTATTTATTGTCTTCATAAAGTGGCAGTTAGGATTCTTGGACTTTTCTTACACTTAACCTCACACATTTTTTGATAATTTTACTGCATTCAAATTAAATATCATGGTAATTAATTACAACTAATGATTTTTTTTTGCTAGTGGTTTAATGGCCCATTAACACATCGAAGGTTTTCGGTGACGCAAGGATGAGAAGAGGGTACGATTGGAAAGGTAGCGGTCCTGGCCTAATTATGGTACAGGCCCCAGTATTTGCCTGGTGTGAAAATGAAAAACCACGGAACACCAGCTTCAGGGCTTCAGGGATTTGAACTCGCCAACTCCCGAATGCAAGATCATAGCTAGCGATCTAACTGCACGAGCAACTCGCTCGGTTACAATTAATGAAAAACTTATAAGTAGGGGGCGGATGTTTTCGACTTAAAATAATCACTGAAACTTATCAATATAATGCCCTTAATCCATTCGTTCCCATTGTTCCCATTTGGGAACATCATTTCTATATAAATTTTTTACAGAAAATTTGAAAAGTGAGCGACTTCGACTATGATTCTCTAATGGAGATGATTACTCTCGCTTTCCTGACAACCGGAGACGTTTCCTTAAATGTTGATAATTTTTCTCTTCAATGTCGTTCTGCCGTATTTTCAAGTTAAGGGGAAAATGACATTTTATATAGCTGAATTGTGGTAGTTCAGTTCTACGTAGTCTTCTTTATAAAGTGGATCAAAAGTGCCATAAAGGTGTTTATAGATCAGTAGAAATAGCTAAATTTTTATTGTTCCCAAATGGGAACAATGGGAATAAAGGATGTTAAATCTACTAATATGGAGAGTACCATTATGCAGTTACTTAGATCAAAGAAGCAGTCATTCAGCATTCCTTCATATGAGCTCGGAGCCTCCGTGGCTCACACGGCAGCGCGCCAGCCTTCTGTTGCTGGGTTCCGTGTGAGATTTGTGCTGGAAAATGCGAAAGCGGGACAGGTTTTTTTCTCCAGATACTCCGGTTTTCCCTGTCATGTTTCATTTCAGCAACACTCTCCACTATCATTTCATTTTATCTGTCAGTCGTTAATCATAGCCCCAGAGGAGTGTGACAAGCTTCGGCAGTCGGCACAATTCCTATCCTTGCTGCTAGATGGGGACTTCATTTTATTCCTGTTCCTGTGGAATGACTGGAAACAGGCTGTGGATTTTCATTTTCATTCATATAAGCTCCGTCTGACGCGAAGGCACTAATTGGCATAGTGAGTAGTGATCATCGTCATAATCATTGTCACCGTTTTCGATATTTTCGATATTGTTGTACAGATACTACTGTGGTTTGTCTAGCGACAAACTGTATACAGTTGTTACGCAATTGTGCAACATAAATTATTTTGGCATAGCAAAGGAGGGACGGGAGGGAAAGGAAGAAGATAAAAAAATAACGAGGATGAAAGGAAAACAGGAATCCGACTGCGCAATACTTAGAGAGAGTTCTTTCACCGCCTACTGTGCCATTTAAAAGGTTTGAACATATCATGTCGACGGTGGTCACTCTTAGTCCAAGTTAAAGATTTTCATATTCATTTTATGTCGTGAAAATTTTAAGTCCAAAGAACATCGAAACAGATTAGGCACAAAATAAGGCCTTCAATAAGCAGAATGAATGAACAGACAAGTGCCTGAAAGGGCGAATTTAGTTCTTGCAAAATTAGAAGTGAAGTGTTAGCTCACCCAGTGTGCCGACGATACGATGTTTCCAGTTGGACGGAAAAGGCTAGCGCTTGAATACAGCAAGCCGCAACTCTCTCTCTCTCTCTCTCTCTCTCTCTCTATATATATATATATATATATATATATATATATATATATATATATATATAACCTTCCAATGCATGTCAGGATGAGATTGGTGAACACATTGGAAGTTTATGTTGAGGAATAATGTCAATGAAATCTTATGTCCGGTTATCACACCTCCAGGTGAATTTGAGTTCAGTTGACTTGTCTAATTATGTGAACGGCATCGCTGAATTGAAGATATCGGCGGATTGATAACAAGCTCTAAACCCCGTGGTGCCTTGGAAATATTGGTAGACGATAAAACATCGTGAAACATAGGGCAGGATTAAATGAATAATACACATTCCTCAAGTAAAGTTTCTGAAATGCATGAACGGCAGAATATCAATGACAGAATATTACTGAGGGCCATGAAATGTGTGAATAATAAGTTTATATGAGAGGGCCATACCTGGTACATTAGTCTCGCACGATTCGACGATCGAGATGAAGAATGAAACTGTCGATTACTAACCTAAATACGAGACGGCAATTATTAAATAAGTTCCTTTGCTAGTACAGCTGATTTATACGAGATCGTTACGCATTATGTGTCAAATGTTTCCAATTGTCAAGAACATATGGGAACTGGAAGCATAGAAGAATTCTAAAAAGCAAACCGTCTGCGATTATTATGTTGTTGTAGAATTTGTTTTGTCTCTGAGGAAGTTGTCTCTCAATCTGTATCTTAGAAAGATCGGAAGCAAAAATTCGTGGGGAAAAGATTGTGTTGAAGAGATATATTAGCGTGATATTGGCATATTATAAACACATATTATATTGTAAAACAAGATATCTTGTTATCGAAAGAGCAAAGGCAAGTGTGTCAGTTGAACTGTAAAATTGTATCAAGGTGTATGACCCTCTCCTAATTGATATCTCTGAGTTTCAGGTAACATGGAACCGTCAGTTATTGGTTATACATATGAGATGACTGCACGTATTAACATGAACAACTAAAATAGAGGGACCTCGAAGGATCTGGCCAGGAATGTGATGGACACTAATGGATAATGTTAATAAGTGAGAGCTGAACACGGAAGGTGACACCGTCGTGGAGCAACAACCCAGGATGAGTACTTGAATATCGTCTATATATTCCGCCATGTAGTTGCTTATTTTAGATGTAGAGTAGTATTCATTTTTAATGTCGATTTATGACATGTTTAATTTTCAACTTGAAGGCGACCGTTATTTGTTAATCATTGCGTTGTATTACTTATGATCGTTGCGTCTAGTGCGGTGAGTCAATCTACGTTGTGATAATATGCGATGGGTCGTGTAAGTTTTCTTTTAATGTCTGCTAGCAAGGTTTTACGGAATGATTTTCGGCATCGATGATATTGGTACCGTAATGGTGTTATGGTGATGAGCGTTAACCTAACTCATGGCTCAAAATACCCCGGAGGAGCTCGGTATTTGCGACGTGCGATTCTATGGTCTTCAAATATTATGTGCTTGTGTAGAAATACGGTGTTTGATAATGGAAGTGTGATATTATTGTGGTGATATGGTGTTAATGCGGCAACATATTTAGTAGTTTTGACGTAATTGCCTGAATAGATTGTTCCTAGGTATTGTGAATTCGCTGTGCATGACGTGATAAGGTGTTTGATACGGTAGGATCTTTGAAAATATGTACGTGGATAGAGAGATGTGGATGGTTATAGACGTGTCATTAGGATTGCGTATTTTATGATGAAGTAATGTGAAGGTCCTGATGATGGCATTGGCGTTAGGAATTGTGTTGGTCATGCGTGAATTTTGATGTTGTTGTGATGAATGATTTATTTAGGCACGAGGCCGTATTTTAGAATAATGTTATAGGATTTCGCACTCACGAGCACTAATAGATGGTCGTCACATTTATCCTATTTAAATACAGGATTGACCAGAGCGCACGATATTAAAGGGATGTTTAGGATCTTCGCAAAATAATCGGTTACGTAAAGATATTGGGTCATGTCGTAAGGAAATATGATCTCCTATGGTAAGTAAATCATTTCTTTGCTAGTTGGATATTTTGTAGATCATTTGAGTTGACGCCTAGTGCTGATGTAGTTATTTCAGGCCAAACGTCGCAGTGGAATCCGGAGGCGCAGAATCAACGTAGTTAGAGAAGGTTATTGTAGATGCTGCAATGTCTATTGATGTCCTTTATCTAGGTGCAGTCTTCGATGAATGTTCGAGAGGATCGAGTCTGTCTTTTAAATACATGATTTTGATGGATGACATATTATGTTACGATCCTGTGTCTTTCAAACATTTCTCTTGCATTTATGATGATTTTATGAATTTAGAATAACGGTTTTTTCAAGTTGCTAGGTAGACAGTTTACCGATAAACAATGCGATGATTTAAATTAGAATGACGGAATATTATGAGATATTTGAGTAGGAACTGCATTCTGAAGTGGACGATTCTATAATTCCTAGTTATTTATTTCGAAATGCGTGATGGATAATAGATCTTTCACTGTAAGCCTTCAGCAGAGGGACACTTTGTCTCTTTTGTTTTCGATTTTCTCTTGATTGATGATGCTATCATTTCTTTGTAACAAGAGCATGAAGTTAGGTGTTTATTTCAATTTTAACGTAACATTTATTTTTCCTCTCTATATCCGTTTGTGTTGCTAATAATTTGCTCATAATGTAATTGACGTTCGAAGTTATTTGAAGTCATTAAACGGAAAATCCTTCCATAAATGAAATATTTCACAGAGTTCTCATTTGATGTAGCGTAGGAATACTAGGATAGTTATTTAATTTAGGATAAAAATGAAATGATGGTCAATGTATCTTGATGAATATGCCAATATCCTAGATCTCTTAACATTCTGTTGTGGGATATTCACGTAATTTTTAGGCAGAAAATGATGATTACTTTCTACGTTTAAGCTATACTGATACTAGTCCATTATATAAACCTGTGACCCGACTCGTCGGACTTGCACGTCCCTAGAGTGGAGGCTTCATGGATCTCCGACTGCTTTGCTTTGCCGCGGCATAACCCAACACTGAGATACAGAATTAAGATGTGCAAAATGGTCACAGGGATTGCTGTCAGGGCTCAATATATATAAATTCGATGCCAGGCTGGTGAGACGAGCACGGCAGTGCATTATATATACGCCAAGAAAGGAAGCCCAGTAACTTCGAGAAGTATTGGTTGACGTAGCAGATGACGTAGACCGTAGAATGTAAACACAGAATGGCAGTCAGTATGTAGTGAGACACGGGAAGGAAGAGACGGGTGAGCACCAAATATGATTAAACCATTAATACATAGATAATAACAGTAGAAAGCATATAATCCAGTAGAAATGTAGATATTGCAGAGTATATGGAGATGTAGATGTGACGATGGCTCGAGAAGCTTCTAGGACGTAGATCGAAGGGTTAAGGCGGGAGTACGTTACTCAGTGTACCCAACTAATGAAGCCAAGAGATCAGCCACCTTAGAAAGAAGTATATTCAGGTTGCACAGCCTCGCCTAGTAAACAAGTACAACAAACACATGGGTGGCGTGGACTTGGCTGATAGGTTCGTACGTCAATACAAGCTTCTAAAAATTGGTACTGGCCTATTCTCATGAACACTCTCAATATTTTGAGAGCAGCAGGGTGGAGAATCTGTATCACTCTTGAATGTAACATGAAGATGGATCAGCTTCAATTCACAAGGCACGTTAGTGGTACGTTCACTTAGTCAAATTGGCCCAAGATCTTGGCCCAGTGGTTCCCTTTCCTTCACGCTCATGAAAGGAACTGGACATCATTTTATCTCAGGACAACGTCAGGGACGATAGAAACTATGCAAGAGAAAAACTATAATGCAGTACATCCAGTGTAAAGCTTTGCTACATATTCGTTGTTTACCAGAGTACCAAAAGTGATTTGTAAGAACATACATGAGCAGCTCGCATTGTTCCCATTTAGGAGCATGTCATTTCTATGGTTGTAAATTCCTTCTTTCTTTGAAAACTGATCATTTACCTTAATATTAAGATATAAATGTGTTGAAAAATCGGTATTTTCATAATATTAATTATTTCATAGGTTGGAAATTAATGGGTTAAATTCATGTACAACTTCTCTAAAATAAGTTTAAAATATGTACAAAAGCGAAGAAAGTACAGGCCATGAAGGCTCTTGGAGGGTTGGAAGGTAAAGGCATCTACTATCCGTAACCTTAGCACTTGGTGGGGTAGAGTGGGTAGCTCTAAGCCCGGCGGCCTTAACTCATTTTTGGTCTAGCCTGAGTGAACCTCGGGATCATGTGCTTCAATGTGCTTCAAAATATTTGACCGAACTTAATTCTAGCGACTGTGTAGCAAATGTTTCACAAGAAATATATCCCTATGTTAGTGCGACCTTAAACAAGTAGCCAGTTCTATTTACTGCAATCTCTTGTATATTAATATGGGCATAGTTATTTTCTGGATGTAGTGCTAGCTATTTGCCTCCAGAGAACCTGGGCACACTTGTTCTTCGCACTCGTTGTAGCTTCCACATGTTTTTTCTCGTTTAATGCCCTGCTGTACAACAAAGTTCCTTTCCGCAATCAATTTAACACTGCACAATTTACAAAATAAAACACGCCCATCCGTTGTAAACACGTCTTTTCCAAGTCCGTCCATTAGCTGAATTAACAATACATTTTGCGATGGTTACACTTTTGGCGTTTTCTTGCATATTTGAGAGGATCATTCTGTTTCTTTTTTCTGCTATATGCTTTACGTCGCGTCGACACAGATAGGTCTTATAGCGACGATGGGGCAGGAAAGGCCTAGGAGTGGGAAGGAAGCGGCCGTAGACTTAATTAAGGTACAGCCCAAATGTTTACCTTTTAACCCCGGAAAATCATCGAAATATGGTGGCAATTTTAATGAGGTTGCAGACCGTTTCGAGGTAAGTGGTAGCTATACGGTAAGTCGTATCAAAAAGCGGATAACACAATCACAGCCCAATTTGGAGTGATCTAAAACATTGGTCCTGTGATTCTTTTGTCGTATCTTGATCACTTCTCGATCATTTCTCGATTGTAGAAAAATTTTGTAATTTTTATACGTATATTTTATAGTTTGACATACTTATAGAAATGAAGGTCTGCATATTATAAACGTGCATATACTTTCATATATCTACATCGAAGTCGATTTGTATCGATCTAGGATGGGTGGGGGGGGGCGCTTGTCATCATAACTAAAACTCCACCAATCGATATCGAATGTCAGTAAGAGAGGGGTCTGCAAATTGTAATCAAAACTCTCCTCATTGGCTGTGATTGGCAGTAGGAAAGTGTGCCTCTCATTATAATGATGACACCTCAATTGTATTGTAACTGGTAGTACGCAAGGGGGCCTACGTTATAATGAAAGCATCCCAACTCGATTGTGAACTATTGTATCGAAGGAGGTCTGTCATAATCAAATTCCCATTGTCGATTGTGACTGGCGGTAGGCAAGTGCACCTGCCATTCAGTTAAAACTCCCTAACTCGATTGTGAATGGTATTAGGAAAAGGAGCCTGTCATTATAATGAAAACTACTGAACTTGATTGTGAATGGCAGTGGGTAAAGGGGCCTGCCATTATCATAAAAACTCCCTAACGCACTCCTTACATTAAAAACAACGTATGGGGCCTCTCCATGTTGTTTCTCGGATAACGCAAACAGTCATGCAATTTAATAAAGTCATAATCACTGCGTGGACATTAATTTATGTTTAAATCCGTAGACAATGTAGAATACCGTAACAAAGCACGGGTATTTTTGCTAGTAAATCAATTAAAGTGTTTCCGGATTGTAGAGACTCCCTGTACAAAAAAAAATGTAACAGAAAACAGTTTTTGCAATGCAGTGTGGGTGTGCAGTGCAAGTGAGGACTTGAACGCTGGAAAATACCGCCTGATGATGAACTATTATATTATGTAAACGCCACACCAACACTGATACACTTTTGGTGATGTTTAGATGGGAGATGGCTAAAGCTGCAAGGGCAGTGGCCGTGACTTTACCAACTCAGTATTGGCTTAGTGAAAGAATAGAAAAATGCGAAGGCGGGGTTCGAACCAATCATCTGCCGAAGTGAGCTACACAGCCGTGCCCGTATCTTCGTCTCTAGATGACAGTTAATCAGTTCTCTATCTGTGACAAGAGTTTCTGAGATCAAGGACCTTTTCAATTTCAATGTTATTTAAATACCACTACTACTGATTTACTGAACAGTTATAAGTTGATTATGACTCTTTACAAATAAGTGATGTTTCGGGTACTAAATTTTACCGCACGTTCTAACGCACCCGTGACCATTTGGTTCCTTTTCCTCGATGAACCAGCCTATGTCTTTGTGTTTCCCGCTCCCTTTGATCTTGAGCAGTCCCTATCCCATTAACTTCCTTCCTATTATCTGCTGGCAAGCTATTAGCCGCAGTAACATGTCAGCCTGCCAGTCCGCTCGATATCAGTCGCCACACACCAACACCTGTTGGGTCTTCGATACTCACTCTTAAGATACTGCTGTTGAAACTAGATACTTCTACACTTTATTTAGACAATTGAAATAATAATTTCCAGGGATGCCATCGAAGAATAAACCGACAACTCCAGTTTATATTAAACTGCATTTTCCTGATAAGATCATCTGCATAGCTCATGGAAGAGTTAGTTCTACTTTAAAGAGCTCAAAATATGTAGACCAGTGCAAGCAGTTTCGTGAGATGACTTATTCGCCCGATCTTCTCATCTTCATAATTGAAATACTTTACAGAGAGTCGATAATATAAACACGATTTTAGTCCAGTAGGTATACTACTACTTTTTTTGCTAGTGGCTTTACGTCGCACCGACACAGATAGGTCTTATGGCGACGATGGGATAGGAAAGGGCTAAGAGGTGGAAGGAAGTGGCCGTGGCCTTAATTAGGGTACACTTGCCTGGTGGGAAAATGGGAAACTACGGGAAACCATCTTCAGGGCTGCCGACAGTGTGATTCGAACCCCTTATCTCCCAGATGCAAGCTCACAATGCATGCCCCTAACCACACGACCAACTCGCCGAGTAGGTATACTACTTCTACTACTACTCAATAAATCCAACGTTTTCAGACTGGCCTAATTAAATGCGTAGGCTACTGTTTGGAAATCTCTAAAAGGAAAGTGTATCGATGTATAGGCTTATTAATTCTGATTTTAAGACAATTTTGCTTCAAAATGCTCATTTAAACGGTAAATGTAATCATAATGGTAATCTGTAACAAAAACTACAACCCATGCTAGTCTCAGAAGACACTAATCTCAGCTTTTCAGCTTTCCACACAAGCAGCTTTTGAGGGGCATGACTGATTAGAATAAGAGGGAAAGAAATGTCTAAATACAAATTCTCTCCTTAGAGAATAAACAATATCGAATCAATCTGTGCAATGTTTGGAATGAGATGTACAACATTGACGAAAACAAAGTGAAATGCCCGACTTTTTGCAGTTGAAAATATATATTAATGAAGTTATTTTTACGACAATAATTAGAGAGATCTCGTGTGTTTCCGAAATGACTTACTATTGTGGAATCAATGACAATTGACGTTTTTTCAATTTTACGACCAGAAACACTAGTCGGACCTGCTTTTCACGAGTTATATGCTATTCATAAACAAAAGTACAGTTTGTCTATTTGATATATGGTATTTTGTGAATTATATGCTAATAAATATTTACCTCCTTATTCTAACTTCTACTTTCTTCCGTAGATTGACCATTTCGCACGAATGTTTAGTCACCGGGTACCGAATGGTTAAGAAGCCACATATTTGTGGTTTAATATCGCAGATTCGATCCTCACCAAAGTCAGTGTATTTTTGAAGACGGTAGAACAGGTTAATACTAGTGCTCTGCAAAATTATACCACTCTACTTCACTCAAACAGATTTATCATTTTTCATCGCTGAAAGTAGCATTAGATACCTGGTGTAAAAATAATAACTTCCACATTGAAGTAGTAGTTCACCAAGATATCGTCAAAAAATGAACAAAGTTCGGCAGCCGAGGAATTGTTATACAGAAAGCTTCCAAATTCTATCACACTGTACGTCAAATACTTTGGGATGAAATATTTCCGTTAATTTCCAAGATCAGCTTGTACAAAATATATCTAGTACCTATACTGACGTATGGCCTGGAAGCAGCAACACTTACTGGACCAACAAAGAATCGTCTTCAGGCAACAGAAATGAAGTTCCTCCGTTCTTGTCTACAAAAAACAAAAATGGATAAAATAAGGAATGTGGACATCCGACAACATCTTGGATTGGAAATAAGCTTGCTGGAGACTCTAGAAGTGAAGAGATAGCAATGGTATGGTCACATGAAAAGAATGAACCCTCACAGGACTCCTCGAACATACTTTGACCACAATGTTCCTAGGAAAAGACCAAGAGGAAGACCTCGTGATGTTTGGGAAAAACAGATAATGAAGGACCTTGAAATTAAAGATGTGAACTGGTGCTGCATATATGAGCAGCATCTGTGGATGGATAGAACAAACTGGAGGAGGCTCTTACACAACCGCACCCGGCTTGCTGGAGCGAAGAAATGATGATTATTATTATTATTATTATTATTATTATTATTATTATTATTATTATTATTATTATTATTATTATACCCTATATTTAGGTTTCCTCTTTGACCGGACCGAGGATTTTAGTCGTGTATGGTTATTTACTCCTCTGCTTTTATGCTCGTCTTTATGCAAATGTAATACGCAATTACATTTCTCGACATAGGTTTGGCGGCAGTACATCCGGCCGTAAAACTGTGCTTTATTAACGTGCTGTGCCGACCCCATGTAAGTGGAGAAATACCAGGAAATAATAAGGATGGCCATTACCTACAAATACCTGGACATGTACAAGAATCCAGCATACTCCTTGAAATAGCTGATGACGTCTGAAATGACAAAATATGATCACTATTACTAATTTTGTTCGCTGTATCATCATGGGACAGGTCAAAGTATTCTTGGCTATATGACACGTGGGCCAGTTACAAAATATATTATAGATATATTGCCATATTTCGGTCAAGTCCACCGAGTTAGATACACTGGCGTTTGACCCCTGGTTCTGAAGTACGGAATTCAGTTAACAATGAAAAGCGCAGCATGTTAACATGATTGAGTTGATTACTTCTCTTTGAGTAAGCAGCCTGTTTCGTCCCTTGTAAATCCTGTTATAATTGAATCCCTGCGACAAGCTGTATAGCGTGATATTACTGTTAGGCTAAGGAGCTGTGTGTCGGGAGGACTGAAACATTAAGTGTACAATGACAGACATTTCCTTAAGTGATCCAACTTGTATCCCTTTCAGAACGCTCTGAGTTGCAATACGGTGGAGTATAAAATATTAAACTTGATGTCTGTGGATGACGTACGGAATAACGCAGATGAATTCCATTATTTACACAACGGATCACTTTTACGTACTGTATGACACATAACATCTTCCCGTCCTCAAGTTCTTCGTATCGTTATTATTTCCCGTTTGCACAATTGATTGTTGGTGACAGTTATTATTATTATTATTATTATTATTATTATTATTATTATTATTATTATTATTATTATTATTATTATTATTGTAGTCATATGGCTTTTAGCGCCGGGAGTGTCGGAGGATATGTTCAGTTCGCCAGTTCCGTAGATGGTTTTCCTGGTACACCACATAGGGATGAGCGACATGTAGCTTACCGATGAATGATGGTGTTGTCTGTGGTTGAAGGTGATTTATGCAGACGAAGAATGGGACGAAGGAGCCGCGACCTTCAGAAAAGTGCCAACTGAAATAGGAAATTACGGAAAAGCTCTTAGAGGATGGCTGATGGGAGATTCCAACTCACCCGTCTCCCCAGTACCTGTACTAAACCAGTACTAACCTGTTCGATATCGAAAACAGTGTCCATCCGGCGTTATTATTGTCGCCTTTGAGGGTTTTTCCCTTCTTCTATAAGGCTAAAAGTAATAATTACCACAAAGGTGATCTGAATTCATTACGTTCCTAAATCTTGCCGATATATTTTTTATAAACTATGGCTTATAGTGGGACGTTATTTGTTTTAAATGCCCGGCTCCTTGTTTGAGTGATCAGCATCTAGGCGTTTGTTTCAGAAGATATCGGGCTTGATTCCTGGCTGGACCAGGGATTTAAACTGTGTTTAATTAATTTCCTTAGCTCTCTGACTAGGTGTTTATGCTTATCCCATTACACATCTCCATCTACACACAGCACGGCACACTACCAATCATCGAAGAAAATACATAGTATTGAAGGCTATCCAGCCGCAAAACTGGACCAGATAAAAATGAATTGCCGATCTCAAGAAATTGGGAAAAGGCGAGGAAGAAGAAGATGATAACTTTGTTTAAGTATTAAATTTTAATTAAATATAATTAAATATAACTAAATTAACTATTAAACATAATAATTTTTACTTAATGCGAACGTACAGGCAGATTTCGAACTAATGGTATATTTTTTATTAACTTAACGAAAAACGCATAGGTAAATAAAAATGTCTTGTTTTAAGTAAAGTAATAAATTAATTTTATGTGTTTTATTTCTTCTTCTTATTCTCCCTCTTTATCTTCTTTTATTTTATTTTTTACAGCCTCTGAATGACCATAGGTAACTTTGTCATGGTTGGGTTTGGTTGGTGAAAGTTTATTTCATCTCATTGCCCCTTCCACTGATCCCCATCTCAGTCCTTCCGGAGCTAGACAACGTACTGTACATAGCTCTTGTCTTCCCTCTCGCCGCACCCTTTGTCTCCCATACTCTTCTATAGTCAGTCTTTCCATGCCCATCCTAATCACATGTCCGGTAAATCTTGTTCTTTTGAGTCTATTTTCTTCTGAGATCGTCTTCATATTGTGGTACAGTTCCTTGATCTTCGTTCCCATTTTTCACTTCCTCTTTTTGGTCCCAGTATCTTCCTCAGCCTCTCTTCATTCTCCAGCTGCTCTGCCCCAAGCTTTCCTAGTATCGCGTTCCTCACTATTAACTTCTAGTGCCCGAGCTTTGCGTCCTTTCTTATGGTTCTTTTATGGTTCACTTCTCTGGTCGCTAGGTCCTCATCTCTTTCACCCTCTCAGTTGTCCCTCGCTGCTCCTGTTCCTTCCTCTAATATATTCTCCAAGGTACTTAAACTTTTCTACCTTCTGCACGGTGCCTTCTGGTGTTTTAAGTTGTTCTTTTATATCTTCTTCAATCTCGCTTACTATGGCTGTGGCGACCTCAAAGGCTAAGCAGTCCATCTATGCCCTGTTGTCCTTCTTGTCCCACACATGTGTCTTTAGTATCCCCATCTTTTCAGTTGTTGCCCTCCATTGTCTCATAACTTCGTCCAATGCTGTGTTGAATGACATTGATGACGGTCCGTCTCCCTGGTTGACTCCGATCTGGATCTCAAACTCTTCTGATAGTGCATTCTTGAATCACACCCTTGCCTTTGTCTCTGTCATCATCTCATTTATCACTTCTCGTATGGTGCCATCTATTCCTCTGTTCTTCAGGATCTGTCTGTGGAGTCGTATGCCTTCTTAGTCTACGAAGGTTACTACCTCTTCTTGTTTTTCAAGACGCTGTGCGCTATCAGTTATTTCAGAGTAATAATTTCGTGTGGCTATTTCTAGCCGGGTTCAGCCCTTGTAAGGCAGATTCTCCAATGAGGGTGGGCGGCATCTACCATGTGTAGGTAATTGCGTGTGAGAGATGTTGGGGACAGCATAAACACCCAGTCGCTGAGCCAAGGGAATTAATCATTTAAGGTTAAAATCTCCGACATGGTCGGGAATCGAACCCGGGACCCTCTGGACCAATGGAGCTGGGCATTTCAGAGTAAAGATCTGTTCTGTGCACCTTCATTCTTTCCTAAAACCCGCTTGGTAATCTCCTACTGTACTGTCTAGGTCTAGGAGTCTCAAGAGCACCCTCTAGCCAACCTCCATCTGAGATATCCCTCTATAGCTGTTGGCGTTCCTCGTTTTCCCTTTCTTGTGTGTCGGTACTATGATTGCATTCCTCCACCCTCTCGGTAATTTCGTCCTCCAGGTTGAGTAATGACCTGGGTCATTGTTGTCTATTGTCTTGTAGCCTCGTGACTTTATCATCTTTGCCGAGATCCCATCATCTCCGGTCACCTTGTTATTCGTCAGGTCCGTTATGGTTTGTGCAAATTCATCCCCGGGCAGGGCTTGTCGCTATCTCTCTTATACGTCCGGCCCGAGTTACAGTTCGTCTCCAGGCGGTTGTCAATTCAGTTCGTTCTTCATCCTCTGTCTTCTGGTCCATTTTGTTGTTCCGGTCGCTGTCTTCCTCGCTTCTACAAAGACCTCACATTTCGCCGGATTCTTCTTGCTATTCCAGTCTCTCCGGGCATTTCTCCAGTTCTCTACTGCTTTCTCACAGTCCTCATTCCACCACTAGTGCTTCTTTTCCTATTTCTTCTCTTCTTTCTAGCCTTACTCAGCCTCTTTTATCATGTCTGTCATGTTTTCCCATCCAGTTTGTGTTTGGATCCCCTCCTCTTACTTGTCCTTGTTGCACCTCGTTCGACATCGTGTTTCCCGCTGCTCTATTCGTCTATGTCTGTCTACCCTGTTTGGTATTCATCGGTACTCGACTTCTGTAAGCTAGTGATCTGACTCGATCCTTGTGTTCTTCCTGACTTTGGTGTTCATGGTCTCTTTAGTGCTCGTCTGATATGATCAATCTTGAATTTCCCTAAACTCGTCCGTGGGCTTGCCCTTGTCGTTTTCTTGTTTGATTTGGCCCTGAAGTGTATTGTCATCAGTCTCAATTTTTGTTCGTAACCAAGTTCGATTAACCTTTCTCCATTTTTATTTGTCATCCTCCGTTCTGGGTACTCTACAACTACTCCCTTATGTTGGTTCTCTCTCCCGGCCTGTGCATTATAATCACCTACGTGTATCTTCACCGTTTTTCTGGTGCGCTTCTTATGGTATCATCTAATTCCTTCCAGAAGTTGTTTACTGTTTTCGGATCCTTCCTGTTCTTGTCCTTGGTCGGTACATGCACGTTCACTATCGTGTACTTCTTCTCTGCTCGGGAAGTCAGTGTTGATAGCCTTATCGA
This sequence comes from Anabrus simplex, assembly GCF_040414725.1. Lineage (NCBI taxonomy): Eukaryota > Metazoa > Arthropoda > Insecta > Orthoptera > Tettigoniidae > Anabrus > Anabrus simplex. The sequence goes on along the minus strand of NC_090265.1, from coordinate 1,030,239,380 downwards.
CCTGTTCTTTACCTCAGTTATTTCAATCTAGTATTTCTTGTCCAATATGCACCCTGTGCCAATTCATGAACTGAAGGCGCGTGTTCCTCCTTTCCCATTGTGATTCCTGGTTTTATTTTCAGCATCATGATACCTTCTGACTCTACTGTATCTTCGTTCCTGTATCTTGTTGTTTGCAAGGCTACTATCCGATGTTTTTTTTCTTTCATTTCGTCTATTAACTGTTTGAGTTTTCCAGTCTTTGTCATCGTCTGTTTGTTTATGGTTCTCGTTCTGAAAACTCTTTCAGCCTTGATCCTTGTTGAGGTTGTGAGAAGCTCCAACTCTTTTCATATGCACTTCTCGGCAGGTCCCCGAAATCCGATCGCCTGTTTGCATCGGTCTTGGCTGATGTGGGATTCTTCCATGATACGATTGCGCGGTCCATTCCATGAGCTGAAAAGTATTTTTGTTGGGACGGTTCATGGCCATCCACTCTTACGACTGAGATTGTTAGCCCCAGAAGTTGTAATCAGGCAGCTTTTGACATGGGGAATAGACGCCTTGGGTAGCCGCCCCTACCTAGAGTACATAAGCTACCCGATAGATTTAAGTGACATTTTCTCCACTGAGGGTCTATCGCCCTCCTAAAGTAGTTCTAAATTGTTTTTACTTGATATAACAAACCGAGAAGATGAAACTGAATCATTTATGAATATTGAGGATCTAATCGTCCGCCTCTGTGGTGTAAACGTTAGTGTGATTAGCTGCCACCTCGGAGGCCCGGGTTCGATTCCCGGCTCTGCCATGAAACTTGAAAAGTAGTACGACGGCTGGAACGGGGTCCACTCAGCCTCGCGAGGTCAACTGAGTACAGGGGTGTTCGATTCCCACGTAGGCCACCCTCAAAGTGGTTTTCCGTGGTATCCCACTGCTCCTCCAGGCAAATGCTGGGATTGTACGTAACTTAAAGCCACGGCCACTTCCTTCCGATCCTCCCATCTCCCCACAAAGCCCCTGGTCAGTATAACAGCTGAGACCGCCTGGGCAATCTACTGGTCCTCCTTCCCAGAGTTGTATCCCCCGACCCAAAGTCTCACGCTCCAGTACACTGCCAGGATCCCTCGCTGAGTCCGAGGGAAACCAACCCTGGGCGGTAAATGGAATAAGAAAAAAGATGACCTCACCTGAAATGAGAGCGAAGTGTAGGACGAAAATGAGAAAAGCGTAGAAACAAGAATGCAATATGGTATACACGTTTATATGTTTGTTTATTAGTTCTGTAATAGTTATGCATTTACGTATCCCTACATTACAACAAAAGTATCGGATAAGTCGTCAATATGGCTCAGATTATTTACGAGAACTGTGTATTTGAAATGATAGTTATTATTATTATTATTATTATTATTATTATTATTATTATTATTATTATTATTATTATTAATGTGGCTTGTGAATAAGGGGTAGTAATGTTTTCCTATTTCAGTTTCAATTATTAATTTCACTTTTTGGGTGCTTTTATAACAAATATGTTATTATAGAATCAGCGATAGTGTCCGACTCATGATTAGAAGATCGTGGGTTTGATCATGGCTGAAATAGAGGCTTTTGAAGGACGATCAAAACTCTCGATGCTCCATGTCATTGTTGTTGACTTGTTAAAAATTCCCGGTGGCACATTTAGGGTCACCCAATAAGATTAAATTAATACAGCCAAAGAGTCCGTTCCAGTAGAATTCTGCTTTCGCTGATAGAGAGCAGCACAAAATTAGTAAGCAGGTCACCCAGATAGCACCACTTCAGAAGACCTGCAACTTGGTAGCTGAGGTCGTGCGATTCTTCTTCTTTTTCTTCTTTCAGAAATGTATATCTTGCACAGTTGGAGTTTTCAAAGTGATTCTTTAGCAAATACATGAATTCAAAATATAATTACCACGCATGCGTGATACATTAACGAACGTTCTTCAGCCTATACCAGTTATTTCTGGGGTCACTAGAACCAATCAGGCTCATTTTGGCCAGGGATGTAAGGCCGGATGTCCTTCTTGTCGCAACGTGATTTTTGAGATTAGAATATCAATCTAGATTTGAGCCTCAGCATTCAAGGTGGGGAAACTACCAGCTAAGCCACTCGCTGATGTAATAACCCTCCCTCCCTCGCCCACGGCATGATACATTCTTTCTTTCATTCTTTCTCTCTTTCTTAATCTGCTTACCATCCAGGGTTGGGTTTTCCCTCGGACTCAGCGAGGAATCCTACCTCTGCCGCCTTGGTGGGGGATGGGAAGATTGGAAGGGATAGACAAGGAAGAGGGAAGTAAGCGGCCGTGGCCTTAAGTTAGGGACCATCTCGGCATTTGCCTGGAGGAGAAGTGGGAAACCACGGAAAACCACTTCCAGGATGGTTGAGGTGGGAAATGAACCTACCTCTACTCATTTCACCTCCCGAGGCTAAGTGGAGCCTGTTCCAGACCTCATACCACTTTTCAAATTTCGTGGCAGAGCCGGGAATCGAACCCGGGCCTCTGGGTGTGGCAGCTAATCACACTAACCACTACACCACAGAGGCGGACCATGATACATTCATAGAATGAAATGCTTGAACATGTCGCAAATAGGTATTACTGATTTTGCTTTTGAAACATCTTCAGTTTGGCTGTACTTTCTTCTTATGGCAGAGGGCTGTCTGAATTGTTCGGAAGAGCATGGCATTCATTATCAGATATAAAAAACGTATACCACTGTTGAATATTCGAATAACCTTGGAGTTCACCCATAAATGAAAAGTACTGAAATTAAAAGTGATCGGGTATATAACAAACCACACTTTCTCTAGCAGACTAATTGGAATTTCTATACGACAATTATAGCGAAACACACGACCACATATCAAGTGAGTTAGAAATGAATTAGGATTTTAACAGATTAACTGAAATATTTTAGTTTATAACAGTGCATTACGTTTTAATACTATTAACATCGGTGATCATAATCTTATAATCCAATGAATAGCGTACATTAATATTTTAACCGGTTTGCGGAAACACATCAGGTGAGTGAGGGGAGTTCGAACATTAATAAAACGTTTACTAGTTTATAATGATTTTAATCTGAAATTAATTGATCAATTTCAGTCTTAATGTGTACTAATACAACAATTAATTAATACAAAATTATATCCGACAACGGAGCTCTTCCTCACCCGAAAGGGTTACAACGTCATTACTTAAACCGCACGAACATTTCTAACTCTCGAATCACGCAGCCTTTAAATATTTGATCCTGCTGACCAAATCCCTCGGCTGTGAGGAGGAATCCCCTAAGCTGTGCCTCATCCCGAGGGAATAGGCTAGGTCCGGTCGGACGAGCGTAGGCTTAGTTCGGCGGGAAGCTCCTTGATAGAGCAACTATTACACGTGGTCACATGGGACTCCCGTCGTTTGACACGTGACCACAATACAAGGGGAGAGGAATTTTTGGTACGACAATTCTAATACCTTTGGAAAGAATTCAGGCCTTTGGGCTGAGCAGCGGACGCTGAGGCCCATAAAGATTGCTGTAGCATAGTGTTTGTTTTCTTTCTCGATGATCTCTGCTTTATTCCTTGTTTTAACGTTGAATCCGCTAATACCCTGTCAAAATTCACACACTCTGTAAAACTGTCAGGTTCACCAGTCAGATTCTACTGTAAATGTCAGAAATAAGTGAATCCTTGCATTAGTGGAAGATAAAATGCGACTTTCTCTGGTCGAGGTCATCAGCCGATCACCTAGTTTAATGCAGTCTCCATGCCATTCCATCCTGTGGTAAAGTCTCCATCTCTAAATAACTATGGCACCCAACACCTGGTTTAATTTGTTTTCCACATTCGTGTTTTGTTTTGAACTTCCTTAAAAATCAATTGAACCAGGTCTGCGTGTACCACGATGTGCCCTTTCAAAATATTGTTTCTTCTCGTTCTCCACTTCCCAAATTTGAATGCAATATTTGCATCTCACTTGCAACATTTTTTTCTTCCAGCAATATTTTCTCCAGTTTCTTATTTATATTTTAAATAGAACAAGACAGTCTTACATAATACAATCTGTGAATTAAATATTTTTATTTTGCTCAAGAGGAGGATTTTGGAATGAAATATCCTGTTCGCAGGCTGAATACTGCAATATTTCTCTGATAAAAAGTGCTTTGCATATATCTGAGACTTAGTCCTAAGCCCACTTTATCAATTGTTTTCCTCAGTTGAGGCTTGGTTGCAAGAAATGTGCATCCTGCTTTACTTTATTTTCCACATTCGTGTAGTATCCGATATAAAGTTCTGTTCGTTGGGCAGTTCTTTAGAGCAGGGCCTCTCAGGGTGCATGCGCGTGGTGCACGCACTGTGCACGGTGCAAAAGACGACTTGGCTTGGTCGACCAGAGTGCAGACCCCCCACTCCTCGATTTGGAGCAATAGCGCTTACTCTCTCTTTCCTCACGCCTGTCTCGCTCGCTCCGCCTGTCTCCCTCTGCCCCACTTGCGCCGTAGCGCTCGAAATCAGGGCTGAGTTTAGCCGAGTATAGCCGAACTTAGCCGAGTAGCCCAGAGACGAAGCGTTGATCCGAGTCATGCCGAGCAACACCGATGCACAGTGCACGGAGCTCTTGCGCCTCGGTCTGCACGCGTGAGATTTTGGGCGTTTGAGAGGCCCTGCTTTAGAGCATAAGTAGTATTTGTGTTGCGTACCATAATTTCGACAGTGCAAAAAAAATATATATATGCCAGACCTTTTGTATGATGCTTACATTTCTACTCAGATGAATTTTCAGGATTGAGCGCACATTTTGGATTATCGTATTCCAGAGATATCAAAGAAGAAATGAAGAACTATCTCAATACTTTTCTTTTTGCTATTTGCTTCAAGTCGCACTGACACAGATAGGTCTTATGGCGACGATGGGGCAGGAAAGGCCTAGGAATGGGAAAGAAGCGGCTGTGGCCTTAATTAGGGTACATCCCCAGCATTTGCCTGGTGTGAAAATGGGAAACCACGGAAAATCATCTTCAGGGTTCGAACCCACTGTCTCCCGGATGCGAGCTCACAGCAATACTTTATTAAATGGACTACTACTACTAAAATGTTTTCATTCCTCCCCTGAAGGGGGAGGCGGGCCTCTTAGACGGTAACGCCGTCTCTCAGGCCTGGAGATTTGTTACTGTGAAGGAGATGTGCGGAGAAGGTGAGAGGGTTGGCGGCCTTGCCCTATACTAGGAACTGTCCCGCCATGCGCTTTAGTGCAGGAGAATGGAAAACAACGGAAAACCATTCTTAGGACAGCCGACGGTTGGGGCCAGCCGTGAGGTACAGCCCTGCCACGTCTCCCGAATACAGAGGCGAAGAGCCACGGTTGAGCCCTGCCCACCCCTCCTCTGCTCGGTTGGCCACTCAGAGCGCAGAGCTGTTGGACCATGGAGCAGCCGTGGCCACTTGAAGGCCGAGATTCACTCTGCATCTACCGACGTATTAAATGGAGAAAGTCTTCGAAATGATATCACTGAAGACTGCAGTTTAATTGCGAGTGATTGAGCACAACCCCAGCTAACATGGCTAGAAGGGACGTCTGAGCTAAAGAACATGAGAAATGGCAAGTCTCCCACCCCCATACAATGGTTGTATAAAGTACTCTCTGTCATCTGGAAAGAGAATGGGATACCAGAGGACTGGATGAAAGGTATCATGAACCCCCCGTATAATAAAAGGGAAACAGGAAGGAATGTGTTAATTTTAGGGGTATCACTCTTCTTTCTCACTAACTTAAAATGAAGAATCAGAAATATAGTAGGACCGTTATTGGACGAGGACCAACACGAGTTCAGGAAGAGCCGAGGCACTACACACATGATATTTGCTATCAGAATGCTAACAGAGCTAGTGGCTTTACGTCGCACCTACACAGATAGGTCTTATGGCGACGATGGGGTAGGAAAGGCGTAGGAAGGAAACGGCCGTGGCCTTATTTAAGGTACAGACTCTGTATTTGCCAACTGTGAAAATAGCAAACCACGGAAAACTATCTTCAGGGCTGCTGACAGTGGGATTCGAACCCACTATCTCCCGGATGCCAGCTCACAGCCGCGCGCACCTAACCGCATGGCCAACTCGCCCGGTTAATGCTAACTGAGAAGCACTGGGAATGTGGTATGAACTTATGATGGTTTTTATGGACATCGAGAAGACCTACGACAGTGTGACTAGAGAGAATATGGGAATGCCTAGAAGGTACAGGTGTGCCAAACTTCCTGATTCAAAAAATAAAGATGCTTTATCAAAAGTGCTTAAAATGTGTCCAAGTAGGAGATAGAAGATCAGATTGGTTTGAAACCAAAAGAGGAGTCCAGCAGAGAAGTGTCTTGTCACCACTCCTGTTCATCATTCTCATGGATCGGATCATAAAATCCATCAAAAATATTGCAAAGGGCCTAACACAGTAATATTTGCAGATGATGTTCTGATCTGAGGAGAAAATTAAGCAGAAGTACAGGAGAAACTAAATCTTTGAAATGGAAAATTTAAGGATTATGGACTAAACATCAGTAAAACTTAAACTTTTGAAATGGCTGTCAATAGGAAAAGCACAGATTCAAATATTTTCCTGGAGGGAACTCTGTTACAATCTGTTTCTAACTTCAAATACATTGGAAATATAATTTCAAAAGATAACACAATAAAACAGAAATACTTAATAGGACTCAGAAAGCTCCTCAATTTTATTTTCAAGTGAAAAATCAACCCTAGCATGATAAATAACCCCAGAAAGCAAAACTGACCGTGTTTTATAACTACTTCATTCAAATGCTCACGTATGGATTCGAAACATGTAACCTACACAACAAGGCGAATCGTAAAATACAGTCAACAGAAATGAAATTCATCAGAACAAGACAAGATTAGAAATGAAGCAAGCAGGACGGAGGCTGGCATCAAAATACCTGTTACGGAGCTTTTAGGAAGACGCAGGCTGCAATGGTATGGACATGTTATGAGGATGGACAGAAAGAGAACAGCAAGGAATTACTTTGACAGTTAAGTGAAAGGGGACAGGCCAGTAGGGAGGCCAAGGAATCGATGGAGAGACGCTGTGAAATCGAAGGTTAACAAGAGGAATGCCAAGTGAGAGGACATAGAAGAACAAAATCTATATTTTGACAGGAAGAAGTGGCGAGCGCCTGTAAACCACACTAGGGAAATTGGAGCTGGAAAATGATGATGATGATGATGATGATGATGATGAGTATTCCAGTTTAATACGACGACTTCTTCAATTTTAGGTATAAATATGACTCCTAAACCTTTTACTCGATCTTTGGCTCGTATAGCACCTATCTTCACTTCCTTTGGTCAGCTTTCAAATGGAAGAAGTTCCGGTTTTTGATAGCTGACAAGAATGTTGGATATCATTTCGTAAGTAGTTATTGTCTGTGTTAGCGCTTGAACGACCTCTGGGTTCAAGTAGTACAGCTCTAAGTAGTACAGTCACATCAAATGCGTAAGCTCCGATGGTAAACAGTTCGTTTGGATTTGGTATCGAATTAAGTACATGGTTAACGGCACATACAAATGGTTTTAAACTTAAGAAATATAGGATTATAGACCAGAGTCATGCTACACAATTCATTTCTCTTATATTAAAAAAAGTCGTCAATTGCTATCGTATCACATTGCAAATAACAGGCAAGAGTGTCTACTCTTGCTTCAGTCCCGCTCACCTCATTGAATTTGTTTGCTCAGAGGAAGTTTTAAAGTATAAAAGTGCACAAAAGAGAACAATTATTTTTCGAATGTGTACCGGACGTCCTTGTTTTATGACTATAAATATTTTTGTATACCAATTTTTAGAATATACGAACGATAAATGAATATATTACTCTCCTGTTGCAATCATTATACCTGATGCTGGCTTTAATGCAAGTTCGGAATGTAATCCAGCCGGAAAAATACAGTATTTCAAAAGATGATTAGAATATATCTCATAAATCGATCTGGTACATATAATTAAAAGGCTTAGACTCCATAAGTTAATGATTATTATTTTTAGTTTTACCGGGCCGATTTTAACTGTTCTTATTTAATAGGAAACTCTTGCTGATTAGATTCCAAAACAAGTTTTATAGTCATGAGTTTATCGACAAAATGCACCGGAAGAGTGAAGAATTCTTTAATAATATTAACCGTTTGGGATACCGAATTGGGGCCTTTATTCGATCCCCCGAATCGGAAACCTAGAGACTTATTTTTATCAAAATGTAACGTCCATTAACTTCTAAAATGTGTCTTGAATTGATCAAGAAGAAAGCTAGTAAAAGTGCTTCCACTTTTATCAGTTGGTAGCCGAACTGAACATCAAGAAGGCCATTCCGAGTGACAGAAAATGAGATATTTGTAGTGTAACATCCGGTCTGTGTGGTTTAAGCTGTGCTTAGAGGAGGATGAAATTTGCATACGTTTCGGTCTAAAAATCTAAGGAACAATATACGCCACAAAAGTAAAACAAAAGGAGAATGCAAATTACTTTAAAAGTGGAAAAGTGGAATGGAAATAGTTTGAAGACCTTCTGTCTTAAGAAAATCTGTAACAAGAAATTTTCAAGAATGCTTCCCTAGAGCCCGTTCTACTTTTCAACGCAACGGGATTGATTGCTTGTCTTTAACAACTAATCAGACCTATTGTACACTTTTCAGGTATTTCCTAGACTTTAACTATGTCATAGAATCTATGAATATACTTAAAACTACACGCATCATCTCTGTTTTTGCTTTTCTTTCCCACATTGCTCTGACAGAGGCTGCCGGGCTGAGGAGGTAAGCGCGTGTTTAGTTCACCCGGAATGACTTGGGTAAAATTTAAGAAACGACGTTTCCACTTCCGGAAATGCACATGGCCCTGAGTTTCACTCATCCTACACCAAAAATGAGTACCAGTTTAATTCCTGAGGATAAAGGCAGCAAGGCTCGGAGCAACCACACTAGGCCTCTTCTTGTACATTTCCATTAATCACCTAATTATTACCACATTTCAATTGTAATTTATAGTTCACTCCTTGTTATAATAATTTACCTAATTCTATTAGTGCTGTGTTGCTGTTACTTTCTGCCCTTATTGTTTGACTTTCACAACCTTCTGTCATCCCTTGGTAAATTTTATTCCTTAGAGTATCCCATTCCTACGTTATCCAGTAGTTTCCTCACTCCATCCGCCGAAAGGTGCTAATACCGAGATATGAGTTTGAGGAACATCCTATAGAGAATAATGTTCAAAAGTTCAATGCGTATTATAATTAAAGTGTAATAGTGATAAAAATCTTTGTAGATGGAGACTGCAGGTTAGTATTCATTTTAAATGGGTCATGCCGTTCTTTCCTAACATCAATTAACTCACTTCCTTCCTTGGCTTGTTATTCCTCCACTTTACTTCATTATCACGTCTGAAGCATCACTTTGAAAAGCAGTCCCTTGCTTGCTTGCTCTTCTCTCAAGGGTTCGTTGTTTGTGCTCGTTATCTATGAGAAAACTATAATATAATCTCAGAATATTACGTTATGTCATGTTTCCTTTCGTAATTATTAATTTTCATCCGGAACTGCCTTCTGAACTGTGTTGGAGTTCGGCTTGTTAGGGAAAGATGACATGACGTTTCCCAGCTTGACTCTGTTTTGTTGATTTTTCTTTAGAAGTACATTTACACCTCTGTGGTGTAATGGCAAAAGCGATTAGCTGTCAGCCCCGGAGGCCCGAGTTCGATTCCAGGCTCTGCCACGAAATTTGTAACGTGGCACGAGAACTGGAACGGGATCCATTCAGTCTCGGTAGGTCAAATGAGTAGAGGGTTTCGAATCCCACCTCAGCCATCCTTGAAGTGGTTTTTCGTGGTTTTCCACTTCTCCTCCAGGCAAATGCCGGGGCGGTACCTAACTTAAGGCGACGGCTGCTTCCTTCCATATTCCTTGTCTATCCCTTCCAACCTTCCTCACGCTCCACAAGGCCCCTGTTCAGCAGAGCAGGTGACGCTGCCTGGGCGAGGTACTGGTACTCCTCCCCAGTTTTGTCCCGACTCAAAGTCTCACGCTCTAGGACACCACCCTTGAGGCGGTAGAAGTGGAATCCCTCGCTGAGTCCGAGGGAAAAGCCAACCCTAGATGGTAAACAGATAAAACGGATTATGAAAGAAAGAAAGAAAGAAAGAAAGAAAGAAAGAAAGAAAGAAAGAAAGAAAATTTTTCGAAGTGTGAAAAGGAAAAAATACTTAAAATGCCTTTATAGAAATACCTTTATAGAAATACCTTTATAGAAATATACTAGCATAGCGGTGTTGGTTAGGCGTTTATAGAGCAATTTCTACGTTTATTTGACACTAAAGAATAATTTTAAAAATATATTACATTGCTGGTTACTATTTATTTGTGGAGGAAATACCACATATTGACAAAAAATTATACTACTGACAATTTTTAACATAAACAGATAAATTTATTTGAAAAATATTCATTCGTATGTTTCAATTAATCTTTTTCTAGAAGTGAATCTATCAACATTACACAAGCGTGTGTTTGACATTTTATAACAGCAGTGCTCCTTGGAGATGCGCAGGAAGACATCAAACTGTACACAAAAAGTTCTGGTTCTACTGTTACAGCGACACATTATAGGCCTGGCACCTCACAAACACACTCTGTAAGACCCAAACAATTATTGCAAACAGGGTTTATGCGGAAAAATAGACTCGCTGATTAAATAAACAAAATATAACCCGTATGATCCTGTGAGTCAGATGGGAAAGAGGTAGACATCCAATGACTGGTCTGGCATGTTCTGTAAGTCAGGGCAAAAACTTTTGTCAGTATCATTCTTAGAAGGCGTTTAGATAATCATATATTGTGCCCTTACGTATTAACTGTCTGAAGAATTATTTTATTTCGGGGTTGTATAAATCTGAGATTTTCACTGTTATTGTAGGTGTTGGATCCTCTAGGACTCAAAAATGATCCCATCCGAGCAAATTACTTATATAGTACGGAGGTCGAGGTGAGAAAGTGGCTTGAATACATTTTGAGGGCTAGAAATTAATTTCTGATAATTTAAAAGCGTTATGATTAGGGGCGGATGTTGTTGAAATGGCATCTTATCCCTTTGCATTAGGACGTTGCTCAGTAGTATAGAAATTCATTCTGAGGTATAACAAACGAAAACAGCACGTTTTTATTTTGCATTCTTTTGCATTTTTTGCCGATTTGGGTTGATCAGTCATTAGCTCAATTTTCAAGAATATTTTAGGTCAATTTTGAAGAATTTTAGTTTATTTTAAAAGTTTTTATTTTATTCATGTTTTATTGTCATACTTATAAAAAGTTCTCAAGAGACAACTTAAATATTGTAAATTTTTTTACATGTGGTTAAATTTTCTCAATGTCTTTCATGACCAAGCAAGCTGAGCAACACTTGTTGGTCATTAAGGAAAGGATTTATATCTGTCGGTCTTGTGTTTCCAAGATATTTGCAGGAGCATAGCACAGAACACTGATAATTAGGAGAAAGTGTTCCTTAACGGTTTCAAGCACAACGAATGTATCAGCCTTCGCACCCGCCCCTACAGCGTCATTCACTCCGCATAACTCAAGGCCAAGAAAGAATGGAAAGGAGAAGGTATTCCGCTTCAGTACAGAATTATCCTTCCACGTACTGTAGTTCTGTTCAAGGAGCATGCCAAAATTGAAAACTCTATAAAGTCTATTTTTAATTTAGAAGGAAAATTAATTTGGAAAAGACGTGTTTACAACGGATGGACGTGTTTGATTGTGTATATTGCTCAGTGCCAAAGTGAATGAGCGAAGAAAGTTTGTTGGACAACAGCATGTTGAACGAGAAAAACATCTAAAGCTGTATTGAATACGAAAAACACAAAGCGTTATTTGGGGGCATACATTCAAAAATAATTATGTCCATATTTCGTCGCTGTTCGGACAAAAGGTTATATCTCACGATACTTTTCCTATCCATTATTTCCCCTTTTTAATATACAAAAATTAAATATCTACAGAAATCATTACAAGTACAAACTAAAAATAAGACAGCAAGAGAGTTTGTGGTTTTTAAACATGTACCATTAATAGTCTACACAAAACGAATATCTGAGTAGAAAAAAAATGAAACAAGTTCAGGATTAATCAGCAAACATAACGTTTATAAGTGCATCTAAACAAATTAAAATTTAACACAGGAGAACATCAAGTTGTTCACAGGATAATTGAACTGAAAAAACGAAAATCCCTTTTCCATTTTCACACTAGGAGCAACGAAAATATTCCTGTCATCTTCGTTGTCCAAATCATTGGACAGTACACAGTTATACTAACACAAACCACTCTTCACATTAATATAACATTGACAGATGTTACACATAACACATAACAGGAAGGAATTTCAGATTTTAAAAAGATGTGTTCCAAAAGCTTCTTGAAGACACTTCTGTCTGACAGTCTTCCAGCGTTCTTCTCTGAGATGATGCAGAAATCCAGGTAATGTCACACTTGTATGCTGAGTGTACGCCTTGATATTGTAATGAATGGCTCCAGCTGTTACCCATATGCAAGCGTTTCCGCTCTCGTTCTATCCGTGCTTTAGTTCTAGATTCAGTATCTCCCTCACTCTGTCACTGGTTGTTGTCCCTGATAGCCTGTAGTACCCATCTCCAAACTAGTGCCGCAATGCCGCATGTCGTAACTCGATGCACGAGATTGTCCGTCTGATGACATACCGGGCATTTGTCATCAGATACTTGTAATGCTTTTTCAGTTTCTCACCTGCGGGATGATTTCATTTGTGTATATATAGAGCGATAGCCTCCATTCAATTGGGGTTCATTTGTTTCAAATATTTTTCCAGATGTGCTTCCAGTCGCGATGTCGGTATTTCTGTTGTACTATTGGAATACATTTATATTGCTTCAGTCTGAAGTTGTATATATTCTTAGCTTTATCCAACATTCCAGCTGTAATTTCTGTTTCTGGAAGTTGTTGTAGAATGGAGAGAGCGTTTCGGAAGCAGCTTCGAAACGGATCTTTTTGTTTCAGGTTTGGTGTTACACACAATACATCTCCTCTAGAGTACAATGTTTTAATGATGTGTGACAGAAAGAGTGCTGTGCATTTCTTTTCGACTGCAATTAGGCGCAAGCCACCACCCTGTTCAGTCAGATGAAGTTGGTCTTTCCTTATTCTGTATCTGTGGCCTTTTCATAGATGAAATCCAATTGCCATTTCAACACGTTGGCCAATGACATGTGAGGTTAGCAGAATTTTGGCAAGGTACCAGAGCTTCGACAGCGTAAAAAAATTATATGCCAAACCTTTTGGAAAATGTTTAGTCGCCTTGACAGATCCTCCTTTAGCCGTAATTCTAGGGTGTTTAGAGCAGATGTCCAATTAGTCTCTATAATCTTTGAAATACCCTAACTGAAGGTAATGCCCAATATCTTGCAGTGGTTTAAAATTTGAATCTGGGAGCTGGAAAATATTTGTCGATTTTCATTTGAACCTAATAGAAATAATGAGGCTTGGTTATAATTCACTTGTCTCCCTGACAACTTACAGAAGGCCTCGAGAGTCTCTTGCGCATTATTAGAATCTTCGTCACTGGTCAACAATAATGTCATCCGCGTATGCGCGTACTGTGAAGCATTCGTTGTTAATAGTTAGTCCGGTTAAATAATTTTTCAAACTTTGAATCAGGGGTTCTATTGCTAAAACAAAAAGTGCCATTGATAATGGGTACCCTTGTCTAATTGATTTGTTTATTGAAAATTTTGCTGAGAGAAACTCGTGAGGATGCCTTTTTGTATATGCGCTGTATTGTTTCTATGAGACTGTTTGGGAATCGAAACTTTTTAAAAACTTTCCAAAGAAAATGGTGTGATATCCTATGGAATGCTTTGCTGAGGTCAGTGCCAGCCAGTGCTCCTGAAGCATTGTCACACACTGAAATATATATGTTTACATCGCGAATTGCCAGTAGATTATGTAATATGATCTTCCCAGGTATAGTACAAACCTGTCCGTTAGTAATTAATGAAGGGAGGATAGTTCTGATTCTGTTCGCTAAGATCTTGGCCAGTAGTTTATAGTCCTTATTTAATATAGTCACTGATATACGTGCAACTGGAGAGTTTGGGAATTAGGATGATAATTCCCTCTACAAATGTATCACTTATCGTGTGACTGAAGGCATAATTAATAACTTGTGTCAAGTCTTTACCGATATGTTCCAGAATGTCTTATATCATTCATACGGGATCCCATTATAGCCTGACGTTTTATTTGGCGCAGTATGGTCTAACGCTCGCTTCACTTCTTTTTCGGAAATATTATTAGTAAGATGTGCGATATCATCGCCTTCTAGATGACTCGTGAGCTGATGAATGTGCCTGTCAATATCGAACTCTGAGATGCTTTCTTCTGCAAACATTTCACGGAAATATCTCTCATTTTCTGCAAGGAGTTGTTCCTTTGTATTGAACATTGCCCCTTTTCCTGTATCCCATTGATTAATGAATTGCTTATTGGCTGATCGTCTGATTTTGCCAATGTGGTAGAGAGAGATTTTCTCTCTTTCTACGAGGGAAGTGTCTTTCACGTGCAGATGTAGTTGTTCTAGGCTGCTTTCCTTAATACCTAAAATAATTGTCTTAATAGAGCTTAATGCAGAAGAGACTTTTGGCCTTGCTGTTCCTTGAGATGCACATCAAACATAACTATGTCATAGAATTCAGTTTTCCTACTTGTATTCTGGTTGGGCTCATACGCTATTGCCCTTCCGAGTGGTGTAATTGCAGGTTTAAGTTTATATGTCCACCAGTCCATAACTCTACTGTAGCGATTTTGCGCTAATTTGCATTGGTGACAATACTCCGTGAAACGTTTGACATCCTCAATATTATTGAAAACAGGCCTATTCATCCTCCACATTAGTTTCCCCGTGATGCATCTGTCACTCCTGGTCTTCATCATTACTAGAACGCTATGGTGATGCTAAAGGCCACTGGAACCACCTTATAGCTATCTAGGTGCTGTACTTGTGCCGTGGATACGTACATCCTATCTATCCTGGATTTAGCTCTCCATGGCAATATGTAAATTCGACATGTGAGCCGTGTAGCTGATGCCAAATATCCTTGAGCTGCATAGACTGTATGAGTGTCTGAAGACCTGAAAAAAATTTGAAAGTACCTGTTTGGTCTCGTAGGTGAAGAGTGCAGTTAAAATCACCTACTAGAATTATTGGACAAAGTGTCACTAAATGGGGTACTAATTTTTTAAGTTTGTTTATTGTCGCTTTAAATTAGAAAGTCATATCTCGACATTCATAATTATACATACAGGATTAGGCTATTACATAGATTTACAATTGCAAAAGTAAATTGATCAAATGGTGATTACATGTCATTGAATAGATTTGTTTGTATAAAAAACTTAATGATGTTTTTACACTGAGAATCTGTGTTGAAGATATCACATACACTATTATTCTGGTTTAAATTACACAATTGTCTTTGTTGATCGTATAGATGGCATTCTAGTAAAATGTGGTCAACAGTCTTTTTTTTTTTTTTTTTTTTTTTGTTTGACAGGTGTCACACATTGGTGGAGGTTTCTTAGAGAAGATATGTACATGAGAAAATTTTCTATGGCCTATACGTATTCTAATAATGAACACTTGTTCTCGACGCTGAAGGAATGAAACATCAAATTTATCTGTAGATCCACGCCTGATATCATGGAATCTTATGGTTGTTCCCGTGTCCACTCAGTTAACCATTGTTTTCGGATCTTTGTAGTAAGAGAAGGAGCAACATCGGTGTGAGGAATTGGAAAGTTTGGATCATGAACAGGAAGACGAGTTGCTTCTTTAGCTGATATGTCAGCTTGTTCATTGCCTTTTATTCCCTTATGTGAGGGAATCCACATTATGGTAACTTGCCGGCCTTTATTTTTCACAGCATTGTAAGTCTGCAGTACGTCTTGGGCTAATGTATTTGAGGATGATGCATTTTGAATGAGTTTTACTGTTGATAAAGAATCACTAAGGATTATAAAAGGTTCTTTTTTTTGGGGGGGGGGGACTCTGTATGGATTCCATAGCTTTTAGGATAGCATACAGTTCACATGTGAATATGGAGCATGTAGCTGGTAATGCATACTTCATTGTGTGATCGGGGTGGACAACAGCACAGTCGCTACCATATTCGGTTTTTGAGCCATCAATGTATATAGGAGTATGTCTGCCTGGAGCATGTAGCTGGTAGTGCATACTTGATTGTGTGATCGGGGTGGACAACAGCACAGCCGATACCATATTCGGTTTTTGAGCCATCAATGTATATAGGAGTATGTCTGGGTAGACTTTCACACTTTTCAGGTAGTATTTGTTTAAATACGGTACTGTCTGTTGTTTCTTTATTGAATTCACTTAAATCTAATAGTATTGGTGGTGGCTCAGCTTTCCATGGAGGGGATGTGATGTCTTTTTTTAGTTCTTGAAGCAATCGGGGGAACTGAAGAATTAATTTCCTGTAAGTATTGCGTAAACCTAATATGGAAGGGTATATGTCTCTTTTGTTGCGAGGAATAGCGTTGAGGCTGATAGCGTGGGAAAACATAAGTATGCGCTCTGGAGTGAGGAGAGGCCGCTATCTTTACTACGTAGTTGATAGACAGTTGTTTTCTGTGAGTCCGAAGTGGGGTTTCATTAGCTTCTATTAATAAACTTCAGATCGGACTAGTTTTGAATGCTTCCAAGGCAATCCTGAGAGACGTGTTTGGAATCGGGTCAAGCATTTTCAGTTGAGGATGCTATAGCTGAATTATATATAATAGAACCATAATCCAGTTTGGTGCGAATTATAGATATGGAAGTGCGCATTAATACATGAAGATCTGCTCCCCAGTTGTTAGCTGCCAATGATTTGAGTACACTAATTCGATGTAGCAATCTATTTTTACAGTTTTTAGAAGAGAGTTCCATGTTAATTTTCTGTCAAAGATCATTCCTAGTATTTTTATATCATTTACTATCTCAATTTTATTTCCCTTGGGGTACAATTCTGGGCAGTTAATATCACTCTTTTGTTTGTAAAATAAGATGCATTTAGTTTTGGTCGAAGAAAAAGTAAAGCATGTGTTTTTTCCCCATTTAGCAATATCTTCAAGAGATAATTTTTTGGGTGGTTGACAGATTGCGACGTCTACAAAAAATAGTCATGTTGTCAGCAAAGAGGCAGGTCTTTACAGGAGGGTTAACGCATGACATAATGTCATTTATAGCTTTTTTTTTGCTAGTTGTTTTACGTCGCACCGACACAGATAGGTCTTATGGCGACGATGGGACAGGAAAGGGCTAGGAGTTTAAAGGAAGCGGCCGTGGCCTTAATTAAGGTACAGCCCCAGCATTTGCCTGGTGTGAAAATGGGAAACCACGGAAAACCATTTTCAGGGCTGCCGAGAGTGGGGTTCGAACCTACTATCTCCCGAATACTGGATACTGGCCGCAGTTAAGCGACTGCAGCTATCGAGCTCGGTCCATTTATAGCTAATAAGAATAGAGTTACACTCAGAACTGAGCCGTGTGTGACACCATTTTCTGAACTGACTTCTTGGGACAGGACACCATAAGCTCGAAGTTGAATGCGTCGGTCTTGCAGGAAGTTATAGATAAAACTGATCATATTTCCCTTAATATTATGTTGCAGTAGAGTTTTAATAACGTGAGTTTTCCACACCATATCATACGCTTTATGAATATCTAGGCAGACTGCAAGGAGATGTTGTCCGTAATGAAAGCCATCCAGGATTTCTGACCCTAATACTGCTAAGGTGTCAGCTATTGAGTGAAACTGTCGGAAGATGGTTGACTGTCCTTCAAGCTTTTGGCTACCATGGATGACTTACTGTGCGTTTTATTTATGTTTTGCATTCTAGGTGAAGACACCTTACTCTGTTTCTCTGTTCTAATACACTCTTCGTTTTTCACACCTTCCTCTGCCATTTCAGTACCTATCAGGTCCCTATCGGGCGTATCTGCACTTTCCATAAATTAAATTCGTTTTCCGTCCTAGAGGGGAAGGGTGCGTTGTTCGGGGTCTGCCTAAGATCAGGATTAAAAAGGGGATCCTTGGTGTATCTGGCAGGTAATTTACGGACCCCTGGGCAGACGTGGAGTTTACTGTGGCCAAGGATATGGGAGGCACGTCTTTAGTTTCACTAGTTTGTTCATGGATTTCATGAGGTAGGGATTTGAAAATGCTATGGTCCAACTCAGTCTTCATACGTTTATTCTGACTCTCCGTGACCGAAGGAAAATAATTCCTATCAATAGCCGGGTGGTGTGTTGTGTTTTCCTCATTGTGTATATCTGCCCACGGGGTTTGTTTAGTGGCTGTGTTGTGCGGCTCGCTTAGCGAGGTTGATAATGGTGTAGCGGGGTCTTCCTCACTGACGGTGAGTTAACAGGTGTGTGTGTGTGTGTGTGTGTGTGTGTTTGTGTGTGTGTCAGTGTTTATATTCCCTCTCTCTGCCAAGCGATTCTATCGTAGCGGACAGTCCGTCTTCAAGTGACTGGGCGAATTACAAGCAAGGCATGTCCTAGTCTGGCCGTCATAAATAACCTGTGCACAAAAACATTCAATATATAGGAAGGAATGTATTGGGTCTTTTAACTCCATTCTAATAGCACGTATACCGTTACGTACTTTGAAGAGGTATAGCTGTGACCATTCCTCTTCCATGTGTTCTACCACTTTCCCGTATTTAGCTAACGATAATGAAATGGACTCTATAGGCACTTCCGGGGGAACATTCAGTATTCGAAAATTCTTTTATACCCTGTCAGCTGGCATCACGGTAACTTTTCCTTCAGGACTGTCACTTAACATTATTTCCTGAATCCCTTAATAGTTACATATCAAACGTTCGTAAATCACTGAAAGTACCTTAATATATGATCGGTTTCCAGATTGTACAGCTGAATCATGTCGATTTGGTCTGATGAGAGTTTCAGCAATGACTGGTCCAATTATGTACATCCCACGCCGAAGGCTTATTCTTACATTCAAATTTATGCATTTCAGAGTATTCCTCCTTGCAAATTTTGTTGCCATGATATTACTTTTTCTCTATTTCACTGAATATAATTGAACGAATTCACACAAGTAGAACTCGAAACGAACTCGCAATTTTCTTAACCTGTGAAGGAAAATGAACCTTAAGTACATTATACTGTAGGAGTGTGTGAATAAGTCACGCAAACATAAATTCCTGGAGTGCGGGGCGGAAAGGTTCATTTTCCCTTACACGTAAGCATGGGCAAATGAACACAACAAATATTGTTCTGATGGATGAAATATCCATATGTGGGTGGGAGGCGTGACCAGTCTTCAGTAAAGTAACGGATAGGAAGAGCATCGAGAGATATGACGTATAGCCCGAACAACGATTTATACTACTACTACTACTACTACTAGTAGTACTACTAAAGTGTTTTCATTCGTCTCCTGAAGGGGGAGGCGGGCCTTCTAAACGGTGACGCCGTCTCTCAGGCCGGGAGTTTCGTTCCAGTGAAGGACATGTGCGGAGAAGATGAGAGGACTGGTGGCCATGGCCCTTATTAGGAAATGTCCCGGCATTCGCCTTATTGCAGGAGTATGGAAAACTATTCCCAGGAAAGTGTACGGTAGGGTCCAGACCCTATCCGTCCACGGAATGCAGAGGCGTAGGGCCACGGCAGAACCGCGGCCACCCCTCCTCTCCTCTGTTGGTTGGTCAGAGTGCAGAGCTGTCGGATCACGGAGCAGCGTGACTATCTGTAGGCGGAAGCCCACTCTGTATTACCCGACCCCATATTTATATACACTTCCAAGTAAATTAGGAGATAATTATTTTCGTAACAGCAAGAGCTGCGCAGTGAATAGAACAGGGACATATTACTTGTAAAACCATTGTTGTCTGCCTCTGTGGTGTAGTGGTTAGTGTGATTAGCTGCCACCTCCGGTGGCCCGGGTTCGATTCCCGGCTCTGCCACGAAATTTGAAGAGTGGTACGAGGACTGGAACGGGGTCCACTCAGCTTCGAGAGGTCAATTGAGTAGAGGTGGGCTCGATTCCCACTTCAGCCATTCTGGAAATGGTTTTCTGTGGTTTCCCACTTCTCCTCAAGGCAAATGCCGGGATGGTACATAACTTAAGGCCACGGCCGCTTCCTTCCCTCTTCCTTGTCTATCCCTTCCCATCTTCCCATCCCCCACAAGGCCCCTGTTCAGCATAGCAGGTGAAGCTGCCTGGGCGAGGTACTGGTCATTCTCCTCAGTTGTATCCCCGACCCAATGTCTCACGCTCCAGGATATTGCCCTTGAGGCGGTAGAGGTGGGATTCCTCGCTGAGTCCGAGGGAAAAACCAACCCTGTAGGGTAAATAGATTAAGAAAGAAATAAAACCATTGTTATACAGTCATCATCAGTTTGGTGAAATATTTTAGTCTTTTTTACTTATTTTATAGCATTTTTCTATAAATCTATTGATAACTTTTAATGATTTTTAGGTCATCAAATTTCGCCTTCTATTTACAACATATTTGAATTGGTTAAGAAGGTGAGTTTTTTTCATAACGCACATTGCATCATCTGTTAAAGATAGTCCAACAATGCCCACTTAAAACACGTCACCTTTATGCGGCGTCGGGAATTGACGGATTAATTGACACATTAATTAATCCTCCACTGTTCAGAGTATGTTGATGGGACAGTAATTACAGAGGAATGAAGGGAACTAGGTTAGAGAGTTGACAATAGTGAAATAATTACCCGTTCTATTGAAATGTAACATAGCTGATAATAGCTTCTAAGGATATAACCAGTGTATCCTTTAAAAAGCAGAGACATTAATAATAGTAATGGGCAATTTTGTTGAGTTGTTAGCCTCATAATACCAGGCACCGCTAGTAAATCAAGATCAAAGAAACTTCTTGTCGCCAGGCTGAGTAGCTCAGACGACTGAGGCGCTGGCCTTCTAACCCCCAACTTGGCAGGTTCAGCCCTGGCTCAGTCCGGTGGTATTTGAAAGTGCTCAAATACGTCAGCCTCTTGTCAGTAGATTTACCGGCACGTAAAAAAAACTCCTAAGGGACTAAATTCCGGCAACTCGGCGTCATCGAAAACAGTAAAAGTAGTTAGTGGGATGTAAAGCCAATAACTTTGTTATTATAAACTTATTGTCAGAAAAAATGAACACTGAATAAAGAAACGAATATTTGCCACAGTTTATCTTCTGCAGTATTAACTTCAAGGAATTACATAAAGTGATTTACAAATTGAATCATCATTTGCACTTTGTAGCAGTGAGATCGCGTAACTGACGTTGCTTCACTGTTTCAGTTATATCTTATTTACAACAGTTCTGTTATGCTTGAGATCTACTCAGATAACTGTTGAAATTTCAGGTGTACACGGACTGTTTAGGTTAATGAACTATGATGTTGCCTATACCTACAGTTGTTACTTTATGGACTTGGGATTTGAATTGCACGTATTTAGGTGTGGAATATTATTCGAAACAACAATGTTTCCTTTCGAATTGAATGACCATGTAACATGCAGTAGCGGTTTTAAGGGGAACTGCAATTAGGCAACCACACACTGTTAACACTGGTAAGAGGGGAAGGAAAAAGGGTTTCCAAAATCTATCGACGTGAAACCGGTAACATTGTCAGGAAAATCCTAAATACTTTAGACTTTTCGAAGAACGATGATTTCAGCAAAAGGACGGGAAAGGCCAGAAAGGACGAGAAAAATTAAAGACTCAATCATCATCATCATCATCATCATCATCATCATCTGTTTACCCTCCAGGTTCGGTTTTTCCCTCGGGCTTAGCGAGGGATCCCACCTCTACCGCCTCAAGGGCAGTGTCCTGGAGCTTCAGACTCTTGGTCGGGGATACAACTGGGGAGTATGACCAGTACCTCGCCCAGGCGGCCTCACCTGCTATGCTGAACAGGGGCATTGTGGAGGGATGGGAAGATCGGAAGGGATAGACAAGGAAGAGGGAAGGAAGCGGCCGTGGCCTTAAGTTAGGTACCATCCCGGCATTCGCCTGGAGGAGAAGTGGGAAACCACGGAAAACCACTTCCAGGATAGCTGAGGTGGGAATCGAACCCACCTCTACTCAGTTGACCTCCCGAGGCTGAGTGGACCCCGTTCCAGCCCTCGTACCCCTTTTCAAATTTCGTGGCAGAGCCGGGAATCGAACCCGGGCCTGCGGGAGTGCCAGTTAATCACGCTAACCACTACACAACAGAGGCGGACAAAGACTCCATAAGCATCGCAAACCTCATACCGTCGGGATCGGAAGAAAATAAGTGTTGATGTGGTTGTTCTTGCTCCATCAGTAGTCATTTCTTGATATATGCTGTATCTCTAGGTATGGGCCAGAGCAAAATGTAGCTTGAACCAAAGTCTCAGTCTCCTCTATGGCAGTGACAATCTGGAAGCTGGTCAGATAGGAAAGATGAAAGCAAGACGTGGGAAAAAGAAAGTGGAAGCAATGCTAGGATTATCTAAAAACCGTCCGGCTCTTTGGGTGAATGGTCATCGCAGTGCTCTGCGGTCCAAAGGGCCCCGGGTTCGATTCCTGACCGGGTCGGAGATTTTTACCTTAAACGGTTAATTGTCTTGATTCGGGGACTGGGTATTTTTGTAGTCCTCAACATGCCTCCAACTTACATACTACACACCCTACCAAAACAACACGCAGTTACGTTATACATGGCCGATGCCTCCTACTCTCATCGGAGGATCTGCTTTACAAGGGCTGTTCCCGGTTAGAAATAGCCACACGGAATTATTATTATTATTATTATTATTATTATTATTATTATTATTATTATTATTATTATTATTATTATTATTATTATTATTATTATTATTTCTTTCATAATAAATTTACCGTCCAGGGTTGGTTTTTTCCTCGGAATCAGTGAGAGATTCCACCTGTACCGTATCAAGGGCAGTGTTCTGGAACGTGGAACATTGGGTCGGGAGATACAATTGGGGAGAAGGACCAGAACCTCACCCAGACGGCCTCACCTGCTATACTGAACAGGGGTCTTGTGGCGGGATTGGAAGGGATATTCAAGGAAGAAGGAAGGAAGGAAGGAAGGAAGGAAGGAAGGAAGGAAGCGGCCGTGGTCATAAGTTAGGTACCATCCCGGCATTTGCCTGGAGGAGAAGTGGGAATCCAAAGAAAATCACTTCCAGGATGGCTGAGGTGGGAATCGAACACCCCATCCCCTACTCAGTTGACCTCTCGAGGCTGAGTGAATCCTGTCACAGCCCACGTACCACTTTTGAAATTCCGTGGCGGAGCCGGGAATCGAACCCGGGCTTCCGGGGGTGGCAGATAATCACACAACCACTACACCATAGTGGCGGGCATTATTATTATTATTAATTAATTAATTAATTATTTGCGTATGGACCCTGTTGGATCACGCATTACATTTATGATTCGCCTTTCTAACAGACCATATTGCTTTCATTCTTTCGCTGTGTGCCTGTTTTCTTTCTTCTGACCACTTAGTCCCCGATCTTTTAGGGACTTCATTCTCTGGCTTTACTACCCATCTATGTATCTTGTGACGGTAAATGTTTCTGTCCACTATTTCTGATGGTTTTATCTGGGCCTTTTCCTGATCAGTTTTGACATCTTGTATCCATGGTACGTTCTTCAGTTTTTCGGTGTATGTCAAAATCTTGTGGGTTAGCCTTGAAGACGATAGTCTGTGAACGTGTCCATAGAATTTCAGTCTTCGTTTCCTGACGTCTGAGGCAAGGTTAGACACTCTTTCCGTAGCTTTACGTGATTTGAGCCTATACCCTTCTTCCTTTTTATCTGGGCCCAGAATTTTCCTCAAGATCTTCCTTTCCTCCTTCAAGATGTTTTCCAGATCACCTTTATTATTAAGAACCAAGATTTCACTTGCATACAGCACTTCAGGTTTAATCACCGTATTATAATGTTTGATTTTTGTATGTATGGGCATGCACTTCTTGTTGTAGATGTCACGGGTTCTCCAATATGCTCTTTTGAGTTTTTGTAATCGAACTTTCTGTGCTTCCTTTTCCAACCCTGTTGGTTCTAGGATCTCACCGAGATATTTAAAGTATGGAACTCGTTTGATGTGTCCATATTTTGTTTGTAATTCCTGAATGTCGAATTTAGTGCAAATAAACTTGGTCTTCTCGAATGAGATTTTAAGTCCAGTTTTCTCAGCGCATTCCTTGAGGATTTCAATCTGTTTGATCGCTGAAATTTCACTTCTGTTAGTATCGCTAGGTCGTCTGCGAAAGCTAAACAACTGACCTTAATGTCATCGTTCTTTCGGCCAAGTTGAATGGGTTTCCAGTGCTTCTGAACTTTTAATTCCTTCTCCCATTCCCGAATGACTTTGTCTAGAACAAGATTGAAAAGCAGTGGTGACAGTCCGTCACCCTGTCGCACGCCGGTCTTAATGGCAAAGGGCTCCGATACTTCACCCATGAATTTAACTTTTGACTTTGTGTCCGTGAGTGTTTCCTTGACGAGTCTTAATGTCTTTGGGTCAAGCCCTTGTTCTTCTAAGATGTTAAAGAGAGACTGTCGATCGACCGAATCGTACGCTTTCTTGAAGTCGACGAAACTACAAATAATCGGGCAGTTTCGGGTTGCTCTATATTTCAATATCGTCTTCAAGTTAAAAATTTGTTCAACACAGGACCGCCCAGGTCGGAAACCGGCTTGATATTCTCCAATTTTGTGTTCAAGCTGTTCTTGTACTCTTTGAAGAAGACACGCGGAGAGAATCTTGTAGGTGACTTGAACGAGAGAAATCCCTCTGTAGTTATTTACATCGGTTTTGTCACCTTTCTTGTGTACCGGATGGATAAGTGCACATTTCCATTCTTCAGGTAGCTTTTCTTTTTCCCAGATGTCCATGATTATTAGTGTGAGCTCCTCAAGCGTATTTGGGCCTATGTTCTTTAATAGTTCTGCAACTATGCCATCTTCTCCAGGGGCCCTGTTATTTTTGAGTCTGAAGACGTGTCTCTGGATTTCTTCTTTGGTAGGTGGTGGAGATTCAGGGTTTACTTGTACAGGAGTTTCTTTGGGCCATCGTAATGTTGGCTCCTGACAATTCAGTAATTCAGAGAAATATCGAGCCAACTCCTTACAATTATCCTGGTTAGACAGCGCGAGTTTTCCGTCTTGTTTTCGGAAGCATAAATTCTGTGGGGTGTATCCACGGATTCTTCCTGCGAAAGTCCTGTAGAAGTCTCGCATATTGTGATCTTGGAAATCTTTTTCTATAGATTCCAGTTGGTCCTTCATGTATCTCCTCTTTGTTTGCCTGATTACTTTTGACGTTTCCTTCCTTGTCTGAAGATAGTGTTGTTGAGCCTCGAGTGACTTCTTACAGTTATATTTCTGAAAGGCTCTCTTCCGCTTTTCCAGTGCTTCTTCACATGCAGAGTCCCACCAAGGGTGTTTCGTATTCTTCTTCATTTGAATCGTCTCTTTAGCTCTTGTAATGATCTTGTCATGGAACTGTTGCCAGGTGTCCGCCTTTTCCTTTTCCCATTCTTCTTTTATGTTAGTTTCCTTTATCTATTTCGTGTCGAACTTCTGAAGATGACATTTCTTATAGTGGATTCTTTTCGGGGTAAATTTCACTTTGATACGCACTAAATAATGGTCAGAATCAATATTCGCTCCTCTTCGAACTTGAACATCATGAATTTCTTTCTGTAAAGGATGTGTGATGGCTACATGGTCAATCTGATATTCTCCAAGAGATTGTAAAGGTGATCTCCAGGTCTTCTCTTTTCGAGGATGCTTCCTCAGAGAGATGGACATTACCTTCAAGTTGTTCTGTTGACAGAGCTCAATAAGTCTCATGCCATTCTTGTTGGTGAATTTATGAGCTGGATATTTGCCTACGGTCTTTTGGTATTCTTTTTCCCTACCAATCTGTTCATTGAAATCACCTAGCAATATCTTTGTATCTTCTCTGGGGACTGCTGCCAAGATTTGTTCGAGATTAGACCAGAATTGTTCTACTTTCTGTAAGTCCTTCTTATTTTCGATGTTCGTAGGGGCATGTACATTAATTATTGTGTATCTTTTGTTCGCACATTGTACGCGCATCGTCATTACTCTATTACTTATGGGAGTGACTTCTTTGATCGAATCAACAATGCTTTTGCGGACTACAAAAGCCATGCCCAAGAGAGGGGTGGCACCTCTTCCTATTCGTTTGTCTGTTTTACTTTTGAAAATACGATAATTACCATAGTCTAGTGTGTTTTCATCCGTAAGGCGTGTTTTCTTGAAGAGCTAGTATCTGTATCCTTTGTCGATCTAGTTCTGATGTTAAGGTGTGTAGTTTGCCTGGTTGTAGTAACGTGTTAATGTTGAAGGTCCCGATGTATGTGGGTTTCTTTGATGGTAGTTTGCCAGAGAACTCCGACTTTCTCTGTGATCGTGGTAGTCCAGGTCCCCCAGAATCCGAAGACCTGGTTGCCGTCCATTGACGGGTGGATTGGTTACCACCTGGGGTAATTCTGTAATTGCTCTCACGAATCATAATTGCTTGTAATCAAGGATTAGTTCAGTGTTTCCACTGAGAGTTTAGGACCAGGGATTGCTAGTTCCTGGAACGTAATTTGTACAGCCGTACCAACTAGGTAAACAGACGTTGACCACTTTGCCGCTCGATCCAAGTCAGACGCGAAGTGGATTTCATTTTTGGTTCTTCCGCCCTCTCTGCCATTGAGACATAAGTCCTCTTCTGCCATCGAAGCCGTTGACCACAGTTCTATTCAGCTCAGTTGATCCGCGAGTGCTTATTTGACTAGGTCTTATTCGCACCTGTCCTTATACCTACAGGAAACTTCCCCTATTAGCCATTGGGACGCGCCGTGTCGGGGTTGAGAGCCCCATCCCAGTGTCTCACGCAGGGTTATGCTTAGCTCGTACTTAGTTCGGGACTAAACCCCCACGTGAACTGACCAGGTAATAATGTAGTATGCTATCCAGTACAGAAGTGTCGCATTGCCGGTCATAAAGATGGCTGACAAATAGTGGCCGGCTGTGTGACCTAGGTAACGCCGAGAATATAAAGAATAGTGCATATCTTATTCGAGGTTTCTATGGAAATAATGACAAAGGAAACAAAAACGGGGCAGTTAGGTCAAAAGTGCTATTCAGATATATGAAGTGCCCTCTAGATAGTGTTATCTATGGAATATTTGCCGCAATTACCAAGATGGCGGACATTTATGGCTCAAAATTCATATTAAATACTACCCCAAAAACACTATTATACAAGAACAAAATCACAAGATAACACTAACTTTTAGCACCAAAAGTTAAACCACCATTATTCCTCGGAAGCCACAAACAAAGTACAGTTCTTCTGTATAAGCCGATACAAGACGCAGCACCATTATTATTATTATTATTATTATTATTATTATTATTATTATTATTATTATTATTATTATTATTATTATTATTATTATCCAGAAGTCACGCTGTCGCCAACCTACGTTACCAATTCATGTGCCCGTGTGCCCTTCGATCGCCTCTTACGACAGGCAAGAGATACTGTAGACGTGTTTTACCCCGCACAGACTAATATTTTGCCCGCCTGTTGGCAGTTATCGTTAAAGTGACAAGTCTATATGGTCTGACACCGTAGTTAGCCGGTTCGAGTCCCATTGGGCGAACACATTTTCATCATCATGTTAGCTGGCGTCCGCCTCTGTGGTGTAGTGGTTAGCGTGATTAGTTGCCACCCCCGGAGGCTCGGGTTCGATTCGCGGCTCTGCCACGAAATTTGAAAAGTGGTACGAGGGCTGGAACGGGGTCCACTCAGCCTCGGGAGGTCAACTGAGTAGAGGTGGGTTCGATTCCCACCTCAGATATCCTGGAAGTGGTTTTCCGTGGTTTCCCACTTCTCCTCCAGGCGAATGCCGGGATGGTACCTAACTTAAGGCCACGGCCGCTTCCTTCCCTCTTCCTTGCCTATCCCTTCCAATCTTCCCATCCCTCCACAAGGCCCCTGTTCAGCATAGCAGGTGAGGCCGCCTGGGCGAGGTACTGGTCATACTCCCCAGTTGTATCCCCCGACCAAGAGTCTGAAGCTCCAGGACACTGCCCTTGAGGCGGTAGAGGTGGGATCCCTCGCAAAAGTCCGAGGGAAAAACCGAACCTGGAGGGTAAACAGATGATGATGATGATGATGATGATGATGATGATGATGATGATGATGATGATGATGATGTTAGCTGGCAGGATAGCAAAGGTGGTGATAATACATTCTGATCACAAGATTCCGTGCCAAAAGCCTTGGATCCAATTCCAAATCTCTTCAGTGTTAGCCTGGAGTAAGGGCATATATCGTCCGGCCCCGCGGTGTAGGCGGTGGGGCAACGCGTCCGCCTGTCACCCGGCGGCCCCGGGCTCGATTCCCGGCCGGGTCAGGTTTTTTAATTGTAATGATTAATATCCCTGCCCTGGGGACTGGGTGTTTGTGACGTCCTTAACCTTCCTTTCCTCACACACAACATTCCACACTACAGCCATTCCAATTACACGCAGGTTCACACAATATGGAGCCAGTAGAGGCAAAAGATCCACATGGGTCGACGCCCTGAACAAATAGCATTTGAAGAAAATTAAAAAAAATAATTAAGAGGCCATATATCGCTTTTGATGGTGATTCGTCTTTCGAATGGAGACGTTAAGACTTGAGCAGATCCCTTAGTGAAATTCGCCGGGTGTAGTCTATGAGCCGGTACCAGTTTATCCCTCTCCCTTCCAATGATCATATATCACGTCATTCATTTCATCTAATTAATTCCTTAGACCGTTGACGTCAAGAAGGGCATTCGGTCATAAAAACTCGCTATGAAGATCCATAACTTCATACCCGACCCGTAGAGAAACGGGACGAGGGTTGGACGCACACACACACGGACACACACGGACACACACACACACACACACAGACACACACACACACACACACACACACGCACGCACGCGCGTTCTTTCTAGACTATCATTGGTATCTATAATATGGTCAATTGTATTCCTCCGTTACACTGAGTTACAGGTTGGGAGTTTACTCTTTGTACCACCCATATGTATAAGCGTCCGGAGTAGAGCAAGTACGTATCATATTGGATCTTCGTCACAAATTACGATTTTGAGGTAGAATGTTTGAGGTACGTAAGTTGCATCGTAGAAGGGGTAAACCGGGTGAGTTGTTCGTGTGGTTAGGGGCACACGACTGTGAGCCTACATCCAAGAGGTAGTGTGTTCGAACCCCCACTGTCGGCAGTCCTGAAGATGGTTTTTCGTGGTTTCCCATTTTCACACCAGGCAAATACTGGGGCTGTACTTTAATTAAGGCCATGGCCGCTTTTTTTTCACTCCTAGGCCTTTCCTATCCCATCGTCGCCATAAGACCAATCTGTGTCGGTGCGAGGTAAAAAAATCAATAAAAAGAAAGGGTGTATCAGGTATTCTTCTTTTAACAAGCTGGCTAAATATCAGCAAACCCAGCAGTCCAGGGGTAGCGAACCTGCCTCTTACCCGGAGGCCTGGGTTCAGTTCCCGCTCTGAAGCGCTACCTGTCAGATAGTTCCTCAGTCGTCTTATTGGACTAAGTTTGGGGGACGGATGCTAGGCTACCGGGTAAGATGGTTCCTATTCTTCATCATCATCTTCTTATCATTACGGAGCGAATTGGGGCGCGCAGCTGTGAGCTTGCATTCGGGAGATAGTGGGTTCGAACCCCACTGTCGGCACTCCTGAAGATGGTTTTCCGTGGTTTCCCATTTACACAGCAGGCAAATGTTGGGGCTGCACCTCAGTTAAGGCCATGGCTGCTTCCTTCCCATTTCTAGCCATTTCCCATCGCATCATCACCATAAGACCTATCTGTGTCGGTGCGACGTTAAAGCAACTTGTAAAAATTATTATTATTATTATTATTATCATTATTATTATTATTATTATTATTATTATTATTATTATTATTATTATTATTATTATTATTATTATTATTATTACGTCAATATCATGTGCTTGCTTTTATTGATAAGTATCTTGAATTTTCGTTGGAATTTTTAGTTCTTCCGGTCGGGTTCTGCTAAGTAAACTTCCATTATACACACTATCGGGGTTGACATTTTAAAATTGAACCTCGGAACTGTGTATATTCCCAGTTCTGTTATGGAGATTGATAAACATGTTCAGTACTATAATATATTGAGGAGTGGGGAACTTAATAATGTTCTGTACATATATTTCTCATGTCATTACTGTTGTATATCAGCTTTATTTGACGAGAGGGATAAAAGTGAAGTGTGAACATATTCGCATTGGTTTATTTTCGCATAAAGTTTATCGGGAATTTGAATAACATGTTTATGAGGTGATTATTTTGAGTTCAAGGCTATTTTGGAAATGTTCTGTAATTACTGCATGATAATTTAAACAAGTGTAGAAGTTATTAATGAATACAGGATTTTACCATCTGTTGCTGCATCGCTCTCCAAATTGAAAAAGAATACCATGCAATTAATCCAGCATTTCATCGTTATTATTTTAAAAAGTGTCTGTTTTAATTCTAATTAACTTAGTACCTTCGCATGTCCAGTGAAAATTTACTCCACGACCCAATTTAATTAAGTTACCATGCTTCAGATCAGTTATTTAAAGAAATATTGATTTCAGATTATTTTCTGTGTTTCTTTTAGTTTTAAGATCGAAGGTTTGACTCTTACACAAAAGGATCTAGATTTATTTTACTCTCCAAGGATCGAATGAGGAAGATCCTATGAAATGTTTTCACGTAGTATTATTATATCAAGAGCTCAGCTTGAAGGTAAATTAAAATAGGTCCTGCGGGACAAAATGCTGGCAATTTGTGGGGCCTAAAAAATCCATAAAAAATTGTCATTATTGGGACGTAATCCCCCTAAAATAATAAAAATACATATATAATTACCTTAAAGTCACGGGTATATTCAGCCTAAAAGTGAATTGCTAAAAATTGCATATATATGGTGGAAGAGAACGTTTGACGCTCAGAAACTTAGTAGCTGCAACATTATAGTTTGCAATTTGTAGGTGTTGGGTTACTATCTTTGTGCTTTAGCGTTATTCAAATTATTGTTGAAATTTACCATAAGATATTAACAGGACAAAGATGAGAATTAGTAATAAGTGTTTAACAGTGTTTGAAAAATAAATATGAAAATGAGAGTGAGAAATAACGGTAGCTTTCTTAAGTTTGATTCAGGAATTCGGTAAGCAAGTAAATGAAAACCTAAAATTCTAAAACAAATTTATGAATGAACATTGAACAATTATACTTGATTTGTGTCAAATTGTATGACTTTTCCTTTTTGAGGACAATTCAATGCCATAATCTAGAACAGTCAGTGGCGAAGCTCTTAAGCGGCTTTTGAGGCCTAGCCTACCCAAAAAATGAGTTATTATACCTACTAACAAAATAATTTCTCAATAACGATGTTTTTTTTTGCTAGGGGCTTTACGTCGCACCGACACAGATAGGTCTTAAGGCGACGATGGAAAAGGAAAGACTAGGAGTTGGAAGGAAGCGGTCGTGGTCTAAATTAAGGTGCAGTCCCAGCATTTGCCTGGTGTGCAAATGGGGAAACCACGGAAAACCATCTTGAGTGCTGCCGACAGTGGGATTCAAACATACCATCTCCCGGATGCAATCTCACAGCCGCGCGCCCCTAACCGCATGGTCAACTCACCCGGTCAATAACGATGTATGCTGAGCTACAGTAATTATAAATATTAAAGCCAAAATGTTAGTATAACGATGTATCATATCATTTTACTTCACTCCTTTCGATCATACATCAAATTCACTGTTATGACATTCCACCTAGTAGAGAAAGTATAGTGCTTGAGGCTTTTGGCGCTAGTCACAGTACGTTCTACGAAAGGTTGTGCAGAGGGGATTATCTATCCCCCCAACACGAGAGAATGTTTACAGCCAGTGAGCCAAGGTTCTGGCTAGCCTCAGCAGCGCCTCGCGTGTAATATTGGTGTTCTGTGATGGTACTTAATTGTTGTGTGTTTCATTAGAAGTGCATATGCATGTGAGTGTTACAATTTTGTGTAAAAATGGCACATACTGAGATAACATTGAGGCCATTATTTGCTGAATTACAAGAGAAACCGTTTCCACCCCGGATGGATGAAACAGTATCTGCTTACAAGATAGGAGATCGACACCACACTTACATACTAAAATAACAGACGGAAGACAAAATAGAATTTTTCAATTTATAATATTGATTAGTGTTTCAAGGAAAGAATAGTTGATATCTTTTGCAACGAGGAATCATTTTTAACAGGTTGTTTTACGTCGCGGCGACACAGGTAGGTCTTATGGCGAAGTTGGTATAGGATAGGGCTAGGAGTTGGAAGGAAGTGGCCATGGATTTAATTAAGGTAGAGCCCCATCATTTGACTGGTGAGAAAATCGGAAACCCCGGGAAACCATCTTCAGGGCCGTCGAGAGTGGGGTTCGAACCCACTATCTCCCAAATACTGGATACTGGCCGCACTTAAGCGACTGCAGCTACCAAGCTCTGTGACGAGAAATCGACGCATGGACCTGTTATATAAAAAGTATAAGGTAAGCAAATTTCTTCAACCTGCCCACTGTTCGCACCTTCGTTTCGCCACTGAGAATGGTTATCTCCAGTTCCGTATATCTAAGTATTTGATGAGACCACTGACACTGTGGGATCAGTTTGGAAACACTGTTATTCTAAACTAAAAACGAAGGAAAATGTGTTCATAGAAATTAGGACCTTTTAGAAGAAATGTTGCAGGGGGGCATGGAAACAATCCTATTGGGCTATGTACGAAAATTTATCTGTCAACAAATTTTAACAACTTACCAGCGACAGGAAATTACAGTGGTTATTATAATACATTTTTTGTGCCTTTGTGTCCTTGGTTTGCTAATAATGATACTTTCTTAGAGAACCCCTGATTTTCATAATTTTGACTAATTTGGTTTAAGGCATAACGTGGACTCTTTTACCACTCCTTGCAAACCTACAGTGACGCCTGGACACTGCAGTGATGTCACAGGGTACAAAGTTGAATATAATTGATCTAGAAGTTCCCGGTACCAAAATTAGGGTATCTCAGTTCCTATAAATACACTGACTGACAGAGCAAATGCAACACCAAGGAGGAGTGGTTCGAAAGGGATGAAAGTTGGGGAAAAAACAGAGTCGGCACGGAAGAATAATTGATGTTTATTTCAAACCGATATGCAGGTTACACAATGCGCACGGCATCGACTCAGTAGGATGTAGGACCACCGCGAGCGGCGATGCACGCAGAAACACGTCGAGGTACAGAGTCAATAAGAGTGCGGATGGTGTCCTGAGGGATGGTTCTCCATTCTCTGTGAACCATTTGCCACAGTTGGTCGTCCGTACGAGGCTGGGGCAGAGTTTGCAAACGGCGTCCAATGAGATCCCACACGTGTTCGATTGGTGAGAGATCCGGAGAGTACGCTGGCCACGGAAGCATCTGTACACCTCGTAGAGCCTGTTGGGAGATGCGAGCAGTGTGCGGGCGGGCATTATCCTGCTGAAACAGAGCATTGGGCAGCCCCTGAAGGTACGGGAGTGCCACCGGCCGCAGCACATTCTGCACGTAGCGGTGGGCATTTAACGTGCCTTGAATACGCACTAGAGGTGACGTGGAATCATACGCAATAGCGCCCCAAACCATGATGCCGGGTTGTCTAGCGGTAGGGCGCTCCACAGTTACTGCCGGATTTGACCTTTCTCCACGCCGACGCCACACTCGTCTGCGGTGACTATCACTGACAGAACAGAAGCGTGACTCATTGGAGAACACGACGTTCCGCCATTCCCTCATCCAAGTCGCTCTAGCCCGGCACCATGCCAGGCGTGCACGTCTATGCTGTGGAGTCAATGGTAGTCTTCTGAGCGGACGCCGGGAGTGCAGGCCTCCTTCAACCAATCGACGGGAAATTGTTCTGGTCGATATTGAAACAGCCAGGGTGTCTTGCACATGCTGAAGAATGGTGGTTGACGTGGCGTGCGGGGCTGCCACCGCTTGGCGGCGGATGCGCCGATCCTCGCGTGCTGACGTCACTCGGGCTGCGCCTTGACCCCTCGCACGTGCCACATGTCCCTGCGCCAACCATCTTCGCCACAGGCGCTGCACCGTGGACACATCCCTACGGGGATCGGCTGCAATTTGACGAAGCGACCAACCTGCCCTTCTCAGCCCGATCACCATACCCCTCGTCAAGTCGTCTGTCTGCTGGAAATGCCTCCGTTGACGGCGGCCTGGCATTCTTAGCTATACACGTGTCCTGTGGCACACGACAACACGTTCTACAATGACTGTCGGCTGAGAAATCACGGTACGAAGTGGGCCATTCGCCAACGCCGTGTCCCATTTATCGTTCGCTACGTGCGCAGCACAGCGGCGCATTTCGCATCATGAGCATACCTCAGTGACGTCAGTCTACCCTGCAATTGGCATAAAGTTCTGACCACTCCTTCTTGGTGTTGCATTTGCTCTGTCAGTCAGTGTACGTATTTTGATTTGAATTATTTAGCGGTTGAAACTACCGCTGATATCTATGACGAGTGCCACATTCGAGGTTAAGGAGCTCTCGACCTTTAGATACCCATTCAGTGAGCTTTGTAAAGTCTGAAAGTCTGGTTACGGGCTGGAAAAGAAGAAACTCTATTTATGCCACGGAGTCAGACCTTGTGTAGTAAATACTGTTTTCTGTGGCCCAGATGATTGGTAGATGCCCTGATAAAGATTTTCGGGTGTGCTTACACTATACCGTAATCTCCATGCTATTGTGCAATACCCCCAACAACCTTAACAGAGGTGATACTTTATCTGAATGTAACATCTGGAAACTGATCTTACAACACCATATAGTAGGACAAAGGAGCCCCATGCAGTACCATACAGTATTAGTTTCCCCTCGAGAACCGAATCTGAAAGATAAATTCACCATGCTCTCCCTTTGTCAGTCCAGTCTTGACAAAGCCTGTTCGAAACACGGCAAAATGTTCACAGCTCACAAACTTAGGATGCAACTTAACCACCCAACTCACCATTGACATCTTAGTAAGTAAAATCTGTTATTCGGTGATAAAATCGATGCCATTCAGTCCTTTCCGTCTAGTTTTTGACATCGTATTTACAGTATTTACCGACTTATAGTGTTAGCCAGGATAACACACCACCACTTCCCTCTCCTTGAGATGTCCCTAAACGTATACAATTGAAGGTTTGCTTTTTGTGATTTCCCAAGGTCAAATTTCATATCTGTAAGTCACCACACTCCAAACAAAGGTTTTAGTAATTTTCTTCCTAGTCACCGAACTGATGTGTTAATTTAGAAGCAAATTTTATTTGATCTGGAAAACTTCTTTCCCTATTGCTATCCTCGTGTTGACCTGAGTAAGGCATCTGTTTTCATACTCATTGACACTTCCTAAATAGCTATGCCTTGATATATACTTATTAAATTTGGCCTAGTTTTATATTTGCATCAGTTTTACTGTCTGTTTTTCGACTACCATGATCTTTGTCTTCTTTGAAGTTATTCTCAGTTCGAATTTCTCCAAACTTTTGCTTAGTGTGTCGACTATGGTATTCATTTCCTGTTCGTTGTCAGCAATATCATCGGCAAGACGAACACAATGAATTCGTTTGCTTCCTTATGCCTTCTTCATTCTCGTCATTTCACCACCTTTGAACAAATTGAGCAGTTAGGGATTTATGGGACGACCTTGTCTCATCCATCTTTTTACTTTCGTTTCCTTTCACTTCTATTACTGTGCTTTGAAATTTCTAAAAATATCAAAGTTCCAATAAAATCCAACCTTTTTCATGGTTTGAAACAGAAATTCCCAATCAACGTGGCTGTTCAAATACCACATCACCATTCGGCATAGCTCTGTTCACATCTGTGTGCTGGCTGAGAGGTAGAATCAATGAAGGAGCAAGCAGTGTTGAAATGTGTTTACACCAGGCCTTTCCTCTCCATATAGCTGGAATTAATCCAGCACTGAGCGTTGGCAGGCTTGTTGTAATTGCCTACTCGAATCCGGTGCTTGATGTTCCAGTAAATGCCAGTGAAGCTAGGAAATGGCTTGTCAAAGACGGTATTACATTCAATGGAAATGATAACTACTGTCATATCTGCTGTAAATGTGAGGAAATTCATACTATTGTGTCTACGTCTCAAAGGAAGATGGAAGACAAGAAAACAAAAATTTTGACGAATTCCAATTTTCGTCTCACCGAGATATTCATAATTTCCTAATTAAATTGGTGTAATATTTTGAGAAATTTATCTCGGAAACAAGTCTTTTATATTTACTGAAATGAAATGGCGTATGGCTTTTAGTGCCGGGAGTGTCAGGGGACAAGTTCGGCTCGCCAAATGCAGGTCTTTTGATTTGAATCCCGTAGACGACCTGCGCGTCGTGATGAGGATGAAATGATGGTGAAGACGACACATACACCCAGCCCCCATGCCAGCGAAATTAACCAATAAGTTTAAAATTCCCGACCCTGCCGGGGATCGAACACGCGGCCCCTGTGGCCAAAGGCCAGCAGGTTAAGCATTTAGCCATGGAGCATTTACTAAAATCATCGTTAAAATGATTAGCTTTTTCACACGCTTCTTGCGATACCTCCAGGTTTCCAAAACCAAACGACGGAGAAGGTTTTTTCTACTAATTTTTAAGAACAGTTTCATTATTTACGTTGGTAGCTTTGCCACAAAAATATGGATGCCAAGACTGAGGTGCCTGGTTTGTGATTCAGTGCTTCATTCTATAAATATACATAACTAGTAGAAGTACCCGTTCTTCGTACGGGTTATCAGAAACTGGCTTTAGTTACCCATCCTGTCGGAGTGACTGACTTCATTAGATATTTATATCATTGGTGTATTTACTTAAGTACGTAGAAATTATTTGTGATGTTTGGAATTATAGTGTATCTTCTTCTTCTTCTTTTATTCATGGGGGCCTCCAAATATTAGTTTATAATTAGCGTCGACCTCTAAGATCTTTTGCTCCCATGTTTTTCCTTCATTCCCACCTAGATACACCTGCTCCCTTCACAAATCTGCAGGTTTAGTGTAAGTATACTTCCGCTAGATAGTACCACAAATATAAATATTATTGAATGTATTTGTTTGATCCGACATTTCGTAACTATTACAAATGATCAAGGAAATACGCGATGCATAAAAGAAACTACTACAATTATCAGGAATTATAATTCTCAGGGCTTGTCACTCATGTCGCATATCATATAATGAATCTGAGTATCATGTTGAGAATTTTTTAAAGTCATGGGCGCACTATCTTGACAATTTTATTGTGTACAGTATATAGGTTGTTTTCATGGTTACAATGATCGTAAAAGTGGACCAAAATATCGGTACTAATAACATCAGTGATCCTACTACTCCACGATTTGATAGAAAATACTTTAAACTATAGGTAACAGACTCCGCAAAATGCTGAAACCTAAGCCAGTACGTAAAAGCGGAGGCCTGTCGGCAACCGCTGGTCACTGTACTACGGAGATCTCCGGGGCTATTATTTTTATACTTCACTCCCCTTCCATCCCCGCCCAAAGGAGTGCTATGAGCGTCTTACACAACAGTTTATTTTTTCCAGATAGTAAGTCATATGGGTATCAATTTTGGTTGGCAGCTATGCCCAAACGTACATGCATAATCTAGCTCCCGTAGAATCCTGGAACTGACGTTGCCATGGTTACGGCCGTTCGTTTCTTTATCCGATTCCTAGAGCAGGGGTAGTGTGGTTCCAATATCTCCATAACAGTTGGTTTTAGGGTCTTAAAACATGGCTTTCGGGCCCGAAGGGTTTACCGAGTTTTGTTCTTTGCGTCAAGGGGCTTAAAATGAACCTTGTCTCGTCCTTGTACGACACATTCGATTTCGCCTATATTAGCCTATTATATTAATATTTTTATATCTCCCCCCGTCGCCCCTCACCTCGAATTGTTTTGAAAATAAAATACAGCCCACGTTACTCACTGGCAATGTAGCTTTATATAGGTGAGGTAATTTTAAAATTTTTGAGTCTATCTGTTACAAACAAATATACAAATTTTCCTCTTTATAATATTAGTATAGAAGTATAGATTACATCCCTACACATACGGTTGGCGTCAGGAAAGACATCCAGCCGTAAAACAGGGTCAAATCCACATGTGCGACACAGTTTGCACCCGCAACCCCACAGGTGTGGGTAAAGCAATAGAAGAAGAAGATACTCATTTTTAAATTCACACGCTTTTTTATTCTTTTAACCCCCTTAAGTGGATTTTCCGAAAAGAGTGTGTTCATTTTTAAAGGAGATTCCAAGTACCAAAATTTAAAGTCTGTAACATCTTTATTTTTTGAGATGTATGTATCCTCATATAAATAATTCAACTCCTTCCTCACTTCTTTCACCCCCCCCCGCCCCTTAGGTCGATTTTCTGAAAACGAATATTTGTGTTCTTTTATTTTTAAAGGGGATTCCATATATCAATTTTCATGTCTGTAACATGTTAGGTTTTTGTGATTTATTGTAGATAATTTCGCTGCTGTAGAATCCTGGAGCTGACGTTGCCATGGTTACGGCAGTTCATAACTTTATCCGATTCCTAGAGCAGGATTAGTGGGGTGCCAATATCTCCGTAACGGTTGGTTTTAGGGCCTTAAAACATGGTTTTGGGGCCCGTACGGCTTACAGAGTTTTGTTCTTTGCGCCAAGAGGATTAAATTGAGCTCTGTCTCGTCCTTATACGACAAATTCGATATTTTGCCTATATTAGCCTATTATTTTTATATTACTCCCCCCTCGTGCCACAACCTCGAATTGTTTTGAAAATAAAATACAGCCCATGTTACTCACTGGCAATGTAGCTTTCTACAGGTGAAGTAATTTTTAAAATAGGTTGAGTAGTTTTTGAGTCTATTCGTTACAAACATACAAATATTTCCTCTTTATAAATTAGTATAGACTACTCTGATGGCAATTTCTTTTACATTATATATTTTTGTGCGTACATTTCTCAAATACAGAAAGAAGAAAAATATTTTCATTCTCTAAAAGAACTAAATCAATCAATCAATCAAATCAATCAATCAATCAATCAATCAATCAATCAATCAATCAATCAATCAATCAATCAATCAATCAATCAATCAATCAATCAATCAATCAATCAATTACTACTGATCTGTATTTAGGGCAGTCGCCCAGGTGGCAGATACCATATCTGTTGTTTTCCTAGCCATTTCTTAAATTATTTCAAGGAAATTGGAAATTTATTGAACATATCCCTTGGTAAGTTATTCCAATCACTAACTCCTCTTCCTATAAATGAATATTTGCCCCAATTTATCCTCTTGAATTCCAACTGTATCTTCATATTGTGATCTTTCCTACATTTAAAGACGCCACTCAAACGTATTCGTCTACTAAAGTCATTCCACGCCATCTCTCCGCTGACAGCTCGGAACATACAACTTAGTCGAGCAGCTCGTCTCCTTTCTCCCAAGTCTTCCCAGCCCAAACTTTGCAACATTTTTGTAACGCTACTCTTTTGTCAGAAATCACCCAGAACAAATCGAGCTGCCTTTTTTAGGATTTTTTCCAGTTCTTGATCAAGTAATCCTGGTGAGGGTCCCATACACTGGAACCATGCTCTAGTTCGGGTCTTACCAGGGACGTATATGCCCTCTCCTTTACATCCTTACAACAACCCCTAAATACCCTCATAACCATGTGCAGATATCAGTACCCTTTATTTACAGTCATATTTATGTAATTACCCCAATGAAGATCTTTCGTTATATTAAGACATAAGTACATACAATGATCCCCAAAGGGAACATTCAACCCATCAACGCAGTAATTAAAACTGAGAGGACTTTTGCAGTTGCTCACAATCTTGTAACTTATTTATTACTCTGTACAGAATAACATCATCTGCAAAAAGCCTTATCTCTGATTCCACTTCTTTACACATATCATTTAATATATATATATATTAAATGCGCGAACAAAACCTACGCCCTAGTTAACGCACATGCTCCTACAAACGATAAGAACAAGTCTCATCCAGACGAAGTTGATAATTTCTGGGACCTACTGGATGAAAAATTAAACAAAATCCCCAAACACCATGTCAAGCTTCTTTTGGGTGACTTCAATGCCCAACTAGGTCGTGAACAGAAGTACAAGAAAGTTATAGGAAATTACCCTGCTCACAAAAGAACCAATCCCAACGGCAAAAGACTGGTGTCCATTTGCGAAAATCACAACCTGCAGGTCATGTCGACCCACTTTTGCCATCTACCCAGAAAGCAAATGACTTGGCGTTCTCCCGTCCAAGCTCTCGGAGAGTTCCAAATTGATCATGTTGCAATCTCCAGGATAAACAGCCCTGAGATTATGAATGTCAAGGTAAAGAAAGGCATCGATGTGGCCTCAGATCATTATATCTCTCTTATCAAATTCAAACCAATTCCCGCAAACACAAGGAAGACAACCAAACAGATCACACGCTTCGACAATGATAAACTTCGGCAAAGGGTCGAGGAGTTCCAGGAGAAGGCTAGACCAAATGACTGTGACTTTAACAACGCCAAAAGTCTCCTTGTTGAGGCCGCCAAAGATGTTGCAGAAATCAAGAGAAGCAAAAAGCATGCCTGGTGGAATAATATCTGCGAATCAGTCCTCCAAGAAAGACTCAATGCGTGGAAAGAGTACTACTCTACGAAATCAGAAAATGATTGGGAAACCTACAAAATCCAACGTGCCCAAGCAGCTAGGGTGTTCAGAACTGAGAAACGTAAATACGAAAAATCTCTCATTGAAAAGATAGAACAAAACTTTAGGAAGAATGAAAGCAGAGAGCACTACAGAGCCTTCAAACACAAACTCACTGGCTATAAACCAGCATCTCTATGCTTTGAGCGAAAGGACGGCACACTGGCGACGTCAAATGAAGAAAATTGCAGCATTCTGGCAGATTACTTCAAGAATTTACTTAATTGCTCTAAACCGCAAAGCGCCATTGAGACCAAGGAACCCTTACTCAGGTACCCAGATTCCAGACCACCCGACAGAGATGAAATCAAGCGCCACATTGCCCGTCTCAAAAATAACAAAGCGCCGGGGGAAGACTCAGTAGTAGCAGAACTATGGAAATATGCCCCAGAAGAATCACTTGATATCTTGCAAAAGCAAATAGAAGAAATTTGGAACAAGGAGACCCTACCCGAAGATTGGAAAATAGCTTTGATCCATCCATTACA
The DNA here is from genome assembly GCF_040414725.1 of Anabrus simplex. Taxonomy (NCBI): domain Eukaryota; kingdom Metazoa; phylum Arthropoda; class Insecta; order Orthoptera; family Tettigoniidae; genus Anabrus; species Anabrus simplex. Next base: position 1,030,197,855 of record NC_090265.1, on the reverse strand, counting down.
CAAAAAAAGGCAGTATGAAGAACATCAACAACTACAGAGGAATATCTTTGCCACCCGTGACTTACAAAATTCTATCACTTGCCATCCTGGAGCGTTTGGAAGCACAAGTGAAACATCAAATAGGTGAATACCAAGGAGGGTTCAGAAAAGGTCGCTCAACAGCTGAACAGATTCAAAATCTCAAAACGATAATCAGATATTGTACACTAAGGTCCAAGCAGTATGTGTCTGTCTTTGTGGACTTTAAGAAAGCGTACGACTCCATTGACCGGGAAGTCCTTCTAAACATCTTAAACGAATTTGGAGTTGATTTGAAACTGCTGGCATTAATTAGAGCCACCCTGATCGATACAAAATCCAAGGTGAAGTTCCACGGATATCTCTCGCATTCCTTTGACATCAAAACAGGAGTCCGACAAGGTGATGGGCTATCCCCGATACTCTTCAACTGTGTTCTTGAAAAGATCATCAGAACCTGGCGGGTGAGATTACAGGAAACCAACTACACTCCATTGAGAATAGGAACCAAATCCAAGGGGATCGCAACAGACTGCTTAGAATTTGCCGATGATATTGCTGTTCTCTCAAACGACATAGAATCCGCTAGAGCTCAAGTTGAAATTTTAAAGGAAATTGCCGAACAAACTGGTTTGCAGATATCGTTTGAGAAAACAGAAGTAATGACTAACATCAAAGAGGCTCCACCAAAACTCCATACAAAATACGGGGACATCACCCGAGTAGACAAATTCAAATACCTGGGTGAGATCATCATGAAAAATGGACTGGACAAAGAAGCACTTCAGGAGCGAGTACGCAAACTGGAAGCCTACCAAACATCCCGCACAATCTACAACAAAAAATGCCTTTCCCAAAACACCAAGATACGTCACTATGAAACAGTTCTGAAGCCAGTAGTTCTATATGCAGCCGAAACCCTGTCTCTAAATGCCAACAAAGGACTCCTTGCAGAACTGGAGAAAAGAGAACGCAAAATTGTGAGAGGAATCTTGGGATCAAAGTACAGAAATGGAATCCATCAAAAGAGATCCAACAAGGAAGTCTACAGAAAAATAGAGAAAATTACCGACACAATCAGAAAAAGGCGGGCACGATTTTACGGTCATCTGAAAAGAATGGACAGAAGAAAGTTAACTAAAGAAATCTTTCACTTTTTGATTCAAAACCCAAAACCACAAAGAAATACCAAAGAAGACCCGCAAATGCTACATATCTCAGCTGAAGACGCCCTCAATAGAGATCTCTTCCGCAAGAAAATATTGACGAACGGGCTAAACCGAGACGAGCAACCGAAGAGAAGACACGGTGCCCCTTGGACAGAGGAGCGTAAGCAGGCCCACTCACAAAGAATGAGGGAAATTTGGGCTCTAAAGAAGGCCAAGTTCAGTGTCAAATGCGACAAGACTTAACGGGGTCCTTGATGGCCCCAGCGAATTATATATATATAATAAAACATAAAGGTCCAATAATACTGTCTTGAGGAATTACCCTCTTAATTATTACAGGGACAGATAAAGCTTCGTCTACTCTAATTCACTGAGTTCTATTTTCTAGAGACATAGCCACCCATTCAGTCACTCTTTTGTCAAGTCCAGTTGCACTAATTTTTGCAAGTAGTCTCCCATGATCTACCCTATCAAATGCCTTACAGAGGTCAATTGCGATACAGTCCAATTGATCTCCTGAATCCAGGTTATCTGCTATATCTTGCTGGTATCCTACAAGTTGAGCTTCAGTGGAACAGATTTTCCTAAAACCAAAGTACCCTCCATCAAACCAGTTATTAATTTCGCAAACATGTCTAATACAATCAGAAAGAATGCTTTCCCAAAGCTTACATGCAATGCATGTCAAACTGACTGGCCTGAAATTTTCAGCTTTATTCTATCACCCTTTCCTTTATACACAGGGGCTACTATAGCAACTATCCATTCATTTGGTATAGCTCCTTCAACCAAACAAACCTCAAATAAGTACTTCAGATATAGTACTATATCCCAACACATTGTCTTTAGTATATCCCCCGAAACCTTATCAATTCCAGCTGATTTTTTAGTGTTTAACTCTTGTATCTTACTGAAAATGTCATTGTTGTCATAAGTAAATTTAAATACTTATTTAGCGTTAGTCACCTCCTCTACTTGGACATTATCCTTGTAACCCACAATCTTTACATATTGCTGACTGGATACTTCTGCCTTTTGAAGATCGTCATTAATGACTCCTGGAATATCCTTCTTGGAACCTGTTTCTGCCTTAAAGTACCTATACATACTCTTCCATTTTTCACTAAAATTTGTCTGACCGCCAATTATGCTTGCCATCATGTTATCCTTCGCTGACTTCCTTGCTAGATTCAATTTCCTAGTAAGTTCCTTGAATTTCTCCTTACTTCCACAGCCATTTCTAACTCTATTGCTTTCCAACCTTAGTCTCTCTACTTCTCTGTTGTAATATATTGGATCTTTACCATTCCTTATCACCTTTAAAGGTACAAACCTATTTTCACATTCCTCATCAATTGCTTTAAACCCATCCCAGAGTCTGTTTACATTTTTATTTACCGATTTCCACCGATCACAGTTATTTTTCAAAAACTCCCTCATGCCTGTTTTATCAGCCATATGGTTCTGTCTAATAGTCCTAATTTTAATACCTTCCTTTCTTTCAAATTTATTTTTAACTACGACAAAAACAGATTCGTGATCACTAATACCATCTATTACACCGGTTTCTCTATAGAGATCATCTCGTTTTACCAGCGCCACATCCAGAATATTCTTCCCTCTAGTTCGTTCCATTACTTTCTTAATCAGCTGTCCTTCCCATATTAACTTACTTGCCATTTGTAGGTCATGCTTTCTGTCATTCGCATCACCTTCTCAATTGACATTTGGTAAATTGAGATCAACCGGTACAATCACGTTCCTTTCCTTATCGTTTCCCACATAGCTGATTATCTTATCAAATAATTCTGAATCAGCGTCTGCGCTACCCTTTCCCGGTCTGTACATTCCAAAGACATCAAGTTGCCTATTATCTTTAGAGATCAGCCTTACACCTAGAATTTCATGTTTGTCGTCGTTAACTTTTTCGTAGCTTACAAATTCTTCTTTCACCAGAATGAATACTCCCCCTCCTACCATTCCTATCCTATCTCTGCGATACACACTCCAGTTCCGTGAGAAAATTTCTGCACCCATTATATCATTTCTCAGCCATGAGTCAACTCCTATTACAATATCTGGTGAGTATATATCTATTAAATTAATTATATTCCTTTCTTTTAATACTTCTACAGTTCAGCACTACCATTTTTATGGCATCCCTACTTGATTTCCATTTCCCTGTTCCCTTATCACCGCTCCCTAGGCCATCCCGTTTCCCTGAATGTACCTTCCTATAACGCTTCTAAACAAATTTCCTAACTTACATGTACCACTGCGGTTTAAGTGAAGGCCTCCCCAAACCATTCCCTTCCGGTATCAAGTCGTTTAAGAAGATCATTAGTGCCAGTGTAAAGAGGAAAGTAAAAGTTGTAAATTACGGACATTGAATTTGTGATTTTCTGCTTGATTAGGATGTTAAACTAGTAGTATTTCTTGTTGAATTATCTTTGCAGGGAATTGTTTGTTATACTCATGTTGTTGTAGTTGTTGTTGGGCAATTACCTATGTTTTTAACTAAACTTTATTATCACATGTTATGTTAAGCTCGTAGCAAGCACAACCTATAGTACTGTAAGCTGTAGTTAAGATCTGGAACTAATTAAGTTGTGTGTAAATTTGTATGTGATGATGCTGTATTTAGAATCTTATATTAGTAGTATTTTCTTTGCTTGGTTTTGCTTCTTGCTGTTGTTGTTGTTGTTGGGTAATTGTTTTTAAATTTACTTCATTATAATTGTAAAGTTAAGCTAGTAGTAAGATGAATCTGCCTTAGTGTTAAGCACTGTGTGTGAAAATGATCACGCTGGATTTAGAATGTTAAACTAGTAGTATTTTGTTTAATATTTTCTTTCCATTGAATTGCCTGTTGTTGTTGTTGTTGTATATTTATGCTTTAACTTCGCTTTATTATCACTTGTAATGCTAAGCTAGTAGCATGCTTAAACTATAGTATTGTAAGCCGTAGCGTTAAGCACTGGAAAAATTTAAGTTTTATGTGAAATTGTATGTGATGATGCTGGATTTAGAATATTAAACTAGCAGTATTTCTTGTCGTAGTTTTTGTCTATGGAATTTCTTGTTGTGCTCTAGATGTTGCAGTGGTGTTGTTGGGTAGTTACGTTTTAACTGTACTTTATCACCACTTGTTATGTTAAGCTGGTAGCCTAGTAAGCTCAAGCTGTTGTATTGTAAGCCGTAATGTTGAAGGACTCGATATAATTAGGAATGTTAAACTAGTTATAGTTCTTGTAATATTTTCCTTCCATGGAATTGCTTGTTCGTCTTTTGTTTTTGTACTTTTTTGTTGTTATTGTTGTTGTTTGGTAATGTTTTAACTTTACCTTATTATCACACTATTGTAAGTGACCATTGCCAGTGGGATATTTCCCAATTGATTTGTATTTGTTAATAATAATAGTAACAATAATATAATAGTAATAATAATTACTCCGTTTTCCTTGCATCTTTCATTCCAGAAACACTCTCTAATGTCATTCATTTCGTCTCTCAGTCATTAATCACTGCCCCAGAGCAGTGGGACAGGCTTCGGCAGCCGGTACAATTCCAATCTTCGCCCCTAGATGGGAGCTTCATTAATTACATTTCTAACCCGGTCGAATGACTGGAAACAGACTGTGTATTTTAATTTTTCATTGTTACATAGGAACTGCTGTTAGATAAATGTTCACATGAATTTAGCAGTCTCTTCTTGAAGCAATCTATATTTTTTGAAAAGCAAATCTAAATTTGCTGGGAGGAAACGTTCAATTCTCGATCCAACAGTTTATAAACAAATAATTCTCATAGCTTTCTTTTTCTGGTCAGCACTGTATTTTACGTAAATGCACCTTCTTATGTTACAGAAATTTTCTAACTTGCTGTGTACCGGTAGCTCTCTATAAGCATTGTACTATACATTGCTCGTAGGTTTCTTTCCTTTTAGTTACCTGTGATTCCCGTACTATATTGCCACACTCCTTCTAGGATTAAAATGATTAAGCACGAATTTTTCTGAATGTGATTCATTAATACTCTCTTGAAATGACATATAAACAAATAGAGTAAAAATACTTGACGTTGATAATAATCGAAAAATCTATAATTACTCAAATTCGAATTATTCCAGATTTATTACACTCGTGAACTGCTCCCCAACACTTGGCATAAAAGTTAAACTTACAACAAGGCGTCTTAAACAAACAAGTCATTTCTCGCAAACCTTTCTGTTTAATTTATAATTAATGTTACTAAATTTGTGTAACCGATCGCAGATTTATTCAAAGCTTGGTCCCGCAAGTTATAGACAACCCAGTTACATCACCTTGGTACTACTCTCCTTTGAAACTCTCACCACAAGAAAGTAACGATTTGTACAGAAATTGTCTACTTCTTTCATATCCTAGGGTTCTTTTACGAAAAGCAGATACTATTAAAACATTTTTGTTGAATTTTATGTTCAGCTTGTTCCAATATACGCAATTTGTCGAATAGCCAACCTTGCTCTCATATGGTTGCAGAAGTATGTATGGACGTGTTTTAAAAATAGTTGACATGAGAGAAACAGTAAATACAATATTTTCTGAATGTGCATTGAATCTGATGTAGTAGCACATGCATGTAGGGCGAAGAGTGTTATTGGATCTTGCACGGCATACGATATTTAAATAAGGTCGGGGATAGATCGTTTGAGCTCGTCTCCATACACACATACATCCCACACACCATACTACCAATCACCAGTCAGACACGCTATAGTGAATACATCGCTGCACATAGGGTTAGCGTCAGGGAGGGCCGTAAATCTGGGCCAAATCCACGTGTATTACCGATCTGAATTAAGTGGAAAAAGGACAGAAAGGTTAAGATTATTGATATTACAAAGGCACAGGATAAGAAGATCATTCTTTTTAACATTTGGTCATCTTTATACAGCGCAGGAAGGGAAGTAAAGCCTACTTTGTTCTTAATTTCGGCGCGAAATGAGGTAAAGTGGCAAATTGTACGTCTGGCCGCTTTTGATCATGCAATCAGTATTCTTCATTGAGTGAAACCCAGGGTCAAGTGCTTTTCTATAAGTTGGAATATAATTTATACATTTCTGGACTGCCTTATGGAGAACCGAACCTCTTCCAAGTAAAGCGAGCAGGCTTTTACCACCTCGTCTAGATAGCTTATGTCTGAGCAATAACTGAATTAAAACATAAACGTAAGTTGGAAGGATAGTAAATCATTTTAGTTGCAATCTGCGGATTGTTAGAGGTTTTTCAATGTGATTAACAACACATGTATGAACTAGATACGGTAACCTCAAAATAGTCTATGGGTGAAAAAGACAAATCATTAGATCTGAATTTGTAATGCTACATTTTGTGCCTGACTTGATAATAATGGTCTCTTCTTCCCGTTTGTGTTTGTGCTGAGTGATCTGCTCACTTCGCAAAGATTCGCCCTCCTTCTCGTTAGTGTTTAATTGGCTGTAAGCCGGCTTAGAATAGCAGGGTAGTAAAAAAAGTTTTAACAAAATTCTTCTGATGAAATTTAATTCTAACTTCAGTTGAAGTCAACGGTATTAACTTGTCCCAGATGGTGATTCGTTAAAAGAAGTATTTAATTAGGAAAGTTACTGCACTGGTAAGTAATGAGGTGATGCTCTCTCTTTTACTTATTATTATTATTGTTATTATTATTATTATTATTATTATTATTATTATTATTATTAGTGCGATGAGTAAGGCCTCCCGATGAACTGTGTATTCTACAACTGTACATCCATCTCTAGGAAAAACTGTGAATTTGATGAAATCATAGTAGCTTTTCAATTTGACGACTAGATGTCTCCGACATCAAAATGTTACCTAATCTAAAGTTCAGATGTCATTACATGTCCGGGAGAATGTTTGTATTTAGATGTTATTCATACTGTTGAATTTCCATTGTTTGTTTTCATTATCTGAAGTTACCTAAACTGCAATTTATTTAACCCGCCCCTCAAGCTAATTCACTTATCAGAATATCTGTTACCGAGCTCGATAGCTGCAGTCGTTTAAGCGCGGCCAGTTTCCAGTATTCGGGAGATAGTAATTTCGAACCCCACTGTCGGTAGTCCTGAAAATGGTTTTCCGTGGTTTCCCATTTTCACACGAGGCAAATGCTGGGGCTGTACCTTAATTAACGCCACGGCCGCTTCCTTTAAACTCCTAGCCCTTTCCTGTCCCATCGTCGCCATAAGACCTATCTGTATCGTTGCGATGTAAAGCAACTAGCAAAAAAAAAAAAAAAAAAAAAAAATCTGGTATATATTTCATTTAATCTAATCGATAGAGTTTTCACTAAAACATCTGGATTATTCTGCCTAAACCCCTATATAAGACGCCAGGTTTGAGGATAGCGTCAGCTTTAGTGTGTACTACGAACTAAGGAGAGAGGAAATCTCCGTCGGGGGATAAGGAGATGGGGTTTCGGTACCGTGACATCATACGTAGACAGGGTATGACGGTGTATTTTATTAAGTGGACTACTGCGTGTGAAGCTACTGAAGATTTCTACGCCCCTCTTAGTATGTAACTGCTATATCGCCGACTCCATTCTCTTCCAAGAACAAATGTAACTTTTCGTCTTCGATTTTTATATTTTCATTTCTCCCCGCGGAAATAGTTGAAATGTGAGGAATCACGTTAACCTTCCTCTAAATTTGTTTATGGTGACCAAGATTGCAACCATCTAAATTTTCTTTCGGTTTTTCGGCTTTATACCTTATAATACTTCGTCACCCGGTAGTATTGGATTAGGCTCTGTATCATAAGACTGGACGCCTACTTAGGAATCCTGCTTTTAAAATTAAATTGGAGCGCTTGGATTTCCGCCTCCATTTCACTGCATATTTTTTTCCTTCTAAATTTTAACCTTATTTCTCTCTTTTTGGCCGGTTAGTGTGAGCCATATGCCTCTGTAAATCATTTCTATTTTCGAGGGTAATCAGGATGTAAAATGATCTCTCGGCGTTATAAAACCCTGCGCATTGTAAATAGTATGGAAGCTAAGGCTTCGCCTTCCTTTGACTGTGTATAGCCTACTGTATTTCAGGAGGGATTACCTCCCTCTTGCTAGAATCTTAAGACCTGCGGGTCAAAGATTTCGACTGTACTATTCAAAGCGAGTTGCATTTAATGCATTAAACTATTGTAAATATTTTGAGTCTTTCGAGCTCCTCATGTGTAAATTTTCCGGATATATATATATATATATATAAATTCCAGAGCGGCTCAGCTCTTTTGTGAATAACTGAATGTACCTCACCAACTGAAATTATTGTTAATTTTGCTCAAAGTAGTGAAAGAAAAGAAGTAAACTTCGAATGTAATTTTGTTGGCTATACTTAAATTCCGGTTAATCCTTGTCCAGAAATTCACCCCTCACGCTTCCTTTCCCTGTCTTCTCCGCGGAAATAAGTAATGCAACAAGTGAAAGTGGTAGCAGAGCGTTGGGTTTGAATATGCTTGGACAAATCCCCTTTTGACTTTTTTTGGCAAAATGTTAACCTGTACTCTTAAAACGTCTATTTTTCCAAACTTTCCTTAACTCGGTTAACTTCATCATGTCTGGCCCAAGGGACGTGCTAGCTCCTTGTATATCCGTAAGGAGGAGCTCTTATATGAGCTGTTAATTCGGAAATTATATCTGGTTGCACAGTTTCCACAGATGTTGCCCTTTTTAGGGATTCTATACAATTACCTATTTCAGTTTCCGTTTTTGGGGGAGAAGGAAGCTGGATAGTCGTTATCCAATATCGCTACCTCTGTAACTGAGCTAGCTTCTGTGATTAGTATTTTTGAAGGCTAAGAGCCATCTATCAATACGAAGAGCCATCTATCGATCAAATTAAACGTGTTCAGGCTAGGTTGTTTCATTTTTATAATAGAATCTGAGATTTATCGTCTCTAAAACTTAGTGATGAACACTCACAGTTTGTCGAGGCTTTGACACTAAGGGTTTCATTATTGTCTCAAAACATTAACCAATGGTTATGTGGGAGAAGTGAATATGTAGTAAATGTTGTGTCTAATGGGGATGCTGATCCCAACGAGCTCTCTGACAGTGTATTATCTACTGAACAACAGTAAGCCATGAACAGCAAACTATCGCTACGGACGGACGTCAGCATCTTCCACCATTTTGGACATTAACCATGTGTCATTTTGACCTCCAAATCCTCAAAGTGCTACCCCGGTATCTTCGTCATGTTTTGGTAATCTGCCGTATCCACTGACTATGCCTTTGAAGGGTAGGCCTATTTCTAGGTTCTCTGTTGATTGTGCAAATGATGCTCTTGCCTTTTTTGCGTTTTTAAGTTGAATTTGAAGATCATTGTCTTGTTTTCTCTCTCGCATTCGCAGGTATTACAAATTATATATCCATATTCTGTTGGGGTTCTGTCACACAAAATCGTAAAGGCCATCTCGGAGAGGAACTCTATCGAAATATATCACAACCCTCTTCAAGCCCCTTTCTGAGCTTAATCTTCACTGGTTCAGAAGTATTATTTCGGGTCCAATGTTTGGATGAAAACTTAGCTGACTTTGTTCAGGATATTTCTATGTTCGAGTCTTTGCACTTCACTATTCTGAAGTTCAGATGGTTCAGACCAGACATGCTCACGCTGGGCGTTCCCTACCTCGGGCGCCCAGCAGTGTAAGTGGGCGGACTGGCAGGCGACGAGCGCAGCGTATGCTATTCAACTACAGTGATTTCTCTACGTCACAGGCAGTGCAGACTGGACGAAGTTCTCCCAGTCACTCTCGATCACTGCTGCGATACCCGAGTTCGAAATGGAGGTAGAAAATAATGAAATAAAGAGGGCAGAAATCCAAATCATTTTCAGTTTACTTTGGAAGAAATTAGTTATTTACGTTCATAGCAGTTTTTGTATTTTGACCGGATACAATAAAGACTTAGGCCTACAATCTCAAATATGTTTATAACGTACGTAATGAATTACAATTTTCACTATTAAATTTTAAGAGGTGCTTTCGAAACATTTATAATATAATACGGAGTTAAGGTGGATAAGTTGTGGCTTGTGGTTGTTTGGGTTTAAATTATCTGACAAACTCCCCGACAATCCAATCTCGCTCACCGGAAATAACATCACTTAGGCATACTATACATCTATCTGGTAGATATATTTACTTTGTTGTTGTTCTTTAATCTTGGATAGTAAATATCTATGTCCTCACTGGTGATGAGACTTCCTCTCGCCATTTAGAGGCCAGCTATATCATCGGACGCCTGTTTAATTTTAAATACTATTTTCAGAAATTCAGTGAACAGAGAAAGTCACACAACACTACAACACCGTGCAAACTTAAGCGGTAAACTTGTTGAATTATATAATTACTAGCTGGTACCCCGGCTTCGCTCGCGAGGATTTCGTAATTTGATAAAAATTAATTGTTCCTCGGCACTGTACTAAGATAATACCTGAAACTCCCTAAAGTTAAAAACCCACCGAAAAATTGCATTTCATTTACACCAGAACCTCTTTGTAAACCACGTTTGTGGTATTGCCTTTTGGGGCTACGATGACCAGGCTACTGGCAGAGCTAAGTCTGCAACATGCGACATGGAACTCTACATGTGAGAAACAGTCCTCGTTTAAGTCGAAGAAAAAGGATTTCTTTTATTTCTAAAGGAGATTCCAAGTACCAATTTTAAGGTTTGTAACATCTTAGTTCTTGAGATATAAGTATCCTCATAAAGAAAATTCAACTCCTTCACTTATTTTCGATCTCCAGCTTAAGTTGATTTTCCGAAAACAATAAGTACGTGTTTCTTTATTTTTGAAGGAGATTACAAATACCAATTTTCACGTCTGTAACTTGTTAGGTTTATGAGATATACTGTAGATATACTCATTTTAAAAACTGCCCAACTCCTTGGCTGAGTGGTCAGCGTTGATGTCTTCGGTTCACAGGGTTTCGGGTTCGATTCCGTGCTGGGTTGGGGATTTTAATCGCGTGTGATTAATTCTTCTGGCTCGGGAATAGATTGTCTGTGTTTGTCCCAACACTCTCCTCTTCATATGGTAGTTACATCCCTACACACACACACACACACACACACACACACACACACACACACACACACACACACACACACACACACACACACACACACACAGGGTTGGCATCAGGAAGGGCATCCAGCCGTAAAACAGGGTCAAATCCATATGTACGACACAGTTCGCATCCACAACCCCACAGGCGCGTGAAAATCGGTAGAAGATACTCATTTTAAAAATTCACCCGATTTTTTAATACTTTTTACCTCCTCAAGCGGATTCTCCAAAAAAAAAAAGTATGTTTATTTATTTTTAAAGGAGATTCCGAGTACCAATTTTAACGTCTGTAACATCTTCAGTTTCTGAGATACTGTATATGTACCTCATATAAAGAATTCAATTCCTTCTTCACTTCTTTTCACCCCTCCCCCCAACCCCTTAAGTGGATTATCTGAAAACAAACATTTGTGTTCTTTTATTTTAAAGGAGATTCCAAATACCAATTGTGATGTTTATAACATGTTAGGTTTTCGTGATATATAGTAGATAATTTCCGTGCTGTAGAATCCCAGAACTGGCGTTGCCATGGTTTCGGCAATTCATTTCTTCATACGATTCCTAGAGCAGGGGTAGTGTGGTACCAATATCTCCATAACGGTTGGTTTTAGGGCCTTAAAACGTGATTTTCGGGCCCGTAGGGCTTACCGAGTTTTGCTCTTTGCGTCAAGGGGCTGAAACTGAGCTTTGGCTCGTCCTTGTACGACAAATTCGATATTTTGCGTATATTAGCCTATTAATATTATATCACCCGCCCCCCGTACCCCACCCCTAGAATTGTTTTATGAAATAAAATACACCGAGCTCGATAGCTGTAGTCGCTGAAGTGCGGCCAGTATCCAGTATTCGGGAGATAGTGGGTTCGAACCCCACTGTCGGGAGTCCTGAAGATGTTTTTCCGTGGTTTTCCATTTTCACACCAGGCAAATGCTGGGAAGCCGACGGCCGCTTCCTTGTCAGTCCTAGCCCTTTCCTGTCCCATCGTCGCCATAAGACATATCTGTGCCGGTGCGACGTAAAGCAAATAGAAAAAAAAATACAGCCCATGTTACTCACTGGCAATGCTGCTTTCTATAGGTGAAGACATTTTTAAAATCGGTTCAGTAGTTTTTGATTTACAAACAAATATACAAATTTTTCCTTTTTATAATATTAGTAGAGATATTACTTTCTGCTTAATGAAAAACAGGAATTTTACTTGTTTTAATGGAAATACTGTCATGTCCGTCCAAGCTTGTACGCTTAAACCTTTGTAGATTGTAACAGAAATGTTATAACTTGTTAGTTTTCTATGAATGAGTAAAGGCAATATTAGAAAATAGAACTGACTGTTTATATCGAGCGCAGTATGAATCCATCCTGAATGTCTTGAAAAGGTGATTACTTTTGCGATTATACTGCTTCATTTTAAATACTGCTCCCCGATCAGCATGTCGCTGAGTAGTGAAGGAGAGCTTCGTTATCACAATTGAACGTCAATGCTCCCTCCCTTCCCTGCAAAGTGTTTTCGCTCTCTCGCTTCACTGTGTCGTATGCTTGCTACGTAAGCTGCCCGCATTTACGTCACGCCAGCCCGGCCGCACTGGGCTAGCCTCAACGGGTGCCCAGTTGAGCACCTCTGGTTCAGACCATAATAGAAGGCATTTCGCCTTCATATCGTCCTTTTCTTTGTTTTGCTTCCCGGCCGCAAACATTCAGGAAACTTGAGGTGACTCTGTTCCTGCAGAGGGAGTAAAATACGCCGATACCGTTCGAATTGCGCGCGAACCATCACTTTCCTCTAGTTTTTTCCGGCCTCCCCAGCGCAAAATGCTCACCTCTCTTAAGTGTTATGCTTGTGGGTCTGCGGACCACTTAAGAGATAAGTCCCCTTTGGTTACTGCTAGAACTTATAAACCTGGAACTTCGGTTGTTTTAAGTGTAACTCATTCCAACATTGGCTAAGAATTGTAATTTACTTAGATCTACCCAGTCGTGTAGTTCTGCTTCACATTCTGAGAATAATAATAGTAACATATGACTATTCCACCATGCTGAGTCTTATTTATCTTCTTCTCTTTCTCCTTCTGTAATATTGTTTCATGCGTTTATCTAGTTGTGGGTTCTGACGTTGAGGCTGAATGCCGTAGGGAATGTCTGAAAATAGCATCTGATCTTCTGCACAGGAAGTTAAATTTGAATGAAGAAGGTTCCAATGTCTGAAGAGGGGATGCGATCTTTTGGGAGGTATTGTTTTGCTGCCACTAAGTCGGAATGCGATGTGTAACCAAACGGTTTTGCTTTGCAGTGCGGTATTTCAAAGATGCTTGGTATATTAGGTTAGATAAAAAATGTACAAGGAAAGTACATAACTTGTTCAACGGTGAAACTCCATTCATTTATATTTCCGAAATAATGAGCAGCTATCACTGAGCCTAGTAGCCTCATTATTTTTTCACCCAGATTCAAGTAGATTGCTCTTCTATGAATTTACGACTGGTTTAAAGTTATGTAAAGTAATGCACTCTGTCTCGGAAACAATATTGGGAAGTTATTGGGGTTAATATTTTTGTGGTTTTCCCCAACATTTTTAGTCCGGCGAGTTTGGCGAAATTTGACGAGCACAAGAGATATATTGATTAGACACATTTTGAGATACGGAAGATTTCCTTCTGATCCCGACGGTCTGTTCCGGTCTCGAGCCTAATTCTTTTAACACACATTATTAAGTTCTCCTTAATAACTTTGGTTATCATACAGCAGACGCAGATGATTATGATTATGGTTCTGACGTAAAACGACAACAAAGATACCATATTTTTTCTTTTCATAATTTATTTGGTACAAGTCACCATTTTCCTTGCTAACCCATTTTAAAACGCTCATATTCATATGGCTTAAAGGGCTGTTAAATACGAATATCTTATGCTTCAAAACCCGAATATTCTGCTGTTCTATGTGAAAGACACCAGTTACAAGGGTCATTCTCTCGGCTTAGCGCCAAATGCGTTGGCACCTGCGGCAGCTGATTACCTCTTCTTGTCAGCTGATGGAGTGGGATTACCGCCTTAATTACGTCTTTCACCATCACTTGTACATAGCGACTTACCTTATACCTCAAGAACATGTTCATCAACGGAAAGGGAACTAATGTTTGGATCACAGTTCATTTCATCGAAGTTCTTTCTAAATTAAGTTATTCTTAGTAAGAGAACTAGGGTATTAATACATGAATGCCATGTACAGTCTGAATTTTCTAAGGAATGAATCCTTTCACTTCACTAAGTGGATTTCAATTCTTTTGGGAGATGGCCGGTTTTGCAAATAGACGACTCGCTTACCTTCTAGTCTGCTGTACCTGTTCACGTCATACTCACGTCAACACCCATTGAGTTCAGCCTATTCTTACAGTAGACTCTTGGATAACTTATCGTCTGGTCAATATGACGTCACCATTACTTACAAGTCGGTTTATACTCAATCACGCAATTTTCATTCTCTATCTACGTTCATATTATCGCCCTACTGAAATCGTTTACGCAACCATCGTAGAGTGAAAGGATGGGGACTTGAGTTCGAATCCCGTGCCAGGCACACCTCCAACTGCGTCGTATTTTAAAATCTGGCTATAAAAGAAACTACTTTTAAGGCCATTTGCATAAATACTTATTGCTATTGTAATCAGAGCCGTGACAGACGAGTGTCACTGCCACTGGCTTTTCACATTACAATTGGCTTTACGTCACACTGACAAAGATAGGTTTTACGGCGACGAAGGGATAGGAAAGGGTTAGGAGTGGTAAGGAAGCGGCCGTGACCTTAATTAAGGCACAGTGCCAGCTTTTGCCTGGTGTGAAAATGGAAAAACCACGGTAAACCATCTTCAAGGCTCCTGACATTGGGGTTCGAACACACTGTCACCTGAATCAAGCTCACAGCTGCGTGACCTAACCGCACGACCAACTCGCTCGGTGAGATTTTCACCAATGTGGCCGCAGTTCGAATCTCAGCCAATACTTGTGAGATTTTAAAAATGAAATGTCAAGTCCCTGTGGTTCAGATTACACGTAAAACTGGAGGTCCCGTGGCTATGGTCGATATCAGTCGGCACGTAAAACTATATAAGCGTGCTTGTTTGCTTTTTCGTTGTCATCAGAGGTGATATCTGATTAAAGGGGAAGGTTATTGCCCAGCAAATTACCCACCACCCTCTGATGTAGAGAGTTTAAATTTCAACTGTATGCATAATAAATGATGCCCCTGTATACACCTGTGCACTGGTATGTAAGCTCTAATGGGACACATCAATAGTTACAAAAACCTTCCATTTGTTAATAAACGTGCGGCTATTCATCAGCAGTAGTCGAATAATTTCCATTCCACTGGCCAAAATCGACTTTGTTCTCCGATGTGTGTTCAAATATCGTACCAGGTTTTGATAACGCTACCTGGCTCGTTTCGGCCCACGTTCGACATCTGCAGTCACCGCTTACATTGTGAATGTTCTGAATACAGGACTGCAGTATACTCGATGAAATCCATTACTCTTTCTCAAATTCTATAGCCATATTTCATGCAGTGCGAGCAGATGAGAGGTGTAGTTTCCGTAATAACGAATTATACATGATGTCGAGTAAATTCTGAAACAATTTTAATACTATACATCAAATTGTCTCCAGAATAAATGTTGTGAATGAAAGAATATGATATTCAGTGCAGGCATTTAATCTAACTTGAAATTAATTTCTATTTGTTAGGCTGAGTGGCATAGACAGTAGAAGTGCTGGCCTCCTAAGAACAACTTGGTGGGTTCGATTCTGGCTCAGCCTGCAGGTATTTGAAAAGGTGCTCAAATACGTCAGTCTCATGTTGGTTGATTTACCGGCACGGTACTTCCAATAATAAACGTTGGTTTGAAAGGCTTGAAAAAGGGTTGAAATATTCAGATCTAAGTGATTTTTGAAGAAACTTTAAATGACGCAATATCCAAATCTCAAAAGTTTTTTTCCCAAGTTGCTTTACGTCGCACCGACACAGATAGGTATGATGGCAAGAGTAGGATAGGAAAGGTCTAGGAGTGGGAAGGAAGCGCTCAAGCATTTGCCTGGTGTGAAAATGGGGAAACCACGGCAAACCACCTTCTGCCCTACCGACAGTGGGGTTCGAACCCATTATCTCCCGAATACAAACTCACAGCTGCGCGCCCGTAGCCGCACGGCCAACTCGCTCGGTAGGAAATTGTTTTACTCATTTGAATGCTTTATGCCATTTGACTGCGTAACTCAGCTGATTAATCCCCCTATGCTCAAAACCGCAGGATCGAATCCTGACACAGTTGGTTGGCAAGAAAGGTAACATTAAGTACGAGAAACGTAACTTAGAAGATTTTCTCGACAGGTCACTTTTCTGACACTCTGTTGTTTCTTAAGACCTATAATACTTAATGTGGCATTGAATACTTATTATTATTATTATTATTATTATTATTATTATTATTATTATTATTATTATTATTATTATTATTATTATTATTTCTTGGATTTTTTCACTTTAAGGGATAGCCACTGATGTGGGTTTAGCTCAGTTTTGCGGCTTGATGCCCTGTTTGAAAGGATGTTTTCACTATAGTGGGTTTCTGTGGTCGTTAGTAGCGTATTGTGTTGTATGTAAATGAAGAGAAGTATTATTAAGAAGGACAACTGGACCCGAGCCATAGAAATTAACCCTGCGTAGCTATAATTCTCGACCTGGCCGGGAATCGAACCCGGAGCTGTCTGAACAGAAGGTCATTACGCTGACAATTGAGCTAAGGAGCCGAACATCTATCCATCCATCTTCTTTGCAGACTCTTATGCTTTTCAGCGTTCGGCCTGTAAGCCTCTGTAAATTAACTAAGCGCTTCTAAGTTATGAGCTTATAACAATTCAATTTTTATTGAATATCTTACTAACTGCAGTTATTTTTCTCAAATAGTTCCCTTTAACAGCATCAGAGGGTAGAAGTTGCTCTTTCTGATGATACGTCTGATATATGACCTCATAAAATAGTTTATGATAGTAGTTTGTAATACTTTTCTATTATTTCATGGACTGAAGCTTAGATAGAGAACTAGATGACAGGTGGAGAAAATTTCTTTATCATTTATTCAGAACGCGACATTTAAATGTATATAGCATAATGAATAGGTGTGAAGGAAAGCATAATTCGTTCTCGAAATAAAACAAAGAGAACAATTTCACAAAGAAAGTACTGAGTAAATGGACACTACTGACAGAATTAAAAAGGAAATGTTAAATGAAGAATAATGAGAGGAAGTAAAAGTAATGTTATGAGTGATTTGATAATAGTTATTTTAACGCCCTTTCAATTGCTGCAGTGTTTAAGGGATGCGGGAGTGTCGGAATTTTGACCCGCAAGAGTTCTTTAACGTGCCTAAAGCCAGGGATTGATTTGAATTACTGGAGGTAAATGTAGGGATACAATATGTTCAATTATGCAAAGCTCAAATATGCCTCAGTGGATGGAAGATGGAGGCTTCCTTTACATAAAAGTTGGAGTCTTCGCTTACACTAATAGTTAAACACCATCTTCATAACATTTTCCATTTTGAGGGAAAGCATTATGAGAAGGATCAATCAATTAATCAATAAAATAAAACAACTTTCAAACTAAACTCATTTACTTCGCCGACTACCCGATATATGTGATGGCTTACATAGCATAAAACTTCGACGATCGTATCAAAGTAATTACATTTAGCTGACCGAATTCTCGATGTATGCAATGATTTAGATTAAATATATTGCCACTATCTTATAAATTTTTTAACCACACTGATTACTTTGAAATAAATTGGTGGAAGTAATAAACCTGAAAACGGAGTTTGAGGGTAGAAGGGATAAGAGAGGTTTGTATTGGTGGTTATTGGGTGTTCCGAGGAATAGGGGATGGGTAGGTAGTGAGAATAGGGATAGATGTGTGTTATGTGGAGAGAAGTGGGAGGACCTGCATATTTTTAATCAATGCCGACCTTTGGCGGAGATAAAGATCAAGCTACTAAGTAAGAAGGAGCTACATATGGTAGGGGAAAGCTATAAGATAACATCTTGGTTATGTAGAGAGTGGGAGAAAGGAACGAATATAACGAAATTCTTAAATGTGGCCAGAGCTATATTTATAAAGAAATTGAGGGAGTAACAGGGGTTGTACAGATAATGTGGTTTGTGCTGAGGGAGAAAGGGGGAAGGCATTCTGCTCAGAGGAATGGATATCCGCCCTGAGCAAATGCGGGAAGAGTATCATGGTAATCATGATATCAGAAGAGGGGGCTTTAGTGTTAGGGGAAAGGGGGAGAACACCTTGCCCTGTGGAAAGGTGATCCGCCTGGGGCAAAGGGAAGGCCTGAGAAAATTAGGTAAGCGTTGAGAAAAGGGGAGGTTGAGTAGGTTTGAGGGTAGTGTAAAGCTTAGTAAAAAAAAAAAAAAAAAGCGAGTTGACTGAGTGAACTAATGGACTTGGAATGGAGTACTGTCTGTTGGTGTGTAAATGAGGAGTGAAAAAAAAAGAAAGGGATTGTTTGTGAGGAAGAAGTATAAAGAAGGTATATGTGATAGAATTGAGATAGATTAAGTGGGAATGTAGTTAAGGAGAAAATGTTGGCAGTATGGAAATTATGAAAGTAGGTAAAAAAAAAATTAAATGGTGTAGATGCCTTCATGAAGGGTGTAAAATTGAGAGATTCTTGATGTTTATGTATTAAGTTTAATGTGTAATAGTAATTTAGATAGATTAAGGGGGACTGTAGTTAAGGAGAAAATGTTGGAAGTATAAAAATTAAGTCCAACGGTTTGAGGCAAGTGTGGTGTTGTAGATTGTGAAGACTGAGTGAACTGATGGACTTGGAATGGAAACTGTCTGTTTGTGTGTAAGTGAAAAAAAAATTGTTGATGTTTAAGTCTTAAGTTCAAGAAGGTGAGATGTAGTGGGCGGGAATAGTGCGAGAGAGGAGAAGGTGGCGTATCAAGGGAAGAGGGACGGGTTGGGGCTTGACCCAACCCAAAGAAGCTAGGCTTTAGCATGTCTGCACGGCAAGAAAAGAAAAAGAAGAGGGAAGGTAGTGAGATGACAATGAACAGAGGTGTGACGTATATAGCGGAAGTGTGTGACAAGCCATGTGATGGGTCTGGTTTCCGCCAAGCTGGCTTGGCACACATGGTAGGTAAGGAATACATTGTCAGCAGGTGTAGGTGAGAAATAAGATCAGTTCTCACGTGGCGAGGCTGGTCCCTGCGATCAACGGGTTGGTGGGCATGTATTCCATACCAGGGCTGACGCAGAGACCGGTCTACTATATATATATTTTTTTTCTAGGTGGTTGGTAGGAATAGGGGAATAGGGAAATAGGGTAATTTGTAGTGCGGTGCTTCCTGCACGTTTGCCGGCTATCCGCGTGCGTGTGGGAGGACACTGAGTAGATTTAGAGGTAAATAATTTTGCTAAGTAGTTTTAGGAGATATGTAGTGCCTAGTGTTTGTTTGTTTGTTCTTTTTGTTTTTGGGTTTCGCTCTGTCTGTCTTTATTACCTGTAAAGCCGATGGTGTATTCTAGGGTGGGTAATAAAGATATGTATGTATGTATGTAATACTGTTCAATAAACAATAAACTGATTACTTTAAAATAGATAAACCTCTTATAACTATAGCCAACGGCCGTAGCCGTGTTGAAACACTGGATCCCGTGAGATCTCCGAAGTTAAGCAACATTGGGCGTGGTCCGAAGTTGGATGGGTTGCCACGCGCTGTTGGTGGGGGGTAAGGGAATGGAGGAGCGGAAAGGAACTGGCCACCATACCGCACGTAAGCTCCGGCTGAGGAACACCTCTGCGGAGGTTCGGACCTGCCTTTGGGCAGTATAACCCTTACCTTACCTTATAACTATACTGCTTAACAACAGCTTTCATTAGCTTCAGAATAGATGTCATGCATACAGACAGATCAGTCATGACTGAAGCACACCAGAGAGCGGCTAGGACTGTAGGCCTAATTAGGTAAGGGCTATTCTATCTGACTGACAACGCTTCCCCTCTTTGCACCTTCGTAGTTACTGTAGAGAATTTCTTTACAAGCATGCATTGATTTAGATAACTATCACATGTTCATCATTAGTAATTTTTCCTGAACATCATTTACACTCAGTAACTAGCTTCATACAAATGAAACTAATTTGTGAATTTTATGATTTGATAGGATATGTATTTCAGTTGTCCATTTTTCTCCAGCTCTCTGGCATACAGCGTAGATTACGGAGTGCACTTGTTTCTCTTAGTATTGTGCCATTATTGTCCTCTATTCTGTGCAGCCGAGTACAGTCGCCCCTCCCCATTAACACATTAAAAGAAACACTGTATTTAGCTCTCACGACCGCAGTGTAGTTCAAATAGATGTCCAGCTCTTTCGTCGTGTCGAGCACATACAGTACATTTCAAAGGGTTGGTAATAGAGAATATTTCTTTTTTGTCTGTGATTGTTTTTGATTATCCTTTACGGTAGTCCAGCTATCACAGCCATAAAGTCGTATGCTCCAAATGAATACTGCCCTTTTTCATCTTAATGTTCAAAGGTTTATTCACAAACAACTATTATCTATCAGAGAAAGCTACTGAAGCCGAAGCTATTCTTCTAATTTCTACACAGCATCCATCCCGTCATCTGTAATTATGGTTACTAGACGACCGTCATTATTATATATATATAATTCGCTGGGGCCATCAAGGACCACGTTAAGTCTTGTTGCATTTGACACTGAACTTGGCCTTCTTTAGAGCCCAAATTTCCCTCATTCTTTGTGAGTGGACCTGCTTACGCTCCTCTGTCCAAGGGGCACCGTGTCTTCTCTTCGGTTGCTCGTCTCGGTTTAGCCCGTTCGTCAATATTTTCTTGCGGAAGAGATCTCTGTTAAAGGCGTCTTCAGCTGAGATATGTAGCATTTTCAGGTCTTCTTTGGTATTTCTAAACCAGGGAATTGTGGTTTTGGGGTTTGAATCAAAAAAGTGAAAGATTTCTTTAGTTAACTTTCTTCTGTCCATTCTTTTCAGATGACCGTAAAATCGTGCCCGTCTTTTTCTGATTGTGTCGGTAATTTTCTCTATTTTGCTGTAGAGTTCCTTGTTGGATCTCTTTTGATGGATTCCATTTCTGTACTTTGATCCCAAGATTCCTCTCACAATTTTGCGTTCTCTTTTCTCCAGTTCTGCAAGGAGTCCTTTGTTGGCATTTAGAGACAGGGTTTCGGCTGCGTATAGAACTACTGGCTTCAGAACTGTTTCATAGTGACGTATCTTGGTGTTTTGGGAAAGATATTTTTATTGTAGATTGTGTGGGATGTTTGGTAGGCTATTTCCAGTTTGCGTACTCGCTCCTGAAGTGCTTCTTTGTCCAGTCCATTTTTCATGATGATCTCACCCAGGTATTTGAATTTGTCTACTCGGGTGATGTCCCCGTATTTTGTATGGAGTTTTGGTGGAGCCTCTTTGATGTTAGTCATTACTTCTGTTTTCTCAAACGATATCTGCAAACCAGTTTGTTCGGAAATTTCCTTTAAAATTTCAACTTGAGCTCTAGCGGTTTCTATGTCGTTTGAGAGAAAAGCAATATCATCGGCAAATGCTAAGCAGTCTGTTGCGATCCCCTTGGATTTGGTTCCTATTCTCAATGGAGTGTAGTTGGTTTCCTGTAATCTCACCCGCCAGGTTCTGATGATCTTTTCAAGAACACAGTTGAAGAGTATAGGGATAGCCCATCACCTTGTCGGACTCCTGTTTTGATGTTAAAGAAATGCGAGAGACATCCGTGGAACTTCACCTTTTATTTTGTATCGGTCAGGGTGGCTCTAATTAATGCCAGTAGTTTCAAATCAACTCCAAATTCATTTAAGATGTTTAACAGGACTTCCCGGCCAATGGAGTCGTACGCTTTCTTAAAGTCCACAAAGACAGACACATACTGCTTGGACCTTAGTGTACAATATCTGATGATCGTTTTGAGATTTTGAATCTGTTCAGCTGTTGAGCGACCTTTTCTGAACCCTCCTTGGTATTCACCTATTTGATGTTTCACTTGTGCTTCCAAACGCTCCAGGATGGCAAGTGATAGAATTTTGTAAGTCACGGGTGGCAAAGATATTCATCTGTAGTTGTTGATGTTCTTCATGCTGCCTTTTTTTTGTAATGGATGGATCAAAGCTATTTTCCAATCTTCGGGTAGGGTTTCCTTGTTCCAAATTTCTTCTATTTGCTTTTGCAAGATATCAAGTGATTCTTCTGGGGCATATTTCCATAGTTCTGCTACTACTGAGTCTTCCCCCGGGGCTTTGTTATTTTTGAGACGGGCAATGTGGCGCTTGATTTCATCTCTGTCGGGTGGTCTGGAATCTGGGTACCTGAGTAAGGGTTCCTTGGTCTCAATGGCGCTTTGCGGTTTAGAGCAATTAAGTAAATTCTTGAAGTAATCTGCCAGAATGCTGCAATTTTCTTCATTTGACGTCGCCAGTGTGCCGTCCGTTCGCTCAAAGCATAGAGATAGTGGTTTATAGCCAGTGAGTTTGCGTTTGAAGGCTCTGTAGTACTCTCTGCTTTCATTCTTCCTGAAGTTTTGTTCTATCTTTTCAATGAGAGATTTTTCGTATTTACGTTTCTCAGTTCTGAACACCCTAGCTGCTTGGGCACGTTGGGTTTTGTAGATTTCCCAATCATTTTCTGATTTCGTAGAGTAGTACTGTTTCCACGCATTGAGTCTTTCTTGGAGGACTAATTCGCAGGTACTATTCCACCAGGCATGCTTTTTGCTTCTCTTGATTTCTGCAACGTCTTTGGCGGCCTCAACAAGGAGACTTTTGGCGTTGTTAAAGTCACAGTCATTTGGTCTAGCCTTCTCCTGGAACTCCTCGACCCTTTGCCGAAGTTTATCATTGTCGAAGCGTGTGATCTGTTTGGTTGTCTTCCTTGTGTTTGCGGGAATTGTTTGAATTTGATAAGAGACATATAATGATCTGAGGCCACATTGATGCCTTTCTTTACCTTGACATTCATAATCTCAGGGCTGTTTCTCCTGGAGATCGTAACATGATCAATTTGGAACTCTCCGAGAGCTTGGACGGGAGAACGCCAAGACATTTGCTTTCTGGGTAGATGGCGAAAGTGGGTCGACATGACCTGCAGGTTGTGATTTTCGCAAATGGTCACTAGCCTTTTGCCGTTGGGATTGGTTCTTTTGTGAGCAGGATAATTTCCTATAACTTTCTTGTACTTCTGCTCACGACCTAGTTGGGCATTGAAGTCACCCAAAAGAAGCTTGACATGGTGTTTGGGGATTTTGTTTAATTTTTCATCCAGTAGGTCCCAGAAATTACCAACTTCGTCTGGATCAGACTTGTTCTTATCGTTTGTAGGAGCATGTGTGTTAACTAGGGGGTAGGTTTTGTTCGCGCATTTCATTGTGAGTATAGACAATCTGTCATTCACAGGTTCGAAATTTGCAACCGATTTAAGGATCTTGGTTCTAACAGCAAACGCGGTTCCAAGCATCACAGCTCCATTGAGGATTCCTCTTTGCTCTTTGCTCTTGAAAAATCGGTAGCCTTCGGATTCAAAAATCTCTTCATCTGGGTACCTTGTTTCCTGTAGGGCCACTATGGATATCTGATTTTCGTGAAGAGCTTTTGGTGAGGGTTTTCAGCTTGCCAGTTTGTGTAAGTTAATTTATGTTGAAAGTTGCTAGAAGGGTTTTAGATTTTGGCTTGAGTTTTTGACTCTTCGGTTTACACCGAGACGCTCCGACTCGTCTCTTGCATGATGTCGAGTCTACCCCAGAATCCGAACGAGACTCGTGCGCCGTGGCGTTCACGACGAGGGATTTATCCGAAGATTTACCCCCTGGGGTATGTTTCTTGAAATGTTGTGCCATCATGCTTTTTGACTTGACTTTGCTTTGGACGGGTACCCATCCTTTTACAACTAGTGTTGTTAGCCCTAGAGGTTGCCTCAAGATGTTTTCTGGCTTCTGGTCATTTACCAGTCTTCGCCGTAACCCTGGCAAGGGACCAGTTTTTTTTCACGGTGGTATTTTATTTCCCTATTACTATTATTATTATTATTATTATTATTATTATTATTATTATTATTATTATTATTATTACTATTATTGCTTGAAACTCGGTATACTTGATAAATATTGAGGTGATAATGTTTTGATTAGTGTAGAATACAAAATGTCTGTTGTGGTCCGCCCTCGTTGGCTGAATGGTCAGCGTACTGGCCGTCTGTTCAGAGGGTCCCGGGTTCGATTCCCAGCCGGGTCAGGGTTTTAATCGCTTTCGATTAATTCTTCTGGCTCGGGGACTGGGTGTATGTGTCCGTCCCAACACTCTCCTCATCATATTCAGTCAATATACCACACTACTAACGACCACAGAAACACGCAATAGTGATTACGTCCCTCCATATAGCGTTGGCGTCAGGAAGGGCATCCGGCCGTAAAACGGGGCCAAGTCCACATGTGCGACGCAGTTCGCATCCGCGACCCCACAGGTGTGGGAAAAGCGGTAACAAAAGAAGAAAGACAAAATGTCTTTTCTGTTAGTTATTTAGCATTTTACTATCACATACAGGTTTTTGGCAACGCTGGGATAGGTAATGACTAGAACTTGCTTAGGTGTCCTTAACTAAGACACAGATTTGGAATTTTCCTGATGCAAAAATTGGAAACCATGTTTACGTCCTTCGACTGCGCGATTTTAAACTACGGTGACCGAACGTATGTTTATAGCTACATGAATCGAACCACATTAAAACACGTCTTCTAAAAAGATAATTTAGCAAGGACGACATAGAGAAAATATTTAATATTCTAATATTCACAGTACTGGATATTACAAAGGACAAGAAAATCATTACAAAACAGCAGGAGACAAATTGTACCATTATGAGGAACGGTTATTTCAGTTTCAACATCTATTTACACCTGTAACATGCATTCAAGCGTCTGATTTTACGTGACCGTTGATATGGAGATCATAATCACGGGATCACCAGTTTTCTGTGGAATCCGATAGACAGGGACATGTTCTTCAGTTCAAATTTCCTACATGCCCTTCTATCACAGAAGTTGTAGCACATGAATCAGTACACTAATCTTTAATTAGTTTTTTTTTTTTAAGTTGCTTTACGTCGCATCGACACAGATAGGTCTTATGGCGACGATGGGACAGGAAAGGGCTAGGAGTAGAGATAAAGCGACCGTGGCCTTAATTAAGGTAAAGCCCCAGCATTTGCCTGGTGCGAAAATGGGAAACAACGAAAAACCATCTTCAGGGCTGCCGGCAGTGGGGTTCGTACCCACTATCACCCGAATGCTGGAGACATGCCGCCCTTTAAGCGACTGCAGATACTGAGCTCGGTTTCAATTACTTTAACATGCTGATGACAATATTATTACCGAGGAATAACAATTACTCGAAATTCCAACGATTTTGCAGTCTCTTTTTGAAGCAATTGCAGTGATTCCTATTCTAGATTCTCTCTCGTTTTGGTGAACATTTCTCCTGACAATGAAGCAGTAACTTTGCTAAATATGATTAATACTCGTATGTACTTTCTTATAATGAAATACCATCTAATGAAGTTCAACTTTCGACAGTGATAATTGAACAATTTTTAACTCTAAGTACTCAAATTCGAACGTTATATAAAGCTGCTGATATATTACTCTCATGACCTGTTCAGCACTAGATATAAGAGTTAATGCTACATCAGTACGCTTTAGCCAAACGATTTCTTTCATAAACCATCCTGGATTATTTATGCCCAGTGTTCGGAAATTTGTGAGACCCATCACAGATATACTTTGTTCTCATCAGTTCATTGATAAGCGCTGTTTGATACGGTTTTCTTAAAGCTACTTAATATTCCAAACTTGGTCCCACAAGTGAGAGATGTCGCAGTTCTTTCGCCTTGGTACTAGAGTTCTTCAGAACTATCATAAAACTTGCGATTATTTGTACAGGAGCATGTCAGTTACTTCCATATTCTAGTTATTTTTGGAAGACAGACACTTTTTAAACATTTCCACTGACTTATAAGTTCAGTCTATTTCTATACGCATAATATGTCGTGTATCCAAGTCCTGTACACATATGGATACAGAAACATCCACAGGCGTGTTTTCAAATGGGTGGCATGGGAAGAACCCTATAGATATATTCTGGATGTGCATTGTATCTAATGTAGTACCACCTACATGTAGGACGGGGAATGTTATTGAATCCTGTACGATATTTACTGCTCTCAAGTGTATTCCTCGTCACCAAAAATAGGATATAAAAATAAGGAAATAAATGTATATCCTCTGGATTGACTTTCCTCTGGTGAAAATGCCATTGGGAACTGCGGATAACAACGACCTGGCAAACAGAACGATCTCTTGTTCATCATCTCCAACACACAATTCCCTCATCTGATTCCAAAACGATGAGAGTAAACAACGGTGAGGCCGATCGTTTAAAGAGAAACGTAAATGTATACAAAGACAACTACAAAAACTTCTCAGCTAATGGTTTGAGGAGGTCAGTTACAATGGGTTGCACTAAAATTGGGGTTTAAATTTTCTTTAACATACACATGCTCCCAAATTAATGCGAAAAACAGAAATAACATCGGAATGAATGTAAAAGGTAGTTTCCTAAATCTAGCAAGTTATCTAAAGTAATAATATCCGTGTGGCTATCAATCCTCCTTAATCAGCCTCTCCGTGGAAGAAGAGCGGCATCTGCCGTGTGAGTACTGTGTTAATGGATGAACGTGTTAGCCGTGCGGTTGCGAGCGCGCAACTTTGAGCATGCATCCGGAAGATAGTGGGTTCGAATCCCACTGACGGCAGCCCTAAAGTTGATTTTCCGTGGTTTCCCTTTTTCACCCTAAGCAAATGCTTGGGCTGTACCTTAATTAAGTCTGTACCGGGTGGTACACCTCCACGTCGCTAATTCGAACTTTGCGCCAGTTGAAACTCCTCTGTCCGCCTCTGTGGTGTAGTGGTTAGCGTGATTAGCTGCCACCCCCGGAGGCCCGGGTTCGATTCCCGGCTCTGCCACGAAATTTGAAAAGTGGTATGAGGGCTGGAACGGGGTCCACTCAGCCTCGGGAGGTCAACTGAGTAGAGATGGGTTCGATTCCCACCTCAGCCATCCTGGAAGTGGTTTTCCGTGGTTTCCCACTTCTCCTCCAGGCGAATGCCGGGATGGTACCTAACATAAGGCCACGGCCGCTTCCTTCCCTCTTCCTTGCCTATCCCTTCCAATCTTCCCATCCCTCCACAAGGCCCCTGTTCAGCATAGCAGTGAGGCCGCCTGGGCGAGGTACTGGTCATTCTCCCCAGTTGTATCCCCGACCAAGAGTCTGAAGCTCCAGGACACCGCCCTTGAGGCGGTAGAGGTGGGATCCCTCGCTGTGTCCGAGGGAAAAGCCGACCCTGGAGGGTAAACAGATGATGATGATGATGATGATGATGAAACTCCTTTACTGGAGGAAGTCTGAACTTTATCTACTGTGTTAATTTTCTAGTTTCTCAGAAGATGTCACTACTTGTAAATTTTGAAGTTTCTGAACTGGGTCGTTTTCGATGTATTTTTGTTTTGCCTGTAGTAAGAAGTATGGACATTCTCTTCCAGATGGCACTACTGAAGAAATACAATTATGCACCCTAGTGCGAAGTGAAAGAACTATGTTTTTGAAGAAATTTTGTGTTCATAAGTTTGTTCTTTGTTAAATTTCTTTCAGTTATTGTTTATGTTGGCAATATTAACCCCTTCCTTCCGCCAGGTTTGAATCTAGCCAATCCCGAATTTCTTTAATTAATTTATGACCAATCAGGTGTATCTTCTTCAACTTGGATACGTTGCTTAACCCTAGCCAATAAAATTCTTGTGGGAGGGTGTTCTCATTCCTGAAACGCCTTGAACTTTCCGCGAGAGTATATAAACTGCTGATTTTCGGGTCTCCGCGCCACTTCTGTAACATCTTTCGGTGTGTAAAGTACGTAGCAGGGGGCGGGAAGCGCCTCTTTCTTCGGGCAGCAGTTCATCCACAAGATAATGGCCGTTTAATAACTTATTTTCTTGCTAGCTCAGCAGTTTAACTCTCGGGGCAGGTCCGAAGCCTTTTACCATGTAACTTTCCCTCAAAATGTAAAGACACTCGGTATCAATTCTATCTGTTTAAACTATAAATTGGGATAGAGAGTGCTTAACTCTCTCGAGCTCCCACTCATATGGCTTTGAGGTGAACTTATTTTCTCAACCGTTTCTTCCTGTCTAGCGTAATGTAAATTGTCTTCTCATATAAGTCACCTCTCTAGTATGGGATTAGCCCTTGCATTTGAGGCCTAGTGCCAAGTAGGTTTTATATAAAGTGTATTAGGAGTGCAAGTACGCCTCCTCTCAAGTTGGTATTTTAGAGGCCATATAATTGACCTGTTTCTTTACTTAATAGGCCTCAGTAGGTTGGGTATTTTTACCCCTGTTTTCATGTCCTTCGAGGACAACTTGAAAGTGGAGTTCGGTGTGACCTTTGATAGGCTCAAACTCAAGAGCAGGTAGCTCTTTCTTAAATTTTGTTTCTGCGCGCCTTGAGGAGGCTTTACGGTGTAATTGGGAGCAAGTGCTCCTGGGCATGATTGGGGTCTTTTGCCCCTTTGTTGAATTGTGTATATTGTAAAGGTGGGCTTATAGCTCAAGAATTGTGTGTCTGGCTCTCGGAGCCCAAATCCTGTAATCATTGTAATTGTACATTTTCGAATTGTGATTCGGCTACTGAGTACCTGTTCTATTTGTTATTTCTTAATATTTAAAAGAAAATATAACCTTGTTAAATTTTAACTTTAATTTCGTATTCTGAGACCTGTTCATCCCCGCACCTTCTTTTACCTCTGCTGATCCACCAAACCACGGTAACAAAGACCACGGCCACTTCCTTCTCACTCCTATCCCTGTCATATTCCATCGTCTCCAAAAGACCTATCTGTGTCGGCGACGTAAAGCGAACTGTTAGGAAAAGAAAGAAAGAAAGAAAGAAAGAAAGAAAGAAAGAATGCCTAAAATTATAGTTTGCCTGGAAATCAAATCTGAGGCTCTTTGCAATTAAAGCCATCACGTTGACACCCAGCCACTAAATAGGAATTTACCTAAAATTAAAACCAAACCAAACCCCATGGCACTACAGCCCTTGAAGGGCATTGGCCTACCAAGCGGCCGCTGCTCAGCCCGAAGGCCTGCAGATTGCGAGGTGTCGTGTGGTCAGCACGCGGAATTCTCTCGGCCGTTATTCTTGGCTTTCTACACCCAGGCCGCTATCTCACCGTCAGATAGCTCCTCAATTCTTATTACGTACGCTGAGTGGACCTCGAATCAGCCCTCAGGTCCAGGTACAAATCCCTGACCTGGCCGGGAATCGAACCCGGGGCTTCCGGGTAAGAGGCAGGCACGCTACGCCTACACCACGGTGCCGGCTACTTAAAATTAAAGGGATTCAAAATCTCGTTGTATTGAGCCTTGTAACAACAATCACTTCCCATCTGGAGAGTGAAAGGTTTGATTTCGAATCCCAATATGATCACATTTTCAGCTTTATCTTCTTTTCTTCTAATATTTACTGTGACTGATGCCGCAACTGATATGTTTCTCGCCAATTCTTACTTCAATATGATGGATAAATAATACTGTACATGACAGGTCTAAACATTGTAAGATGCTTAATGTGATGTTTTAATTAATCAGTGCTGTATACAGCTGACATATCTCCTACACCGCATTTATTTCCTCGTTTAGTAAACTTCTTTTTTGATTTGTAATTACAAGGTAACCTCTAATGCTCGGTCTTCAGAACCTTTCAGTATGGAAGCTGATGACTTCGTACATGTTCATGTACTTAAATGTGAAAGAACAAGCCAAGCATTTCTTCTTCCATAGCACGGATCGCTTGTTAGGGGCTTGCCTCCTGGCCTCAAGTTTGTGAGGAAATGACGTTCAATGGGGTAAATATTTATTGGAGTATTACCTTACATACGACATTCCTTGTAATTTTTTTTTACAGTTTTCTTCACACCAGGCAAATGCCTGGGCTGTACCTTAATTAATGCCACGGTCGCCTTCTTCCCACTGCTAGCCCTTTCCTATCCCATCGTCACCACAAAAGTTATCTATGTCTGTGCGATGTAAAGTAAATACACTGGCGGGAAAATATATCCAAAACCAAGAAGGGGTTTTGCTAGATTAACGAACGTTGGTAGGAGTGTTTATAGGTACATCTGAAAGATGACGTTGATCCAAATTTCCCGCAAATCGCATGAGCGTGGCGCTAGTAGCGACATTGTACATCAGGTTTTCTTTAAATGCGGGCTGTACTGTGTGAGATCGTTAGTTACCTGTGAGATTCGATGGAGTGACTGTGATTGGGTCAAGAATGCCTTTACGACAACGAAGAGGCCAGTGTCAACAGCTCACTGCGGTTGAATGAGGCCGTATCATAGAGCTATGTGAAGGTGGATTTTTCTTCCGCGCTATTGCAGTGACAGTGACGGTGGGATAGGAAATAGCTAGAAGTGGGAAGGAAGCGACCGTGGTCTTAATTAAGGTACAGGATATATAATACCAAAGTGCTTCAATTATTTATCGTGTTATATCAGTGACGTGGACAGGAATATCCGCTGTTCTGCTGCCCAGCGGTGGAAAAATGCGCACTACATTCAAAATTCCTATACATGTAAATGAGAGTTCGTTGTCTGGATTAAAATTAAATTCTAAAGCAGATGATGATGATATTGCATCAGCACGGCTCAATATGGGATAAAACCCACATAGCAAATAGTCATTCATTAGTGTGTGTGAATCGTCTTCCAATATTTATCATAGATAACGACACTCCTTCTGGTGGGAAAATTATTGTCCTTAAGGGAGATTTTATAAAGGTGTAGCCTGTTTATGCCACATGCTTATCGCCAAATAATTGTATCAAATACTCTCCTCTTTGATCGTTCTTCAAAACACGCCACTTACATAAAAAATATGGAATTTTTTTTTTTGCAGGAAATCGGTAACTGAGACTGCCCCTCTGTAGATGGTAGCGGATCAAATGTCACTGAACTACCAGCGAAACGTTTAGCACACGATGATGTACTGATTGAGATTTATAGCAAAACATTCACTTCTGCCAAGATGTCATCGTTTTCTCTAAAGTTGCCATTCTCCATTATTTTGAAAGAATGTCAGTAGATTAATACTGAAGATGAAGATAGCCACTTCAATTTCCCACATAATCCTTTTTCTCCTTAGAAATCTGACCGTTTCCCCAAGGACCCTAAAGGGAACCAGATTGGGGTCTAACTGTAAGAAGTATGTACGAAAACTGTTTATATTTGGAAATAATAAGTGGAGATAAAGCTGGACAGAGAACTCTAAACCCTCGAATTGACTTAACAACATCTGATAATACATATATTTTTAAAGAGACACCCATTTCCAATTCGCTTGGCATTTCACATCACGATGAGTAAACCTGAAGAGACGTGAAGTTCTGTATTTACCTCAGCCAGTTTTCATCCATGGGCAGTTAAACGTTGCAATGTCAAGAGAGCGATATTTTAGAATTGTAACAGTGCCATTGTAACAATAAGGGGTTGTGCTAGATTAACGAATGTTGGTAGGCGTGTTTATAGGTACATCTGAAAGATGTCGTTGATCCAAATTTCCCGCAAATCACATTAGCCTGGCGCTAGGAGTGGCCCCATGACGTTGTACAAGGAATGCGCCGAGCAAGTGGCTGCGCGGTTTGGACCACATACCTATCAGCTTCCATTCGGGGGATAGTGGGTTCGAATCCAACTGTCCAGCAGCCTTGAAGATGGTTTTCCGTGGTTTTCCATTTTCACACCAGGTAAATTCAGAGGCTGTACCTTAATTAATGCCACGGTCGCTTCCTTCCCACTCCTAGCCCTTTCCTATCCCATCGTCGCCATAGGACCGATCTATGTCGGTGCGACGTAAAGCAAATACACTGGCGGAAAATTATATCCAAACACCAATAAGGGGTTGTGCTAGATTAACGAATGTTGGTAGGCGTGTTTATAGGTACATCTGAAAGATGTCGTTGATCCAAATTTCCCGCAAATCACATTAGCCTGGCGCTAGGAGTGGCCCCATGACGTTGTACATCAGGTTTGCTTTAAATACGGCCTGTACTGTGCGAGGGCGTTAGTTCCCTGTGAGATTGGATGGAGTGACTGTGAGTGGGTCAAGAATGTCTTTATGACGACGAAGAGGCCAGTATCAACAGTTCACTGCTGTTGAACGAGGCCATATAATAGAGCTACGTGAAGGTGGATTTTCCTTCCGCGCTATTGCAGAACGAATTGGGAGGAATGTCTCCACTGTGCATGCGTGCTGGCAGCAGTGGCTACGAGAAGGTACGCTCGCAAGAACACCGGCCTCCGGATGTCCCCGTCGCACCACCCAGAGAGATGACCGCTGTATTCGGCGTATGGCTGTGGCACAGCGGACGGCGCCTGCAGCAGCAAATCGAACGGCAGTTGGCGCCACGGTGACGCGACGAACTCTTGGAAATCTGTTACTTGAAGGACAGCTCTGAGCCAGACGCCCTACGGCGTGCATTCTACTTACCCCAAAACATCGCCGTCTGCGACTTCAGTGGTGTCAAGCGAGAGGTCATTGGAGGATGGAGTGGAGGTCCGCTGTGTTTTTCAATGAAAGCCGATTCTGCTTTGGTGCCAGTGATTTTGTTTAGTTGTGTGTTGGTTAGTTGGAGGCCAGGTGAGCGCCTGCAGTTCACCTGTCTGCTTCGTCGACACACTGGACCTATACCGGGAGTTCTGGTCTGGGGAGCAATAGCTTATGACAACAGAATCACCCTCGTGGTAATTCCACGCACCTTGACTACAGATGTGTACGTCCGTCTGGTGATTCGACCTGTTGTGGTGCCATTCATGAACAGCATTCCCGGGGATGTTTTCCAACAGGATAGTGCACACCCCCAAAGTGCTCTACGAATGTCGATATGTTTCCTTGGCCTGCTCGATTCCCCGATCTGTCCCCAATCGAGCACGATTGGGACATCATTGGACGACAACTCCAACGTCATCCCTAACCGGCATTATCCGTCCCTGTATTGATCGACCAAGTGCAACGGGCATGGTACTCCATCCCACAAGCTGACATAGGGCACCTGTACGACACAATGCATGCACATTTGCACGTCTGCATTCAAGTCAGGCGATTACACCGGTTATTAATGGATCAGCATGGCACATTCACGATCCTTTCCTCGCGTGGATATTAACCTACAGTCTTCTACCTTCAGTCAATTAAATATGTTACTTCGACAAATATATTGCCAAAATAAGGAATGTAGAATAGGATATTTTGCCACCGGTGTAGTAAAAAAAAAAGAGTTTTCTATCTATTCTAATATTTTTGTAGGTTCTATTGAAATTTTGACATCATTCGAATGCTTATCCAGGAATTAAACTATCAAATCGTAGTTATGTTTCTGGAGAATTAGACAATTTCGCTATCATTTCATGTTCTGCGTCCTCTTTGCAAAATTCAAGAAGCTAATGGGATATTACGTTATTGTAGAGTAGAAGTCGAGAACCTGTGCAAACTTGCGAAATGTTTTTGTAGACCTATATAAAGAAAGCGTAATGAAATATTGATACCGTAACGTGTACTAGTGAGACTACGGCGAATCCATTCAGTACCGATGCGCCGCAAGCCAAGGCCGTGAATGCAGTCGTTTGTTTACCGCTCTCCCAGTGTTGTCATTTCGTCAATGGCCTGGAAGTCCAGAATATTGACATTCTTCAGAGTTTAGAAAACTTTCTTCCAGTGTGTATTATCAGCTAAACTTTAACAGTTAATTTCGCACTATGTACTACTGCGGTGAGAATACTAGGGCAGGTATTGAGTTGTCGGATCTGACCATTCCCTTGTCAGTTGCCAATGTGTGACCTGTGTGTGTGTCCATCTACAAAATAGGTAACTTTGAATACCGTACAGGCCATTTCACGAGTGAGTCAAGTCAGTACATACCTGTGAAGGAATCGTGGCACATACAGCTTATTAGAGGCCTTGGTTTCCCTATCGTGTGGGCAGTATAAGAACATACTGAACAATATTGCTTGGATTTTGTGAGTGGGTCCGCTGCCTCTCATATCAACAGCCCCTTAGTTGATCTCACGAGGCTGATTTAACTCCATTTCAACCCTCAGTCCAGAATTAAAGCCCTTCGACTTTCTAAGAATCGAACCCGTAATCTCCGGATAAGGGCAGACACGCAATTCATATACCAAAGGTAGCAGTACGAGGCTTTTTTTTAATTAAGGGCAGTTTGAAAATAACTACATAACGAAAGACGATTTTCAAACACCACATTTATTTGCAGATTCTACATACTTGACTCTACTACTCATTATTTACTTAAAAACATGCCTCGTTATACACAATTATTACACCGTATTTATTAGAGATCGATAATTGAGGGTGATGGCATAAGTTCAATTAAAACTGAGATAGGAGTAAGTGTGGACAGAAAACTAACTGGGATACTAAATTCAGTTATCATGGAGTAGAAATAATTTTGAAAAGTAATCTACAGAGTATTTTTCAGTATGGAGCAGAAAAACAATAAATATGCAACAAATAGACAAATCATTAACTAGAGAGATGGACTTGAGAAGGAGAGAGTGTAGAAATAAATTAGCGAAAACCAAAATCAAAGATATTATGGGGGTGGAGGAGAATATGTTGGACATTATTGAAGAAAGTAGATTAAAATGCTTCAGTAATGTGAAAAGGATGACAGATTTTGAGAATTCCCAAGATGATGCAAAATCGGAAAGCCGAGGGGCAAGGCAAAACATGGTAAACCTAGGGAACAGTGGGTGAACTATACAGGAAGGAGCAAAGATGCGGTGGATTGGTGAGGATTATGTGGACAATGGAAAACTTTGGAGGAGTAAAGTGTATAGACCTATGGGTTGTAGGAAAACTACTGTGTTATAGAAAATTCCTTATTAAAATTACCATATTTATTACTGAGAAGTTTCTCCGTGGTTCACGCGGCAGTGCCCCTGACACTCACCGCTGGGTACCGTGGTTCAAATCCCGGTCACTCCATGTGAGACTTGTGTTGGACAAAGTGGAGGCGGGACATGATTTTCTCCGAGTACTCTGGTTTTCCCTGTCATACTTCATTCTAGCAACACTCTCCAATGTCATTTCATTTCATCTGCCATTCATTAATCATTGCCCCAGAAGAGTGCGACAGGCTTCGGCAGCCGGCACAATTCCCATCCTCGCCGCTAGACGGGGCTTCATACATTCCATTTCTGATCCGTTCGAATGATTGAAAACAGGCTGTGGATTTTCATTTTTCATTAGTAAGAAATTATTCTTCAGTCTGATACACTGTACAGGAAAATCCGGACAACCGTACGTGAGACGATTCTGAGGCCCTAGACCTAGCTTGATTTAAATGTGATGGACTAGTATAATTTGGAAACAATTCTCTAACCCATGGGTAAATAATGAAAATATCAATTATTATTATTATTATTATTATTGCTTGTGAGGTGTGGCTATGATGTTGTTTATATCTATTAGTGTTAGTATTATTATTATTTACGTAGTTATGTACGAACGTGCTTTGGTATAAATCATGATCGTATTATTTTTGAGGTTACGTCATGAAACATCTGCCGTATCTATATTAATATGAGTTTATTTTATGTAAGAACACGTAATTAATTGTGTATAGTTTATTATTATTATTATTATTATTATTATTATTATTATTATTATTATTATTATTATTATTATTATTATTATTATTACCTGTATATGTGATGTATAATCCAATGCAACGTTGTGCAACACACCGTAATAAGTCCAGAACAACGCAATGTGCGACTGGAATTATGTAGAAAATTCCTTATATTGTAAATAGGCTATTGGAGACTCGAGGTTACGAGAAAACATGTTGTGTCATATTCTTCTAGAAGCTGGCCAGGCAACGTATATAAAGACGCAGCCTTGAGGGTAGAGTGGAGTTGTTTAACAAGAGTTGTGAGTGCATGTTAATTCATGTTGTGATTGGTAGTATGTTGACATGCTATTGTGGCAGTCTTCTTCTTCTACTTCTTCCCAGTAGTGTTTTGTTTCAAGATGGCAGCGTATTAGTGCGTGTGTGTGTAATATGTATATATAATTTGTAAATAAAATAGCGAACACAATTGACAGAATTTCGTGTGTGCGTCTTTGTGGTAACAAGCAGCTTTCCTTTGTTTATATAGTCTACGTCATAAATATGCATTTATACTTCTGTTTGTATTTAAGTTAACCGGACTGAGTAGCTCAGACGATGGATCTCTGGCCTTCTTACTCCAACTTGGCAGGTTCGATCCTGGTTCAGTCCCGTGGTATGTGAAGGTGCTCAAATACGTTACCCTCCTATCGGTAGATTTACTAATACGCATAAGAACTCCCGCGGGACAAAATTCCTGTACCTTGGTGTCTACGAAAACCATGAAAATGTAATTAGTCGGACCGAAGACCAATAACATTATTATATTTAAGATAAACGCCCAATGCAGAGTAAAGGTTTGTTCGTAACGCTAACAAATGCAATTATTTTTATGGGAGAATATGATCAATGGTGCTCGATTAGTATTATATTCCAAGGCTATAAATATGAGTATATCTGCTGCAAATATTTGTTAACTAAATTTTCGATTGCAGTTTGTTTACTAAAAATTAGTAGGTATCCACCCATAAAAATATTAACCACGTCCAATATACTGTAAATAAACTCCGGAAGTAGAGTGGTGTTTCAAAATAACTACGATGTTTATTCCATGTAAATAGTGATTTCCGAATAGGCACCTATCGGTATTAATGTACTGTATTTTTTATTATGCTTACATGACGAAATTTATATTTGTGTTATAATTTTCCTCTACCGAGCGAGTTGGCCGTGCCGTTAGTGACGTGCAGTTGTGATCTTGAATTCAGGAGATAGTGGGTTCGAACTCCACTGTCGGCAGTCCTGAAGATGGTTTTCCGTGGTTTCTTGTTTTCACAGCAGGTAAATTCTGGGGCTGTACCTTAATCAAGGCCACGGCCGCTTCCTTCCAACTCCTAGGCCTTTCCTATCCCATCGTCGCCATAAGACCTATGTGTGTCGGTGCGACGTCAAGACACTAGCCATCTCACAACATTTTCTGGGTCTCCCTTCAGTCGCTCACGATCCTGCAACTGACTTACTACACTATACTGCATAACATCATCCACATATAGCCCTTTCTATGATTCCAGTTCTTTACTCGTATCATTTATATATATATATATAACAAAAGTCCAATAATGCTGGCCTCCGGGACCCCCCTTATAATCATTACAGGATCAGATAACACTTCATCCATTCTAATTTCTGAGATATTTTCTAAAAATGTTGCTACCAATTTAATCACTCTATTGTCTAGTCCAATAGCACTCATTTTCATCAGTATACTCCAATGTTCTGCCCTATTAAAAGCCTTAAATAGGTCAATAGCGATACAGTATATTTGACCTAAAAACCAGACCAAACCCCATGGCACTACAGCCCTTGAAGGGCCTTGGCCTACCAAGCGACCGCTGCTCAGCCCGAAGGTTTGCAGATTACGAGATGTCGTGTGGTCAGTACGACGAATCCTCTCGGCCGTTATTCTTGGCTTTCTAGACCGGTATATTTGACCTCCCGAATCTAAAATATATGCTCTATCTTGCTCTATCTTTCATACAAATAGTAATCGAGTAAGTATTTCAGATATGGCACTATATCCCAGTCCATCGCCTTTAATATATCCTCTGCAGTCCATGAAATGTTCTTCCTGTTACTTGTTTCTGTCTAAAGTACGTATCGTTCCATTGCTTCCTAAAATTTGTATGGTTGTCAATTATGTTTGCCATCATGTTATCCTTCGGTCATTTTTTTCAGTAAGTTGCTTCAATCTCTCCTTACTCCCGCAACCATTTCTGAATCTATTTCTATCTAATATGCAGCTCCTTCATAATTTATTTCCCTGTATTTCTAAATATTTCTCTGATGTAAAATTATCATCGGAGAAATACTATCTAATTAACCTAATTCTGTACCCCAGGTACCTCCAGGTACTGTGAAAACCAGACAATTCCGCTGGAGATCCACATTAAAGAGTGTATTATTGTCTTCTGTTATCAATATTATTTTGGATTTTTTGTAAGCATATTTTAGAAATATTAGTTACTTCTGCCAACTAACTTAAACGTTTGTCACATGTTGAAAAAGTACACTTTAAAAGTGTGGCAGCACTTTATTTCGCATTAATTAATACTCATAAAAATATATCAATTACGGAGATTCTCACGGAAAGCTCGTGCAAGTTACAGTTGTCCATAAAATTCTGATATCCACAGATACCTTGTGTGCATTGCAAAGTACATATAATACAAACTACAATAAAATAACTTCTTTGTCCGGATCCTTGGCTGAATGGTAAGCGTATTGAACTTTGGTCCGGAAGGTCCGGAATACGATTCCCGGCCGAGTCGGGGATTTTAACCGCGTATGGTTAATTCCTCTAACTCAGGGACTCGAGGTCTTAATTTATATACAACACGTCATAGTACAGATCACCAAAAAGTGAGTACATCCCTCCACAGGGGATTGATGTTAGCAAACGCATCCGGTCCTAATACTGGACTCAATTCAAATCCTTATTTCAAATAGTTGGAAAAAGGCAGGAAGATGAAAAACAAAATAACTTCTTTCTAGCACAAAAATAATATTTCATTAAAGTTATAATCATCTGCGTACAAATAACGACAATATAAAAACTGAGAGAGGAGTAATTTCATTTTCTTTTCTCCCGTCTCTTTCGAAACAAGATAATCAAAATCCTTTCAGTTTAGGACACTTCGTTCCCATCCTAACTGAGTCGCGGGGTGCCGGCACACAGTCACAGTGGAAGGGTGATTCAGTTATCAACCTTAACGTGTCTAGTGCAGCTCGTAAGCAACCGACCTCAGCTGTCTCGACAAGCACGCCTAGGCGGAAGTAAGTTATTTTGTTAGCATGGCACGTTTCTCACTCATTGAATATCATATATTTCTCATGCACCGGGCCGCGACCCGGGACTGTGCCCTTGTACCAATATTCTACTGGATGCTTTTCATTTTCTAAACCTCTTTTACGAATGAATATTGTACGGTAGAAATATTCTTGGGAGAATAATTTTCGTGATGATGTTTAGAAATAAGAGATTCATACACTTGTATTTATAAAATTACATGCATTGAATAGAAGAATGTATATATGACAAGTGTTTCTCCGATAAATTGACATCCTACAGCTGCTACCCCTATTCTAGATTTATGTGGTGAAGTACAGTGCACAATTTCTTTTTCCAGTAACATGCCATTTTTCAAACTAAGATAACTAAAATCAGTGCAATAGTACAATGATCAGCGTTTTCAATTTCATAATATTTTGGTCGTCAGAATGGGATAATATGTGAATATGAGTTACCATTAATGAATCAATTATGCTGGCTTGAAGAAACTACAACATGCTAGAAAATTGTATTCATCCCGTGACTGATAATTAATTAACATTTTGTCGCTATGTCACATCGTATAGTGTTTTGTTGAAGATCACACAATTTTTTTTTCGTTCGGGGCCGTTAAAGACCACGTTAAATAACTCTTACACATTTTGGAACTCTTTTTTGCAGCCCAGAATCGCTGCATTCTTTCCTTGACAGTCTGCCATCATTCTGTCGTCCAACCACTGTGTTCCGCTTTTTTCACAGAAACCCTTGAAGTTGTTGATTTGTAACTGGTACTGGGCTCGATTTCAGATGTCCTCTCCCATAGTCCAGCCTTGTTGAAGTCCTTCCTCACCTCCTGGAAGTACTTGCCAGAAACTTTAGGTCTACTATCAAGTATATGAAAGGTTTGTTTTGTCAATCGCTTTCCATCCAGGATATTATGAAGAGGTGTCCACATAATTTCAGTCTCCTTTTGCTGATACATTCCTAGTCGTTAATTTTTCCGATGCTCTTTATGTGCCCTTAATATATATTATCATTTACAATTTTTGGACTCATTATCTTGCGAAGAACGTTTCACTCAACCTTCTCAGAGTCTCCCAGACCAGCCTTCCCAGTCATTCGAAGGCACTCACGAGCATATATACATTCCATTTTAAGCACAGTGCTGTAGTGTCTGATCTTTGCCTGTAATGAGATTGCTTTATTCTTATAAAGGTTGTGATTTATACGGAAAGCAGTGACCATTTTTTCTCGCCTCCTGTCGTTAGCTTCTCTTTCACATTTTTCATCTGAAGCTCTCATCTCTCTCAATCATACCATACCTTGTCTTTAGGTAATGGGGTGCAGTTTTAATGTTTGACATAAACTTTGTTGCTGCCCTGCTTTTTCTACTTGTTCCATAAGTAGATGTATCTGTCCTATAGTTGTGTCTATGTTTTTGGACAATATTTCTAGGTCATCAGCAAATGCTTGGAAATTGATCATGACACCGCTCTTCGATCCTCGTATGTGTACTTGATTTAACGTTTCTTATAAAGTTGTTCTATCCATTCAAGGACAACTTTCTCCAACACACAGTTGAGGAGAACTGGTGATAACCCATCACCCTGTCTGACTCCAGTTTTAATTTCAAACAACTTCACTTTTGAGAGAGTGCCTTCTGAGATTTCTCTGATGATGTTTGTTGTTCCCAAATCCACTCCAAATTCCGCTAAGATGTCAAATAGTACTTCCCTGTCAATTTAATCACAAGCTTTTTCATGTCTACAAAGATTACTACTACCTTTATGGTGTAATTTTCTAGTACTCCTTTCAGACTCTATATCTGTTCAACACATGATCTTCCTTTCCCAAATACCCCTTGGTATTCACCAAGTTGGTCATCTACCTGCTCCACTAGCCTATTATGAACTGCTTTACAGTGTCTTTATATGTTTCGGGTACAATGGAAATACCACGGTAATTGCTGGCGTCAGTTATTTCGTCTTTCTTGTGTATAGGGTTAATCAATACTACTATTTATTCATCAGGTACGTTTCTCGTTTTCCAATTGTTTGCCACTTCTAGGAAATCGATCAGGATTTCACTACCTCTTTTGAGCATCACAGTTGGTTTTCAGTTTTCTCCGGAGGCTTTATTGTTCTTTAATTCCGCAACTATCTTGCGAATTTCTACCCGATTTGATGGAAGTGAATCTTTGTTTCTGTGTTTTGAAGGTACTCCTGGCCATTTATCCTCGGATTCACCGCTGTTAAGCAGTTTCTCGAAGTATTTGGCCAGAGTGTCACAGTTTCCTTTTTTTTTATTCATTGCACCGGGCGAGTTGGCCGTGCGCGTAGAGGCGCGCGGCTGTGAGCTTGCATCCGGGAGATAGTAGGTTCGAATCCCACTATCGGCAGCCCTGAAGATGGTTTTCCGTGGTTTCCCATTTTCACACCAGGCAAATGCTGGGGCTGTACCTTAATTAAGGCCACGGCCGCTTCCTTCCAACTCCTAGGCCTTTCCTATCCCATCGTCGCCATAAGACCTATCTGTGTCGGTGCGACGTAAAGCCCCTAGCAAAAAAAAAAAAAAAAAAAAAAAAATTCATTGCCAGTTCCCATCCTCCTTCCTAAAGCTCAGATTTTGTGGTTGATAACCATTCAGCTGCTGTTTGTAGATCCGATAAAAATTTCTACTCTTATTCCCCTTAAATTCCAAACCAATGGTCTATATTTCTTCCACGATTTAGTTTTGTTCTCCTTGTCAGAGGATTTTTTTCTGTTGGTTTCCGCACTTCGTTGTAAGTGCTGATTTTGTCTTCCGTTTAGTCTGCACACCATACTTTGTAGGCTGTTGCTACTTGATGGATAACCTTATCACAGGCGGAGGTCCATCAACTGTGTTTACGTTTCTTCTAGCTATTTGCTTCACGTCGCACCGACACAGATAG
This sequence comes from Anabrus simplex, assembly GCF_040414725.1. NCBI lineage: Eukaryota > Metazoa > Arthropoda > Insecta > Orthoptera > Tettigoniidae > Anabrus > Anabrus simplex. The sequence continues at coordinate 1,030,155,456 of NC_090265.1, read as the reverse complement.
GTCTTATGGCGACAATGGGATATAATGCCTATGAATGCGAAGGAAGCGGCCGTAGCCTTGATTAAGGTACAGCCCCAGTATTTGCTTGGTGTGAAAATGGGAAACCGCGGAAAACTATTCTCAGGGCTGCCAACAGTGAGGTTCGAATCCATTATCTCCCGGATGCAAGCTCACAGCTGCGCGCCCCTTACCGCACGGCCAACTCGCCCAGTACGTTTCTTCTTAATGAAGCTATTTCTTTTGCAGTTTCTACGACATTATTCCGGAAGTCCATCCATGTCTCGGTTTTTCTGTCATGCAACAGTTCTAGAAATTCTTCTTGTGTTTCTTAAATTTGTCACGGTCTATCTGTATCATCTTTTTCTGAGCCAATCTTTTCTCGCCTTATGAGTGAGGTTTGAGCTTAACGCGAGTTAAGAAATGGTCTGAATGAAGATTTCCTCTTTTCCAAACTACAGCTTTCATGATCTTTCTAGCATTTTGTCTCTAGATTGCAATCTGATCTAAATGAAATTTACCAAGCTCTGTTCGAGGAGAACACCAAGTTTTCCTTTCTTCTAGGAAGTATCTTTAAGTAGGTGGACATAAGTTTACCCGGTCTAGGAAGCCAAGAATAACGGCCGAGAGAATTCGTCGTGCTGACCACACGACACCCCATATTCTGCAGGATTTCGGGATGAGCAGCGGCCGCTTTTTAGGCTATGGCCCTTCGGGGCTGTTGCACCATGGGATTTGGTTTGTTTTCTGTTGGACATAAGTTTAAGATTAAAGGTTTCACATAGTTTGATGAGTCTTTTACCATTAGTATTTGTTCTGTTGTGGGCTGAGTAACAGCCAACTGCTTTTCGATACTGTGTTTCTTATCCATCCAACACATCGATATCACCCATCAACATCTTGACATTGTTGTCTGGAGTATTTTGCAATTCATTCTCGAGCTGTTCCCAGAATACTTCCACTTTTTCAGGATTTCTTCGGTTGTCTTAATTTTTGGGACATGTGCGTGGAGTAAATTGTAGGATAGCTTTTTGTCGCGTATTTCAGTGTCATAGTAGAATGGACAGCCTGTCAGAGGGGAAAATGAACTCTGTTACAGAGTCGAATATTCGCTTGTTTGCACAAAGCACTCTGTCGAGCTGTTTGGAGTATTTTGACATAATTTTACCCTTGAATTTTCAGAATTGAAAATTTTTGAGTCTGTAAAACAAGTTTATTTTTTTTATTTTATTTTATTTATTGGTGACAAAAGGTCCCATGAGCCTCTGGCTCGTGATAGGGACAATACAGTACATACTTTTTTAAGGCAAGTTTCTTGTAGTGCAGGTACTATAATGTTCTGTTTTGTTTATACTTCTCGTCCAATGTTCGTTTTAGTTTCCCCGTCTATAGTAAAGTTTGTGTATTGATCATTCCAAAATAGCAACACACTCTAGTTCGTAAATTGCTTTTGGGAGCTTTCATTGTTACGTTCATCTTATTCCCATTACTTGGTAGGCTTCTGGATGACTTCGATTCAATCCTATATGCTGGTTGAGACATCCAGAGACTGAAGGCCTGTATGTGCCGCCTAATGTGACGGGGATTCCCGTTGCCGGTTACCACATGGGGTAGTTCTTTCCAAAAAAGACATTTCCATCAAGCATATTGTTACTTCTTAGATTAAATGGGGAATAAATCATTCTATTCTTTGTTAGAACTACGGTAGTGAACCATAGAGCCGATTCCTCCATCCTTTCCACCGTTGGGTAAGTTGAATTTCCTCTTCCGCCATCGAGATCGCTGGCCAATTCCCATTTTGCCTCAGTTGATCCGCGGGTGTTTATTTTGCTGGTTCTTATACACACCTGTCCTGTATATCTACCAGAACTTCCCTTATCAGCCATTGGGTCGCGCCGCATCGGAGTTGAGGCCTCCGCCCCAGGGAATATTTAATTATTAATACTTATGTTAGTTAAATGTATGAACGTTAAAGAAATTGGAAACGTATTTATGGATAAAGTTTGCGACCGGGTGCTCGTCTTAGAGAAAAAGTATTTAGCGGGCAACGGTCTCTCGAAGTTTCTATCGATAAGACCATAGTTAATTGACTTAGCTAACAGGATATATTTGCCCTTCCCGGCAGTTACAACATCCAGCTATTCGCTCACCTAACTACTTTTACATCACTATAACACTATAACAAATGCGTTTCCCTTGACAACGGGATAGGACTGGGAAAGAAGCGGCCGGGGCCTTAAATGAGGTACAGCCGCTCCATTTTCCCAGCGTAAAAACGGAAAACCATAGAAAACTATCTTCAGGGCTGTCGATAGCAGTGTTCGAACCCGAATCCATGCTCACAGCTACGCAGCCCATAAGACACCGCCAACTCTCTCGGTAAATCTGTTGCTCACATGGTTTGTGACCATAAGTTTAAAATTGGTAGAGGCCTCACTTCCTTACTATCAAATGTATCGTGTACATTTCGTGGCTCGCACACAAACAAACAAACAAACAAACAAACAAACAAACAAACAAACAAACAAACAAACAAACAAACAAACAAACAAACAAACAAACAAACAAACAAACAATCCGGCTACACAACAGACCTACGACTGCCAACGGGGTTGGTGCCCTGCCAAATGACCTGACAAGCGCCTATTTTTTTTTCGGGGGGGAGGGCCGAAGCTTGCTCCCCCCGCGTGACCATCGACTCAATCTACATGGCCTCCGACATGCTATTATTTCTAAGAAGAAGAAAGAGATAGCAGGGAGGAGTGGGAAGTGATACAAGGAGAATCTGCCTGTTTCCATGTCAGACACTCTACCAGGCGAGATTATGTTAGGTATGTGGTGTTGAAGTATGGTATTGAAGGGTCAGGGAAAAACCACATAGGCAGAAAGAAATAGCCTACATGTAAAACCTGAAAAGACAGGCCCGTACTATGAACCGCTTCCAATGTGCGCATGCGTAACACAGCAGGTGAACAGCGAGAACCGGCATGCTTCAGGCTCGCATTACGACAGTAGAAAGGAAACAAATGAAAAGCAATACAGTCTACGGAATAACTCACGTCCGTAACATTCCGTATAATACAGTACAGGTACTTAGTGTTTTCAAGCTGGTGAATGAGCACAAGTTTAGCACACAGTTATAATCGACAGGGAGTTTATTCAAAAGACAGCATGCAACACAAGCAATTGTGAATTTTGAAAACGAACACTCACGATTTCTTAAAGAAAGTGAACATGATATTTTACGTGCACATTTATCTACAAAATGATATTTCATACATTCTTTAAAAATACGAAGCTAATTAAGGACACACACACACACACACACGTTAGGCATTATCATAAAATTACACATAGAATAGGGGACAGCAAGCGAGTAGCGAGAAACAGCATGCCACAGGCACGCATTATGACAGCAGAAACGAAACAGCAATAAAAAGCAGTACAGGTACTTACAGTGTTTTCAAGCTGTTGAATGGCCACAAGTTTTGCATGAAGTTATATTCGACTGGGAGTTTACTCAGAAGGCAGCAACACAAGCACTTGCGAACTTCGAAAACGAACACACAATTTCTTAGAGAAAGCGAACATGATATATTTTACGCGCACATTTATCTACAAAAGGATATGTTATAAATTCTTTAAAAATACGAAGTTAATTAAGGATACGCACGCACTTTAGGCACTATCATAAAATCATTCACAAAGTAGGGGAGTTTATTTACAAGACAGCATCACGAGAATTTATGAACTTTGAAGTCGACACACACACAATGTCTTAAAGAAAGTGAACATTATAGTTTACGCGCACATTTATCTACGTACGTGTATGTTATATATTCTTACAAATACAACGTTAACTAAGGACATATACATGAATCTTGGGCACCACCATAACTTGCATGCGTCTTCCAGCATTCATCACGGTTCTACTTATGCCTATTCTGAATAATAATGCTCGCTGAAATTTTCTGGGTCTCAGCTGGTGTTGGTTTTGTTAATGTGGTCTTGGAAATTTTCTTCTGTTTTCTAGTAGAAAACAGTCGCTGCCGTGGTATGTTTTTGTTTGCTGGAGAGACATTGTCGGACGGCACTAATTTCATGCTTGGGTTCTTGGTTTGTCGAAGTGCGTTTAGAACAGCAGGCAAAGGAGCAATGTGTTTTGCTAGTGCATTCAGTTCTTCTTCCGTCTCAATGGAATCAATAATTTCTGTCACTTTCGATATTAAGGACGAGTTCTTTGTTGCCAAGTCTGCATTTATGACCTCTTTTCGTTTGCTTAGCTCAGCTGTAATTACTTCCGTTTCTACTGTGTTCTCATTGCAGTCAATAACTAGAGAAGGGGTCGGGCCACTCACTGAAGTTGACAGTCGTGTACAAAGCTTAAAAGTACGACACAGCAAATGAATATATTTGCACATGTTCCATTTAATAGCAGAATAATTTCAACTGCATGCAAATATGTGAATGCAAGCGTTGCACTCTATACACATAATTTTGCAGTCACACTGAGAGAGTACCTGCCTGGTCTCGTACAGTTCCTTCACTTGCGAGCAGGAAATGATTTGCCAATACCCATCTTGCTGAGTGATGGTGTCAGCCTCCAAGAGTAAACTTGTCCTGTGACACTTTCTAAAGTCAGCAATTTTCGAAGTTATTCTGCCCTTGCGTACGACAGTTAATCTGTCAATGAGTTTATCTCGCACAAAACTCATAATTGCGTGAATTGACTTGTCTAAGCGTTTTACATTCTTTGCTTTTAGATAAATGTATTTCATCGTCCTATGCATTCTCTCAATATGCATATTGGTGTTTAAGCCGCAATGCAGTCTATAACAGTACGCCCACATTTCTTTACACGGCACATAATGCTGAAGAAAATACTTTCCGTAGTCAGAGGTATCACTGTCTTCACACATCATTTTCACCCCTGATATTAACAGAAGTGAGAAAGACTCGGGATCCCGTTCCTCCAGTATAGTCCTTACAAGCTTATATATTTCTTCCTGCTTAAATTTTGTCTTTATTTTTGTTAAATTTGTCCTCCAAGCTCTGTCCACGTGCCACACACAAAATACCCTTCTTTGAGGGAGAGCCATAACATTCGTCCACGCGTTATAAAATGCGTCTGCCGACATAAATACTTTCGGAATGATATCACCAGTTTCTTCTCGGATGGTTTTCAGGAAGAGAGATAACGCCGCTTCATCTGTTCTGTTTGAAATGAAAAACGCGCACGGAAAGCCCTGCCTTATATCATCTAAAACTAATGAAGTGACCAGTTCAAACCCGTAACTGTTCATCCAATGGGTACTGTCCATATATATACAGTCTGAACCGTACTTCTGTAAAATTTCACGTTGTGCACTATTCATAATCACAAGCGCGAAGTCTTCGGTTCTGAGCTCTGGATGCCCCTTCCCTTGTTCTTTGTATAACAGTACACAAGGATTTTCACTTTCATTTCATTCACTCAGGCGCTTACTCTAGTTCCGTCCTCTTGATGCTTCATTATTTCGGAGGATAAATTGTAAGACCGACTAATGTTCTGCATATCTTTCTGAGTTAGAAGATGCACTCGATCTAATTTTTCCTCGCTGATAGAACACCGTATTTGATCAAGCACAGTGTGTGACGGTATGTTGGCAGCAAGTTTAGAAGCTAACATTTCTCTGTCTTTCTGTTGAATACGCAAATGACCCAGCTCACACTTATGTCCAATGTGCGTAGATGTAAAACTAACGTGACACTTTCCATCCGTGAACAACTGTACCTTTATTCCGGCCGGACAAAAGCCATTCAGTTTTGAAGTTCCTTGGGTTTTCAAGTGCCTCTGCCCAGACCCTTTGTAGGTATAATAACCGGAGCGGTTACAACAGAAGTTAATTATTTTCGTTCCATCTCGGCATCTTTTTACCCCCATATTCTTGACGTCAGAAGAACTGGCCCCTCGTTCATTTTCTTCTTTCCAAGCCACAAAATCAGAATATGTATTAAATTCCTTCCTCTCACGGTGAATTTGAATATCATGGGACGATTGGAAATGATCAAGAATAGCATTTCTTACTGGTGAAGTATAATCACACATAGTACACTTAAATGAACACCTTCCCCTCTCAGTCTCAGAGTGCTGGTTACCCTGATGCCGCTTCAGCCGCGATTGCTGAACAAAAGTTTTATTACATACGTTACACGAATGAATCCCACTGCCCTGTGGTTTCCGTGAGCTTGGCGCTATCTCTTCCAGTTTCAGAGGATGTTTCTGTTTTACATGCCTCCGCAAAGTAGTCCTTGCTTCGTACACACTTCCACACTCAGAGCAAGTAAACATACTGAACTTATAGAGTAGGCGTATTGCCTATCTGCTTATTCACAAAACCACACGAAATGAAGAAAACAGAACAATAACAACAACGAAAGAAAAGAAAAAGAAATGAACAGAACAACAACAACGAAGGAAAAGAAAAAGGAAAGATCAAAACGAAATAAAACCACCGAATAACGATAGCCACCTTACGATAATAGCACTTGTTAACTCCAACAGTTACATTTTAGCACGGTCTCGTTCAGCTAGTGGTACAGCATGGAAGCGCGCATGCGTGTTTCGTGTTTGGTTCATAGTACGATCCTGTCATTAGGCCCTTGTAATGACCTGCAGACACCGGAGTGTCACGCGGTCAGTGTGGAGACATCCTCAACCATTTTGCTTGGCTTTTGTGGCTTCTCACACCAGACAGCTCCTCAGTTCGTCTCACAAGACGGAGTGAACACCGTTCCAGCCCTCAGTACAGAATTAAAATTCTTTAACATGCCGGAAATCGAACCGGTGTCTCCAGATAAAAGAATGCAACAAATTATTCCCTATTGTCTTAAATCATATGTGTCCAAAGTATTTCCTATTTGGGATTTTGGAACATGATTTCAAATGTGCTGCACAGCATTTCACATTACTGAAATAAATTCGAATGTTTGTAGATTTGGCTCTTGATTAAGCATAAAGCATAGAGATTGGGATAAACTTTTATGTTTACTTTAATGATATAGAAGACTTAAAAGTATTTCCTTTCTGAATATGTGAAGACAATAAAAGGAACCATATTGCTGTTAGCGCTGTACAGTAAAAGTTGAAAATATTTTTGTTAAACTAGAAAAGAAAAATATTCATATCTTCAACATTAGACGATTTCATGAATACAAACTTAAGAATACATGAACCAAACCAAACCCCATGGCATACAGCCTTTGAAGGGCCTTGGCCTACCAAGCGACCGCTGCTCATCCCGAAGGCCTGCAGATTACGAGGTGTCGTGTGGTCAGCACGACGAATCCTATCGCCCGGTATTCTTGGCTTTCGAGACCGGGGCCGCTATCTCACCGTCAGATAGCTCCTCAATGCTAATCACTTAGGCTGAGTGGACCTCGAACCAGCCCTCAGGTCCAGGTAAAAATCCCTGACCTGGCCGGGAATCGAACCCGGGACCTCCGGGTAAGAGGCAGGCACGCTACCCCTACACCACGGGGCCTGCTAGAATACATGAGCGGGCAGATATTAACTAAGCAGACTATATCCCTTTGTTTTTGCTATAGTTCCTGAACCATGGGCAACGGCTGAGTGGCCTAGTAAGTGGTCCTGAGAGTCGGGATACCAGTTGCTATGGAATGGGAGTGGGCATATCGGACATATTCTGAGTTCTGGCCCTCCTTGTGCTCAGGCGGCTAGGACTACACAATTCACCAGTGGTCCATAACCCGTTAGAGGAGAGATCCTCACTTGGACTATGTGCAAGTAGGGTAGCATCCTGCTTCATGAATTTACCGAGCTAAGAACACTTTAAGCAAGCCTCGGACCTATGGGAGTAATGGAGTCCCACTCCCATTTGACAGGCGAGGGACTCCTTGGAAACAACTTGGCGAACGAAATGGAATTCGATGGGGAGCTATTAATATTAATGGGGCTTATGGAAGAAAGAAGGTAGAACTTGCTGAGTCAGCAAAGAGGATGCATCTGGATGTGCTAGGAGTAAGTGATATTCGGGTAAGGGGAGATAAGGAGGAAGAGATAGGAGATTATAAAGTGTACTTGACGGGTGTTAGAAAGGGAAGGGCAGAGTCTGGGGTAGGGCTCTTTATCAGAAATACCATTGCACGCAACATAGTTTCTGTTAGGCACGTAAGTGAGAGAATGATGTGGGTTGATTTGTCAGTGGGACGAATTAGGACACGAATTGTGTCCGTGTATTCACCATGTGAGGGTGCAGATGAGGATGAAGTTGACAAGTTTTATGAAGCATTGAGTGACATCGCGGTCAGGGTCAACAACAAGGATAGAATAGTCCTAATGGGCGATTTCAATGCGAGAGTTGGGAATAGAACTGAAGGATACGAAAGGGTGATTGGTAAATGTGGGGAAGATATGGAAGCTAATGGGAATGGGAAGCGTTTGCTGGACTTCTGTGCTAGTATGGGTTTAGCTGTTACGAATACATTCTTCAAGCATAAGGCTATTCACCGCTACACATGGGAGGCTAGGGGTACCAGATCCATAATAGACTATATCTTAACAGACCTTGAATTCAGGAAATCTTTTAGGAATGTACGAGTTTTCCGGGGATTTTTCGATGATACAGACCATTATCTGATCTGTAGTGAAGTATCTCTAGGCCTAGGGTAGAGAAAGTGAAATCTGTCTGCAAACGAATAAGGGTAGAAAATCTCCAGGACGAGGAAATTAGACAGAAGTACATGGATATGATTAGTGAGAAGTTTCGAACAGTAGACAGTAAGCAGGTTCAGGATATAGAAAGTGAATGGGTGGCATACAGGGATGCTGTAGTAGAAACAGCAAGGGAATGCCTAGGAACAACTGTGTGTAAAGATGGGAAAAGGCGAACATCTTGGTGGAATGATGAAGTGAGAGCAGCCTGTAAACGTATAAAGAAGGCTTATCAGAAATGGCTCCAAACAAGGGCCGAGGCAGACAGGGATTTGTACATAGATGAAAGAAACAGAGCGAAACAAATAGTTGTTGAATCCAAAAAGAAGTCAAGGGAAGATTTTGGTAATAACCTGGAAAGGCTAGGTCAAGCAGCAGGGAAACCTTTCTGGACAGTAATAAAGAAACTTAGGAAGGGAGGGGAAAAGGAAATGAACAGTGTTTTGAGTAATTCAGGTGAACTCATAACAGATCCCAGGGAATCACTGGAGAGGTGGAGGGAATATTTTGAACATCTTCTCAATGTAAAAGGAAATCATCATGGTGGTGTTGCAAACAGTCAAGCTCATGGGGAGGAGGAAAATGATGTTGGTGAAATTATGCTTGAGGAAGTGGAAAGGATAGTAAATAAACTCCATTGTCATCAGGCAGCAGGAATAGATGAAATTAGACCTGAAATGGTGAAGTATAGTGGGAAGGCAGGGATGAAATGGCTTCATAGAGTAGTAAAATTAGCGTGGAGTGTTGGTAAGGTACCTTCAGATTGGACAAAAGCAGTAATTGCACCTATCTATAAGCAAGGGAACAGGAAGGATTGCAACAACTATCGAGGTATCTCATTGATTAGTATACCAGGCAAAGTATTCACAGGCATCTTGGAAGGGAGGGTGCGATCAGTCGTTGAGAGGAAGTTGGATGAAAACCAGTGTGGTTTCAGACCACAGAGAGGCTGTCAGGATCAGATTTTCAGTATGCGCCAGGTAATTGAAAAATGCTACGAGAGGAATAGGCAGTTGTGTTTATGTTTCGTAGATCTAGAGAAAGCATATGACAGGGTACCGAGGGAAAAGATGTTCGCTATACTGGGGGACTATGGAATTAAAGGTAGATTATTAAAATCAATAAAAGGCATTTATGTTGACAATTGGGCTTCAGTGAGAATTGATGGTAGAATGAGTTCTTGGTTCAGGGTACTTACAGGAGTTAGACAAGGCTGTAATCTTTCACCTTTGCTGTTTGTAGTTTACATGGATCATATGCTGAAAGGTATAAAATGACAGGGAGGGATTCAGTTAGGTGGAAATGTAGTAAGCAGCCTGGCCTATGCTGACGACTTGGTCTTAATGGCAGACTGTGCCGAAAGCCTGCAGTCTAACATCTTGGAACTTGAAAATAGGTGCAATGAGTATGGTATGAAAATTAGCCTCTCGAAGACTAAATTGATGTCAGTAGGTAAGAAATCCAACAGAATTGAATGTCAGATTGGTGATACAAAGCTAGAACAGGTCGATAATTTCAAGTATTTAGGTTGTGGTGTTTTCCCAGGATGGTAATATAGTAAGTGAGATTGAATCAAGGTGTAGTAAAGCTAATGCAGTGAGCTCGCAGTTGCGATCAGCAGTATTCTGTAAGAAGGAAGTCAGCTCCCAGACGAAACTATCTTTACTTCGGTGTGTTTTCAGACCAACTTTGCTTTATGGGAGCGAAAGCTGGGTGGACTCAGGATATCTTATTCATAAGTAGAAGTAACAGACATGAAAGTAGCAAGAATGATTGCTGGTACAAACAGGTGGGAACAATGGCAGGAGGGAACTCAGAATGAGGAGATAAAGGCTAATTTAGGAATGAACTCGATGGATGAAGCTGTACGCATAAACCGGCTTCGGTGGTGGGGTCATGTGAGGCGAATGGAGGAGGATAGGTTACCTAGGAGAATAATGGACTCTGCTATGGAGGGTAAGAGAAGTAGAGGGAGACCAAGACGACGATGGTTAGACTCTGTTTCTAACGATTTAAAGATAAGAGGTATAGAACTAAATGATGCCACAACACTAGTTGCAAATCGAGGATTGTGGCGACGTTTAGTAAATTCTCAGAGGCTTGCAGACTGAACGCTGAAAGGCATAACAGTCTATAATGATAATGTATGTATGTATGTTTTTCAATACTACACCGTTATTGCACGAATATATTGAATTTGGTTGTCATATAACTTAAATTATTCCATCACGTTCAGTATCTGTTCCAGTAAGTAGTGCCTGGAATTCTCTTCGGACTTATCAAAAAGGAGGAGAATTTAGGAGGTAAATAATAATTAATATCAAGCAGGATATTTCAAATAACTGAGTGGCTTTTCACCTATGCTCTAATGGTTCGAATACCGGTCAACGCATTTCCTTGTGGTTCACATTCAACGGAAAATTGGATATCCCACGGTTATGATCATCATATCAACAATCACGTTTAACTAAGTTTTTTTTTTTTTTTTTTTTTTTTTTTTGACATTCGGAATAAGAATGGAAATCGTCGATAAGTTCAAAGTTATATTTGAACAATATAAATACCACTTGATACAATTTTTTGTACCAAATAAACCAACAAAGGAAGGAAAAAATAAAGGCATCAAAACAGCAGCTCAGATGTGACCGCAGTGAAAGTAGAGGAGAGATGTTTACCATTATGCGTGTGGATCAGCCTTCTACGCTCCCTTATTGATAGACAGGTAGACCAATGCCCATAATACTTCAATATACCAATTACTGACAATCAGATATAATAAAATATACCGATACACATCTGCTTGAATCTGTGACTAACTGTTAGCACATTGGTCATAGAATAAATTGACTTACGTGACAAGTGATTTCGAAGTTCGTTATTGGTCATTGTCAGAATGATTTTCTGTCCTTTCCCATTTAAATATCAGGCACTGTTCCTTTCCTAAAGTTACAAGTTACAATTTATATTAATTACACTTTCCACACATTTTATCAAACATTTGCAATTAAAAATACACAAAACAAAATCGATAAAAGCAATTACTCTTAACTCTTGTATTGCTCTCATATTACATATCATGATCCAGATTCAACAATGATTACTATTTGCTTTGGGACTTTTTTAGAGGATTTTTCCGATAAATAACAGCATATTTAATACGTCGAAAGAAATGGAATTCTAAAGCAGAATTGTGTTAATACGGAATGTTAGTCTATAGAGCAGAGAAATATCTTAAGTCTGAAAATGGTGGAAGAACTTGAGAACCAATTTCTACTATTCACTAAGGTTATCTGTATTCCTCACGCCGCCCCAGACTTGACTGCATCGCTTGAAAGGAGCTTCTACTCTTCGTTCTACAGGACCATGAAGCTTATTTTAAAGCATCAGTTATTTCTGTAACGATTTTCAAATAGTTAAAATATTAGTTTGAAAATGTTAGCTCTGAAAAAACGAATTTTTTCTTCGAATTAATTGAGTAAAGTAGCTTAATAAAATAAATTTGCTTTGGTGGATATTTCATCTATTATGTTTAGGTCATCATAATCAAATCATGAATTACATACACGGTCCGAATTTCATTGGATCACATTTACTGAAAGATTATAATTCCATCTTGCGACATCACCTGCGTTCCATAAGTTAGAAACCTATCACCACTCCAATATTTATGAATTATGTAAGACAATCGTTTGTGCTTTTCTTCTGTTGATTTAATCTTTTAATTATTACGCACGTAATAGTACGTTAGTGTCCACGTACAGACGCTCAAACAAGAATAGGTACACTTTTCCTAGAAACAACTGAACCTTCGGATATAATATTATTGTTTTGGGTATCAACAGGGTTTGTATCTACATCAGAGGGGAGTTATGTTCTTATATTCATTATAAAACTAATTCTGATACAATATTAAATGCGAGGAACATACAATACCATGCCTTCATTCTTTCTTGAACGACTATACATACCCCTTCTCCAATAAGACATTTGATAACACCTCTCCTCATGCTTTTGCATTATGCCCCGAATTCATGTAATTCATCGGTACAGTCTGAATAAAATGTTTGTATCTCTATGTCTGTGCCTGTGACTAATATCAAGTATTGTGGATTGTAAATAGTAATGTCGTGGTCAAGTCGTTAGCTGAATGAAGAAGAAATAGTGCTTGTTCGAGCCGAATCAGATACGATAAAGATGACTTCAGTACTGTATATTATAGAATGACTCTTTGTCAACAAACAGTAGGGAAATTTTGTTTATTGACATAAGACAGTGTATTTTATAAAATTATTATATTGTGACCAAATGCATTGAATGACATTTAGGCATACAGAAATGAGTTTCGCAAACCATGAAAAATGTTTCAGGTGAGGGCTAAGTTAGGAACAAACTGTACGCAAAAACAGACTTTGGTAGTGAAGTGATGCTTAAAGTAAATACAAAATTTTAATATTCCACCTTCTCCACGCAGCGCAAGGTGAGTCATCGTTTATATTTTCCGGTGCCTCGCTTGTTCTCTATTCGATTACTAACTTCTTTCCCCAGGTTCATTGGGGTCCCGATTGAACTGAGACTACTTCTGTTTAACACAGAAAGCTTTTCATTCCACCATAGAACATGTACAACTTTGTCAACTTTTAATCTTATGCTGGTCTCATCGGACAATCCCTCTACGCTAAAGTGGAACTCACATCTAGAACTTTCTAGAAGCATATACTTAGTTATATATTTTAATTGTGCAACACAGGAGTAACTGTCAACCAAAGACTATCTCATCAAGAGTTTTTACGTGACTTCACAAAGATTTTACTTGTCAATGTGAACACTTCTCTTACTTTTATCATAATTCACAAATACGGTTTTACACTTTTGTCTGTCATTCCACCACCATCCCATCCTTCTAGATCCTCTCTCATTTCTCCACATTATTTTACTTTATTTTATCACTATGTCTTTTACTGTTTTAATTTGGCTAGGCTGATGATGGTCCACAGTGGACCGAAACTAGTACCTATTAATATCATTGTAATGTTTTTGTAAAAATATCAAATAATTTTTTAGTAACTGAGAAGGTGGAATATTAAAATTTTGTATTTACCTTAAGCATAGTCTCAACTCAATACGGAACCTAACAATGAAGTTCATTACTTTGAATAGTGAAGTGATGTCAGGCGAATGGATGTTACCTAAGAATGCTAGACTCGGTCATGGGAGTAAAAGGAGTAGAGGGAGACCACGGTGCAATGTTTAAACTCTGTAATTAATTATTTCATTGTGTGAGCTGGGGAACTAAACTAATTAGAGTTCCGAAATTATAAATTAAAATATCTGAGTTTGAAAACAAGTTTAGAGCACTTGGTGTTCTTTCATATAGTACTTTCTCCGTAGACACGAACTGTGCAGATCTCCATAAAGTGTACCGTACGATTGTCTGCTGTTACACGCCACAGCCACACAGAGGACTTCCACTAAATTCTCACTTCTTCATGCACTCACATCTCCCTTTGCCTGTTCAAACACGGTTCAGTACAAAAGGTTTATTTCTGAGACTCCAACTGTCACCAGCATATGTTTTAAATTCCTATCGCGCATGCAGTCTCTTAAAATTGAGGATTTCATAGAATTAATTTCATCATCATCATCATCGTCGTCGTCATCCAACAATAAGAATGATCGATTCTCCCAGGGAGTTTGCATTTCCCCCCTTCTTGAACACAGCTACACTGAGGCGATACGCTGGTAATTTCACGATTGAACATTTACAATCGATGAAATTAAATTATGGTTTCCTTCTGGGTACTTAATATTTTATTATTATTATTTTCGATTTAATAAAATGATCCTTAAAATGCTGAACTATCAGTACTCTGATTTGATATTGATTATAATTTAGAGAGTTAATTAAGTGCAAAATACACAATGTGGCTGCGATCAAACGTGGTGTTAATGAGGAGAAAATGATTGACAGTGACACTATGTCATCCCGATGGGATTGCGGTGGTGTATTAGAAATGGCAACGACCGCATTATATATTCTGTATTCCTCTAGGCACTAATTTATTTCACGCATGATATTAGTCAGGGTGATTCATAACAGTCTGGTTTTGTTTGTGTTGGAGAGCCTTTCCAGCATTGCAACATCTGTACTAGTATTGTGACGACTGCACTGGGTGGCAAGTGTTAAATTCAAGGCCAAAATAAAACTTACTCCTTGTAAAGGGTATATTTCTTTATTTAAATTGCTTTTATTTATCCAGATGAATCTATCAATAATAATAAAAGGAAATGCCGTTTGACGTACAGTACGAAGTTGTACTTTTACAAGGAGGTTGTTCTTTTATGTCCCAGGTATCAAATACCCTACTTCAAAATATTTCACCCCTAACTGGTTCAGATGGGAGTTGACCGTGAAATTGCTAACATTCATTCTTCATAAACAGTTTCACGTACGGACTTACAAGTTCTGTGTCCTGAATGTTATAAACATGTGTTTTTAAATATTTTACCCCTAAAACAAAACATTCGTTCCTTTTTTACTGTGGGACGTACGAAGTCAAACTTTCACATGTTGGTTGCTTCTACATCCTCAATTGTATGGGTTCAAATAAGTGTTAGATTTGAAAAATTAACAATAATTTCTCCAAAACTATGTGATGTATGAACTGAGGGTGTATTTCAGCGGACCAGCCGGCGGTGGAATCACCAAAATTTAAAGCGTTGATAGATAACTTTAATAACAAACCGTAGCAAGGCACTGGTTTCTTCTGCTTCAAAATGTTCCCTAATACATTGTTTGTATCTCAGGCTAACAGAACGTACCCGTGGTTGATGGCTCGATAGTTGACGATGACACTGACCGTTCGTTGACGTGTGATTTTTAAGCAGCAACCTTCACACACTTTGGTGGCCAGTCTGTATTAGCAGTACCGACCAAGAACCAGCCGAAAACCATTAGGGTTACTAAGAATATGTCATCTCTGTATAAAACTGAATTTCAAGTAAGCATGGTGATAGGACTAAGTGTTTGCACATTGTTTTGTTCTTTAGAGGATTAAACGTCCGCAAGTTCAGTAAATACGTACATATTAAGGGCTAAAATTTAGACAATAATTATTGAAAAATAGAATGAACTTGTATTTGAATCGAGTATCTGGGGTATATCCAATACAAATTTCAGCTCTACTGGTCCTGCAGTTTAGGTGTGAATGAGCAATAAGGGATATAATTTAATTTTAAACTATTACGCGATTTTTAGATAATCGCACAAATTACGTATTTTCAAGTCAATATCTTTAAAGAGAATATACAGTAGCATAATATACCCCCCCCCCGTTTAGTTCCACACACATCTTAAATAATTAAATCATCCAAAACTGTGTCTAACCACCTTGTTCTTCCTCTACTTCTCATTCTTTCCAAGGCCCAGACCTTTATTATTCTTCTAGGTTACCTGTCCTCCTCAATTCGCCTCACATGACCCGACTGCCCAAGCCGGTTCATACGTGAAGTTTCATCCATCAAGTTTCATTCCTAACAGCCTTTATATCCTCATTTCGAGTACAATCCTTCCACTCTCTCCACCTGTTTGTACCAGTAATCATTCTTGCTACTTTAAGTTAGTTGTTTGCTATATCTTTCTACATAAAAATGAAATCCCGTCTGTCCGTATACCTTCCGAAACGGCACCACGTCTAAATTGCTGGGTGGAATTTCATGGCATTTTCCAAAAATATTCTCAGAGGGATCTGTCACATGACTAATTAAGTTTTATTCTAAAATAAGGACGTAATATTTGTTATTTACAAAATTGCTTGCGAAAAATCGCACAATACTTTATTCTCGTACCATAAGCATACAAATGCCGTGATATTAGCAGTCTGTGATTTGTCGAGTATATCGGTCTGTATAAAGGTTTCCTACACCAGAAATATTCCAACTGACCTCAGATTTCTAATAGAGTATCTTCGAGAGCGCTGAAAATTCCATAGCTACTCGAAAATCTGGCAAAATGAAATTTTAAAAAATTACGACTTCCATTATATTTTAATTTTATAATTAAAAAGTGCCTGCTGTCATTTCTTGATGGATACAGTACTTTTGCATCCATCTCTTGGCACAGGCCAGAGTAAAGTGTAGCTTCCACTGAAGTCCCAGTCAACATGCATGGCTGATACAATATGGAAGTTGCTGGGGTATGGGTAGTGCTAAGTAATGACATTCAGAGCATGACTAGTTCATCTGAGTGTTATGAAAGGTGCTGCTCATAGGGTCAGTCGTGCTGCAATAGTACTTTCTGACCCAGTGAGGAAAGCAATGGCAAACTATCTCACTCCTCATCTTGCCTAGTACGCCTCATTTTGGTGCTGCCATTGGTTTTTGGGGTTTCCTTATAACCGCATAACCTTATGATACCAATCGCATTCCTGTAGTGTTTAAGGTCACCCCGTTTATAACGTTAAAAGAACGTTAGAAATATTGGCTTAATTTTTTATGCACCCATACAGCAAGCAGGCAGCTGACAGAGTATCGGATGAAACTGCCTTTACATCGGTTTGCTTTCAGCCCAAATTCACTGTATGGGAGTGAAAGCTGGGGAAGGGACCGAGGATATCTTCGAAGTAACAGACGTGAATGTAGTGAGAATTACTGCTATTAGAACCAGGTGGAAAAGTATTCAAAATGAGGAAAATGGCTCGAGTAAACTCGATGGATGAAGTTATGCGTATCAACCAGCTTGGACGATGGAGTCATGTGAGACGAATGGAGGAGAATAGGTTGTCTAGGAGTAAGAAGTCTGTGTTAGGGGATACTAAAAGTAGAGGGAGAAAAGTTGGCGATGGTTAGACTCAGTTTCTAATTGTTTAATTATACGAGGTGTGGAACTAAAACGACGGCAACTTCCGCAATATTTTCCTTCAAGATATTGGTAATGTAATAATTGCGAAATTAATTTTAAAACCGCGTAATAGTCTTATTTCTCGCTCAATCACGCCTAAACTAATGGACAATTGAGCTGAAAATTGGTTCCCTGATGTTCAGTTCAAATACAAGCCTGTTATGAATTTTCAATAAGTAATGTAACCCTTCTGGTAGCCTGATCGTTAAAGCATGAAATCTTTATGGGCTAACGCCATGGTTAGCTGGTTTGAGTGTCGTTGGTTGAAAAAAATGTTCACCATCAAAATGTTAATCGATAGGGTAGCACACGTGGTAGTATACAATTGATAATCAATAGTTTACGTGTCTAAAGCCTAGGTTTTAAGGTTCATAACCATTTTAAATTCCCGGAATGGACTGGTAGTTTATAGGGAACCGAAAAAGGTTATTTTACTCTCCCACAATATACACGGTCCAGTCTGACTGGAAACGACCAACCTTGATGGAAATCCATTTCTAAAACATTTGTCTCATGTGCGTTTTTTCGACAGGAGGATTAGTGAGGGAGACATCATGAACGGTCGGTTTTGCAGGCTGAGTCCAACGGACATAGCTTAGAAGGTATTGTACGTGAAGCAGGTTCCTTATCTGTCTATATAAATAAAATCGTAACGACCGTGTGTCTGTACATTGACTATTTTTGCAAATTGTTCGTACAGCTATCCGTTTAAGGGGATAATAATGACCATCTGCATATTTTTTAGCTTTAGTTTCCTAAAAATTCTATTTTTTACTCCCCCCAAAAAATTAAGATTGCAGCACAATCTGCCAGACGAGCTAGAAAATTGAAATTGGGCAAAATTATAAGTTTTAGCCCGTAACCGAGCAAAAACATTCAAGAGCTTTAAATTTTTCACTCTTTATCCCCGAAGAATATGGAAATATGGAGGCAATTTTAATGACGGTGTCTGTGATTGTAACGAAAACTTCCGAAATAGATTGTAACCCCTCCTTAGACAATGGGGCTTGCCGTTATAATGAAAATTTCCCAACTCGATTGTGAATGGCAGTAGGCAAGTGAGCCTGTCGTTATCATCAGAATTCCACAATTCACACTTTACATTGGAAACAATATGGGGACCTCCCCACGCTGTTTCTCGGATAAGGCTAGCAGACATGCAATTTAAAAAAATCGTATTCACTGTATGTACAGTCATTTACTTCGATATCCGTGTACAATACAGAATGCCGTAGCGAAGCACGGGTACATTTGCTAATATACTGCAGTAATATTTATTACCGGAACATATAAGCTCTAAGGGAGCATGCCTAATTGTGTTATTAATGAACATTTGTTCCACAGAAATTCAGCGTTCATGCTTTAATACTTTTAATATCGCTTGTTTTTAGTTCGTATCTTTACAGTCTAATGGGTTAGAGAACAGCACCTATTGCTGCGAATAATAAATATTAACTGAAGATTATGTGTACAAAATGTAAATCAAATGTTGGGCGCCAGTAAGATACACTTCCAATTAAATATAAGTCAATGTTTGTTTTTATGATAGTCACATTTAAGTGAATGTTCGACAGTTTGGAAATGCAATCCTGATAGAGGCCTGAAGACGTGGTATTGAATTTAGGTATCCTGGTTACTGGGTCAGTACAGACAACAGAAACATCTGATCTACGATTTATAAAAAATACCATAAAATAAATATAATAAAATAATCAAATGCCAATTAAGGCTTTCGCGGCCGCAGTTAAACAAAAAGTAACGGCAATAGGTAGGGTTATGAGCGCGCGCGTGTGTATAGCTTTCCGCACCAGACGTGCCGTTTAAGCTTGTCCGTTGGACTGGCACGCCTTTCTATGACGCTGTTTACAAGGAAACCATTCCAACTGTAAGTCTCAGATCTGATGGAGGATTGGTACAACGACTCCAGTAGGAATGTTTTATTCAGCCATATCAAAACTAGATACCTAGTCGTGTATTTAACACCTGTTTTAGGGTGTCAAAATTCGCTGATTTAAGCACCGCGTTGACAGGAGTGAGTGGAAAGAAGCAAGTAGGGGTGGGAAAGTAATGTGTGTGCGAGAGAGGAAGAGTCAGAGCGCGATAGCTGACTTGGCCGGCCGCTCCGCATCTACCTGCTTCCCGCAGCTCACTCCTGTCTATCCCAAAACAGGCGCAATATGTACGACTGGACATCTAATTTGGATATGGTTGAATAAATTAGTCCTACTGAAGTCGTTGTACTAAAACTCAGTCAGATTGTAGACTTGTTAGTAGTGGCAGATTGTCTAACAATCTCGTGTGTTAACAGGTAAAGATTGCTGTATTGGAAAAAGAGAAACGATTCTCCGTTATCAAATGCCAGTTCTACTGATATTATTACTTTTTGTCCACGGTGAAAGCCTTAATTCTCATTGTACATGGATTTTTATGCTGAACTTCTCAGGTTGTATATCGTCCGCTATGGCACAGTATGCTGATGACACCATCGTTTACAGAACCATTAGAAACGAGAACGATGTGTATAGGTTCCAGTCAGACCTCGATAATGTGGCTCTGTGGCGCATTTTAAATAGAATGTCTTTAACTATACACAAGTAAAATATATCCGATTAACTAGATCTATAATACCTCTATTGCATTAAATTTATCCATGCGCTAAGAACATGATGCCTTGGACCTCAATAAAACTGCTTGGTATTCATACTTGCAGTAACGTAAAATGTACCTTGCATGTGGAGGAGATAAGGTTCAAAGCGTATACAGTCTTAGGATTTATCCGCAGACCTCTACCGGGTGCTAGAAGGAAAACGGTTCGAACGACCTGTTTGACAGTAGTACTGCCAATATTATTATACGGGCTTCCTTCCTGGCATCCCACTTCCAGTAGAAAACATGACGAAACTAGAGAGAGTTCTACGCCGAGCGGAACGATTAATTGCCCGAAATAGTCATGTAATCACAGCCAAGTAAACGCCCTCCATAGCCACGCTCCGTAATCAAATAGTACCCCATTGTAGATACTAACCACGTTTACATGGGGAATTCAAATCGATTTAAATACGCTTTCCGTATAGAATACCTCATGGAAACGGGGACTCGGTTCGGATCGAGTCTCAGAGTCGATCATCCTAGAAAGTAGGATCGAATCGTACTCAATACGGATAAAGCATCATAGAAACGCGGAACGTATTGAAGTCGATCTGAAAATGCTACGGATGCTCGACTGTAGTTTGTTTATCATGTGCTTTCTGTAATTTCGTTCGTGTTCATTTGATTTCAGCTTACTGCTCCTTATAATACATTTTACCATGTGTAGTATTAATAGAAATCTGTGGATGCCGAAGGACAGTGTAACGTTATTGGATATAATACGAGAAAAGAGAATGTTGAAGCTCATCGACGGAAAGCGATTTGCAAGAATTCTACATGCAGCAGATGAAGCTAGTATGTACGAAGTGATTGCAACTTTTTTTCACAACAGACATTGGTCTGTTCACGAAAATCTTGTTTGATTTGAGGTGTGGTTTAAGACACAGATATATGTTTTTTGCTGTTTGCTAGTGGATTTACGTCGCACCGACACAGATAGGTCTTCATATGAACTTAAATGTCGAAGAACTCATCCTGAAGTTGTCTAACCAATCATCTTCTGTGGAGTAACGTTATACTACACGCTCCCACCAGTCTGTACTTCTTTCTTTTATACAGTACCACCTTCTTCTCATACGCTTCTTTTGCTCAGCTTAGACTGACGGAAAGCCATATTGTGTGCCTGCAACTGCTTCAGGTAGAATACCGTTTCCATCCGTCGTTCCAATCGTTATTTCTCCCATCTCTAAAATTTATGGATTAACCTTAAAAAAACCTGATATACTATTAGGCACAATGCCACAGCTTTCGGTGATTGTACAGGCTGTAGGCTACATAAGAATCAGGTTTGTATCACGGACTATAAATTCCTTCATTAATAATGGACGAGGACTTCTTCATTTACTCTACTTTGCTTAGGGTTGACCGTTGCTGTCAAGCGCTACATGTCGGATTATTCTCGTACGGCCTCGCGCGATCTCATAACCTACGAGTGTCAAGACTATCGTATTCAAATCGATATGATTACGGATTGAATCTTACATGTAAACAGGTAACGCACTGAGTACGGAAAGCGTATTCAAATAGATTTCAATCCCCATGGAAACGTAGTAACGGTATTGCTTTCCTGAGAAAATCTCTCACAGGTAACACACGTCAGCCCCTTCAACTGCTTACTGCTGAACTATCGTTCCAACCGAGCTAATTGGTCATGCGGTTAGGATCGCGTAGCTGTGAGCGTGCAATTCGAATCCCACCATCGGCAGCTATGAAGATAGTTTTCCGTGGTTTCTCATTTTCACACCAGGATGTACCTTAATTAAGGCCATGGCCGCTACCTTCTCAATCCTAGCCCTTTCCCCTCCTTGCGCCGTCGAAAACTTTCGATGCGTTAGTGCACGTTAAATCATTAGTAAGAGGGGGAAAATTAGAACTATCGTTCCGTCCAGAGAGATCGAGGGGTGTCCTTTTCCCTTCACTTGCAAGAAGAACAGCTTGTCAAAGCGGCTTGCTTACTCGTTCTACTCGGCTGTGGAATGAACTCACACTACATGAGAACTTAATGTTTCAGAATGTTTTAAAGATATAAAAATAATGTACATTTAATGCAGCCTGAAAATAATGTAAATGTTCTTACCTGTATGGATGTTTCTGTACGTGTGAGAGAGCGGATGAACGTATAAGTGATCCTGAATGTGTGAGAGTTTAAATGAGAATGTTTGAGTCGGCCTATCTGGAGCATATGTGGGGACCATGCGTGTGTAGTGGTGTGTAAGTAGATGATGCTACACAACAGATTTTGTGAATAATTATGTAAATAGATGATTTTAACTCGTATATAAGCCAGTACTGTCCTATAATTATAACTATTAAACTACTGTAATTTAAGTGGGGATGGAGGCAACTTTGTGTACATGCCTTTCCTCCATGCACCATCCCTAGATTGTAATGAACAATTTATGGAAAATGAATAAATACCCTGGGTACCCTCCAGGGTCGGTTTTTCCCCCGGACTCAGTGAGGGATCCCACCTCTACCACCTCAAGGGCAGTGTTCTGGAGCTTCAGACTCTCGGCCGGGGATACAATTGGGGAGGGTGACCAGTACCTCACCCGCTATGCTGAACAGGGGCCTTGGGGGGGGAAGATTGGAAGGGATGGACAAGGAAGAGGGAAGGAAGCGGCCGTGGTCTTAAGTTATGTACCATCCCGACATTTGCCTGGAGGAGAAGTGAAAAACCACGGAAAACCACTTCCAGGATGGCTGAGGTGGGAATCGAACCCACCTCTACTCAGTTGACCTCCCGAGGCTGAGTGGACCCCGTTCCAGCGCTCGTACCACTTTTCAAATTTCTTGGCAGAGCTGGGAATCGAACCCGGGCCTCCGGGGGTGGCAGCGAATCACACTAACCACTACACCACAGAGGCGGACCTCTCTTAGTTCTACTTTTTCTTTAATTTATCCACTTATTCAGTTATTCTCTTTTTCTTGTCCATTATCCCTTATCATCGTTAGTAGTCTCAGATCATGTACCGTATCAAAATGCTTGATTACGTCAATAGCCATACATCCCATTTGACCGTCTGCTATATCATGCTGGAATCCTACAAGTGAGCCTCACTTGAATAACCTTTCTTAAACCCGAACTTCCTCCTATAGAACCACTCAGAAATTTCATAATAATCGTCCGCCTCTGTGGTGTAGTGGTTAGTGTGATTAAGACACTCGTATGGACATTATGAAACTCGCCTCGCTCGTTTTATAAACACGGTCGTGTCTTAATTATTACCATTATAGGCCTGTTGCATAATGTTAGTAATACTCTCATATTTACTACCTATGACCAAATTTCGTAAGTAATATTATACCTTTTTTCGTATTCTTTATTTATTTTTAGAGAATATTTGTTTGCATACTTTGTGCTTCTTTAGGACATAAACTTCCGAACCCTACCTATTACTTTTGTAAATAATACATGTGGTTAAAATTTCACCTCACTTGTGAGAATTCAGTTCCCAACCAGTTAATTCGAAACGTGATCACGTGTTAATTGGTTGAAGATCTAAAGCTTGTATCATAAACTCGCAATGCTGATCAATAATGAAAAACAACATAAATAAATGAAAGCAAACTACTTCAACAATAGGAACTTTCTTCTGGAAACACACGTGCAAATTATTCTTGAGGTAATTACGAATACTGCCTGCTGTCATTTTTGATGGATACAGTACTTTTGCATCCATCTCTTGGCACAGGCCAGAGTAAAGTGTAGCTTCCACCGAAGTCCCAGTCAACATCCATGGCTGTGACAATATGGAAGTTGCTGGGGTATGGGTAGTGCTGAGTAATGACATTCAGAGCACGACTAGTGCATCTGAGTGTTATGAAAAGTGCTGCTCATAGGGTCAGTCGTGCTGCAATAGTACTTTCTGACCCAGTGAGGAAAGCAATGGCAAACTACCTCACTCCTCATCTTGCCTAGTACGCCTCATTTTGGTGCTGCCATTGGTTTTTGGGGTTTCCTTATAACCGCATAACCTTTGGTGGTGCTATTTGAGGATCCAACCATCCTATGGGCTGATGACCTAACAGACAGACAGACAGACAATTACGAATCAATTCTGAAATGATTTCCTAAAGTCCTATCCGATTTCTAAACTATAGTAATGTTACCAAATGATCCTTCTGCCAAAGGTAAGGTGAGAATGTTTCTAATTTTATCAAAATCGAATAAAATGTATTACGATTTATTTTTCAAATATTGTGCCAAATAAGTTTAATGTATGCTTTGTGGACGGTAGAATATATTTTTATTTAATCTACCGTTCAACAGATGTTTAAGATTTAACATTACTAATTCAATATAATATTTAATACATTATGTTGTATTTATCTAGGAGCTCAAAAATATTTTGTTTACTGATTTTTAAAGTAAGGTGGCTAGGAAGTTACTATTTAGGCTACCATTGGTGGGTTCATTGAATGTTCTTCACATTGCTGGAGGTAGGTCACATCGATCCCTTAGTACCATAGATGAATAACAGAGATATCGTTAGGCGTGGCTCATCTGTACTTTATAACAAGCTCTGTTCATCACTGATTGTCACGGGAGCTCTTCTTCACTCACAATGTCCCCTGCAGCTGACGGTGCTGGAGTCAAACAATGGCATGTCTGCTGAAAGTTTCAATATAATAAAAGGGTTCATTCTCTGGCTGTCGTGACTATACATAACTGACGAATTAAAATTGAGCATGAAATTACTTTCACTTTTCCGTACACATTTGATCGAGCTACAATATCTCCATACATTTTCGTAATTCAAGATGAGTTTTGTGCTAATAGGTCATGCAGTTGACACCCGACATAATTCAGAACAGCGCCGATGTAGGCCATGGGAATTTTAGGCATTAGTAGGATAGAATGCAAACATATTTGAACAAGGCGCAAGTATCAACTAGCCGCTCTACAGTTTTGTAGGCGAGTTCCATAAACGTAAGGGTATCTCATAGTTCAGATCGCTAATATTTACGCAAACTTCAATACAGATCCGTTGTGCGGGTAGTAGACACTTGCGCCTTTATTCAATACGATTGCATTCTAACCTGGTAGTGCTTAAAGGTCATGTTTCTTCATATAACATAATCCTGAATTAAATTGTTACCACATAGCACCACTTAACGAGTTGAATTCTTACTAAAGTAACGAATACCGACGATTCAGGGGTTCTCTCGGAGAGATGTGTAAGAGACGATTCTCCTCTGTAGATTGAGCCACAGAAAATATTCGCGATATCCCCCGTCTGTGTCTGATACTGCTTCCACACACACTTGCTCCAGTTTTCTCGTTTTCATCTTTGCCTAGCAAACCTTCCTTGATCAAATCTTATTACTATGGCATTAGGTTTGTGAAACCTATGGATTTTTCAAACGCGGCCTCTCACTCTACTTTGCTAATAACGTCATTTCTTGAAGAATCGTACTTCTAGATTTGTATCTTTCGATTGGTGTAGTGGCTATAACAATGATTATTTTAAGAGAAAGTATAACTTGGCGACCATCCTCTCTTAACTCTTGATCAGAGGGAAAATTAAAGAGGTCTGATCCTTCAAAGAATGGAAATATCGACAAAAGGATTGAAACAGTCACGAAAGCGCGAGAAAGATTCCCTGGATCTTGCACACCTAATACTAACGAGGTTGGAAGAGAACTAGAGTTAACCAGGACAGGTCATTGTGAAGGATAAAGGTGGCGCAAGTAAATGGTGGCACTACCGCAACTAGATAGGAGCCCGTGGCGGAAATCAAGCAAGTAACAAAACAAAAAAAAGATTTAACAACCTGTGAGGAGACAGGGCTAATAAGGGTCCGCCTGTCAATACATTTCATTTACACAATTAGTATATGGTGATTACTAATTTTTTCTTTCTTTTACGGCGCGAGTTGGACGTGCGTTTAGGAGCGTGCAGCTGTGTGCTCGCATCCGGAGATAGTGGGTTCGAACCCCACTGTCGGCAGCCCTGAAGATGGTTTTCCGTGGTTTCCCTTTTTCACACCAGGCAAATGCTGGCGCTTTACCTTAATTAAGACCACGGCCGCTTCTTTCCCACTCCTAAGCCTTTCCTGTCCCATCGTCGCCATAAGACCTATCTGTGTCTGTGCGACGTAAAGCAAATAGCAAAAACAGTTAATTTTAACACTTCTTTAGTATTAGTCACCTCCTCGATTTGGACATTATCCTTGTAACGAACAATCTTCACATACTGCTTACTGCTGCCTTTCGAAGATCTTTGCATACACACTCCCCTTCTTCATTAATAATTCCTGAAATGTCCTTCTTTGAAGCAGTTTCTGCCTTGAAGTACCTATACATACCATTTCATTTTTCACTAAAATTTGTATGACGCCAATTATGCTTGCCATCATGTTATCCTTAGCTGACTTATTTGCTAGATTCAATATCCTAGTAAGTTCCTTCAATTTCTCCTTACTTCCACAGCCATTTCTAACTCTAATTCTTTCCAACCTGTGGCTCCTTCTTAGTCTCTTTACTTCTCTGTTATAACATAGTGGATCTTGATCATTCCTTACCACCTTTAAAAGTACAAACCTCAACAATTACTTTAAACCCATCCCAGAGTCTGTTTACATTTTTATTTGCCGTTTTCCACCGATCATAGTTGCTTTTTAAAACTCCCTCGTGCCTATTTTATCAGCCGTATGGTACTGCCTAATAATCCTGATTTGAATAGCTTCCTTTCCATCACATTTATTTTTAACTACGACAAAAACACATTCGTGATCACTAATACCGTCTATTGCTTTGGTTTCTCCATAGAGCTCATCTGGTTTTACCAGCACCACATCCAGAATATTCTTCCCTCTAGTTGGTTCCATCACTTTCTGAATCAGCTGCCATTCCCAGATTAACTTATTTGTCATTTGTTGGTGATGCTTCCTGTCGTTTGCATTACTTTCCCAATTCACATTTGGTAAATTGAGATCACGCGCTACAACCACGTTCTTTTCCACGTCGTTTCCCACATAGGAGATTATCTTATCAAATAATTCTGAATCAGCGTCAGTGCTACCCTTTCCCGATCTGTACACTCCAAATACATCATGTTGCCTATTATCTTTAGAGATGAGCCTTACACCTAGTCTTTAACTTCGTAGCTTACAAATTTTTATTTCACCAGAATGATTATTCCCCCTCCTACCATTCCTATCCTATCTCTACGATACACACCCCAGTTCCGTGAGAATATTTCTGCATCCATTATATCATTTCTCAGCCATCACAATATCTGGTAAGTATATATATATATATATATATATATATATATATATTAAATTACTTAATTCTATTCCTTTCTTTACAATACTTCTACGGTTCAGCATTAACATTTTTATGTCATCCCTACTTGGCTTCCAGATCCCTGTACCCTTATCACCGTTCCCTAGAACAGCCCGTTTCCCTGAATGTATCTCCCTATAACACTTCTAAACAAATTTCCCAACTTACATGGACCACTGCGGTTTAAGTGAAAGCCATCTGAGCGAAGATCCCTATCTCCTACCCACCCATTAGGATCTAGAAATCTCACTTCCAGTTTCCCACGTACCCATCCCATAGTCCCATTTAAATCCCCAATCACCCTCCAGTCAGTATCCCTCCTACACAGTATTCCACTGATAATAATCACCGCTTCCTTAAACTTCATTTACCAGATCCCACACATCCCCAACTATGTTGATACTGATACAGATATATCGACTGCTCACTGAAGGCTGATCAGTATACATTTCATCCCAGCTTAAGTATTTGTCCTCCTTTCACAGCAGTAATAGCCGCTCTGGTTCCTCCTTTTCTATTCATGTTCGTTGATTCCCTACGTATAACAATTCGATTGTTGTGACGGTGACTTTGGAATTCCCTGCCTGTCATAGTCATAAATACCATCTCATTACTTAAATTTAAGACTGCTTGCCGAGATTACCTGCTGAATGCAGCTGAATAATTTGTGTGACTGGATAAGTGAATTACTGTGAGGTAGAAAAGTGTTATGTATTATTGTGTAGATTATTATTTACTGTATATTATTATGTACTGTTAAGCTCTGCTCCCAATGATGCATTACTACAGTGGTTAAGTGTAAAAGTGGGCTAAGAGCCCTAACTCGCCACCTAGAAAAGGATAAGAAATAAATAAAAAATAAGGTAACATTGAGGCTACGAAGTCATTTCAGCATGTTGTAGGGCGTGGTGTAGTTAGTAATGCGTTCAATCTCTTTGAGACACAGTAGCTACTTCAATCAAGTAAGGGGAATATTGAGCCGTTCCCGAGTTCGTTACATTATGTATCACCCATATTGGTGCGCTGGCACCCAATCGTCTTTCCAGACGTTCCATCCCGGTGTATCTCATGAACTTACTGGAGATGAGAAGTTTCTTGTAGGATTTTCTTAACGTTCTGTCCCATAAGAAGAGAGAACTCATTGCATTCTGTGTGTTTCTGGACTGTTATCAGGAACCGTTCAAAAATTTAATCGTAGAATATCAGTGGAGAGTGTCCCTTTTTGGTATTGTTATTATTGTCGTAATGCATCATTATACAATTACAAAATACTGTAAAATTGTATATCTATATAAATAAAATAAGCGTTTTGTCTGTACGTTTCTTCGAATGAAATAATAATTGTATTTCTGTATCGGCCTTGTCCGCAGTAAGAAGAAAGTGCAATTTTTAATTTTCCCCCATGTCTGTCTGTCTGTCTGTCTGTCTGTCTGTCTGTCTGTCTGTCTGTCTGTCTGTCTGTCTGTCTGTCTGTCTGTCTGTCTGTCTGTCTGTCTGTGCATCACGAGAAAGTGGCTAAACAATATTTAATGAAAATCAGTATGTTTAGTCGGACAATAAGGCGCCATACTTCAGGCTCTAAATCATTTTATCCACTCTGAAATACATGGTAATTTAGGAGAAGGGCTTAAATTGAATTCTCAATAAGCTATGCTATCTGTCCTCCTATCGATAAATACTATAGGCCTATAACAAAAGTTACACAGAATACTATTTCCGCTCATTCATATCTTATATCAGCCACTCTTGACAATACAAACAGATCCGTTCTGGATGGGCAGGAAATCGTGCTACTTGGAAAAAATTCATAAATCAACAGTTCGGGGGTGATAAATGCGAGTATGAAATTCAGTACTACCGATGGCCTAGAAATAATGAAGGACGGACTGTTACATGCTCTAGCTTTAACTTCTAATAATGAAGCACCAGGGCCCTGATCAGATCCTAGTTGAAGTTTCAAAACTGGTAATAAAAGACAATATTGAGCAGATCAGCAAGCTCTTTAACAAACAGGAGAAGTCCCATGTGACTGGCTACAATCAACATTCATTTCCATTCCAAAGAAATCACACCCAAGGGGATGTATTGATCACCGTCAAATAAGTCTAAAGAGCCACATGCTGAAAATATTTCTGGGTATTATAAATGCACGTTTAAGATCAAAGTGCTAAATGGACATGGACGACACACAAATGAGGTTCATAAATGGCTTTGGTACCTTTAAAGCATTGTTCAGTGTCAATATTCTCCTTCAAAGATGCCAAGAACAACGCAAAGATGTATTTGAGTACGAGAAGGCATTCGACATGAAAACTGATCGAGATGCTCTAGCAGAAACTGTTAGACATAAGAGATCATACGAAATCTTTACTGGAACTGGTGAATCATGGTCAAGACTGGACGAACACATACTTCAGGTATCAAAAGAGGAGTATGCCAAGGTTGTCTTCTTTCACCGGTCCTATTCAACCTCTATGCTGATTACATACTCAAAGAAGCCTTGCATGGTACTGAGCTAGGTGTGAAAGAAAAAGAGAGTCGTCATAAAGAATGTCAGATATGCAGATGACACTCTAACTGTAGGCCCTATGCGACACCATTGAAAATCTTCAAGGACTGCTCAGTAAAATTCACCTCAGTCGATAAAAATATGGCTAAACATCAATTCCACAAGAACTAAGTTCACGGTAGTTAGCAGGAGCAATCATGAAAGCGCCTCAATTTCATTAAATAATCAAAACATCGAACGAGTAAGTCAGTTCACATACCTCGGGAGCACCATAACATGCAATCTGACACTGAAAAAGAGAACAGATGCCGTATTGAGATTTTTCCAAAGATGAGGTCAACCTTTCCTGAAGATAATATAACTCAAACTCATACAAAAGCTGTTAAAGTTTTACGTGTGGTCAACACTGCTTTATGGAGTAGAGACCTGGATCGTCAAAGCTTCCTCCATGAACAGATTATAGACCTTTGAAATGTGGTTACATAGGAGAACGTCCAGAATACCCTGGACAGATTTTGTAACAAACAATGAAGTGTTAAAGAGCTGTAGCTGCACGTGAGCTGGCTAACATCATCAAACTCAGGGAAACACCTCATTTAAGCCGTGTTCTAGGAGGTAGAAAGTACGGGCTTCTACACCTCATATTACAAGGAAAGTGAAGAGCTGGTAGAACACCGACGTCAAGACCCCAAAATATCAAAGAAAGGGGTGTTTTCTCCAGAGTGATCACCAACGTCTGGGGAACATGATATGGCACTTTAAGAAGAAGAAGAATAAGAATAAGAAGAAGAATAAGGTAATATACAGATTTATTGTACCGGTCACGATAACAGAGATATTCATGAATTTAAACCTTTGTTGCTTAGTCCATTTCAGCGCCAAGCCACGAGAAAGTAAGTGAACAGAATTTAATGAAAATCGGTGTGTAAATTCGTTGAGTAAGGCACTGCAATCTAGTTTATAGATAATTTTATTAACTCTGGGTGAAATGGTAGTTTAGGAGAAGACCTAAAATTCAATCATCAAAAATCTATGTTATTAGTCATTATATTAAAAATATTATATAACAGAAGTTATGGAGAATACAATTTCCGATCATTTATGCCTTACAGTTTTACCGTACTGACTTCTTCTTTTCCTACCGCTTTTTCCCACACCTGTGGGGTCGCGGGTGCGAATTGCATCGCACATGTGGATTTGGCCCTGTTTTACGGCTGGCTGCCCTTTCTGACGCCAACCCTATATGGAGGGGTGTGAAGACTATTGCTTGTTTCTGTGGTGGTTGGTACTGTGGTATGTTGTCTGAATGTGATGAGGAGAGTGTTGAGACGGACAAATACACCCAGTCCCCGAGCCAGAAGAATTAATCAGAAGCGATTAAAATACACGACCCGTCCGGGAACCGAACCCAGGACCCTCTGAACCGAAGGCCAGTACGCTGACCATTCAGCCAGCGAGTCGAACTGTTTTACCGTATTGACTATGATAATAGAAATGATTAATTTACACTTTGGTTGCTTAGTCCATATCAAAGCCGAGCATCGCTAACGTCCATCGTGTAAACTGGTGATGGTAGTGGTTTTATCGTGATTGTTTTAAGTTGAAAGACAACGTGGTCATCAATCCATATCTACAAGGAATATTGTGAAGATGATTGCACAGTGAGAAATAAATCGTAAAGTTGCAATCGCTTGGACAATACGACAAGAGGGGTCAAGACAGGAGGAAGAAGAACTCACTTTACATTGGATGCCCTAATATCACGGGGTCGGTACAAAAATAAATATGAAGGCCTACAGTATAGAAAGCCCTCAGAATTGACAAACAGTAATATTATATTCACTATTCTTTGTTTTGATGTACTTTGTCTCTTCTGCTGACACTTATCTCCAATAGATGGGATTACTCCTGCGTTCCGAGTAGAAAAGCCTGCCTGAATATTGGTGGGAAGTAGCTGGGGAATTAGATAACTTCCTTTTATAGAGTACAAATTCCTCTGGTTATTACATGTTCTGATAACGACTGGTACGTGACACATTGGTTCATCATAGTATTCCGGTTATTTGATCCCTGCTATCAGGCACTGATAGCAATGCGGAGTGTGCACACTTAACAGAAAACGTCAGAGGAATGTTCAGCACTGTCTGTGGCCGGGTCTTTCCAGCTCTAGAATTTGACATTGTTACAACGCCAGCGTAGTACTGTTCGTGAAAAGTGAGAAATTACCGTTTTTCATTTGATCGAGCATGTCATATGATACCTTTGCTTTTAACCACAACATTCTGGTCGGTTAATATTGTATTCTGACGAGAAAAATGTCATTATTGTGATGACCTATTCCGAGTTCAGTTTAATATTTACCTCTGTCTGTTACGGCTTCATGAGGAAATAGGTGGATGGATTTTAATGAAACTTGGTATTGCAGTTTACAACAAGGTAGAGTAGGATCGTAACTGTAAATTGTGCAAACATTTCACCAAGAGGGTGTGCTTCACATGGTCCTAAAGCATAAAACTCGATATATTTCTTTTACGGTTAGTTTTTCACGAAAATAGCTCATAGTGATTTTTTTGTTCTATAGCGTTTTCCAACACAGTGAAAGAAATGAAATAAATATCAGTGAGAGTTGTGTGACAGTTTAAGTCCAAGAGCTGGTAACTAGCTCTATAGCCTGTACAGAGACTGGCTACGGAGATCGTTTCGGCAACGTTTTAAAGGCTTTATTCACCTGCCAGTAATTATTTAATATTAGCTGCATCTGTGGATCAGCGGTAGAGTGTCGGCCTCCGAATCCCAAGATAGCGGGTTCAAACCCGGCAGAGATAGTGGGATTTTTGAAGGGCGGAAAAAAGTCCATTCGACACTCCATGTCGTACGATGTCGGCATGTAAAAGATCTCTGGTGACACATTTGGTGTTTACTCGACAAAATTCATTAAATCTCAGCCACAGGCGCCCAAGAGAGTTTCGGTTTACTCGGTCTGCCATCTAGTGGGGGCCTAGAGTAAAACAGAACGTCGAAATTGACGAACAGACAGCCAGATGGCGTCAAATTGAAATGTCTGCACACGGTGGCTGAGGCCATACGATTATTATTATTATTATTATTATTATTATTATTATTATTATTATTATTATTATTATTATTATTATTATTATTATTATTATTATTATTATTATTTTATTTAATATTAACCCGACAAGTGGCGCTCTGTTGTACGGAAGGGAAGAGATAAAATCAATATCAGCAATAATGCAAAACAAAAATATGACACTGTAAATGGCCACAGAAAGCAAGGAAGCGAGTACGTCGAAACAAGTCGCTAACAATGAGATCATCTGTCGTGAAGCTGAAATCTTACGTCAGGAGGCGGTGGTTTTGAACCACACAGTACGCAACTCTGAATAATGCTTTTCCTGGTTACTCATTTTCATTTCATGTAAATGCTGAGATATGTCACGACTGTTACCATCGCACTTGTAGTCCTTTCGTTTCATGGAATTGTAAAAACCTACTTCTATTCGTGTAATGTTAAATACAAGAAAGGAGAAGGGTAACCTGTGTTTCACTGAAGAGTTGCAACTTACAAACTCAAACAGGAGTGTGATTTACTCGTGTTTAATTAACAATATACTGCCCAATATGTGCATGGATTTAGAATGTTTGTTTATTTTAAATCTAGCAATGCATAAGTGGTAGGTTTTCACAGAAATGCCAGTACCGTCGTGTACTGAAAGCACACCTGCCCCTTACTCGGAGGCTTCGGGTTCAATTCCTGATCAGTACGGGATTTTAATTCTGGAGTGGGGACTGGAATCAGCCTCGTGAGACCAGCTGAGGAGCTAGGTGTTATGAGAGGCAGCGGGCCTGGTTATCTAGAAAGCCAATCAATACGGCTGAGGATGTCGTCTCTCTGGTAATATAGCAATACATTTTCTGTAGGCCGTCTGACAGGGCAGCAGTCATCTGGGAAGTTGCTGTTGCACCACGTTGTTCATTTGTTTGCTTGTTTGTTTGTAGAAATGTTAATAAATTTTCATTTTTTCCACATTAAATGGTAAAAACTAACGGTGATTCAAAGCAAAGGGTCGAGAGTCCTAGGTCTCGAGTCTCACTACCTGAACCAAGAAGAATGTAATACTATTTGCTTCATTAGTACTCCACAGTATGCCTCTGTGAGTGGGAACATGGGATATATTCACAGTATCATCTGCCTGTCGTAAGTGATGATTAAGAAGGTGGGTGATAGGGATTCTAAATTTGGGAGAGTGTCTTGACAACCACGGGGAACCTAGCTGAAGCTGACATCCTTTGCATTTACTTGTGCCAGGTTCCTCACATTCATCTTTCCTCTTTAACCTCTCTTATTCTCTTCCGACCCTGATTGCACTAGTCTGGAAGAACTTCAGTTTCTTTCATTTTCCCTTTCCTTACTTTTGCTAATACCTTCAACCTTCGAACTGTGATACTTTAAAGTGTGAATATTAGACCTTATATTGACAAGAACACCATGAAACTAGAAATATCGCACTATTGGTGGAAAAGTATTACAAATGATTGCTATCGAAATGTGCTGAAGTCAGAGTTCCAGCCACTCAAATCTGACTTCCCATTGTGCACGTATAGTGTGACTTAATGCTCTAGGCTACCAGTTGTGCCCGCAGTTCTTCAAAATAAAGAGAGAATATCGTAACAGCTGTAACACCAAATATACGCGCATGGACAGAGAGTCCGTAACTTTTAATTAGTAATTATATTCCCCATCGTCACAGCGTTTCTATGAAGGAAAACACTGTAAAGTGCGGACTCGCACTCCACTGCACAGGTAACAGAAGGTTAATAATATAATGTAAAAATGAATGTCGATAGTGCACGGAGGGCTACAATGCTGGTGGAGCGGTGACAATGTTTTTGGGGCCAGCAGCGAGCAAAACAATACCGCCGGCAATTGGTGAGCTTCGCGATAAGGAAGCACCTTATAATAAGTTAATTAACAAGGGAGCAGGAACTTAGAGTGGTCTAGAAGGAGATACTAAGAGAATCTTCTGCATGCCTACGTAAAGAGCGCAGTCAGTCGCGTGAGTCAGTCGCGAGTGAACACATGCAGTTACGAGACGGTCGCGAGTCCGTGGCGAGTCATTTAAGCGAGGACAGCTATGCGGAATTCATTGCAGTTTGTTTGTTGAGAATTTTTTTTTTTTTTTTTTTTTGGTATTTGTTTTACGTCGCACCGTTACAGATAGGTCTTACGGCGACGCTGGGATAGGAACGGGCTAGGACTGGGAAGGAAGCGGCTGTTGCCTAAATGAAGGCACAACCCCAGTATTTGCTTGATGTGAAAATAGGAAACCGTGAAAAGCCGTCTTCACTGCTGCCGACATTGGGGTTTGAGCCCAAGGAGTTACTCTTGTTCCTCCCTCGCCAGAACAACTTCATATTTAAATGGATTTTACGCACGGTCTGTTCGCCTCTGGAATCTTCTATCACCTGAAGTAAAACAGCTTCTTCTTCCTCACTTTCTCCACGCAGTAAAGAAAATGTATATGTAAATAGAAACCCATATGTGATGTATATAACTTGTATAAATTAGAATTTCAAGAATGATGTGTGCAAGTAGAGTTGAATGTGGGCGAATGTGTATGCGTGCGGGTGTGAGAGTGGTTGTGTATACAGGGGTATGAGTGAAGGCATAAATGACTGGGTCTTCTTACTCTATAGCATAAATCAAGATAATTATTATTCTGAGAGTACAGTGTTTGACGCGTCAGACGGCTGTGTGTACAAGTGTGCATAAGAAAATGGACCTGTGTCGAGTAGAAAACTCAAACACACGTGAACTCTAAATAATTGTAAACATTTATAACAAATTTAACGGGCAGTAAAACACGCTACATCTCTGCTTAGTAAGGACGCTGATAAACCAACACAATAATTGGTCTGATGATAAGAGACGATGTTTTAGTCCATTCAATTGTGCTTCCCGTCAGAGGCTCTCATCTGTTCCAAGTACTTATCTTGAAGTCTCACGCAAGTTTGTCGTCTCCAGTCCTATTTATGATATGTCTGTGCTAGACATTATTATTGGTCCATATTTAGTCGTGGTTAACAATACATTCTCGGAGTTCATTCGTATCATACTGTTCTACTCACAGCACGTTTAGGTTTAATATCTTAGGAATTCGCAGGTCATGCACGTGCTGTCACTCAGTAGATCATACAAAGCACTTAAAATGAATCATTAATGTTTCTTTTTTTTTTTTTAGTTGGGGGGTTCAACCCAACCTTATTCCGGTGGTATCTGAAGATGCTCAAATACGTCAGCCTGGTGTCGTTAGAGTCGTTAGATTTACCAGCATGTTAAAGAACCCCTACGGGACAAAATTCTGGCACCTCGGCTTCTCCAAAAACCATAAATGTAGTTAGTGGTACGTAAAACAGACATAGTAATTATTAATAATATTTCAAATATTACTTGGGTTCGACCCCGGCTTAGTCCAGTAATGTCAACTTCATGTCGGTACAAGCGCTGAAACCGGGCGAGTTGCCCGTGCGCGTAGAGGCGCGCGGCTGTGAGCTTGCATCCGGGAGATAGTAGGTTGGAATCCCACTATCGGCAGCCCTGAAAATGGTTTTCCGTGGTTTCCCATTTTCACACCAGGCAAATGCTGGGGCTGTACCTTAATTAAGGCCACGGCCGCTTCCTTCCAACTCCTAGCCCTTTCCTGTCCCATCGTCGCCATAAGACCTATCTGTGTCGGTGCGACGTAAAGCCCCTAGCAAAAAAAAAGTGCTGAAACAACATCAGCGGGTTATTTCAACCTATCCACACAAAAATAATGAGGACATTCTCCGAATCTAGTCTCCTGTTTCCACGAGATTGGCTGTGAGATTGCCGCTCGCTTCCCGAACTTACAGTTACGGAAAATATTCCAGCAACATGTGACACACCGAGCTCGATAGCTGCAGTCGCTTAAGTGCGGTCAGTATCCAGTATTCGGGAGATAGTAGGTTCGAACCCCACTGTCGGCAGCCCTGAAAATAGTTTTCCATGGTTTCCCATTTTCACACCAGGCAAATGCCTGGGCTGTACCTTAATTAAGACCACGGCCGCTTCCTTCCCACTCCTAGCCCTTCCCTGTCCCATCGTCGCCATAAGACCTATCTGTGTCGGTGCGACGTAAATTTGTACATTTGTTTATGAGTTGCAAGAGAAATTCAGAATAAATGGTTTTAAATCACGTATATGCTCTATTATTATTATTATTATTATTATTATTATTATTATTGAATTTCCCATTACAAACCCTATTTTACAAGTAGTATATTAGGGCTATAGATAATGAGAAAAAGCTGTTCGAATATTTAGATTATTCTACATTCCTGCCGTATGTCTTCTATCTTATCTGGATGAAGGAATTGCAGAAAGTGCTACGTATACCAATCATACTTGAAAATCATTTAGAACACGTGTATTCCCTAGCCATTATAAAGTAGACCTGAATGTATTTAATATTCGTGTTTTTTCCACGGACTACGTAACCGAGCTGGTAAAGGTGTATTCGGAAGCATATGACCCTGAGGTTCA
The DNA here is from genome assembly GCF_040414725.1 of Anabrus simplex. Taxonomy (NCBI): domain Eukaryota; kingdom Metazoa; phylum Arthropoda; class Insecta; order Orthoptera; family Tettigoniidae; genus Anabrus; species Anabrus simplex. The sequence continues at coordinate 1,030,117,814 of NC_090265.1, read as the reverse complement.
CTCAACCCACACAAAAAATATTCATTCATGGAGACAGAAGCGGCCGGGCGTAAACTAACTACTCTATTCCACTTTACCTCCTACTCCTCCAAGGCCCGTCATGGTCTATACGAAGAGAATTTTGCTTGGGCATTTTTCTAATTAGATTTTTCGATGTCGTTATAGGAAAGTGGAGATGTCCATTTGAATGGACTATACTGTGGTTAATAACGTCTTTAAATTTGCATTTGTGTCCCGTTGCGCGGAAAAGGTCCTGAAGTCGGATTTTTCATTTTTGAGATTTTTGTGGTTCTAAAATTTGCATGTGGTACTGTGCATTTAAGAAAGAGTTCATGCTTCTAGGCGCAATACTTCAGAATAGGCTATATTAATTATTGACTGTTGCTTTTAAGAAAACTGTATTTTGAGAGAAGTGCATTACAACTTTCGCTACTTCCCTTACCACTTGTACAAAGTTTTCATGACAATGAGTGGCGAAAACTCGAACTGCTGCATAACTCAGTTTGTTAAGAAGACCCATACGTAGAAATGCAATTTTTACACCCCAGACACTTTAGTTCAGCTCTGCTGTAAAATTTCCCTAGCCGACTTTGGGTCACTTTCTGCGCAACGGGTTTTATTTATCGTATAAATCATGTTCCACCGATGGAAAGTATTTATTCTGATGCTCAAATCAATTTTCCTTCTTGTACCGGGAGCTACACTTCTAAGCCGCACATTTACATATTGCACCTAAAAGAACTCCTCTACTGGAGAAATCGTGAACTTGAAACTAGTCCTACTTCAATCTTTACTCAGAAGATGTCACTTCAGTAATTGGACGTAATTTTCTTATTGTGTAGTTTCATGTACTGTATGAAATTCTACGTGTTTTGTTTACCAGTCATCAAGAAGTTTGGACCTTTTTCAACAGATGTAACTGCTAATAAACTATGATCATGCACCCTGGTGCGAAGTAGAAGAACCCTTTTTGAAGAAGTTTTGTATTCATAAGTTATTTTTTACTAAATTATGTTCATTCATTTTTGGGTTGGAAATATTGATTTTTTTCTTTTCTCCAGTTTTGAATTTAGCCAATCATAAATTTCTGTAATTAATTTTCAGCCTATCACAGGCTTCTTCCTCGTTTCTGAGTGTCACTTTTGATGTCAACCAATTAAAGTGAGAGGGTGTGGCTGGTTTATTCATGAAAGGTCTCGAACTTTCCCCGAGGGTTTATAAACTGCAGATTTTCACGTCTCTTGGCCATTTGATTAACATCTAAGTGTATGTGTGTGAAGCAGGAGGCGGGAGGCGCCTCTTTCATCAGGTAGCAGATCTTCAGCAAGGTAATGGCCTATTAACATCTTTATTTCTTGCTAGCTCTGCGGTTTAACCCGAGGGGGGAGGTCCGAAACTTTAATTATGTAACCTACCTTTCTGAAAATGTAATTTATGCCGGCGTAAGGAAAAACTTCATAATATCTTTAACTGTAAATCAGCGACAGAGAGTGAGGTACCCTCTCGAGCTCCCCTTCTTATTGGTTTGAGGTTTTCTTCCTCCCCGTAATGTTTTAAATTTCCTTCTTATACGAGTCATCTCCATAGTTTGGGAATAGCCCCTGTTTCATCGGCCTAGTGCCCCTTAGGTTTATAGAATGCATTTTTAGGAGTGCAAGTACTCGCCTCCATTAAATTTGTGTTTCGGGCCATTTACTTAACCTGTTTCTTTCCGCAACGGCCCAATAGGTTGGGTGCTAGATACCCCTGTTTCAAATTTGTAAGTTGTGCCTTGATGGCAAGTGATTGTAATTTTCTGATATCGCCTTGCATAGCCTTTCAAAAACTGAGAGCACGTCTGCTCTTTTCTAGTGTTGTAAAAATGCCTCTGAGAGGCTTGATATTGTGTGTTGGGAGCAAGCGCTCCTGGTATTTTGAGGATTTCTGCCCTTTTGTAAATTTATGCCCTTCTGTAAAGTCTGAGCTGGAAGCTCAAAAATTATAAAACTAGGGGCTTGTAGCCCAAGTGTGTTAAAGTTTTGAAATCTTGAATTTTTCTGAGTCTTGTTTCTAAATTGCTATGTCATTGTTATCTCACTAAGTGAGAATTTGTTAACTTGTTGTTTTTCTTAAAATATAACCTTCCATTTCAGTTTAAATTCTTTCTTGACATAGTAGTTAGACCCATTCACCCCGGCACCTTCTTTCACCTCTACTGGTCCACGGGTAACCCCGTAACACTCCTCTCCTTCAAAACTCCGATGCTATTCTTAATCTCAAACTATTAGAAAATTTATCAAAGATCTTTTCTTAGAACTATATTCTCTTCTTTCTTCCCCGCTCTATTACCTACGTCCATACAGTTTTGAGACACTTTCACAACTTTCAATACGTAAGATTAACGGCTTAACGACGGCTGGGCAGTTAACATTCCGTCATCACCCATTAACTATTATCAGCAGAAGAGACCTTAACCGTGTTAAATATAGGGAGCCTAGCAAAACTCCCTCAGCAAGTGTGTCAAAGGAGAGGCTTTAAAGAGAAGACCATTTTAGAGATCAATCAATGTGACACGCTGAATATGCAATCACCGAACCACATGGAGACATCCTATTGATATTCTCAGGCAACCAAAGACGAGCAGCATCTGTCTACCACAATTTAGCTTAGAACACGAACATGATGTCGAGCAAATGGGTTTATAGAAACCAACATGCGTTCTTCCGTTTTACAGACGTTTGATAGATGTTGGACTACGTGGATACTATTGCCAATAATAATATTTTTTTTTTCTAGAGGTTTAATGTCACACTAACACATCGAACAGTTTCGGCGACGGAAAGATAGGGAAGGGCTAGGATTGAGAAGATAGCAGCTGTGGTCGTAATCAAGGTGCATCCGCAGCATTAGCTTGGTGTGAAAATGGGAAACCACGGAAAACAAACTTCAGATCTGCCGTCGGTGGAATTAGAATTTACCATCTCCTACGTGAACCTATCTTTTTTATTCGGAGGCCCCGGATTGGATTCTTGACCAGGTCAGGAATGTTTACCTGGATCTGAGGGCTGGTTCGAGGTCTACTCAGCCCACGTGATTACAATTGAGGAGCTATCTGACGGTGAGACAGCGATCTCGGTCTAAGAAGCCGAAAATAACGGCCGAGAGGATTCATCGTGCTGACCACATGATATCTCATAATCTGCAGGCTTTCGAGCTGTGCAGCAGTCGCTTGGTAGGCCATGGCTCTTCGGGGCTCTTGCGCCATGGGGTTTTGTTTTGGTTTTTGGGACGTAAAACAAATAGCATTATTGCACGTTACTATACATTCAGCTTATATAAGGGCTGTCCAAATGAAACTGAAACTTTAATAGGAGCGTCGTTTTTCGAAGAAAGAGAACCTTGCGCTTAGGTCGGTATGTCGCGAGGAAATCTGATATCGTCGGAAAGTGTTAATATTATCTTTGTATGTGCGTAAGTAAATTAACTAGGTACAGTTTTGTTATGAATTCGTCCAGAGTTCTCCAGCGTCGGTTATTCATTTTATGGCGCAGATGGTGTTAGCAGAGCCGACATGTACCGTCCTATGAACGATGTGTATCATGCTGTACAGTGTTCGGATGGTACTGAGAATTTCATTATCCAGAAGTAAGGACGTGCCAGAACCAGGCCCGGCACAGTGCGAAAACAAGCACTGGTTCACAAGCACTGGTGAGTCCGAGAAGGCGTTGAAGATTGGCTCCACCAACAACAACAGATGTTGTTCACTCGGGACGCTTAAACCAAGAAGGCGACTATATTTAGGCGGATATGTCACCACACATCACTCTTCATTTCCTATATATCCACGCATTACAAACAATAAACCATTACATAAGCCAACAAAAGTCTTAGTTTCATTTGGACAACCCTTATTTAAAAGTCACAGAATTGATGTCTGGATGCCAAAGAATGGTTAGTAACTTGATTATCCAGGTTCAGGTGTACCTTTCATATTCGCTGAATTTTGTACTACAATTTACATCCCGAACTTCCCCAAAAGAGTATCGTGCATTGACTCACCTTTTTTTGGAGTGGGGTTCCCTATGAATTGAACATTCATGTGACAGGCCGGTCAATAACAGACCTCTATTTCATACACATCGGGTTAATAACTTCTGGAAATCCCAGCCGCAATACAATGGACCATATTTCCTACATTTGACTAATGTTGCAAGTTATAATTCACATGGCTGTACGATAATACTCCCAGAGCGGAGGGCGCTTGTGTTATAACTGAAATTTTGTTTATAAAAGAAGAGCTATGGCATGTAACGTACAGGCAAATACGAGAAAGTTGTATAAAAACATACTTGTATGCAAGGGTGGAAAAGTCTATAGAGACTACATTAGTTAAACTTTATTGTTGGTCCTAAGTTAACAGAAATAATTGATACCAAAGGATGTCAGGTTTATGACAGTACACGTCTAATAAACGTGAAATTAATCTGTCAGAAAACGTGGTTGCTGAATATTTGGAAGTACTTCGTCATTAGGCTTAAATAAAAAAGGAAATGTGGTTTAGATATGAGCATTTCTGAGTAATGACTGTTTTTTCTTGCACTTCATTTCTGATAAATAAATTATGATTCTATCACAGTACTTATTTCAAAATATGTTATATGCAGGACCGAGCTATTTGGCATGGTATGGGCCATTTAGCTATGAGTTTACATTCAGGTGGTAGTGGCTTCGAACACCACTTAGGGCAGCCCCGAAAAGTTTCTCCATTTTCACACTAGGTCAGTCTACACCAGGCGGGTTGGCCGTGCGGTTAGGGCGCTCGGCTGTGAGCTCGCATCCGGGAGATAGTTGCTTCGAATCCCACTGTCGGCAGTCTTGAAGATGGTTTTCCGAAGTTTCTTATTTTCACACCTGGCAAATGCTGGGGCTGTACCTTAATTAAGGCCACGGCCTCTTCCTTCCCATTCCTAGGCCTTTCCTGCCCCATCGTCGCCATAAGACATATCTGTGTCCGTGCGACGTAAAGCAAATAGCAAAAAAAAAAAAAAATCTACGGCAGATTCCTTCCCACTTTTAGCCCTTCCGAATCCTATCTTCACTGTTATTGCAACGTTAAAGCACTTGCAAGAAAAATACTGTCGAATAATCACAGGCTGCGATAAGGGGATTAGGATAGTCAAAATGCGGATATGAATCAACCTTCTAACTCGTTGAAAGTCAACTGGGGAAAAGTAATGTAATACTTGTATATCAGGTGCGAGTCCCGGCGGTCGTTCTACTTAGTCTCATTCCCATTTTAACTTTCGAACGGGGATCGGAATTAATTGTACTCGAGCTAACAATTCATCTTCTGGTCACTGACGTATCTTGACATTTCATGATCCCTTAGACTCCTACAAAGTAGATTTAGAAAATTAATTTTGACGTACGAGTTTGTGGGGGATTCCCTTTGAGGCATTAAAAGGGATATCTGAGCCGTAAGCCGCATCTATAACGGTATAATGTTACTAACTCCATTTGAATTCAAACGTCCAGCCAGCTCAGTGGCTAATCAGTTAACCCTCTGGCCTTCGGACCAAGGGGTTCCGGGTTTGATCCTCGGTCGGGTCGTACAACGTGACCGTTAATACCGTGATCATAGTCACAGGATTTCCAGTTTTGCGTAGAATCCTAACTACAGGAATGTGACAGTAGGCTTCAAAATCCCCACAAGCTTTCGAACCACGATCACTTTGGTGAGAATCCATTGGATATGTCACTCAACCAAGAAGCTAACTTCACAAAATACTATGACAGTTGTTAATTTTTGAACATATCATATGTCGTGTAATAATTAGGTATCTCAATCCATTTAATGCAATACTTAGACTCGCGAATACTACAATTTTTACAAGGACTGATTGATCTTCACTTCTTTTGTTTTAAGGTTACAATTACACTTCAAAATAAAACATGACCAACACCAACACATCAAATACCTCGACATTCTCCCACCTTTCAATTTTCAGTCATTCAACAAAATTGCAACAATCAGTCATTCATTACAGAAACCGTGCAGGTCGCTTCACCACTCTTCCACATCTAGTACGGTCTACCTCTAGGTCTGCCTCTCTCTTCGAGGCATCAATTTTGTGTTCGCTCTTCAACTGATGACAGGGAACATTCTAACGGGATCAGACGTTGAACAGGACGCATGACTACTCCTTTCTTCGTACGAAGCCTCACAACTCTTACACGACCGTCCTTCCCAGGTAACAGACCTTCGATAATGCAGAGCGGCCCCTCTAGTTTTATTAAGACTGTCCACTCAATGAGCACAACATCTCCTTTGCTAAATTTGTTATGCTGCTTCTGTTTCAACTGAAGCTGGCCAAGGTATTCCTTTCGAAATCTGTGACGAAGTGCATTTCTCAATAGCAGTCGATAGGCTGCTCTCTTCCTCAGTTGAGGTCCACCCATCGCATCCAGATCCGGTACACCTATCTCATGGGCCTCTTGCAGAAAAATCGCTGGAGTGATTGGTCTCAAGTCATCAGGATTTTCTGTATCTGAAGTCAAGGGGCGGCTATTGATAACTGCTTCACACTCGCATAAAACAGTCATTAATTCTTCAGATGTCAGGGAAGATTTTCCCAGAACTTTACGAAGGTCTTTCAAACAGTCCGATCAATCTCTCCCACCAACCACCCCATCACGAGGCTGTGGGAGGGTTGAATTTCCATGCAATTCTTCGAATGCTACAATATGACTCCATCTGCTGCCAGTTAAGCTTAGCTATCATGTTACTCGCACCTCTAAAATTTGTTCCGCTGTCAATATAAATTGTCGAAGGCCTTCCTCTACGTGATATAAATCTTCGTAGTCCTTGAAGAAAAGAGTCTGTAGATAGCGATGCGAGCAGTTCCAAATATACTGCTCGGTACACAGCGCATGTCAACAAACATACCCACATCTTCTGATTACCTCTCACAATCAACGGGCCGGCCAAGTCAACACCAACTACTTCGAAAATCTTGACATCTCTCACGCGATCGTTAGGTAGATGTGGTGTAGAAACCTTTAGTATCTCTTTCTTAAATAACACATTTTCGCACACATGATCTCACGACTCTTCTTCCATTCAAGATCCAGAATCTTTGTCTGAGAATACCCAACAGAGTCTGTGGGCCAACATGACAATTCTGAACATGAGTACCATGAATGTTACTGAACAGCAGGGATCACCCGGTAAGACAGCGGACTGACGAAACTGAAATTTATCCTCCCTCTCTGATACTCTCGTATTCACTCGCAAAATACCATGTTCGTCCAGGATTGGTACAACTGAAGTCAGCTTATAATCCTCAGGTCCTCGAAAACTATCATTCTGGATAAGTTTAATAACTGTTTTTTCGCAGTCTTCCAATTCTGAACAACTCAGTTCTCCACTTTTCCTCCTTTTATATTTACAGTTAAAAATAAACCGTTTGATCCACCCAATCAATCTCACTACCTTGTCAAATCGAGAAAAATATTTGTAGTACCAGCCTGACTTTAATGGATCTTCTGTGACGACAAAGCTTGTGGCAGTCTTTCTTCTTTCGTGCATAATTTCGTCTTCATTCCTGACGCTACAATCTGAAGGCCATTCTTCCGCTGGAAGGTACAACCAGGATGGCCCCTCCCACCATCTGGAGGTTATAAGTTCTCTTGTCCCACATCCGCGAGTAGGCAGATCAGCAGGATTCACTGCGCCAGGCACATGCGTCCAAGATTCCTTTTGAGTCAGTAGTCTTATTTCCCTAACCCTGTTCTCAACGAAGACTGACCAAAGGATCTCACGCTGAATCCATGTCAACACTGGCGTAGAATCTGTCCACAAGTAAACTGATTCAGCGTCGAAACCTTTTCTCACAGTTGACAACAATCGAGCACTTATTTTTGCTCCCATGAGCTCGAGTCGAGGAATGGTCGGCCGGGGTAAAGGAGCTACTCTTGATTTTGCTTGAAGGAGCTGGACATAAACTCCTCACTCCGTATGCGTACGTAAAAATACCACTGCGGCATATGCATCTCGACTCGCATCGCAGAAGACGTGAAGGCTACGTTCTATATATACCTCAGGGAATTTTCTGGGGATCTCCAACTGATGTAATTCTCGAAGTTCACAAAGCCATTTTCCAAATGTGGTTTTCATTTCCAAAGATATTTCCGTGTCTCAAGAGATCTCATTTATTTTCTGTAGTAAAATCTTCGGCAGCAGCATCATGGGTACCGAAAATCCTATTGGATCATAAATCCGATGGACAGTAGACAGCACTATCCTTTTAGTTATCTTCTCTTGTGAAATATTTTCTAGAGGCTTGAGCCACACCCCACCGTTACCGACCACACACCTACGCACAAAACGCACAAGTTGGAGATTCGAGGCGTGTACCTCGACTAGGAAAGGCCAAACACAGCCCTGAACTGGAAACGGTGCTCATATCAAAATCATAACAGGAGAAACACAAAGCTACTAGCAATAAAATGCCTAGAAAATTTAAATGAGGATTTATTATAATAATAAAATCAAGTGGAAACAAGAAATGAAGCCAGCAATTAAATAAAATAAATAAAAAAATGATACATACATGTACACAGCCCATCCAATTTAAGTCATGACGCTAATGCGTGAGCACAAGCTTATCAAATACCAACCTCAAATTATTTATAGCACGGGCTCGCCGTTATATTCTCAATCTCACAGCATAATCTGGTAATGCAAATGCAATACGTACGGCTTATTTCGGTCATTCTTTCCGCGAGATTGATAAAATTCATTATGAAGCCGTCTATTTAACTTTCACATCCACAACAATTACAACACAGATCAAATCAGATCAGGACAAAAGTACAGAAAAATGCGAGAGATCGCGACAAAACAATAGGAAAACATCTCTGGATCCCGGAAATAAAGTTTAAACTCAAGGAGCATTAAAGGCATGAGCATGTCCTGAATAAGAAAATAAAATGGCGGCCTCCTAGGCAAACAACGTCCGCGATAAAAAAAACCAAGGCAAAACAAATATAATCGTGTCGGAAACAAACATGAGGCACAGAAACTAGGTTAAAATATAAAATAAGCAGATCGATATGTCATCCCTTCTCCCCATTCACTCACAAGCACACTCCCAAACATTCAGACATCGCTGGAACGGCAAAAAACCTGAGCATTAGCTCTCATAAATAAGTCGAACTCAATCACTAGTAGTATGACCCACACGGTCACAAACCAGGGTCTGCCATATGACAGAGCAGCGTCCATAGCGCGCACAATTACCAGCAGGTTAATACAGACTCAGTAGTCACACATTAAACCATCATCTCACGCGCTGCGTACAACACGAAAAGATCCCCGCGTTAACACGCAGGGGTGTGCATTCATTGACGGCTAGACACAATACCATGAAGTGCACGAAAATAATCAATCAGAGACCCAATTATTAATACATCGCAATCACATCAACCACAGACACACGGCCCATTCATGCAGTAGAGCACAAGGATGCATATCAACCGGCCATCATTACTAAAAGGCGAAGAGTACGATTTATGCATAGTACTAATATAAATACAAGATTTACCGTACCTGCCATATCAATACTCAAGACAACAAGAAGAAAGGTAGTACGGATCAAGTTTAAATCTGTTAAAGATTCATTTGTGGTACAAAAACGCCACTCCAATATGCATGGAGTCCGTGTTTACATTTCACACACGTAACAAGGCAAGGAAGAGCTGCAAAGAGATAAAACTACTCTCTCGCCGAAAGAATTATCTCCCATGCTCACGACCGAGGGAGCTGCCCTCTCTGATACAAATATGGAAACACTTAAGTGAATTGAGGCGAGGCCGATACAAGTTCTTTGTAATACGGAAAACATCATCTCAATGAAAATGCTATATTAGCATTGTTCAGGCTCACAATTCAAACGAAGCGCATCCTCCTTGCGATTCAAGATTATTCCTAGGACGGGTGACAACTTACAATCATCTTCAAGCAAAGGAGCAGTGTTCTCCCAACCTCTGAGCTCAAACTTGTGTTGGGAAGAAACCTCTTGAGCAGTACTGACAAATAGTTCCAGCTCCTCCTCATTTGAGACACTTGTCACACAATTATCAACATAAAAACTGTCCTTAAGCTGTCTAATAATATCAACAGTCACTTTATTTTCATCTTGAGCATCTAGCAAGACTTGGTCCAGAAGGTGGTCAATTACCGCTGCCAGTAAAAGGGGGCTCGAAGTCACTCAAAAAACTACTCGATTGTGCCTATAGGTTTTCACTTCTTCCTTGCCCCACAGGAATCTCAAAAAATATCTTCTGGTGCTATTGAAATTTGCAGAAACGCCTTACGGTTATCAGCAATAACCCCAACTGACTTCTTTCGGAACTGTAGGAGCAGAGAAGGAATTCATTTGATGAGACTGGGACCCTTTTCTAGACAATCGTTGAGGGAAGGATTGTTACATCTTCTCGCGGAAGCATCAAAGACTGGACTCACTGGTGGTGTTGCAGAATTCTTGATGACAGGTGGATGAGGAAGATAATGCCCACAGATTCCAGCCTGATCACCCGGAATTTCTTCTATGATCCCTTCATCAAGCCAGCCTTGAAAAACTTTTATCATATTCTTCGAAGAGCCCGTTGCTGTCAAGCTTTCTCTTTGTAATTTCTAGCCGCTTTTCTGCTGTCTTGTGTGATGGACCTAAGGGCAGATGATCTTTCAGCCATGGAAGTCGAACTTCGTACCTACAATCTTCTTTTATCTGTACGGTTTCCAGGAAATCTAGTCTTGCTTTTCTTCCAGTTGACATTTCTTCTTTTCAGAGATAGGATCTTCTATCCCTAAAACGTCCAGTTCCCACAGGTCACTCACTTTCTCTATATTCAGCAGAATAGGTGTCGCTTCCCTCTCATCACAGCCTGAGCGCTGATGTCTGCCGAATACCGTCCACCCTAATGCAGTCAACATTGTCGTCAAATCTCCCACTAACCTACGCTCATTCAAGAGAATTGACCCTAGGAAATCTGCTCCGATAAGGATCTCTATTTCTTTATCTCTCCCCACATCTAGGTGTGACAGTCCCAGTTTCATCACGTGTTCTGCTGTCAGGCGAGGAACATGACTGAAAATAACAGGCTGGCTAAGGGCAGTCAGTCTCAACTGATTAGAATTATCAAGATTCTGAAGAACAAGTTCAAATACACGATATTCTACAGGAGACCCAATAATACCACCAAACACAGCATTGCTCATAGTCACTTTTCTAATCTCCTGAAGACCTAATCTCTCTGCCAGTTCTTCTTTCACGTAAGAACGCTGCGAAGCAGAGTCCAGAAGGACACGCACAAGTTCCTGATTATATCCATGCACTATTTTAGCGAAAACTGTTTGAAGATAGACACACGAGGAATTAATGCAGAAATTAGTTACTGACCTAGACTGAGGTGAAGCCTGTGACTCTTTCTCAACTTTCCTTTCTGAAAGTTCACACATGACCGGATAATGTTGCCGCTTACACATATTGCAGGAGAGGCGAGTGTAACATTTTCTTGCAACATGCCCAACCTTGAAGCACTTGAAGCATGCACCGCTGTGGGAGAGTCTAGCTTTCTTTTCTTCGAGAGTCATATTTTTTACCTGATGACATTGCGATGAAGCATGAGTCTCTACTTTACAGAAAGCACATGCATTACCTACACCACCAGTGTAAACTAAACCTTGAGCAGTTGGAACATTAGATTTCCACAAAGGTTTTGATGTTTGAGCTCTACCCACACTAATATCACTGACTTCCTAGTTAGCTGCAAGTATTCTTCATTTTCTACTTCAAATTTCAGAAATTCTAACAGTCCTTTGAGCTTTTCTTGTGGCCCAGCTTCTTGCATATAATCTCCTCTCCTCCGCCACACACGGATCAATTCATCAGTCAAGCAAGACTCCACGACAGGAAATAATAATGCAGCATAGTTGTCAGTAGTTAGACCCATTGATTCTAGTGACCTAACATTAACCTCAATTCGATCATACAACACTGACAGGGAAGGTTCTTCAGTCACTAGATTTATAATGTCTCTTACGTAAAGCTCTTTTAATCCTTTCGACCATAACGCGTTTTTAACAACTGAACAGCTTTACTATAATTTTCCGGAATAGGTGGAAAACCATTCAAAAGTTCATAAGCCCTTGTCCCAGGAGTTATAGATTCTCTTAGATAGAGAATCTTTTCTGCATCATCCAGCTCGCTACTTTCGTGTATTCGTTTGAACTGTGCCCAAAATGATAACCAGTGCTTAATATCTCCCGAGAACTTGACAAACGATAACTTCGGCAATTTACTAACCAATCTACTAGTCTGAGAAACACTCGAGCTTATGGAAGAAGCATCACACGTTATTTGACATTCATTGAATTTCTCGTACTGACATTTCACTGTTGTCCACTTATCTCGATATGATTCGACTTCTTCATATTCCGCAGCTATATCTTTGTCCGTGCCTTCATTGGTATGCCAAGCTTCATGGATTCTCTCATCAAGTGTAAACAGTCGATCGGCCTTCGAGCACCTTAAAACTGGTGAAAACCTCTTCCTGCGTCACATTTTTCCTCAGCAATCTTGTTCTGGAATATGTTAAACGCTCTTGTAAATAAACGACGTAACTCTGTTCTTTCTTTCAATAATATATTTAAAGCAGCCATATCTTTACGTCGGTCGAAATCGAAAGGTGTACCGCGAAGCAGGTTTTCTCTTATTTTACCTTCATAGAATTATTACACGGCCAGAACTGTCCTGTCACGATCACCAGATGTTAATGTTTGAACATATCATATCATATCATATGTCGTGTAATAATTAGGTATCTCAATGCATTTAATGCAGTACTTAGACTCGCGAATACTACAATTTTTACAAGGGCTAATCGATCTTCACTTCTTTTGTTTTAAGGTTATAATTACACTTCACAATAAAACATAACCAACACCAAAACTTCAAATATCCCGACAACAGTATTGAAATTTAAGATGCAGTAGACACTGCATCAGTGCAAAGGAGTATGCCAATTATGATGACAAAGACGATGATCTAGCAATTACTAGAAGCCATTAACATACGTGATTAAATCTAGTAATCGCAAAGAATCTGGCAAACGGTTTGATGAACGGAAATGACATAATCTGATAGGTCACAACGGATATGAAACTTAGGATGAATGATTGCAATTGCAGTTGACGACGATTGCAGAATGAGCCTCAATACGCGCGCGCGCGCGCGCGCGCGCGCGCACGCGCGTGTGTGTGTGTGTGTGTGTGTGTGTGTGTGTGTGTGTGTGTGTGTGTGTGTGTGTGTGTGTGTGTGTGTGTGTGTGTGAAGTTATGCAGGAAAATCTGGCAAATACAGTAGCTGCTACAGTAAATACATACGATACAATGGTCTTTATTATTCAATGTCAGATTTCTTCTTAGATATGCACTAGACTGTGTCGATCCTATGTAATCTTACGGTGTGGGGGTTTGGCAAAAGTGTGCTAAGTCTTTGTGCCCATTACTTGGGCAAGGACTTATTTCCACATTTACACTGAATTAAAACGGCAAAAATGTCATATTCTGTTTTAAACTCTCCACAAGTATTGCCTACGAATCGACCCACGGCTGCCTTGTTGGGATGCTAGAGACATTATCATTCAGTAATAACGCCTTCTATCTGTATACCACACTACCATGTAGTATTACATTGAATTTTGGGAGGGTGTAATGATAAGTGTTGTTTTAAGGGCACATTGATGTCATCACCAACACCTCGTACAGTACATCTTGGGTTTGCAAGGTTGATAACTTCGATGCATAAAAAAAAAGTATTTCTAATCCAGTGAATTATTAAACCTACATTTAATCAGTTTCCACTGACAACAAATGGCTATATACTGAAGGTGAAGAAAATGCAGGTACACTTCTCGGCTTCCAAGATCAGTATAATAATTTCGTGTGGCTATTTCCAGCCGAGTTCAGCCCTTGTAAGGCAGACCCTCCGATGAGGGTGGGCGGCATCTGCCATGTGTAGGTAACTGCGTGTTATTGTGGTGGAGGATAGTGTTATGCGTGGTGTGTGAGTTGCAGGGATGTTGGGGACAGCACAAACACCCAGCCCCCGAGCCACTGGAATTAACCAATGAAGGTTAAAATCCCCGACCCGGCCGGGAATGGAACCCGGGACCCTCTGAACCGAAGGCCAGTACGCTGACCATTCAGCCAACGAGTCGGACTCCAAGATCAGTAGAGAAAGAAGGATACGATGGGTGTTGAATGAGGAAAAAAATTTTCCTAATTCATAGTCTACCACAGACTAATCCTGGAAAATTCCTTCTATATGCATCGTGATGCCGTCTTATAAAAATCTAAGCTGATATATTAGGTGATAATTGGATATCCTATGGATAAAATTCCACCACCTTATATTATGAACGTAGCAAATACGAATAAATATTGAGACGGAAACTGAGGTATTCTGAATTTCATTATATTTTGTTGTTACGTCCATCATTAAGTTCCCAGTATTCAGTGGGAAACACATTACGTAAATATATGGTAAAGTATATTTAGTACAAGACTGTAGTCTCCTATGACTTCCAATTTGACGAACTCTGTAACTGAAGAACTATTCATTATTGAGGATGTATTTAGACAACAACTAAAAGGAATCCACATCTGCAAGCGCCAGTAATCATCCCATTACCGAGCTCGATAGCTTCAGTCACTTAAGTGCGGCCAGTATCCAGTATTCGGGAGATAGTAGGTTCGAACCCCACTGTCGGCAGCCCTGAAAATGGTTTTCCGTGGTTTCCCATTTTCACACCAGACAAATGCTGGGGCTGTACCTTAATTAAGGCCACGACCGCTTCATTCCCACTTCTAGCCCTTTCCTGTCCCATGGTCGCCGTAAGACCTATCTGTGTCAGTGCGACGTAAAACAACTAGCAAATCATGCCATTCTAGAACATAACTTATGATGATGTCAGTGGCTCATTTGGAAATGGACTACTAGACCGCAGAACACGAGAAAGATGAGGGTTGTAAAAAATGAGCATACAACGGCTTCTCTTTCCTAATATTTGTAACCTCTGATTGTTAGGGTGCAATATTGGTCTTTCTGTCTGGCAAATGAGATTATTGTTTTGCTGTTGTACCCGTCGTTGATTGGACAATAATTTAGCATGTGTATGTTTGCATTTTTGTCGACCCCGCAGGTTGTTCGTAAGATTCTGTGACACGTAGTTTCTCAGTGACTCGTGATCTACTCGCTTCCTGATTCTCTCTGGCCCTTTGAAGTTTCATTAAGTTGTTGCATTATTGCTGCTCTTGATTGGATCTCTTCCTTCTGATATAAAAGCCATGAATCAGATTAATGTTCAAAATGTACAAGTAGATGTACACAGCTTTTAAGTTATGCCAGGACGATCTCTACAGCCTCTCTTGATGCCTGTAGAACGTTACCGGAATGGCCTCAATAGAAACCCTCCCTACAGTTACGTATATTTGTAGAAGACAGATCTCGGAGAATTAGAGGAGGCGAAGCTCTATCTGACCCTGTAATAATTAAGAGGGGAATTCCTCAAGGCAGTATTATTGGACCTTTATGTTTTCTTATATATATAAATGATATGTGTAAAGAAGTGGAATCAGAGGTAAGGCTTTTTGCGGATGGTGTTATTCTGTATGGAGTAATAAATAAATAAATTACAAGATTGTGAGCAACTGCAAAATGACCTCGATAATGTTGTGAGATGAACAGTAGGTAATGGTACGATGATAAACGGGGTTAAACGTCAGGTTGTGAGTTTCACAAATAGGAAAAGTCCTCTCAGTTTTAATTACTGCGTTGATGGGGCGAAAGTTCCTTTTGGGGATGATTTTATGTATCTGGGTGTTAATATAAGGAAAGATCTTCATTAAGATGGTTTTCTGTGGTTTCCCATTTTCACACTGTACCTTAATTAAGGCCACGGCCGCTTCCTTCCCATAACTAGTCCTTTCCTGTCCCATCGTCGCCATATGACCTATCTGTGTCGGTGCGACGTAAAGCCACTAGCAAAAAAGGAAGTTGCCGCAGTTCATATCTTTTATGGATCAAATAAAGATATTTTGCTTAATGGAAGTGATAAGTGATAAAGAAGTGGTAGAGTAAAGCATTAATTTACCTCGCTTAAAATATGCTTGAAGCCGTTCAAAACTTGCAGTATAGACCCTATTTTAAACTATTGTTTTCTAGGCACTAACTAACTAAGCCGTTCCTATCCATTGCATTTCGTCACTAAACCATGAAGGTGAAGTTTAAAGATATTCGCAGTGGCGGCTCGTGAAAAAATCGTCCTACGTGCTACAAAAAACAAGCTAAATACGCTGTTTTAAATCTGCATATTGCCATGATGAACAACGCATACTTCAAACTTGGTACTACTACTACTACTACTACTACTACTACTACTACTACTACTACTACTACTACTACTACTACTACTACTACTACTACTACTACTACTACTACTACTACTACCACTACCACTACCACTACCACTACCACTACTACTACTACTACTACTACTACTACTACTACTACTACTACTACTACTACTACTACTACTACTACTACTACTACTACTACTACTACTACTACTACTACTACTACTACTACTACTACTACTACTACTACTACTTTTCTCACAATTTACTCAGAACAAACAAAAACAACATTAATTTGGAAGCAGATGAATTCTTCGACAACTGTCTACGAGATAAATAATTCATTCGAGAAATATTGTTTTTACTAACCTAATGGCGCAACTTACATCAGTGCAAATAGAATCGTGGGAATATAGATCCCCACTAAGAACACTAATTTAATTTCACTTTATATACACTGCAGTTAATAAATAATTTGATAAATCTTCGTATAAACTTTAGCACTAACACAATGACAGAAAAAACACGCACCAGTAATGTAACTGCGAGATTAAAAACCGCACAAAGCAACTGAAAGAGCTGCCAACTGATTCATTGAGACCTCCCCTATTACTAGAGTAAATGTCCGGCTCCATGGCTAAATGGTTAGCGCGCTGGCCTTTGGTCACAGGGATCCCGGGTTCGATTCCCGGCAGGGTCTGGAATTTTAACCATCATTGGGTGTAAGTGTTGTCGTCATCATCATTTCATCCTCATCACGACTCGCAGGTCGCCTACGGGAGTCAAATCAAAAGATCTGCATCTGGCGAGTCGAACATGTCCTCGGATACTTCCGGCACTAAAAGCCATACGCTATTTCATTTAACCAGAGTAAATTACATTGTAATGCGGGATAACATTTAGGGTCAATCAAAGATTCTTTGACTCACCTACGAATTCCTTATTTTTGACACAAAAGGAAGATGGATATTTTAATAAGCATGTGTGAGATAGATTGCCTCCACTTACGCTTTACTTTCGAACCCAGACGATGCTACTCTCTAGTGGCAGATTCGCTTACCACGTTCAACATAAGCACGGCCGACTGGATCCCTCGCTGCGCTCCGGGTAGTAGGAGACATCGAGTAATTCTACCCCCTTGCGGGAGAGGAAGTAACTATAAACGGGATCAGTGAAAGTTGATCCCGGTTTACGGTATACTCCGCCGGCTATGGGGAGTGTTGCACGCTTGGCTGCGCCTGCGTATTGCTTCCTTCAGGCTACAGGCAAGGGCTCACTTCACATGAGCACGAGCCTTGTTCCCCGGGAGAACGACGCTAGGTGTTCGACAGATCTCGTCCTGATTTGCACAAAACACAAATTCATATCGTACTCAAAACAACGAAAAGGCACCAGGATAATTGTACTGTACATAAATAATATTCCTTACAGTTCCAAGCTACGTGCTGGAGCCCGGTAGCACGTATTGACCGGCCGCCACTGGATATTCGAGGAGCGTTCAGACAAAACCAAACATGTCTATCACATCCAGTAAATTAGCAGCTGTTCAACTTTTCAAAAATATTAATACAGAAAGCTTTCTGTATAGGTTGTATAGATAAAAATCAGTAACAAAGAAAAATTTAATGTGTAAATGTTGCAGTATTTAATTTTACGCAAACCACATGTGAGCAGTTCTTTTTTTTTTTTTGCTCAGATGATAAGAGAAACTATGTATTCCTTTCTGCTGGAACGCGTGCAGAACTTTTCCCTACAGAGAGCGGGGAGGCGGGAAGTCACGACATATCCTCGGCCTGTGATTGGTGATTCGGACATTTTCGCATTTGCTCGTACCTACGACTTGGAAATGTCTGCTTTAAGCAAAATATTGTTTTATCTTCAATATTGGGGTGTTCTGTTTTGGTGAGATTTCACTTGAATAATGTATTCAGATGAAACTGTTGTATCACAACCAATGCTTATGTAAATGATTGATTGTTTGGACATTTTCCGATTTCCCTGAATGCTCCTCGTATACACTGGGAACACTTCTTCCCATTTCGTAGACAAGCTTACAGCTAGTTTTCATAATATTGCACTGTGATAAATATACCGTCCGCCGCCGCACCGCAACGGTTAGTGTTATTAGCTGCCGTCCTCGGGGGCCCGGGTTCGACTTCCGGTACTGCCAGAAATTTAAGAATGGCAGGAGGGCTTGTATGTGGTTGAAATGCTGCATGCAGTTCGCCTCCATTTAGGGTGTGCCTGGGAAGAGCTGCACCTCCTCGGGATGAGGACTCGAGTTTACTTTAGGGTCCGCCTCTGTGATGTAGTGGTTAGTGTGATTAGCTGCCATCCCTCGAGAACCGCGTTCGATTCCCGGCCCTGCCACAAAATTTGAAAAGTGGTTCGAGGGCTGGAACGGGGTCTACTTAGCATTGGGTCAACTGAGTACAGGTGGGTTCGATTCTCACCTCAGCCATCCTAGAAGTGGTTTTCCGTGGTTCCCCACTTCTCCCCCAGGCAAATGACGGCCGCTTCCTTCCTTCCTTCCTTCCTTCCTTCCTTCCTTCCTTCCTTCCTTCATATCTATCCAAACTTCCCATCCTCCACCAAGGCCCCTATTCAGCATAGCATGTGAGGGCGCCTGGTTGAGGTACTGGTCATCCTCCCCAGTTGTATCCCCCGACCCAATGTTCACGCTCCAGGACACTGCCCTTGAGGTGCTAGAGGTGGGATCCCTAGCCGAGTCCGAAGGGAAAACCAACCCTGGAGGTTGAGCAGATTAAGAAAGAAAGAAAGAAAGAAAGAAAGAGAGAAAGAAAGAAAGGTAAATATACCACTCTTAGTGTATAGCGGTTCACTGTCAGATACAACGTTCTTATAATAACTATACCCTCATAAATAGACAATTCCTATCAAGTGATTTTATCTTAGAATACAACTCTTAAATGGTAAATAGGTCTATATTGTCCTTAGAATATACCTATTCTCAGTTAAATATAACATTGTTAGAATGTTCACTGTTAGTAACAATGTTTTACAATGTAATTGTCCACTGTCAAAGACAATATTCTCATTGTTAAACAGAACCTTCTTACCACATCACTGACCACTCTTAAAGATTAGATTCCTAGAATGTATCTGTTCATTGTCATATACAACGATTTTTGGAATGTTCACTGTTAATGACGATGTTCTTATTGTTACTGACCAATTTTAAAAAGAACGTTATTACAATGTGACTTCTCCGTTGAAGACAACGTATTTACATGCTGCAGTTTACTGTTACATGCACCATTCTATCTTCTGTAGAGCATTCTTACCACGGAACTGTTCATTGCTAAATTCAGTGTTCCTTGTAACGTTCTTCTCTCGACGGTACAGTCTGCTCTTGAAAGGTAATCATCACATCTACTATTAGCTTTGGGTTGTAACGATTGACGAGTAATTGTTTTTAAACAGTCAAGCCATTTAAAAAAGTATGGCATGTTTTGCCTCGCGGGAAAGACGCCACGGTGCTCGCCTCATTTCCAATCGCAGATTGCAACCAATTTGTGGATTGGATACAATTGTATTTAGATGGGCGCCATGATACATAGTCCATTTAAAACTAAAAATTGAAGTCTATAATCCATTACCATATGCTTGCAATGGAAGGAGACATCCTTAATAACGTACACCTTAATGGAATATACAAACCTCAGGTGTCTCATAATTAGCAGATAAAAGCGTATTCGTAGTAAGTTTTACTGCTTTATATAAATTTGCTGTATTAAAAGTCCATATAACACTACCCAGTACCATCATTTTGATAGAAACTCTTAATTTAATCGTTTGAATGTATCTATTCCTTACCAACGTTTCAATTTTAGATTGAACAGCCAAGTATCGTAAGGTCATGTGTTTGCTTTCTCTGATCAATGTTGTGATTCCGAATTCCGACGCAGTCGCCTGGTATTAAAGATTACTTAAACGAGACAGACCCAATACTGGATGTTTTACGGCATGTCAGAGAATCTGGTGTTGTGAGTCCATTCTGGCATTCCGCCATCTCTTATATCCATTAGAAGTTGAAGAGACATTAAATATATTATTAATTTTTTTGCTGGTGGTTTTACGTCACACCAACACAGACAGTCTTATGGCGACGATGGGATAGGGAAGGCCTAGGAGTTGGAAGGAAGTGGCCTTGGCCTTAAGGTACCGCCCCGGCATTTGCCTGGTGTAAAAATGGGAAACCACGGAAAAACATATTCAGGGCTGCCAACAGTTAGATTCGAACCCACTATCTCCCAGATGCAAGCTTACAGCCGCGCGCCCCTAACCGCATAGCCAACTCACCCGGTAATTATTATTATTATTATTATTATTATTATTATTATTATTATTATTATTATTATTATTATTATTATTATTATTATTATTATTATTATTATATTTGTTTAAGGCCATTTGAGACCACGTTAATCAACAATAACACATTGCTGGAAGCCTTCTTTGCAGCCCAAAATCTTTGCGTTCTTTTTCTGACAGCCTGTCTTCTTTCCTCTGCCCATCCCCTATTCACTTTCTGTTCGTCATGGAAGCCTCTGAAGCTGTTGGTTACTCATCTGTACTTGTTCGATTTAGGCTGTCTTCCTGATTTAATTCAGACTGCTTAAGATTCTTTCTTACCTCGCTGATCCATTTGTCGGAAATATTTAAGTCTACTGTCAAGTGCTTTCAAAATATGTTTTGTCAGCCTCTTCTCGTCCATTTTAAATAAATGTCCATGAAATTTGAGTCTTATTTTCTTCAATCAATCTTTCGCTTTACTGCCATTCTCCCCTTCCTGATAACTTATACTACGGTTCTTGGACCCATTATCTTGCGGAAAATATATTTCTCAAGTGTCTCGGCTTCTTTTATTCCCGATATTCGTAGATATTCACTAGCATACACACATTCTTACCGTAGTTAGAAAATAAAAGCTTACTTTTAGTAAGTTTTATTCCTTTATATGAATTCGCAATGTTCAAAATCAATGTAACGTTATTATTATTATTATTATTATTAATGGGGACGCGCTGGAGGAGTAGTGTAGCCCTCGCATCCCCACCACCGGGCGAGATCGCCGTATGGTCAGGGGCAAGTGGCTGTGTGCTTGCATCCGGGAGATAGTGGGTTTGAATCCCACTGTCGGCAGCCTTGAAAATGGCTTTCCGTGGTTTCCCATTTTCACACCAGGCAAGTGCTGGGGTTGTACCTTAATTAGGGCCACATGGTGCCGATGACCTAGATGTTAGGTCCCTTTAAACAACAAGCATCATCATCAAGCATCATCAATTAGGGCCACGGCCGCTTCCTTCCAATTCCTAGGCCTTTCCTATCCCATCGTCGTCATAAGACCTACCTGTGTCGATGAGACGTAAAGCAACTAGCAAAAAAATCAGATCCCAACCCATGTTTCCCGAGTTCGAATCTCGGTGACTTCGATTAGGACCAGTGTAGTGTTCTATTACTTTTCTTTTTCTAAGTGGGTCACTCCATTCGAGATTCGTGATCTCATGAACAACTTAGCAATGGTGCCGATTATTTCTCATCATACAGTCCGAATTTCCGCCATTCTCATGCTTCGCTGAAGTCAAGTTTTTAATAATAATAATAATAATAATAATAATAATAATAATAATAATAATAATGGAACAGCAAAAAGACCGATAACAATCACAAAATTTTTTGGCAGTCAGTAAAGAGGCAGCGAAATTAATCCGACAGACCAAAAGAAAATTCGAGAAAGATCAACTACTAGAAATTGAAAAGGACTTCGAAAAAAACCACACACGAAATTTCTACAAGAACTTCAAAACAAAGCTAACAGAGTATCAGCCACAAAACCTTTGCTTTAAGAAAGTAAATGGGCAATTTGCACTGAACAATCAAGAAAACGGCACCGAACTTGCAAGGTATTTTGAAGAACTGCTTAAATGCCCAGAGCCAACACAAAGATTTCCACAGCAGGAACCTGACTTCACAAACCCAAATTCAGTACCACCGGATGAAGAAGAAATTACCAGACGGATAAAACGACTTAAAATTAATAAAGCTGCAGGTGAGGATGGGATCATAGCAGAAATTCTCAAATCAGCAGGCCCAAATACTATAAGAGAATTCACCGGTATCATCCAAGAGATTTGGGAAACAGAACAAATTCCAGAAGATTGGAAAATTGCACTAATTCATCTTTTACATAAGAAAGGAGACAGAACAGACGTAAATAACTACAGAGGAATCTCATTGGTATCTGTTGCCTACAAAATTTTATCTCAGTGCCTTCTCGATAGAGCCCAACAGCAACTAGAACCAAAAATTGGAGAATATCAAGCAGGTTTCAGACCAGGCCGTTCATGTCCAGAGCAAATTTTGAACCTAAAGTTAATCCTAAGGCATCAGCGAATTTGTAGCAAAAATGTAGTTTGTACTTTTGTTGATTTCAAAAAGGCCTATGATTCAGTTGATCGTCGCAATTGTAAAAGAGACATTGACAGACACAAAATCTAAGGTTAAATTCATGGGGGAAATCTCAGACCCTTTTTCGATCAAAACAAGAGTAAGACAGGGAGATGGGCTCTCTCCACTACTCTTCAACTGCGTCCTTGAAAAGGTAATACAGGAATGGCGCAAACAGAAGTCTGTCCTCAAGATTGACCAACCAATCACTCTTGGTAGGGGCAAATTAGCAGTAGACTGCCTGGCATTTGCGGACGATCTGGCAATCTTAACTCGTGACGTTTCAACAGCCATAAACCAGATCGAACTCCTGAAAGAAACAGCGGAAAAGGTCGGCCTCCAAATATCGTTTGAAAAACTGAATGCATGACCTGCAGCAAAGAAGCCCCTAAATTCATGGAGACAAAATATGGCAAAATAAATCCGGTCCAACAATTCAAATATCTCGGTGAAATAATTCAGGAGAATGGAATAGAAACAAAAGCCAACGAAGTTAGATGCCAAAAAATGGAAACTGCATATAAACTCACCCAAATTATCTATAACAAAAAGTGTCTCTCCAAGCATGCAAAACTAAGACACTATAATACAGTAATAAAACCAGAATGCCTCTATGGATCAGAGACACTAATTTTGAACAGGAAAACTGATCTAGAAAATATTCAGAAAAAGGAACGCAAGATCATTAGAAAAATTTTAGGCCCAAAACTCGTAGATGAACAGTACCGCCTTAGAAGGAAACAGGAAATCAAACAATTTTCTAACATTCACAGCGACATCAGAAAACGCAGATTAAGATTCTTTGGACATATAAAAAGGATGAACCCAGATAGACTTACCAAGCAAATAGTTGAATTTTATGAAAACCGAAGTAAAGCCAAAACGGACACAATAAAATGGATTGGCGAAATTAAAACAGATCTCAAACTGGCAGGAATTACACCTGAAGACATCCAAAGCCGGGTTATCTTCAGAGCCAAAGTTCATAAGTGGCAAGTTGATCAAGAGGAGGAACCAAGGAAGAAGACCGGAACAACATGGTTTCAAGAGAGAAAAGAAGCACACAGCAAACGAATGAAGGAAGTGTGGGCACAAAGAAAGGCAAATGCCTGTCTCTAAGTACTTTGCGTAGTCCTAATGGGCTCATTCGCAAATAATAATAATAATAATAATAATAATAATAATAATAATAATAATGGTGTGTGGGCTCCGGTGAGGCCTGGTTCAGGTCTCTTGATATGACTCCCAAAGGCGACCTGCGCATCGTGATTAGTATGAAATGATGATGAAGACGGCACATGCATCCAGTCCCCATGCCAGGGGAATTAACCAATTATGCTTAAAATTCCACACCGTACCAGGAATCGAATCCCAGACCCTTGTGATCAAAGACCAGCACGCTAACCATTTATATGGAGCCGGACAAATTTTTAATGATTCATATACTGTTCAGAGCTCACGTGTCTGCTTCCGCGGGGCGAAGTGGAGGGCGGGGTAAATGCTCTTCCCTCTATACAGCCAAGCTGCCATTACCACAGCAACCTACTTTTCCTCCTTTCTATCATGTAGCGAAATGTCTTAGGTTAATCAGTTCTTATCTGCGCTCTTGCTAAGTCTTTATTATCACACACTCTCGTGGTTTTTCCACAGGAAACTTTCTTTGAGGGTGCATAGAATTTATGACTGTGATAAATGTTCTGCCTTTATTATATCTAGCGTATCTATCGTTCGTAAGAAGTGGAAAATAGTTCTTAGTGGAGCTACGTAAATAACAGAGATTTTTTTACAATTCGCTTTACGTCGTACCAACACAGATAGGTCTTATAGCGACGATGGGACAGGACAGGGAACAACGGAAAACCATCTTCAGGGTTGCTGACAGCGGGGTTCGAACACACTATCTCCCTAATACTGGATACTGGTCGCACTAAAGCGACTGCAGCTATCGAGCTCGGTAATGGAGAATATTATTAAACAGTGTAATCAAGAAGCTAGAGAAGATAAGAAACAACATAATTAGCTGTCGTCCTGTTTGATTTTTAAAATATCATAATTAAATTTGATAATAATTGTACCGGAGGTACACCCGTCCCTTTCACTTAAATTAAGCGCCATGGAGAATACCATCTAAAATTAAAAACTAGCAACAACTAGCGCAAGAAGTTTGAACATTTCTCGACAGATGTCGGTACTATAAACTTATGTTATGCCCTCTGGTGTGAAGATGAACTATTAAAATTGTAAAGTTATTTTGTATGTAAAGGTTTCCTAAACTGAATTGGTTATTCTTTGTTTATGGTGTGTTAAAGTTCTATCTCTTCCCGCCAACTTAAGATGTTGGCCAATAGAAAATCTTGTATATTTATTTTTCATCCAATCAACATAGTCTGATATTTATTTCATTACCCAGTAAGAATTGGAGGTATGTCAGGCCTTAGCCCAGAGTTTTCTGGAACTTTCCCCTCGGGTATAAAAGCTGGTACGTTTTCGGACCTGACTGTCTTATTCATCGCTCTAGTCTAGTGTGTGTGTTTGCAAAGGAGGCGGAGGTGCCTCATCCATCTTCGACTGGTCCACCAGCTCAAGGTAATGGCAGATCCTGATTAAAATCTTATAGTCTTTCAAAACTAGCTCGAGGGGAAGGTTTCAAATCTTTAGTAATTTAACTTCAATTTTCCAAAATGTAAATTTCAAACTCTAAATTTCTAACAAGTCGAAAGAACTTAGCCGAAATCAGGGAATAGAGAGTGAGTTACCCTCTCGAATTCCCTTTTAACTAGCTTTTGAGGTGACTATGATTTTGTAATATTTCCCACGTTATAATTTCCGTAACTTAAACATTCTCTCCGTCTAGTCACCTCAGTAGTATAGGCTTAGCCTCTGTAACGTCGGCCCATAAGCCCAGATAGGATTTTATGCATTCTATTTTAAACTTCTATTTCCATTTTGGATTTGGGCCAATAAGTTAACCTTTTATTTTTATCAAAGACCTTGTAGTATGGGTACGTGCCCCCCCCCTGTTACAATCAATGTCATTCCTTTTCATGTTAAAGATATCAGATTGCTGAGCATTCAAGACAGTGAATACTTTAACCATGTTAAATGTAGGTTGTGCCTTCGATAGGCCTGTATATTTCTGGAAATAGGTTCGTAAGTGTAAATTTAGAGAGCAAAGAAGCTATTTCTATTAATGTAAAGGTTGAATGGTGCCTTTGGAAGGCTGCAATGTTATAATGTTCGTACAGTAGTTTCCCAGATAATTTTGTGGAGCAAAGGTGCTGTTTTAAGACTCTATATTTTGGACACTGTGTTCTTACTAATGATGTGAAGGAAATTGCGAGATCCGTCTCCTTGAATGTTTGTTGAAAGGAGCCGCAGGGCTCGTGGAGAATGTATAATTAGGAAGCTTCAAGCTCAGAGTTGTTAATTAATTATTATTAGATTTTCTAAATTGTTACCCAATCTTATGAACTTTTGTACCTGAATTGTAAAGTTTAGACTTCGAAAAGAAACCAAAATATAGCAGAGAAAGAAATATAGCTCTAATCTTAAAGTTTTAAATTAATCTTCTGACTGTCTTATATCGACCCAATCATGCCCGCAGCTTTTCTCACCTCTGTCCAGCACGGAAATATCAATAGAAATAATAATAATAATAATAATAATAATAATAATAATAATAATAATAATAATAATAATATACCGGGCGAGTTGGCCGTGCGCGTAGAGGCGCGCGGCTGTGAGCTTGCATCCGGGAGATCGTGGGTTCGAGCCCCACTGTCCGCAGCCCTGAAGATGGTTCTCCGTGGTTTACCATTTTCACACCAGGCACACTATTGCTTAATTAAGGCCACGGCCGCTTCCTTCCAAGGACAATTATCAAGGACGATTTTACTTAGTAAAAACAGCGTTCTCAAATTAGTGTTCTGTGCGCTCTGGATGTTTTCAGGAAGACAGATACCGCTACGCTTCAATCACCTTGCCTGGAGCTGCGTTTCCCATGGTCGCATTCCTCAGACTAGCAACTAAGTGAGTTCCGAAGAGTATCTCGTTGGAACTCTATCTTGGCTTCTTTAGCCTTCATCTATTGCTTGAATTACTTTTTCAACGTCATCTTGCCTTACAATGGACATAATACTCTTAAACCATCGTGCATGATTGATTTCGCATATTATGATGAACTAAAGGAATATAAAACTCTACTTGAACTTACTAATAAAATACTGAAACTGTTGGCGAGAAGTATGGCGATTGTATGTCCAGTAAGTTGGTGATCGATATCTTCCTGCTGAATTCATAAACTATTTACCATGAATTTGAAGTACTAGTAGAATAGCATAGACACATGACCCTGGATCACTACATTTGTGTTTCATTTGTAACTGCATTTATCCATCAGGTTTATAAATATAGAATGATCGGTTTGCTCTTATTCGAAATACTTTATTTAACCTGCGTTGGATGTCGAAACGAACTGAAAGATATATCTTTAGTGCTCAGAAATGTGGTACATATTACAAATAGTATATTACCTGGACTGGTTTCCGGTGTGGAAATCAGTTTGCTGTGAGTTGTGACAGCCTGCGCATTGTCCTGTTGTATGTTTGTTGTAAGGAGCTATTAGAGTACTGTTAGTACAAAGTGAAAGGAAACCACAAACTGCAATGTTTTGTTAAATACAACAAAATGTGCTTTTCCTAACAAAATAAATAACCCTGGATTTGCAGAGATTCATGAATGAAATGAAGTGAAATTAAACAGTTCCAAAATGAAATTAAACGTGGATAAACCGGAAGCCATAAATTTAGACAGCCTGGAAACGGCAGTGCATATCAAACTAACCAGGAAACTTCTAATGGAAGATGTTGGTATCAACTGCAGGAAAACAACAGGTAAAGAAATTTAATGGTTTCCCTTCTGAAGCAGTTAACATATGCTGATGTGGAAACAAGATTAATACGTAAAATTAATCTTACGATAGAAGTGGAACGTGTGGAAGCTTCATTAAATGTCAAAATGATGGAAGAAATGAAATGGCGTATGGCTTTTAGTGCTGGGAGTGTCCGAGGACATGTTCGGCTCGCCAGGTGCAGGTCTTTTGATTTGACTCCCGTAGAGGACCTGCGCGTCGTGATAAGGATGAAATGAAGACGACACATGCACCTAGCCCCCGTGCCAGCGAAATTAACCAATGGTGGTTATAATTCCTGACTCTGCCGGGAATCGAACCCGGGCCCTCTGTATCCAAGGGCCAGTACGCTAACCATTTAGCCATGGAGCCGGACATAAAATGATGGAAACTGGTAATGAAAATGTTATTGTGATACGAAGTCAATGTAAATAGTGTAATCAGAGCTATGCGCACTGAACTGCAAAGTGCTATCCCGACAGTAGTAACAATTGACGAGTATAGTACTTAGGTTATTTATAAAGGACAACCAAAAAAGTTATTATTGTAAAGGTTATGGCCATCTTTGAGAACCGGGCTGAGTGGCTCAGACAATTGAGGCGCTAGCTTTCCGACCCCAACTTGGCAGGTTCGATCCTGGCTCAGTCCGGTGAACGTGCTCAAATAGGTCAGCCTCGTGTCGGCAGATTTACTGGCACGTAAAAGAACTCCTGCGGGACTAAATTCCGGAACCTCGGCGTCTCCGAAAACCGTAAAAGTAGTTAGTGGGACGTGAATCAAGTAACATTATTATTATTCATCTTCGACAAGATTGTCCGGCTAAACCAGACCTCTCTTACGAGTGAAATAGATGCAGGGAACCGACCGCCCCATCTGCCGCCAACGCTACAGATGTAAACACACACATGACCGACAAGCCGGATTCATACCAGGTAACATCCATTGAGTCACAGCATTAACAGACCAGTTCTGTTTGTAAACAAACGACGCGTAACTGCACGTTATTACAAAGCAAACTGAGACACATCCACTACCGAATAACTCTGTGACACAAGACCAAGGCAAATCAGTCGATTAAACGGATCTGGAATAGTTCTA
Source organism: Anabrus simplex (assembly GCF_040414725.1). Taxonomy (NCBI): domain Eukaryota; kingdom Metazoa; phylum Arthropoda; class Insecta; order Orthoptera; family Tettigoniidae; genus Anabrus; species Anabrus simplex. The sequence continues at coordinate 1,030,088,877 of NC_090265.1, read as the reverse complement.
TAACTAGATTATTTCGAACCTTTAGGATTGAAACCGTATATACAACACAGTCAGAGTGAAAATCACTCAACCCCGATTGAAACAGATAATAATGGCATATGGCCTCCGGAGAGGCCTGGTGCAGGTCCTTTTCTAGTAGGCGACCTGCATGTCTGTGAGGATGAGGACCCTACCTAGGATGATTTCTAATACCGAATACGCCACACACACCCAGCCCCCGAGCCACTGGAATTAACCAATTAAGGTTAAAATCCCCGACCCGGCCGGGATTCGAACCCGGGACCCTCTGAACCGAAGACCAGTACGCTGATCATTCAGCCAACGAGTAGGACATTAAAACAGATGACACTGAACTTACGACAGAAAATATTATTGACTCTGAACTAGCAAATATAGAAATTAACCAACGTGTTGGCAGAGAAGTTAAGCATATCTGGTGACATCAATATTAGCATTCCATTAAACTAGGATATGGAACTAAAATCCGATAATATTAACAACAGTGAAATTTTGACAGCTCACGGATAGCTGTGGTCGAATGACTTTGAGCCCTCGCATCAAACAGAGCCTATCGATGCTAGTGTAATTCCCCATTGGGGACTGCCCAGCCAGTGAAGAACATTAAGAAGGTAAAAACTATACAACAGAACATGACGTCAACACAACCGTATATCACTCCTAAAGATCTTCGACGACTAGGAGCGAGGGTAGGCGGGAAACTGACGTGTAGTAGTGTTTATCATATAAAGGGGCTTGACAGTCACATTCAGTATCAATGTTCTCATGTTGTTAACACACACTATAATGATTTTTTTTTTTTTTTGCAATTTGTTTTACGGCGCACCGACACAGATGGACCTTATGGCGACGATGGGATAGGAAAGGCCTAGGAGGTGGAAGGAAGCAGCCATGGCCTTAATTAAGGTACAGCCCCAGCATTTGCCTGGCGTGAAAATGAGAAACCACGGAAAACCATCTTCAGGGCTGCCGACGGTGGGATTCGAACCCACTATCTCCCGGATGCAAGCTCACAGCCGTGCGCCTCTAACCGAACAGCCAACTCGCCCGGTAAAACGAGACTTGAATGGTGGTTATTTTATATCAAGCCCATTGTAATCAAATTCGTGAAATGGTTTAGTGCTTAGCATACTTGGCAAATAAACGAAAAGTCCGAATGTTTTTTATTTGTTGTTTATAATTTTACTTTACGTCGCACCGAGGCAAATAGGTCCTTCGGCCACGATGGGATAGAAAAGGCCTAGGAGGTGGAAGGAAGCAGCCATGGCTTTAATTAAGGTACATTCCCAGGATTTTCCTGGTATGAAAATGGGAAGCCACGGAAAACCATCTTCAGGGCTGCCGACAGTGGGATTCGAACCCACTATCTCCCGGATGCAAGCTGACAGCTATGTGACCCAAACCAAACAACCACTCGCATGGTAATATTAAGTTATAAAGTTATAAATTGTTAGTGAAGGATATAAAACTGTAATTATATAATTAATTTAGTTATATTATTTTTAGAAATATGATGTTTAAACTCAGGGAAGGGGTGTATAGAAGCTAAATGCAAATATTCTTGATAGCGAAGAACTGAAGGAACAATTTACTGTGCAGGGTACTTGTTAAATTCCATCAGAGTTATATAATATAGTTTGGCATAATAGTGGGCCACATAGCCTGAAAGCCACCGTGTGAGAAAGAAAATACATAATAATAATAATAATAATAATAATAATAATAATAATAATAATAATAATAATAATAATAATAATAATAATAATAATATCAGAGCAACGGATCTCAGACAGATCGGCCTTTTTACCCAGATTCCATCCTGTTATAAACTAGGCTAATACAACGTAGATAGACATATTTTGGAATGTCATGAGAACTAAGGTCCATTCTCTATTTCATGTAAACCCTTACGAGCAATGGCTTGTTTATTTATACAGCAAAAGATGATTCTTGGACTAAACTCTCCGATGGGCCCAGAAAATATTTTCCGGTCAAGTGCAGTATCAAGACAACGTTGAAAGAATCTCTTTACCACTGCTTACAGTGGTCGACTTTGAAAGGGACTGGTCTGCTGGAACTCGCGATTGCAGTACGACGTGCTGATACCACCGGCCGACTTCATTCTCGAGTGATCCCGACGTTTGGCTTCATAATCGCTTTTCCAGCATCACATCGGAATGAAGCTAATGAGGCGTGGGTGGGCACGTCAACCAACCTATTGTTGTCCGGCGCGTAAGGCTGGTGCGATCTATGGTGATGTGTATGTGGGGGAGCGAACTTGACCATACCAATATTTCACTCAGGTAAAGAATTTTACTTCCCTTGTTTCTAAAGAGAACTGGGTGGTTTTTTATGAACTAGTAAATGAAATTTAAAAAGAGTACATGACGGATGCACAAGTTCCTTTTTCTAGTATATTCAAGTTGCAAATCCAGTAATAAAGCTATGATCTTCTTTCAATACTGGATTATTTCTAAAAGTATTTATATATGCCCCTTTCATATCAGTGCAATGTGCCAGAAGTATTAATGGAAATTCATTAGAAGTACAGCCTTCAAACTACATTTGATGAATCTATGAACAATCAACACTCATTTGACTTATGTTGAGGCCAAGACCCTTCTTTACTGAACAAATATTACAATAAACAACACCTTTCTCTTTAGAGAAGTAGTCTTTGAAATCAATATCGTGACTACGATAAATCCATATCCTTGTTTCTTTATTTATTATATTCCAAACTTTGAGCCTGGAAATTATACTTCGGCCAGTTCTTCAGATGACTTAAAATCCCGAATAAGATAATTAAGATTTTCTTGAATTAAAAGCAAGTTTCCGATAAGCAACTTGCTTCAAAAGTAGAATCGCTTCTCTCGTCTCTCTTTTTTCTTTTATTTTCAGTTGGACCGGAGTCGGACTCATTGTCATGAAATGTGGATACTTTGCTACATGTTTCACTGTGCAATACAGACCTTACTGCACATGACAAGTTGAATTAGTTAACGGTATATTTTATTTTAGGTATGATTCCTCTTATTTTATTTAAACAAAGATAGTAATTAGTTGAATGGGCCTTCTGTTTATTCTAAATTGTAGGAACTGTAAGTGGCAAATGATGTGTACAATTGTTCCATCCAGTGAGAAGCCCAGCACATGATACGCAGCAAATATTAGGGCCCAGTGTTTATGAAATCACCAACTTAACACCCAAAATATATTTCATTGCATTTTTTACAAGTGGCGTGAAAATTCGTCTCTGAGACTTTAAGTTTAGTCCACCACGCACGCAGCAAAAATTGTCCGGATGATTTTCACACTTCTTTACCATGTTAAGACTCTTCCAAAATAAGTAAAACATATAAATAAGAAAAATATACAGCGCAAAACACTACGGGTAGACTTTAATTTCCATACTGGTTATCTGCTAACGGTACCAATACAATATCTAAATATGAAAACATGTTTGACACATAAATATATCCGTCGCAAACCTGTTCTGTATAACATTCTCACATATGTGAATAAAATTTCCACATTTGGCAAAAAATTCCCACTTTTAATATATTACAAAAATTATAACAAATAAATCCTCATATATAGAAGCATAGTAAACATAAATGATTCTTAAAGGAAATGATGACTGATAGAACAATTCTGGTTGAATACTGTGACGTTGTCCGCCATTTTAATATGCGGCTTTGGGAGGAGCAAGCTACCTTGGCTCCAAATCACCTAGTCACGGCCCCGCCCTCTCATTATTGCAGGCAAACAATCAAAGAAGGGTCAGGCGAGCAATGGCTAGTCCTGCTACTACCGTGCGTTCCGGCGATATGAGGAACAATCAGAAAGTGTACTTGACTGTGATGGTTCAGTTTGGGCTCAATTCTGCTTGTGATCCAGCCATCGAGACAGTCTGTGAAGTGAATGGTAGAGCAACCGACGCGAAATCGGGAGGTTGTGGGTTCGGATCCCACTGGTGTCTGGTTGGCCATTTTTGTTCTGTACTTAACATCTCTTCATCACGTACTAAATGTACGTAACACGACCTAATACGTTGAAAGTCGCTTTCGATGAGTCTGTGAAGTGTCTGTACTTTGGAATATTGGATCAAATTGTGATTTCATGCGCATAAACTGAGAATTTAATCGCGAATTGCCCTAGGGTCTAAGTGAGTGTTGCAGAAATGCGTTTAAGTTTCGGAGTGGACTAGTAGTTCGAATGAACAGCGAAAACTGAAAAAGAGAGAGAGAGAGCGCGCGCGCGCGAACTGATCTCATTGTGTGCCTGTGTAGTTTATCCATTAGTGTTCGAATCTTAGAATAAACGCTACCAGTCTTTTCCTTATTCACCTGGTACCCACCCCTATGTTTCAGTATCTAAATGCAGCATAAAATACTGCACTCGGTTTTATTCTAACAAAATCTTGTTGCCCATTGATCCTCTAGACGAAACAACTCCTTGTTCTGCAGGAAGTGCAGTACTAACGCATGCCCCTTTTATCTCGACATGTGATGTAATTTCTATCACAACATCACTTTTCTAAACCTAATAATTGCGTCGTATTAGTGGCTCTTGTATTATTACAACATATAATAAATGTTATGTTTGTGGAGTAGTCTTTTCATTTTAGGGTAGAAATTGTACATTGTTCGTTTTTCCTGAGCAAGATTGGCTCTTTTTACGTTGTTGACGTGTTGGTATAATGTAGGATAAAACCAACCTAAAGGGCTAGCAGTGTTGGATGTTTTGCGTATTTTCACGTGTTTTATGGCACAGATGGACCACCATGTATAATCGAATGATACACATAATAACAAGAAAAGCTAACTTTTCACACCAGCACACAAATCATCATATTTGATAGTAATGGTAAAAACATCAAGAGAAACTTTTTTTCTCTTACGGATGGTTCCATCTATAGATATGTCAGCAGACGATTTTCGTGACCATGTTGCCAGATTTGGGCAGTGTCTTATTTGAAATCATTAATGGAGTTTTCAATAGATCTAAGCTGCACTCGTACAATGACTTCGTTTTATTGGCTGGAGAGCAATGTTACTGGACAACATTCCTACATAATTGGTCATAAATAAACATTGTACCATATTTCGAAACACATTTCAACGCAGAACTGTTGTGTACCGATACACTTCTACCAATGAGGCAATAACGATTCTAATCTTTTCAAAAGTTATTCAGGTCACTTTCTCAACAATGAGTGTTTCACCTGCTGAAAATCTCCATGAGTCTGAGCAAGATGCGTCTGCTCCTACGAGAGAATATTAAGTGTGTGGAATATTTTCCATAAGTAAGTCAGCAATGATGTAATTCGTTACAGCAGAGATACGTGGATGTTGTAATGCAGGTAAATTCCTTTAGAAGCAAGTACGGTATGTTTCATTTCTATTCATGTCCTCAAATGACCTCGGAGACATGCCTAAAAGAAGCACTATTCACAGTCATGGCTTTGGCCAGTCTAAAAGATTGATCTCATTCCTGCTCCATTGACAGTCAATATGAATATTCTGTAAATCTCTCGTTTATTTTCTTAATGTTAGGCGATGATAGATGGCTACAATCTGATTAGGACAAAAAATGAATCCCCTCAGCTTTGCAACATTCCACAATATGTTTATGAGCATCCTTCATTCCATGCGTCTCATGGCACGGTATCTGTGTTTGCGAATTCTCTGAAGCCAAATTTATCATTAATCATCTGGTGTACCGATCAAACACTAATTTCTGCTTATCTTATAATCTGACATACAATGACGTGCCTGTTTTCACTAACAGGTGCCCAAACAGTATTTATAAAAATTTAAATTGTAATTTCCATCGATCTGCCAACTCTCCATTTGACTTCCACATTTGTGAACACGATTCGAGCCTTATTCATCCGCTGGTACCTTTAGCGAAGACCATTTTGTGGTAAACCATAGGCATTCGGTGGTGTGTTTTTGAAATGTTCTTAGCTTTCGGGTAACTTATCACTAATCATATCACTCGTCTCTTACACAGAGTTAATGATGTGAGTATGTGTGTTAGTGGGACATAGTTTCTTGTGGTCAGAGACTTTCTACGTTCACCCATGGGTGTCGCTAGAACAAGCATACTATGTTCGTATTCACAAGCATGTTACCGAGTATCTTCTAGAAAAATGTGGGTTATATTTAAAATTCTGTACCTAAATTCGATATCCGAACACAGAGACTATAATATGAATAGTATACTAGATGGTGCACGGCTGCATCAACATCTGCAAGCAGCCAGTGGCAAACGAGTGACGGGAACTTCACCACTGACAAGAGGTCTCTGAAAATCCAAAGTGTCGGTGGTGATCGTTGTGACGAAATAGATAGATAGATAGATAGATAGATAGATAGATAGATAGATAGATAGATAGATAGATAGATAGATAAAGCCTTTATTTTCTGTGGCGAAGTTAGGGCTCTTGGCCCTTTCTTACACTTAACCACACACATATTATTATTATTCCATACAATGACATTGATTAAGTTAAAATACTAAGAACTACAAATAACACTAATTTTTAAGACAAAAATATGAATATATACATGCAAAGAAGAATGAAAGAAAAAGTAACTGCCTACATAATACAGGTTTGAGGGAAAAAAATTCAATACACAACGAAAGAAATACGAATGTAAAAATCCTTGCAAGACTAGATCTAAGTTAAATACTGTACTTACTACTAGCTATTTTCAGACTACTTCTATTTCGTAAATACAATATGGATGTTTTTAATTTAATTTAAATTATCATATTAAACCAATATTTAATTTATTGTGCAATTATCTCATGTCATTTTCACACACAATCACTCGTTCCACTCATACAGGTACTGTACCTTGCTGGAAGCACTTAACGAGGAACTGCTGGTAGGAGGTTTTAAATATACTTTTTGATGCAGCATCCTTGATGTGTTTGGGAAGAGCATTCCACCATCCCGAAGCGGTGATAGTAAATGATCGATGGTATGTGGTTGTTCGGTGGACAGGTATTTCTAGGAGGGACACTGAGCGAGTATCATGGAGATGTAAAGAACCAAGGTGACGAAAATTGCTGGAGAGGTAAGCAGGGATGTCTTCCGAAAGTACCTGGTACACAAGAGTATTTGCATGTAGTTTACGCCTGTCGTCTAGTCGTAACCAAGATAATTGTTTATAGTAGGGAGAAACTCGAGCGTCATACCGTAAATCCATAGCATATCTAAGATAAGCATTTTGAGTGCGTTGTAGTTTCAAGCTTAATTCTTTCGTTATATCCGTAAGAATTACATCACAGTAGTCAAAAATGGGAAATAATAATGACCGAACAAGTTGAATTTTTAGTGATCGAGGGAATACATTTCTGAAACGTTTTAAGTGGTGCATGCCACAATAAACCTTTTTGCAGATATTCTTAACTTGCGCTGACCAGTTTAGAGTTTCCGTTATAATAACACCAAGGTTAGAAACTGATTCACAATAAGGTATAACAGTATTATGTAAAGTTACGGGAGGAATGCAATTTTGTTTTAAAATGTGAACATTGATGTACCGATGATAATGGCTTGCGTTTTATGGGGGTTTAATTTAAGGTTGTTTTTAATTGCATAGCTATTAATTTGCTCAAGGTCAGCGTTTACATTACATATTGCTTGTTGTATATTATTAGTTCTAGTGTGGTAATAAATTTGCAGGTCATCAGCATAAAGATGGTACTTGCAGTGCTTAATTGATCTGGTGATATCATTTATATATAAAGTGAATAGGAGAGGGCCTAGGACTGACCCTTGTGGAACACCAATATTTTTTGTTCGCCACGTTGATTTATTATTATTTGTAACCACACACTGCCGGCGGTTTGTGAGGTAAGAATAGAAAAATTCCAGCACTTTCTGGCTAAAGTTTAAGGACTGTAATTTGGAAAGAAGCAACCTAGGATCGACAGTATCAAATGCGCTACTGAAATCTAAAAGAGTAAGTATTGTCACTTGTTTGTTGTCCATTGCATATCTAATGTCATCTGTCACTTTCAGCAGAGCTGTCATGGTACTATGTTTTTTTCTTAAAGCCTGATTGGCAAGAGTCGAGTAAAGCATATTTATGTAAGTACGTAAGGATTTGCTCATGTACCAGGCGTTCCAGCACTTTGGACAGGGGTGGTAGGATAGAAACTGGTCGGTAATCTGAAGGAATACTGGGTCCATCCTTTTTGGGGTTGAGATGACGAGGGCATCCTTCCACGCCGTAGGGAAAATTCCTTGGGTTAAACAGTAGTTAATAATGTGTGTTACGATCGGCAGGATGGCACCAGTGATATATTTGTAGAAAGACAGGTGTATGCCATCGTGTCCAGCAGCATTTGATCTGAGAGAATACATAACTCGTTTTACGTCATTTATACCAAAGTCTTTAAACACAAATGTATCTTGAATTGCCATAAAATGAATATTATTATTATTATTATTATTATTATTATTATTATTATTATTATTATTATTATTATTATTATTATTATTATTATTATTATTATTACTGTTATAAAAATTATTATTATTACTTGTACAGTTATGAAAATTATTATTATTATTATTATTATTATTATTATTATTATTATTATTATTATTATTATTATTATTATTATTATTATTATTATTATTATTATTATTTGCTCTTACAGTGGATTCGGCCGACGTGAAGTGTAAATTTAAGTCGTCAAGGGATACATTCGGCGCCTGCTTTAATAACTTTCGACCTATTCTCATCGTTCGTAATTGTTTCCATATTTCTGTCGAGTTCTTGCATTTCGATACTTGACATATGTGTTTATATTTACTGTTTCTGATTAACTGTTTAACCCTGTTGCGGAGAACGCGGTAATTTTCAAAGTCATTAGCATTACCCGTTCGTTTAAACCTTCTGTACCACGAGTCACGCTTTGCCATTTCTGATTTAATCTCACTAGTCAACCACGGAGAAGGTGGTCGAGTCACCCGGATCTCTTTCTTGGGAGCAAATCTGTCATACAGTTCTAACACCAGATCAGATAATTTATTTATTTTTACGTCAATATCATCCATGTGTAAAATATCGTTCCACGGCAGATAATATGCTTCGTGTCGTATTCTTTCCTTGTCCAGATTTTTTATATCCCTGCGTGTTATATATTTAGTTTCATATTTTGGCATCTTTAATGAATAGCAGACATATATTAGATCATGGGCAGAAATACCTGGCACTGCAAGCTGTCCGTGATTTAAAACTTTCTGAGTATTGTTAGTTATGATCAAGTCACTCAAAGTATGAGTCGTCCGGTTTACTGTATGTAGATGGTTAGTAGCATTTAGAGGTAGGATGTTCAGGTCTAAGCTAAAGAACATATTTTGTAAATGTAATGAGTCGTTTGTCGCAGTCAGCAGATTTGTATTAAACTCTCCAAGTATAATTATATTTTCGTACAGTGGAATTAACTTTGCTAAGCAAATTAGAGGTCCGATATATGTCTTACGTCTGGGGGTTTATAAACTACTCCGATCAGTACTTTTTGATTGTTAGCCAAAACTTCTATAAACATAAACTCAGGTCGACTGGGAATTGTCTGGTCTGAAGTAGCCACTATTTTACTTTTGAGGTCATTACGACAGTATATAGCACACCCTCCCCCTATACGTTTTCTTCGGTCTAGACGATGTAAAGTCATGTTATTTAATTCAACCAAGCCTGAGTTTCTTGAGGGTTGTAACCAAGTCTCAGTTACACGTATGCAGTGCAAGGTATTACTATCATGAAAGAGGGATTGTATTTCGTCAATGTGAGCCATTAACGATTGCGCGTTAATATGACAACACTGTAGGGCTCGCCGATATCTTGAAAGACTTTCCCTGAGAATGTTTCCCACTGACGCTGTTGAAGGGTAGGGTGAGGGGGGCGACTGGGGAGGGGGTGGGAGCGGGTCACTGACATCAAGGTCACTACAATCGGTAGAAATAGCACTTGTATTGTGACTAGCTATTATCTAGAAAAGACTTCTGCTTACTCACCTTGTTTTCACCACAAGTACTTCCAGGGGCACAATCACATTCACTCACACACATACACGCACGTTTACTTAAAACTACAACATTATCCATTAACGCCATCTCAGTAATGAGTCCGTATCAATGCTCACTCGTGTTTTACATTAAACTAACAAGTTGTACCATTGTTGTAATTAACACCTTTCGTCCATTGTCACATAGCACAACAATGCGACCGTCCTGGCTCCAGACACGATTTAAGCCAAAGTGATCTCGTGCACGACTTAAAATGTTTTCCTGGTACCCGTGAGCGATTCCGTCAGGAGAAGGTGCGTGCCTTTTAGCCGACGTTTAGCTCTCCAAATGCGGTCACGATCCTGGTACCGCAGGAACTTAATAATCAGTGGGCGTTTACCCGTGGCAACCACATCAGCCGTTGTTCGCTTCGGAACACCTAGGCGATGGCAACGGTCAATGTCTGACATATTAACCTCGATATCCAGTTTTTCTTTAATAGTTGATAATACTTTAGCGTACACGTTTTCACCTGGTGCTTCCGGGACGCCATGCAAAATTAGACAGTTTCGGCGGTTGTATGGTTCCGCTTCGTCCATCCGTTCTCTTTGCTCGTCCAGCTTTTCCTCTATTTTTAAAATATTGTTTTTTATGTCTTTCAGTTCAGCAGACACTTTCTCTTGAAACGCACAGAACTCCTCCTCCAGCCGCTGTAGTTTCTCCTCCCGGTTGGCGCTGCTGGTCGCCTCCTTAAGTTGGGCGCGAAAATGCTGCATCGCATCTTCAATTGCCGATACCTTTTGAACTAAATCCCGTAGCGTCATGATTTTTGTCAGTATTGGACGGTGATTATTAAAACTATGGAGATTAGGTGGCGAATGGCACTTAGTTGCTGTTTATCTTGCAGATTTACGAGTTAGCTTTGACACACACTGAGCTCTCCGCCATCTTGGTACACACATTATCCACTGAATTTTACTAACAATTTTGTAAGATTATTTTTGGAAATGATGGATACTTTTAGAAATAAATCATGTGGAATATTCTACACTCACTTGACGTTATTCAGATGAGAAATCCTATGCTCACTTCAATCGGCATTTCGGCTTATGGAGTACAGTGTCAAGTCCAGGCACCAAGTTATACTATGTTACATTTCATCTATGAACTAGCACATTGGAGAGCTTGCATTCAGGAGATGTTGGGTTCGAACCCCACCGTCGGCAGCCCTGGAGATGGTTTTCCGTGCTTCCATCTTTTCATAGCAGGTAAAACGCTGAGGCTGTACCTTTAAGCCTTGCCTGCTACCTTTCCCATCCTTGCGTCGCCGAGAACCTTCCGTGCGTTAGTGTGACGTTAAACCACTAGCAATATATATATACTAGCTGATGTACCCGTGCTTCGCTACGGGAATTTCTGTAAGACTAATTTGGTGGTTTTCCTAACTGAATTCAACATAGGTCATTACAAAAACGTCAGTAGGAATGTAGCGATTGAAAGCAACATTAACATATAAAATACTTGATCAAATGAAAAACCACACACTTTCTACTTTCAACGAACAGTACTACGGTGCCGGTGTAACAGTCCAAAGTTCCAGAGCTTGAATAATCAGGCCGCAGACTGCCGTGAACACTCCTCTGTCATTATTCCGTTAAATGTGCACACTACTCATTCCAATCAGTGCCTCAGAGAAGGGATTGAATAGCTCGAATGCTATGATGAACCAGTGTATTACGTACCAGTAATATCAGAAAATGTATGAACCAGAGGAATGGCATGCTAAAGAAGAAAGTTATATAACTCTCCAGCTACTTCCTGCCAATATACAGGCAGGCTGTTACACTCGGTACGGCCAGGCGAGTTGGCCGTGTGGTTAGAGGCGCGCAGCTGTGAGCTTGCATCCGGAACCCCACTGCCGGCATCCCTGAAGATGGTATTCCGTGGTTTCCCATTTTCACACCAGTCACACCAGGCTGTACCTTAATTAAAGCCTAGGCCGCTTCTTTCACACCCCTATTCCTTTCCTATCCCATCGTCGCCATAAGACCTACCTGTGTCGGTGCGACGTACAGCAAATTTAAAAAACCTCGGTACGCTGCAGTAATCCTATCTATCGGGGATGAGTGGAAACAGAAGACAAAATTCACATCACAACAAACAATGGTCAATGTAATGTTATTGTTGTAAAGTTTATGAGCTTTCTATATTGCAGGCCTTCACATTAGTTTTCTTTCGACTCTGTGATATTAGGGCGTCTTACAAAATTTTAGTTCCTTATTCTCAGACTTTACATACCTATTTTCACTAAATTCTGTTTTCCCATTTTGTCGTGACTCGGCGCTTATATGGACTTAGTAACAAAAATCCAAATTCATGAATATCTCTGTGGTTATATGCGGTACGGTAACAATGTATAAGACATAAGTGATCGGAAATTTAATAACTTCTTATATAACTACTACTAACTTACGACTTAACTAAAGTTATGTTAGTTATGTAGTATTTATCGATACGACCACTAATAACATGAATAACTTATTTGAGTATTACATTTCAGGCCTTCCCCTGAACTACCATTTCACTCAGCGTGAATAAAATAATTTATATCCTAGATTGTAGTGGTTCATCACCCAATTTTCATTAAATTCTCTTCAGCCGTTTTCTCGTGATGCGTGTACAGACAGACAGACAGACAGACAGACAGACAGACAGACAGACAGACAGACAGACAGACAGACAGACAGACAGACAGACAGAAATTACGGAAAAGTAAAAAAATGCATTTCCTTGTTACTGTGGACATGACCGATACAGAAATACCATTTTTTTTCAAAATCTGAGCAATGTACAGACAAAACTCTAGATTGAATGCTTTTATTCCCGCAAAGGAAGTAAGTTTTGAGTGTTGCCCGTTTGAATTCTGCTAAGGCGCACAATAGCATTACGCTGGGCGATGTTGTCGCATTCTCGTATTTCTTCTTCCTGGCTCTTTTCCCATCTTATTGCGGTTCGGCACTTGATATGGATTTGCACCAGTTTTACGGTCGGATGCACTTCCTGACGCCAACTGTCTGTATTCATTATTGCCTGTTCCCGTGGTGATTTCTCGTGAGGTGTGAATATTTTTGTTTCTTATTAGTGGTTTAATCTCACACATTGAAGGTTTTCGGTGAAATAGGAAAGTATATGATTGGGAAGGAGGTGACCGTGGCCTTAATTAATGTATATCATGGTGTGAAAATGGGAAAGCATCTTCAGGGCTGCCGACGGGAGATGCGAACCCACTACCTCCCGAATGCAACCTCACACCTACGGACCCTAACCGCACGGCCAGCTTGCTCGATACCAGTGTGTTGTATGCAGATGTATGTACGTGAATTAAGACAAACACAAGCACACAGTTCTAGATCCAGAGGAGTTAATTTGACCGGGAATCTAACCAGGGACCTTCCAAATGGAAGGTCATTACGCTGACAATTCACCTAAGGAGCCAGACCGTCGTATCTCCATGTTTGCGCATCCAAAATTGAATGGGGATCACAAAACGCACTCATGAACTTTAAAAATCAATCTAATGTCACTGCCATCCTTACCTCGGTAAAAGCAAAGCAAAGTCATCTCCGCACAGGCCATGAAGATCCTTGGAGGGGTGGAAGGTAAAGGCTTCCACTAACCGTAACCTCAGAACGTGATGGGGTAGAGTGGTTAGCTCTACGCCCGGCCGTCTTTGACCCCAGAAATTAACCTGGTACTCATTTTTTGTGTAGGCTGAGTGAACCTCAGGCCATATGCACCTCCTCCTTACCTCGGTACTATCACCTAATAGTCACACTGTCAGGGAGAATATAGGAACCATCCACGGGTTCACCAGAAGCTTGATATTAAGGGAGGATTTAATTCCTACCTTGTATAATTACTCTAAGTATTACAAGAATGCCAAGTCTTCATGTCAGAACTGGGAAGATTATATGTGGAGAACTCTCATCATCTTAGGATTATATTCTATAGCGGTAGCTTGGTATGTATTCGAGGTACCACTGCACCCATATAATTAATGTAAGTCACTCTAAAGCATATTATCAGGTAACAATCAAACTTATAATATATTGTGCGTGAGACCCAGGCTTGTGTTATACGAAGGAAAGCAAATAAATTAATACATCCTATAGCCTTCCTCCGCGAAAATCCTGTATAATGCTATGCTTGCACAGCAGTTTTAAATGTGAATTAGTTATACATGGAGAGAACAACCACCTGCAATGTGAAAAGTACAGTCCTCAATAATATGTTTTGTACAACGTGGGAATCCTCCTTTGTTTTGTATAGCCTATTTCGGTTGTAAATACATGGCTATGTACGTATTTAACGCATATTCTTTCAGCGTTGTGATAAAAAATATGAAAGTATGGGGAACAGCGAATGTATTCCTTTCTGGGAGAACATGGAATGTAATATAGGAAACATTTACGTAATTTAGAGATCACCTGTATAACACTGAGGCTTCCTGGAAATTGTTTCAAGGTTCACTATATTCATATTGCATCGATGTAGCCGGTCTCTGAGTTATACAGTCTTGCAGAGCGACCATGATTTGAGTATTGCCTATCCGACCTACGTCACGGCGCACAAGAGGAGAAGTTCAGTGTGATCGAGATCTATCGTATTCCCGTGTTACGCATACGTACGTAAAATCAAACTAAGATCACAAACCACGCTCATGAACTTTAAATATCAAACTAATGTAATTGTGGGTGTAATTTAATATAATATAATAAAAATAATAAGAATGTCAAGAATAATTCATGAACTGGCCCGGAGGTTCCACCAGACGCTTAATATTAAAGGAAGAGTTAATCCTTATTTAATACTTATTTTAAAACTAGTACGCATTGCTAACAGGATAGGCCTTCACAAGTGGCAAGCTTGAACTTAATTAGAAATGAGTTGATTCTTGTCTAATAATCACTGACCAAATATCACTATTTGTGGATATTTTCTACATACCTTCAACTTGCTGTAGGCGTGGTATTGTTGTATTTCAATCAGTCTTCCGAAGCTCTAAATTACTTCATATCTCGCATCCGGGGGATAGTGGGCTCGAATCCCACTGTCGGCAGCCCTGAAGATGGTTTTCCGTGGTTTCCCATTTTCACCCCAGGCAAATGCTGGGGTTTTACCGTAATTAAGGCCACGGCCGCTTCCTTCACATTTCTAGGCCTCTTCTATCCCAACGTCGCCATAAGACCTATCTGTGTCGGTGAGACGTAAAACAAATAGCAAAAAAAGTTACTTCATCTCCAGTCGTTTAGAACATCGATTAAAAGCTTCATATTGGGTTGACAATTTAAGTTCTTGTTATAAATCCAAATAGTTAAAAATAAATAAAATAAAAAAATCGCCTTAATATACTTAAAATAACAGAACATAACTACTGGTTTCAACACGTGAGAAAATCACGTTTAAGAAACAGCCTAACTCAATGGCAGGGATGGTTAGTTATTCTTGTTTTCCAAAAATAGCGGGCTCGATCTCCATTGAAATCCACAATAATTGAAAGTGTGTTAATACAACTCCGTGTTTCTGGCTTCCGTCACGTTAAATTATTCCTGCGAGACATAACCTTGACATCACAATGCCTCTTAAAATCCATAGTGAATGTCCAACGAATAATATTTTCGATATTTTGTTAATTTGATATATGTAGAATTAAATAATTGCTGTCCTGAAGAGGTCATGATACTGTACCCTACAGGGCACATCAACACTGCAGGATCATACCTACCTGCACACCTGCTCTTTCATACGGGCACCAGCTCAGCCGCAGTCGGTAGAAATGGTCGATAGTTGGGTTCTTCTGACGAGAGGATCATGGGGGCTAGTACAATTACATCAAACTACGAAAGGAGGAACACTTTCGCTGTGATCAGAATTTTTGAGCATAAGTTTGTATTCACAACACAAGTTATTTACAAGGATTGCACCTGTAGTGCCAAAATAAATGCCCCAAAGGCTCACGTCTACAGTTCAAAAGAAAACATAATCTGGGTTATGACGTTGTGCTGAAGTTTGTCGATCTGTGAACCAGGAAATGAAACGGATGTGTCCCCAACATGGAAAACATCATCACTATGCCTGCGACATAAAATGACATGATGGTAGAACTAAGGATACCCGCAGAGATACCGCTATTATGAAAGTTTCCTCCCATATCGGGATATTTATATACACAAAAATAGCAGCACAATAAGTGATAAAAATAATCTCATATAACCTACTCTAGCGCCCTCAATGACATATTTACACGGACGTGAACCCACGTCCACCAGGCAGAACTTTGTGTCAACAGGGCAATCATAACAGTAGCATAGTGCCAAGATCACATTAGTAAAATACGCAACCCCAAGAGTGCGAATCAAACAAGAAAGGAAAAGGAGGTAAAATGGTTAAAATAAATGACGCACTGTGTTTGCAAAATGCTTCTCTGCCAAAGGAGAATGACCTACCTCCAGAGCGATTTAAAAATGGCCGAGCTCACCCCAACACAGAGCAGGCGAACATTGACCCGCAGTCTGGTCTGGAGCCTCCCCCTACATCAGAAAAAACTTGTAAACAAACTACCGCTAGACGTCTTACCCTACATTCTTTCACAAAGGGACTTTCAAGCTTCTACTCATAGCAGCAAATGGACACAAAATAAGTGAGGAAAGACACATCTCACATTACGCACCTGACTTCAATTAACCACCCACACGGGTCGGAGTTGAATCACATAAAGTGTTCTACCATACTATCACATCAAACCATCACCGTCAATATGCGGCGCGTCAACAGTAACCTTGGGGGTCAGAGGTTCAAACCCAACGTTTGGCAGAGTAGCACAGAGTCGAATAGCGTTAAAACCTGCGCCTCCGCTATAGTTTACGCCCGTCTAAGGCACGTAAATAGAGCCACTTAACTAAATAAATACCATCAGCATGCGTGCCTTACCTTACGCAGGTATGTCTGCCCTTCCCCCAGGGATATAATGGGAATTACACATCGTGATCCTAATCCTACAAGGGACATGTAGGCTATACAACTGACCGACCCAAAAGAAAAATGTCCGGTCTATCGTACTCAAACAATATGTATCAACTAGGCACACTACCTCTTGCCGCGTTAACAAAATTACATCATTGTCTGCTTTACATAAAGAAAAGAAAACCTATCTACACTTACCCTTTAGATATATCCAAACTATCTTAATATGCAGCCTGATGGGCCACAATCAAATCCTATGTTAATATTTTCAAGTTTAATTCTACTATCTCTGCGTGACCCCTTAACTCTACCACATGTCTAGTATCTCATGGTCCACTTATCTCATTATGGTGATCTCCTCCTCTCTCCCTCCGGGTAGGCTATCATGATTTAGGCCATCACGGTAGAGGTCTCAGCCAGGGTCTATTCTCGGAGTCCGGTCCTCCCGCCCCGCTGGTCCATGGTGCCGTCTTCTTCTTGAGGGATGCCTCGTTCAAGGTAGCGTCTTCGAAGCCACGTTCTGAAGTTCTTGCACCTCACTTCCCTCCGGAATATCTCGACTTCTTACTACAATGAAATATTCACTTTAAACACAACGCAACATTCTGGACTTCATTTAGGTTGAGCTAGCACACAGCGCTAACACTTTGCAATATACATTCCTCGTCCTCCATTCTCGTATAACTGCATACTCGCTAACTTGTGCACTATGTCACAAACTATTTTCTGCTCTAGAGACTATCCACTCGGTTATTGTGTTTTTATGCCCGCTTAATTTGGATTCAACAGTCTATCAGAGGATAAATATAGACCTCCTTAGCCTATTGTCCACACTTCCTCGGCACCTCGGGAGCTTCGCCCCTACCGCTATTTATCAGAGTCTATAAGTACGGCGTTCTTTTGTTGCTGATACAATTAACCACACGCGATCTCATTGATAGGTATCTGAACATCGCGCCACCTATAAATCCACCACCTGTAACTCTGTAAGTCACCGATCCACTGGATCAAAGTTATTGCACAGCAATAATTACACACTGTCTTTGTTCTGAACAAAAGGTTTCTGGCGCAATCTAGGCAGACGTGCGACGCGTACTGGCAGCAATATGATCGTCGACTGGATGATCTCCCCCCCATATCACTCAGCTCTTATATGGGGCAACACACCAAAAGACCCCAGGGAAAGCCCCGAGAAACAACTTGAGTCTGGAATGTGGCCACTACAGAGCTTCCCACGGTGGTTCTGCTTGCAACATATTTATTGATCTAATTCTATGTTAATAAACCTAGAGGTATCTATAGCTTCGTAAAATTCTGGCCATCATTTCCATCTTTTTATTTTCCTGAGAAACCTTCAATTACGGGCATTACAACTCAATTTCCGTAATGTGGTGGGCCTGTCTGCTCCCGCTAAAAATCTCTGTTAAGATGGCAGGTCTCTCCCCCAGACAAAATCTCATCTCTCTTTCTTTCTTCCTCACATATTCTTTCTTCGTCACACATGACCACGCCTTGCCTCGGGAAATCACCTTCTCGCTTCCCGCGCTCTATACAGCATCACGCCTTCTCAAGCGGCGTCCTACTGCAAAATTTTTACTGCGTTAAATATTCATTCTCGCTGTTAAATATAATGGTACAATACATCTTATTTAACCATCTCAGTGTTTACTCGAAAGGTTGAAACATATGGCCGCTTGAGAACCTATGTATCATATATTATACGTCATGTATTTTATCTTTTCCTGGCTCAGATAATTAGCGTAACTTGTGGTGACCTTTTGTAACATATATGATACATTATGCATGTTATGTTCGTAATTTTTTGTCGCCTTGTATTGCAAAGTATAGAGGCTTCACGGTGTAAATGTCAAAACTTGGTATAGTCCCGGATGCATCATATACAACCAAAAATAATCCTAGAACCACTCTCCAAAATATTCTAAAAGTACTGCTTTCCCAGGTATGTCGTATTTCTCCCCTCTCTCCACACAGAAATCCGAAGAACCCCTTGCCAATCATTTGCTCCCCTACCTAAAATACTATTTTTGCAGATTTATCATATTTTGTTACCTAAGAGCCCATTAAACACAAAAAGACATAAATTTGTCCTTGGGTCTTTAGAGGCTAGGTGTCATTGAACTGTGTATCTTCTACATATAGGCCGTTCAACAAGTAGGATGAAAATATATTTCACATGTAAATTGTTCCTTTTCTCATTAATTTCTCACTATACCAGAGCAGATACACGAGTACTTATCGTCACGGATACCGTGTGAACATCAACTATAATATAATGAGTTTGTCGGAAATACGGTGAAATACTGAAGTGTGTAGTGTGACTCTCTTTCTTTTCTCTAAAGGACATATCAGCCCTTGAGAGTTTGGAAGATATTCATTAAAACAGACCTGAATTTCTGTTAATAGACGTCGCATTGCTGTACCATAAAAAGAGGCCACTCTCAGTCATAGATGCTACACTTATATAACAAGTAAACGTCTGTTTACGATAACAATGTAGGCCTATAAAAATATCTCAAGTGCATAGTACTGTGTGAACTATGTGCATATGTGTTCCGTTAATTTACGCAATGAAAGATCTTGTTACGTCATTTATTGAATCGCCTTTAAATTGGGCACTGTTTCCCTTTTTTGTTTACTCCCTTTCATCTTGTTTTTACCTATTTATTTCAATCATTTCTGATATTAAGTTCGGACCGTTACTAATCACTTCACGTTATCCAGTGTTTCTCGCTTTTTCTGGGCCAGTCCAAAAATGAATTTATTCCAGATTAACCTGGGTCGTACTTTTCAAAATTACAAGCAAGCTTGTATTTGTTACATTATTGTCGATATCGTAATCATAAGACATAGACCTTCAGTTTTACATGATTGTACCACAGGGATGTGACTTTCAATTTAAAAATCAACGTAAAGTGACTAGGATTCGAACCGTGACAGCCTTGATGGAAAGCCAGTGATAATGTAATTTGGTTATGAGGACCCATCCTCTTCCTCGTTTCTTATTTGTTCTACCTTCACAGATCTCTTTTGGTTTTCTTTATTGGTTCATTTGGATGAAATAACCTAGCCATTATATTTTTATTTCCTCAATGGCATTCATATGTGGTATTTGTTTCAGTTGTTCTCTTATCCTGGCGTTGCTTCCAATTTCTCTCACGATTCTTCCCGGGCATTTTATTGTAACTCTTCCTCTGTTCTCCAGTAACGTCCAAGTTTTAATCCATACATCAGTGTTGGAAGGTAAACAGCGTTATAGGCTCTCATTTTTTGTGTGTGTTTTTTCTGACTTCCTTCTTCCCTATTCTGGCACTGTAGATGTTGTAATAGAGATAATTTGTTTTCTGTGTCACGTAATTCGGGCATCGTCAATGGAGAGCGAAATGCCTACGGAACCAGTTTGCTCCCAGCTCCCGAGGAACGAGAGCAGCTTAGCGAGCAAGTAGGGGAAGAAGAAGTGGAGGAAGAACATGACGTAGTAAGTACTGAAGGCTAGTGGCGCAAAGGTATAGCTCATCTTTCTGGACAGGTTAGATTGCGACACGATACGCGTGAATTTTCGTGAGGTGACAGTAGTGCTTTTCCGCCTTTATCCTCACTCCACATGCCGTTCAAATCAAGTCGGTAGATGTTGCATTCCTACATTGTACACATTTAATACTCATATTGTAAGTATATTCGGATCAACTTATTTACGTGAGCAGATGTTTTCCTTAACGGAGATTTGTAAATCTAGACATATAAGTAGGCTCACCGTTGAAAATTTTAAATGTGTTTTGTGACTTGCCAATACGCAAACGATAGTACCAAACATTGATACAATACTATCTAACGAGCACAAAGGTCCCGTAAAGAGGGAGTACACCAGTGATATTCAGTTCACGTGTTTAATTTGTTTTCATAGTCATAAATGCTATACAAATATTGAAATGTATGTTAATAAGAGAGCAAAGAATATGTGAAAATCACATAAATTGTACTTTCTTTCAGTAAATGTACTGGTCCTAAAGCATCAGTCAATCGTGAAAATGTATTTATTCAGGAATTATTACACACTGTTGTACATTTTCTTTGTCAAAGAATAATTCTCTTGTCCTGTTATACTCTGTTATCTGTGTCTTGTTCGTCTCACATGATCCATGCCCCAAATTATTATTATTATTATTATTATTATTATTATTATTATTATTATTATTATTATTATTATTATTATTATTATTATTATTATTATTTAACCTGTTTACTCACCAGGGTTGGTTTTCCC
The DNA here is from genome assembly GCF_040414725.1 of Anabrus simplex. Taxonomy (NCBI): domain Eukaryota; kingdom Metazoa; phylum Arthropoda; class Insecta; order Orthoptera; family Tettigoniidae; genus Anabrus; species Anabrus simplex. The sequence goes on along the minus strand of NC_090265.1, from coordinate 1,030,067,518 downwards.
TCGGACTCAGCGAGGGATTCCACCTCTATCGCCTCAAGGGCAGTGTCCTGGAGGGTGAGACATTGGGTCGGGAGATACAACTGGGGAGGATAACTAATACCTCGCCCAGGCGGCCTCACCTGCTATGCTGAACAGGGGACTTGGTTGGGGATAGGAAGATTGGAAGTGATAGACAAGGAAGAGGGAAGGAACCGGTCGTGGCCTTAAGTTAGGTACCATCCCGGCATTTACCTGGAGGAGAAGTGCTAAACCACGAAAAAACACTTCGAGGAAGGCTGAGGTGGGAATCGAACCCACCTCTACTCAGTTGACCTCCCGAGGCTGAGTGAACCCCGTTCCAGCCCTCGTACCACTTTTCAAATTTCGTGACAGAGCCGGGAATCGAACCTGGGTCTCCAGGAAGGGCAGCTAGTCACATTAACCACTACACCACAGAGGCGAATGATTATTATTATAGCTGTTCGTATGGTAACATTTCCGAGCGACAAGTACAGTACGTCGACGGTATGCAACCCGCATGTCCGCAGCTTTCTTGTCAAGTGACAAATAGCCGTCCCGAGCAGAGTAAGTAACATCGGCTCCCCACAGCAACTACATGATGACGTCTGAAGTAATTAATTTCAAAGATTACTTTACTATATGTTAACATGGTTACCAGGTAGTCGAACTTCTGGACCTATCCAATGATCTTGTCTTGACGTTGGATATTACTGTAAGTTTCACTATTTCTTATTCTTTGAAGTTCATGACCTACCTCTTCATTCACAACAAGAAATGTGATTTCTCGATCATAAAATGCCCGAACTGCTAAGTACATAAAACACATTGTAGCCGAGTATATCGAAACTTTAGGGCTACCTCTCGCAACAGACACTAGTAAAACAAAAATACACGTTCTTAGCACGGGAAGTTCGAAAGTTATTATGTTACTCAAATAGCCACACCGCCACCAAGTAATATGCGGCGCTATGTTATATAATACTGGAGATTATCCGAGTCGTTTGACGTCTCGGGATAAGGCAGCGTATAACTCTGTGTTTGATGTTGGAGAAACGCATATGCATTATCGGCGTGTTTACCCCCAGGATAGGGACATCCATAATAGAGCCGTCTCCATTCTCTCCCTCGTTATTGCAACTGAAGTCCCATACGACACCGCCCTTTAATTGTTTGTCGACCCATTGTTATAAATATGAACATGATATGAGGAAGTAAATATATTTCCTTGATATAATAAGCTTAGAATATTCAGCTTATGGTATAAATATCCATGATATATTTTATCATTCGAGGGAGGGAATAGGTCCGCCCTAGAGATTCTGTGAATATATCGGGTAATATTTTGTAACTGCAGTGTCCTGTTGTAAATGTTAACACCAAATTGCGCCTAAAAAATATATGTACAGAAAACTGTCGATTATCCGAGTTAATGCGTGCCGAAACTGCAGGGATAACCGAAAAGCATGGATAATCCAAAATACACGTGTTTTTTTACCGGAAAGCATTTGAAAGCCTACTGTACCCTTACGTGTAATTCTTTGGAAACTGACAACTTATGTACAAAATTACATTTGAAAACACACTGTATTTCGTATGACTTGCTTTTGTCGCTTTCGGGAAATAACCGTCCATTTTTTTCTGTTTCTGTTTTTCATTCACAACAAGAAATGTGATTCAAGTTCTCACTCTTTTTCAATTATTCATTTTAGCGGCTATTATAGAGATCTGTCGGCGGCGGCTAGAAAAGTACGATTAAGAATTCTAAAGAGTACCGTCCCAGAAGAAAATGTGAATCTTTCTCTTTTCCTTTCAATTTTAAGAGTGTTGGAAATTATCTAGATTTAGCTCCTAGGGAAATGGTTTGGCAAAGATTTAGACAGGTAGCCGCGGACATATTAAAAGATTACAGTCGCGGCATTCACCTGAAGATGAAATAGGAAACAAAATATATTATTTCAGGGACGACCGACTACGGGAATGGTGTCCGTAGCGTCTTCCGACGGTCGCGCCCACGGCAAAACATCCCTCACATCGTCGGCAGCTGCAAGCTACGTGCCTACTCGGGTAGCTGGGCTGATTGCTTGATTCCATCAGAGGCAGTATTGGAGTGAATGGAAGGACTGGATATTCTGATTTGAATTTTTCTTTTATTGTATTCAATTGTATAAGCATAAATTTTATGCCATAGGCTAAATAAATAAATAATCCTGTGGTAAAACGTGAGTAACATGCACAGTGCATTCTAAACGAAAACATTCGTTCCAATGATAACAGTACAGTACTTCAGGCTTCACTATTTATTTATTTATTTATTTATTTATTTATTTATTTATTTATTTATTTATTTATTTATTTATTTATTTATTTATTTATTTATTTAAATCGTCGAACTATGTATGGATAATCCGAAAACCGCTGTATGTTAAGTCCTCAGCCCAAAAACTGGTTGGATCCTCAACAGATCCAGCATCAGATGTCATAAATAGCCTAGACATCACAGGATAGGCGTACAAGAGAAATGAGGACAATCGATGGATGGAAATTGTACTAGGCAAGGGGTAAGACGAAGATTCGGACAGAAGTATATGCCATATCAGAGAACACGTAGGGGGAAGAATCTTGTAAATAAATTAAAAGACTAGCTGGAAACAGAGAGGAGTGGAAGATAGAAATTGCTGGCAATGAATCTTGGGACTGATAATAATTATATATTCGAATATTCATTTAAGATTATCAAATACAGCACCAATAATTTATTTGAATACAGTTAATTAACTCTTTCAATTTTTCGTGGCTTCATCAGAAATTGCTGAAATACATACGTGAATGAACTTAATTATATTTGAACAGCATGTCAAAAGAGAACTCGAAGTTTTATATAGGCCTCTCCTTTATCCTTGAATCAGTGAGTGGTGACTGCCTTCCATATCTCTTCCTTTTTAAAACTAAACAACCCTTTAATACTGAAATGTGATCCCTGGACCTCACCAAACCAACTGTTGATAATAGAAACCACAGCAACGATCATCATCACATACATTTTTCTCAGGAAGATTCCTCATGTTTGTCCTCCTAAGGAAAGAAAATCTAGTTGCGTTTCATTGTAATGTTTTCATTTCATGGAATTGCTTGTTGTACTGTTGTTGTTGTTGTTGGGTAATTACGCTTTAACTTTACTTTATTAGTACACTAATGTAAGAGATTATTGGCACCTGGATATTACCCAATTGCGATGTATTTGCTAATAATAATAATAATAATAATAATATTAATAATAATAATAATAATAATAATAATGGCGTGTGGCTTCCGGAGAGGCCTCATGCAGATCTTTTGATTTGACTCCCGTAGACGACCTGCGCGTCCTGATGAGGATCAAATGATGATGAAGACGCCACAAACACCCAGTCCCCGTGTCAGGGGAATTAACCAATTATGGCTAAAATTCCCTACCCTGCCGGGAATCGAACCCGGGACCCCTGTGACCAAAGGCCAGCATGCTAACCGTTTAGACATAGGGCCGGACAAACTCGTGTACTCACCCCGAGGTGGTGCAGCTTTTTTCAGGCACACCCCCATTGGAGGTGAGCTGCATGTACCATTTCAATCACATACCAGCCCTCCTGCCATTCTTAAATTTCTGGCAGTACCGGGAATTGAACCCGGGCCCGCGAGGACGGCAGCTTATCACACTAACCGTTACGCTACAGAGGCGGACATAATAATAATAATAATAATAATAATAATAATAATAATAATAATAATAATAATAATAATAATAATTTGTAACAAAACTTTCTCTTGAGAAGAAGAAATATTTGACTTCAGGAGCGACAAATTTGATCCACTGCAGGGTTTCTTTAGTGATGTTCTACTTGTATTATTTCGTTAACGCATTACATTGACTACTACAAGAACACAAGATATTTAACTTACGTTCCTAATGTGTTATTTATTTATGTAATTAACTGTTAGATACCGCCTATAGAGGACCATTTTACATTAATAATATAACAAATTTAATTAATTATGACAAGATAATAATTGGGATAAACACAAATATTAAGTATCAACAGTAAGTTAACAACAATAACAGTTTAACGAATGGCAACGATAACTGTCAAGGGTCGATTACAGGGTTAGCAAGAAGAAAGGTCACGGGTTGGAAGGACGGAAGAAAACGGAAACTTGGAGATGAGTTCAAAGGAATCATTTAATTTTGCTTTTGAAGAATGCAATGGGTGTGATTATGTCAAAATCGGGTTGTGTGTTACCAAGAGTTGGGACACGGTGGAAGATAGAGCATTACATGCGTAGAAAATTTACAGCAATCAGATGACACATTTAAAAAATGTATTTATAATACTTTATTATGTGACTTAATTCATTCCTTTTTAGAACAACTTTCACTTATCCCAATGATCAACTACTAAGAGATTAAGCTCATTTTATTAATATTACCTAAATGTTACAATGTTTGTATAAATGTTACTACGAGGCTATTTTATTCTAATGGCCGATTGTTACTTTTCCTAATAGTGCTCAACATAGATAAACGAAGCATGTGACGTATGATTAGGTTGTTTTGCACTCTGAAGTTGTATTTAAGAATTATGTATTATAACTATAACCACGGCAGAGTACACGGATACCATATACGGCTGTAGATATCGCGGTCCATGTGTCACCTTTGACCAAGAAAGTCCTCCGAATAAATATATTCTTCGTTAAAAAATTTGTGTAGCTCTGTACACATCCTCTCCTTAAAATTTTACATGTTTCAAACATAAAAACGGTTACTTTTCCATGTTTAGTTTGTTCAAGATCTATGGAATACAAATATGAGATATTTTGCTCTAAATTTTGAAATATCCTTCTTTTATAATCTACATTTTCACGTTGGTCCCTGAGATAATTCGTCAGAACTAGCACAAGAAAAAGGCCAAGTCAATAGTTAAAGGCTACAGTATAAGCGTTTGGCTATACTTATCTTAAGTACTTGGTAGAGGCGAGGCTGTGAACGGGGCCTCATATGCATCACTTTACGACGCTAACTGTTCAGCGTAATTATAATAAGCATCCTCAGAATACTATTATGTATTTTACTGGCTGACGTCTACCGGAAACGGTAATCCTCTCCCAGTAGTGTGCGTCCCATGTGATACTAACCACTGTGTCCCTGTCTGCCCGGAGTGATGCTCCTATAATCAGCTTATCAATATGTCGCCGCTCACTGCCCCTCAAAGAAGCTTCTCCCACTTTTCATTACGGCACCATAGCTTCAAAGCATTACCCTGGAGGGTAGAATTCTCTCTGCGCTTCGATAACGCATTGCTTGGAGTTTTGCTCGCGTCGGAAGACCTTGAAAACGTACTGAAATTCGAAAGGGACAGGCTCATGTGGGACTCCATTTATGGCATATCGATATATATAATAGAACACATTATCATCTGCTTACTACTATGAACCAGCAAGTTGCACCATCTGTAATTACGTACAATGCAAAGAGAATTTTATTTTGACACTGATAAGGCAGACTTCGAATTTTAGTGGATGCTATTGGTTGAATGACACAAATAATTATATTTCCTGAAATAAAATACATTCTCCTTATGATTAACTCATCGATTAATATTTATTTCACATTTCAATCAGTGTAATAAAAATCACAAGTATATAACTGTCCGTTAATTCCCAAGAGTTGCTCGTAGACAACAGTAGCTACACATTTTTAATTTATACTGTGGGAATTATTATTATTATTTTTCATTAAAGAGAAATATTCATTCGAAGTTGTAACATGCTAGAGCAATAGCCTCAATCAATTCAGAATGTTTAAACATATTTCAATACAGTCGGAAATAAATTTATTCGGACCAGTTCTTCAATAAAATCAGCAAAGTATTCAATGTAGTTGCATCGTTCTGTAACTGTATTCCTGTGAATGCGATGTTCTTCCCATATGCCCTATCACCACCTTGACCTTTTAATCCGGAAGATCTAAAGAATTTAGAGAGCTGCCTTTGAGAAAATTAGCATTTTTCCATTTTTTCCAAATCTCTCAAACATTTTTTTCTTTCCTCTACATCGCTCATCATTAACAATGACACACGAAATCAACCTTTCTCCTAATTCTCATTTTGTCCAAAATAAGCACAACAATCTAGAGTAAAGTTGAATCCAGAATATTTATACTTGATCATAACATTCCATTCATGAACTGATATGTTCCGCATCCTGAAACCCATTTATTGCTGGGTAAGGATCCGCCATATTTTCTACTTGCATTCAAAGGCCTAGAGACAAGGATAACAACGGAGATTAATTGTTAGTTATAACCTCTTAGGCTACAAATTCATCCAACAATGTTTACCGATTTGGAATACTATTTCACTCAATAAGTGTGGAACATGATGTTCATCACCCTCAAGTATTTACAGCATGTATGTGATCTGTCTATTAATGTGCACCACGTAAATGTATGTATTATATCAAACTATGTATGCGTCTAAGTTGGCACTTACTGACTTACGTATCAAACTGCTCCTGTTCCAAAATTATGATCCCACCATCAGAATCTATTATTGAAATGTAATGAAAATTTATGCACATAGGTAACTGAGCTCAGTTATAAGACACAAAAATTATTACACAACAATTTGCTTTACGTAGCACCGATAGAGATAGGTCTTATGTCGACGATGGGATAGAAAAGGGATAGAAGTAGGAAGGAAGCGGCCGTGGCCTTATTTAAGGTACAGCCCCAGCATTTGCCTGGTGTGAAAATGGGAACGACGGAAAACGATCTTCAGGGCTGCCGACAGTGGGGTAAGTACGGGAAAGTACGAAATCCCATTTTCAGAGGTTCGAACCCACTATCTCCCGAATGCAAGCCCGTAGCTGCACGAACCTAAGCACTCGGTAAGAAAGAAAAACTTCTCACTGTTCACATTAAAAGTGAACAGATTTGTAAGCCTTATACTTTCAACAAAAGGTACATTTATGGGGTAATCAAAAAAAGTACACGATTTAAAATTTGGCCACGCAGAGAAGAGTAGATACATTACAATCCAGCGAAACATTATTTACCTAGTGCTTCAGGTTCCCCTAAATCCAAATTAATTCCCTTCAAGCTCTGTGAATACTAGAACTATAATTGTTTCTCAGATTAATGTACAGGGTAACCCAAAAATCCGTAAACACTTGAAGAGGCAATACTTCACGTAATATTGAAGATATAGAGGTAATAACTGACACACATGTTTGGCATGACATGGGGTTTTATTGGCACCAAAATAATGTACACAAAATGACCAACATATTGCGCTGGACAGGAACACGCCAGGTACAAATGGCCACACATGCTTGACATGGGGTTTTATTTACACCAACAACGAGGGCACGAACAGGCGCTGGACGGCAACACGTCGGTGATGTCGCAGGAGACCCGTGTACGGTATAGAAGGAGCTGTCGTGAAAGAAAGCGTCAGAAGTGCCTGCAATCGGAGCATGTTGTTGTTACCACAAAAGATAGTGTTAGTGAAGCCTTATTTACTTTATTTACGGTCTACTCGTCTACATCACTCAGAAAGCACATTAAAATATACAGATCAATGCACTCAAGAAAAGTTAGAGCCGGCCAGTGTGACCAAGTAAGCAGAAAATTGAGACAAGAAGGTTTTAATTCGAAAACGGATATCCCTAAGATTATTTTATGCAGTACCCATGCAGATTACTGTCAGATATCCATGGCATACTCAGTCAAATTGCTTGGTTTTCATGACCGAAGAGTACGTAATAGAGTTATGTAACATTTTAATGTAAAAATTATACGGTATTTCCCATTGGGATCGCAAAAACTTCTATCTCTAAAGAATATTTACATTTTCAGGTATAAACATTCAAAACTTTAACGAAAAATATTGTTTCAAAACTTCCATTATAAAATGTTAATTTAAAAGTGAAAACAAACTGATATAATTTCTACAATTGTTCCCGCTGTCAAAACAGTTTCTTCTCGTAAATCATAGTTGTTCATTTCCTTTTACTCTTCTCTCTTATGAAAACATGCTAAGGAAGGCGTTTCAAATCCAAATGAGGAAAATATCAACTCATTGCTATTTAAAGTGGTGTATGTTGCCTTCCATCATACTCGTACTTACCTAAAATTGTGGATGAAGCTGTCTGTGTTCTTGAAATAAGAAAAGAGCCCGTATTATCCTCCAGGTCTTCCACTAAATCTGCAACAAAGAAACAGAAGTACAATTTTATGACTGATGATACATGAAAATCCTGAAATTCATTGCAATTTTTATTTATTTATTTTCTTAGAAGTTGCTTTACGTCGCACTGACACAGATAGGTCATATGGTGACTATGGGATAGGAAAGGACTAGGAGTGGGAAGAAAGCGGCTGTAGCCTTAATTAAGTTACAGCCCCAGCACTTCCCTGGTGTGAAAATGGGAACCCGCAGAAAACCATCTTCAGGGCTCCCGACAGTGGAGTTCAAACCCACGTCTCCTGATTGCAAGCTCACAGTGGCACGCCCGTAACTGCATGGCCAACTCGCTCGGTTTAATTGTAATTAATTGTAAGTGAAATTCGTTTTAGTTTAGAACTTAACCCTCTTTTAAATGATAGGGGAAACCGATATTGGTTGCCATGCTTCTAGGAAGTATTTCATTTTATTACTGAACTATACTCTAAACCTTTCTATCAAATTGTAATTTACTATTTTAATTTATATTATTTTAGTTTCACTTTTGAAATGAAAGAAATTGTATAGGCAGTTGCATAATCATTTGATATGCCACAGTTTAATGTTCGACAATAAGAACTTTAAACTTCTGGTATAATGAAAATTGTATGTTCTGCCATAACTCATATATGGAATTTTCTAAGAGTTATGTATAAAGAAGACCACAAAAGAAAAATTTACAATACATGAAATTAAAAGTGACACAAACGCATTATGTTGAGTGTCCATTGCAGGAATTCCACCTTGGCTGTGTATAGTAATTATGAACATGATTATTTCATGTATTCTTACTTCTGACTTCATATTGTTGACAAGTAAAACATAACACCAGTTTAACCGCATCCGTACTGTCTAGAATAGGATCTTATAGTGACAGAAAGTAATGGATTATAACTGAAGAGCATTCTACAATGTAAACATTTCATTATGACATGTTTATATCCATACAGTTACACAACTGAACTGTTTATGTTATATTGAATATTTATTATCCATTTATAATATGTATTTTGATTCATGGCGTTATTAGATAGCAGAAAATAAAGGGTGAAGTTTGAAATATAGTTTCAAACTGGTTATTGCGTCAAACAAAGTGTTTTTTTTAATTCTCAAACAAAGTGTTTTTTTTAATTCTCAAGCCTTACAAAATACGATGGTATTTCTGAATTTTTGTATGTTACACAGGTTTCCTTTCTTTATTCCACATATCATGAATTATTCGACGTGATGAGGCCCAGACTGTCAGTGAAGGTATCACTAATTATCGTTATTGCTTGTGTCAGTCTAAGTAGTGCAGTAGGTTCGTCTTTGTCCGCTTGTTCCAAGACGTTCAGTGGCTGCATGCAACAACTAGAGATGCTAGTTCAGTTCACGTTTTTAATTTGTGTGTTTATCTATATTTTGCATCATTTCTGTTTTTTTATCTTTTTGTATTTTTCTTTCTATTTTCTCTATAGAGCACATCTAAGTCTATTTCTACTTTGTGATCCATTTTTTAACATTTTATATTATTCTGTTTTATAAATTATTCATTTTTCACTTCAAATCTGTGCGCGGCTTAACTTGTACCAAAAGCTAAATAAATAAATTTTACAATACACTAGCGCAACTTTCGAATGTAAAATAATTTACAAAAGAAGAATTGTATGAAATAAATAGTCACAGTACTACACTTCTGATATAAATATATTATGACGGTTACTTACTTCAGGCGGGTAAAAGTGAATATTTATCAGAAAACGGTTTCTTGATGAAACTATAACAAACATAATTGTCTCTTTGTATGTTTATTGCTTAAATCAATGCAGTATTTGCTGTAGTAAGAAATGAAATGTTCACAAATACGACGAAGTACTGAGTCAATAAAACCCCAGATATCATAACCCAAGTAACAATTGTCAATATTGCTTTGAGTACTAGTAGCTCGGCGAGATACAATGTAGGAATTACAGTATTTGTATCATTGCAGAGATAGTTAACCCATTTTTAAAGTGTGTTGAAATGACACTAAGCTACAATCAACGACATTATACGTGTTTTGATCTTTTGTAATATATTGTACGACGGTATTAAAATGTATCTATATAAGTTAACATCTGCTGTATATACTCTTGTATCATATGTTTTACAATTTTGATTAAATCCAGTAATAATAATAATAATAATAATAATAATAATAATAATAATAATAATAATAATAATAATGTCACCAACTTCCTTTAACTGCCTGTTGGAGAAGGTTATCCGTGAATGGGAAAAAGAATTTCAAGATCAAATGTCTAGTTTTTGCTTATAATTCAGCGATTTCTTCTAGAAACCAGATACAGCTGTAGAACAGATATATATTTTAAACAACAAGCTGAATAGGATGGACGTAGGATCTCCTTTGAAAAAACAATGTACTTGACTTAATATCCTCTCATTTCCCCAACAAGTAAAGGCAAGGCATGGTAAGATTGAAAGAGTTAACAGCTTTAAATATCTCGGTGAGATTGTGCAGATGGGATCTAATTAAAAAGAAGCTAACAGAAGTAGGCGAGATAGGATGACCACGGTGTATCGCAGAACTCACAACCTGTACAAGAAAAAGGCAATTTCATTGCAAGCAAAACTCGGACATTACAACACAGTGCTTAAACCCAATTGTCTCTGTGGAAGTGAATGCCTCCGAGTTACTGGAAAATCTCGTCTGAGAGGAACTGAGAAGTTTGAGAGTAAGATCTTTCGAAAGATAGTGGGCCGGAGTATCGTGGCTGGACAATACTGGTTGCGAGGACAAGAGGAACTATATCGGAAAACGACTGATGGAATCCACCAAGAAGCGAAGACTCAAGTTCTATGACCACCTATTTAGAAAGAATGACAAGCGGTTGACTAAGAAAAATTTTACCATACTCGGTAGTAGACCTAACATATGTGATAAGTGGCTCAGGGAGGTCAGAAAGGATCTGAAAAGATTTGACTAGATCGTGAAGACATTCCTAACAGAACCAAGTACCGACACCAGATCAATAACTTCAAGGGCTTTCGTGAAGAAGAACAGCAGCACAGCGGGTGGACAGCAGAAAGGAGACAGGCTGCCAGAGGGAGAATGCAACGATACTGGGCTGCAAAGAAAGCTTGTAAAATGTGTAAATGTTCTTTATTGTGGTCTCTAATGGCCGTTAACGTCTAAAAATAAGAATCAGCAGAAGAAACAGAAGAAATAAGGCGTATGACTCAGTTGACAGAACTGCTTTCATGAAAATCCTGCAGGAACTAGGACTAGATCAGAAGATCTTACCCAGCAGACTTGAAATAACATCAGGTCAAGAGTGAAGTTCAGAGAAATGCTTTCAGAAAGTTTTGAAATCAAGGCAGAGGTAAGACAGGGAGACGGCCTCTTCCCTCTCCTCTTTAACTGTGCACTGGAAAAGGCATTAAGAGGGTGGCGAGTGGAGTTAGCTAGACAAGGGATTCCATGTGGTATCTCTCTAGGACATAAGCGTAATGGACTGAATGTTGATTGCATGGGATTCGCCGACGACCTAGCACTTCTGTCTAATTCAATAGAAACTTCAGTTAAACAACTCAGTGTTTTCATACAACAAGCAGCAAAGGTAGGGCTACACATTTCACTTGAGAATAGATAATAGGTCACTAACATCCGTGAATCTCCTTGTACACTGCGTCTGGAGAGAGGAACGGTCGAGCAAAACAACTGGGAGGAATAGAAAGAGACTTAATTTGCTATTTGATTTACGTCACACCGACACATATAGGTCTTATGGCGACGATGGGATAGGAAAGGTCTAGGAATGGGAAAGCAGCGGCCGTGGCCTTAATTAAGGTATAGCTCCAGCATTTGCCTGGTGCGAAAATGGGAAACCACGCAAAAAATCTTCAGGACTGCCGACAGTGGGGTTCGAACCCACTGTATCCCGTATGCGAGCTCACAGCTGCGCGCTCCTAACCGTACGGTCAAGAAAGAGACTTAAAAGACCGAAAATCTCTCAGGAGGATGCTTAAATAAATGGGGTTTCAGGATAAACCACCAAGAAGAAACACAGGTACCCTCTGGACAACGAAGAGGAAGAAATGACACAGCCAGAGAACGCGCAATTAATGCGCAAACATCTAAACCCACCCCAGACGCATGAGTTGAATATTCCGGTTTCTAGCCAGCCTGTACGAAATAATAATAATAATAATAATAATAATAATAATAATAATAATAATAATAATAATAATAATAATAATAATAATAATAATAATAATAACTCAGCTACCGTGATCGGTCATTTTGATTTGACGCCATTTAGGCTGCCTGCTTGTCAATTTCGATGTTCTGTTTTATTATACCTGAAGACAAAGAAACGAACCTCTATTGTAAGCACTATTGCCGAGTTTTAATTAATTTTGCCGGCTAAATACCAAAATGACCACCTCTGAAGTGTAGCGGTTAGAGTAATTAGCTGCCACGCCCGCGGGTTCGATTCCCGGGTCTGCCACGAAATTTGAAAACTGGTACGATGGCTAGAACGGGGTCCATTCAGCCTCGGAAGGTCAACAGAGTAGAGGTGGGTTCGATTCCCACCTCAGCCATCCTGGAAGTGGCTTTCCGTGGTTTCCCACTTCTCCTCCAGGCAAATGCCGGGATGGTACCTAACTTAAGGCCACGGCCGCTTCCTTCCCTCTTCTGTGTCTATCTCTTCCAATATTCCCATCCCCCGCAAGGCCCCTGTTCAACATAGCAGATGAGGCCGCCTGGGCAAGGTACTGGTCCTCCTCCCTAGTTGTATCCTCTACCCAGAGTCTGTCTGTAGCTCGCTAAATCCGAGGGAAAAGCCGACTCGGGAGGGTCAACAGATAACGACGTCGGAACACCAAAATATTTCACTGAGATATTTTACATGGTTATTTATTTATTTATTGTATGGCTTTTAGTGCCGGTGGTATCCACCTCACCTCGTGCAGTCTTTATGTTTGACGCTCAGATCCCATCATTCCTCACCGTTCATAGCCACCTTCCTCCTCACTTGCCTGTAGCCCGACTCGTTGGCTGAACGGTCAGCGTACTGGCCTTCGGTTCAGAGGGTCCCGGGTTCGATTTCCGGCCTGGTCGGGGATTTTAACCTTAATTGGTTGATTCCACTGGCACGGGGGCTGGGTGTATGCGTCGTCTTCATTGTCATTTCATCCTCAGGGCGTCAAATAGAAAGACCTGCAGCTGGCGAGCCGAACCCTTACTGGGATGTCCCTGCACTAAAAGCCATACGACATTTCATTTCCTGTATTTCTCAGAAAAGGGCACTTCTTACATTTTCGAAGAATGTGAATCCTTCCCTCTTGAAGGTGTGATGCAAGTAAATTATTTGTAGAGGATGATCAAGTTGTCCCTCAATATGAAACAGTAATGCACACGAGAAGTTTCCTCGTTCGATACTGACAATTCGTATTTAAATGGTTACAAGGATGGCTAACCAGCTGTTGTCGCTGACTTTTGAACGAGACCAGTTTATTTATGTTTAAGAACATCTGAAACGACATTTGGTGCAATTTGGCGTGCTATGAACCGTTGGAAGTGGAAGGAGGAGGGGTGGGGAGTATGGAGCGCAAAGTAAGGAGAAGATGCGGAACTGGTCTGTTAGTTACGTATTAAAGGTGAATGTGACCTGTTGTATGCATAGACTGTTCCAAAATGAAACCAGTTGTTAGTGGATTTCTTCAGCATTTCGGAAGAAAAGCCAAGTAGGGTAGATCGCATAGTTTTCGAACAGATTAGGAAACAGCTACTTGATGAAGACGTTCTTGTTGAAGGGTATAGAACTCTTATGGTAGATGAAGAAGTCTCCGATGAAGATAATATTGAAAATGATTTTGGGGATGATACAGTTAGACGACTTCAGAAAGCGGTCCAGCATTGTGTGGTAGTGACGAGAGCAGTGGATCTTCGTATTATCCATCACCACCAACGAAGAATGGAATAAAATTTCCTAAAGGTTACTTCACTGATGCTTACAAAATCTTGACGAAGCAGCCAAGAGTAAACTATCCTCCACAATGGTGCCCTCCTGGAGTAGCCATAGACATGTCCCCTAGAGTCTAATTCACTACCATAATGGACAAATGAGGCAAATAATAAACAAGATAGGTTTTGAAAACTTCGAAAAGACGTTGAAACGACATGGCAGAATAAGAAAAGTGCTACAAGAAGGAATAAATAACGAGGTACGAGGTCAGTTCATTGCAATGCGAAAACAACCGGAATTATACACGACCGAACGCTACGAATCTGGGCGATATCTTTTGAAGCACAAATTGATCCAAACAAGACCTTAACATTCAAAGATTCCAAATCATGGCTGCAGCGGTTCAAGAGAAAAAAGAATATTGTTTCTCGCAACATCACGCATAAGGATGGCAACAGATTTCTTGGTGAGGCCACTGATATAGAAGAGAAAGCTGACGAGTTTGTTATGGAAGTAAGACGTTTCATCGAAGAGTATAATTTTACACTAGAGCAGATAATTAATGCAGATCAGTCAATATTTTGCAAAGATTTACGTTCTGGGAGAACTCTTGCCGTTAAGGGATCAAAGATGGTTTATGGTATCGTGAGTCCAGTTGAATCAACCACCCATTTACACACGATAATGCCTGTTATTGTAATGGATGGCACCCTTCTTCCACACATGTATGTTCTTGTCTTGGAACCCAATGTGAAAGCATATGTTAGCAAATCACCAAACATGACAAAACAGGATTTGAAAGCATTTCTGGAAGAGGTATTATGGCCGGATTTGCATGACAGAGATCGAAGTCTTCTTTTAGTTGATTCTTGGACAGCAAATAAAGATGACGATGCTCTATACAACGAGACAGTTTTAGAAGATGTTGAATTTCAAAAGAAGCTGATCCCTGCAAAATGTACTGGCTTAGTAAAAGCAGCGGACGTCTTATTTTTTAATCCATTCAGAAGTATGGTACGGTTCATCACAGATACGCTAGTGTTATCGTCCACCATTAAAGTGTGACAAAGAGAACAATTTGTACGCATTCAATCGTTTGTGCACTTCCAATTTTCGGCAAGTAGATTGGAACAATTGATCCGATTTGCTTTCTTCAAATATGGTTACATCGATGAACATCCAGGATCATTTCAGATACCTTCCGAATACTGTTTCAAGAGTGGTTTGGAAAAAGAATGTGTTCAGCTCGCCTTCATTCGACGTGCTCACTGTGAAAGATGCTTGTGTTTAGACCACGGATGACATATCGACCTTTCTGTCTACTTCACTTGAACTGCCATGGGTGAGTAATTAATGTATTTTACTTGCAGTACATAAACGTTACTTAATGCATTTGCTCGCCCATGTTCAATATCCAGCCGCCTTTGGACAAATTCCTGTCTTTATCTGCACTCACAGTCTATATTTGGCAGCTCGTAGCTCATATGTTCCTTGTCCACAGCAGCATTCGCATGGTATGCATATTCCGATATTGTCTATATATAGATTCAAAACGTGCGCGACAACAGTTTAGTACTCTTCCTTGTTAGTATCTCACTTCGTCTGCTTGAATAACTCCTATCCGCAGCCTTCAGTGAGCTACTCAATAATCTTCTTGGAACCTCGCCCACTCTCGGCTACTTCGTTATTTTAAACACAATACTTTCTTCATTATCTTTACTGCTGCTGAAGAAGTACTTGGAGGGAATTTTAACCAACGTTCGGACAGTAGCGAGGAAGATGTAGAAATCTCAGGAAGACAGTATAGGTATATTTGTAGAGTTTTGCAGCACAAATGTATTTAGGTATACAAGACGAGTGTGTTCTCAGTGTGAGTGTGACTCTTATGATAAAAAAAATAATGCAAAGTAAATTCGTCTCCTCATCCCGAGGTGGTGCAGCTCTTTTCAGGCACACCCCTAATGGAGGTGAGCTGCATGTACTATTTTAACCATATACCAGCCCCTCCGGCATTTCATAAATTTCTAGCAGTACCGGGAATCGAACACGGGCCCTCGAGGACGGCAGCTAATAACACTAACCGTTACGCTACGGAGGCGAACATATGCATAATGGAATAATTATATCCATCTCAGTACATAGTTTCATTTTCTTAGAATATGCTTTACGTCGCACTGACACAGTTAGGTCTTATGGTGACGATGGGATAGGAAAGGCCCAGGAGTAGGGAGGAAGTGGCCGTGGCCTTAATTAAGGTGCAGTCCCAGCATTTGCGTGGTATAAAATTGGAAAACCACGGAAAGCCATCTTCAGGGCTGCCGACAGTGGAGCTCGAACCCACTACTGGATACTGACCGCACTTAAGCGACTGCAGCTATCGAGCTCGGTGAGGAATATAACTCAGTTCGATGTGTACAACTTAAGTTCGTACGTGTTCACATGGAAATTTTGCGGAACGGCTCAACAAAGAAATCGATATTTGCCATCCAGTTTGACACAGTCCACTCGGGAATTTATCCAGAGAAGGGCAGCTACTTAAATCCGCGTATTAGCTCGCTCCAATGAGATATACAGTAGATTGAAACCGTGACTGGACTCTCACTCAGAGAAGGATACATGGAAGGAATTTAATAGTGCATCGTCCCTCACCAGGATAGAAGTATAAAATAGACATTAATTTCTACTCTGTTATAATCAAACTGAAATTTCTACTTCCAGTAGTATTAGTAGTAGTCGTAATAATAATAATAATAATAATAATAATAATAATAATAATAATAATAATAATAATAATAATAATAATAATAATAATAATATTTCTCCCCTCAAAATTATCATACCAGGACATATTGGAATAAGTGAGATTCATTTCAAGATATGAGAAGACATTTGCTGACTTATGCAAATACTGTATAACAAAACTCAGATGCTTATTCATTTACGGAGCTAAGTTAATTACTCTTTGGTATATGTTCGTTACTGTACTTACATACTTGCCCGACTCATTGGCTGAATGGTCAGCGTTGAGGCCATCGGATCAGAGGGTCCCGGGTTCGATTCCCGGCTGGGTCGGGGATTTTACTCGCCCCCGATTAATTCCTCTGGCCCGGAGACTGGGTGCTTGTGTTAGTCCCAGCACTTTCCTCTTCATATACACACAGCACACTACACTACCAACCATCACAGAAAGACGCAATAGTGATTACATCCCTCCATATAGCGTTGGCGTCAGGAAGGGCATCCGGCCGTAAAACAGGACCAGATCCACATGTGCGATACAGTTCGCACCCGTGACCCCACGGGTGTGGGAAGAGCGGTAGAAAAGAAGAAGAAGAAGAAGAACTCTATTTACATACCGCTAATTATTTATTTCTATGGTTTTCGGAAGCAGAACTGCTGGAAATCTTACCTCACAGGTGTTCCTTTACTGGCGGTAAATCTACTGACACGTGCCTGGTGGTTTGATCACCCGGTCTGAATCTGATATGAACATACTAAATTTGACTCAAAAAGACATCGCTCTAGATCCTAACCCCATCACAGCATCATCTGTGGTTGACATCGATGATACTGGCAGCTCAAAACAACAGCATTAATAACATCTCTGATTCCATCATTCTGAATCCATTCTCTTTGAACAGTGAATAACAGCTTGATTAATAAAAGTACTTTCTTTTTTATTATTATTAGCAAATATATCGCAATTGGGAAATATCCTGGTGGTAATGATCACTTACACTAAGTAGAGTGATAAAGAGTAAGAACAAAACATAATTACCCAACAACAACAAGAGTACAACAGTCAATTCCATGGAAATAAGATATTACAATAAGTACTACCAACTGGGTAGTACTGAGGGTATCTTTTCAATCGTTTTCTCATATACAACTAATCGGATCTAGATCCCTCAGAATGATGGAACACTGTAGAATGGGATTATCTCCGGAAATTTTCCCTGAGATCCGAATTCCAAGAGTTTAGGAACTGTGTTGTGGAAATATTACATTTTTAGGGTTATATATCGGATATACAAACGATGATCATTTTACAGCCGTACTGATTCCATTGATCGATATTTGTGCTGGGTGTTTTGTTGGTAGAGCCGGTCCCGTGGTGTAAGGGTAGCGTGCGAGTCTCTTACTCGGAGGGCCCGGGTTTGATTCCCGGCCAGGTCATGGACTTTTACCTGGATCTGAGGGCTGATTCGAGGTCCACTTAGCCTACTCGATTAGAAATGAGGAGCTATCTGACGGGGAGATAGCGACCCCGTTTTAGAAATCCAAGAATAACGGTCGAGCGGATTCGTCGGGCTGACCACACGACAGCTCGTAATCTGCTGGCCTTCGGGCTGAGCAGTGGTCACTTAGTACGCCAAGCCCCTTCAGGGCTGTAGTGCCAAGGGTGGGGGTAGAGTTTTTGGCCCAGGGTTTGTCCAGTCCCGTGACACTAAGTGAAGGACTGTTTGAAATTAGAGGCAGTGGACACGGTTAAGAAAGGACAAAAATAGGCTGACAAAGTCGTCTCGCTGATCACGTGCTACTCAAGAATCTGATAGTCATCTGGCTGGAAAATAGTCGACATGGCAGGCTAAGGTCCCAATGGGCGGTTACAATATTTATTTGTTTACGTTTTCTTTTTATGTTACCGATCTGATAACACGTGGGGCATTTTCATTAAGAATAAATAAAAAATGCACAAGAAAATAATAAAACAAAACAGAGATACAAATCACAATGATACACTACGGATCAAAATGTTCCATTCGCGCTTTGAAACTCAGTGGGAAAATAATGTTCTCAAATGTTCTTACAGGTTTCCAAAATAATAGAACATAACCATTATCTCATTAAACAGTTGGAGTGTATAAACCACAGCAGATTGGGCTACTCCATACTTCGATGCTATTTTTACCGTCAAGTATCCGTCCTCATACAGAGGCACGATAAAAGAATGTTTCTTATTCCATATCCCCCAACACCCACGCAGTACAAGAACGTTGTTCGAAAAATAACACATCACAAAATTGAAATAAGAATATCATTAACCGTGCAATACTGTAAACAAATGCGCCCTACCTCTACTACAACAACTGAAAGACTAGGATAGATTCGAACACAGGAGAGTGTTCGATGGCTGTTGCTGCGAAGGAGAACAAAATGCTTATAATAATGCAGGGCCAAATACGAAATAGGGATACTTTCTCCTCCCCTCTGCTTATTTTTCTTACATCGTACAAGGTTAAGTGGTTGAAAATTAGACTATCCTCTTTGTGCATAATTCCGTATTTTTAGGTGAGCGAAAACATTCGACTGATAGAGTATATCAAGAAAAAACATATTTCATTTCTAAATCATATTCAAAGAGGCGCTAATTATCGATTGAATAAGAAGACATAAAACAATAGTATTTTATGTGTTAATTGTTACATTTTTCAGAAAAATCTTTTTTTTTTTTTTACAAATTGCTTTACGTCGCACCGACACAGATAGGTCTTATGGCGACGATAGGATAGGAAAGGCCTAGGAGTGGAAAGGAATCGGCCGTGGCCTTAATTAAGGCCTGATGTAAAAATAGGAAACCATGAAAACCATCTTCAGGGCTGCCGACAGTGAGGTTTGAACCTACTATCTCCCGGATGCAAGTTCAGAGCTGCGCGCCCCTAACCACACAACTAACTCTCCCGGTCAGAAACAATGATTCTAAATCTTACGCAGTGATAGCGTTATTATCAATGAATTTATATCCAGTGTACACCTTCAGATAGAAATGCCAATCAATCAATCAATCAATCAATCAATCAATCAATCAATCAATCAATCAATCAATCAATCAATCAATCAATCCTGATCTGCATTTAGGGTAGTCGCCCAGGTGGCAGATTCCCTATTTGTTGTTTTCCTAGCTTTTCTTAAATGATTGCAAGGAAATGAGCAACTCACATGGTAAATTATTCCAATCCCTAATCCCCTTCCTATAAGCGAATATTTGCCCCCATTTGTCCTCTTGAATTCCAACTTTATCTTCATAATGTGATCTTTCCTACTTTTAAAGACGCCATTCAAACTTATTCGTCTACTAATGTCATTCCACGCCATCTCTCTGCTGACCGCTCGGAACATATCACTTAGCCGAGCAGCTCGTCTTCTTTCTCCCAAGCCTTCAAGATTCGCAGCCTGTAGTCGGTGCTGAAGATTCTGGCACAATGTGGAGAGATCGGTCAAATTCCATTGCCTTCTAACGACGTAATGTCCTTCATATCGCATCTAAAGGAATGTTGATGAATACAATATATGGACACGCGATAATATTGTATCTTCCGTAATTCGAATCCTTGTACAAAGTGTCCTTGGCTTTGCTAATAGGAGCACTGACTGAGTTCACTACAGTAGCTGGATGTCCATGCGACTAGGAAACGTAACTAAGACGGAATTTTGCCATGTGTTGACAACTCCTTGATTTCGGTCGCTGCCACACAGCATTATTATTATTATTATTATTATTATTATTATTATTATTATTATTATTATTATTATTATTATTATTTTCGCAAATTTCTCTTTCTTCCTTCAGGATATCATGCAATATGAAGACAAATACACCTCTGTAAGAAATTATAATCAAATTGAGCACATGAACGTGAACTTCGCCTGCAAAGTGATACAGAATTTCACTATAGTTGTTTAGGTGTTAAATAAGCACCAGCAATCCCTTCGGAACGCTTATTAACATGTGGTATTGCAATATTCGTAATTGAAACAAGACATCGGGTGTTTCTGATCCAGGAATCTGTTGATGAAGATGGCAGATAGCAGTAGCTATCAAATCCCAATTAGTAAAAAGCTTCCAGTTTCAAAGTTTACGCCTGTGTCGGTTTTACAAATATATCAAGAAGACTTCAAGAGTTCCTGTCGCAGAAGAGACTTTACTCACACGAAAGAAAGTGTACCGATAATGTTATTCATTTATCAACGAAAAAAAGTTCGGTAACTTCAAGCTACCTCAATACCACTAGTTGAACTGACTCCAGTGGCGTGTTTAAGTAATACCGGTAAGAGTTAAGGAATGTCATGAAGCAGACAATTGTTGATAGGCATTATCAAAGGTCAGACCACTTCAGTATTCATTGGGTTGCAATTTCACATTTGTACAATATTATACTTGCAGTCCTAGAGATCAGGCAGGCCATGTATTATTGTTTCCTTCTAGGAAACGATGATTACTGCTGTATTGGAGGCTGAAACATATAGCACTTCAATGAATAACTGGAGGGATAACGCGCATATATCTCAGCAGAAGAGAATTACAGAATCCATTGACAAGCTGTAGCAGTAGCTATTATCGTAAAACTGACTACCTACGCTATGTTCCCGTCTCGGTGATAGATAGCTGGCTATCTGGCAGGAAGCCAACCTATCAATAGCCAATAGTCAATACGCGATAAGTCGAGACACCACGTGGTTGCCTCCAGAGGCACTGATATCTGTCTTAGCAGTTCCTGGCTAGCTATCAACGTATGGATACTTCCCGAATATCGTATTTTAACAATATTGGTAAAATGTAAGTGCTGAATGAAACTCAGTTTTTAGGATTTCAGTCAGAGCTTGGGGTTACTGTTTTAACATCTGGGATCTAAAGTCATCGCTATTATACACGAGGATGTTAAGTAGCAGTAGTAGAAGAAGACGAAGATTATATTACTGTAGATTTTGGATGTAACAGACCCTAGCTATGTAGAAATAAAAACGTTAGGACGAGATACGGGTGCATGGAGCGTTGCTTCGAATGGGTCCATGGACGATCCAAATAATAATAATAATAATAATAATAATAATAATAATAATAATAATAATAATAATAATAATGCCGGGCTGAGTGCTCAGGCGGTTGAGGCTCTGGCCTTCTGACTCCAACTTGGCAAGTTCGATCCTGGCTCAGTCCGGTGGTATTCGAAGGTACTCAAATACGCCAGCCTCTTGTCGGTAGATTTACTGACACGTAAAAGAACTCCTGCGGGACAAAATTCCGGCACCTCGACGTCTCCAAAAACTTCAAAAAGTAGTAAGTGGGACGTAAAAGAATAACGTTATTTATTATAAAAATAATCGTCATAGTCCGCCTCTGTGGTGTAGTGGTTAGCGTGATTAGCTGCCACCCCCGGAGGCCCGGGTTCGATTCCCGGCTCTGCCACGAAATTTGAAAAGTGGTACGAGGGCTGGAACGGGGTCCACTCAGCCTCGGGAGGTCAACTGAGTAGAGGTGGGTTCGATTCCCACCTCAGCCATCCTGGAAGTGGTTTTCCGTGGTTTCCCACTTCTCCTCCAGGCGAATGCCGGGATGGTACCTAAATTAAGGCCACGGCCGCTTCCTTCCCTCTTCCTTGCCTATCCCTTCCCGTCTTCCCATCCCTCCACAAGGCCCCTGTTCAGCATAGCAGGTGAGGCCGCCTGGGCGAGGTACTGGTCATACTCCCCAGTTGTATCCCCCGACCAAGAGTCTGAAGCTCCAGGACACTGCCCTTGAGGCGGTAGAGGTGGGATCCCTCGCTAAGTCCGAGGGAAAAACCGAACCTGGAGGGTAAACAGATGATGATGATGATGATGAATAATCGTCATAGTAGTAGTCACCAGCATGCCGAATTAATGTTTCTTCCCTGAAAAGGAGTCTTTTCAATGCGCCATTTAGTCTCATGACTATTGTCCCGCATTTTTAAAGCCACCACTTGCCTATAAAGAGACGGTATGACTTACACCATTAGCATTCGAACTTCAGTTCTCTTACATGTATGTCTTCACAGTTTAACGTTTTGATGTCTATTGTACATTTTCATTCATTGGTATACTTATATTTATTTTCAACATTCATTACGTTGTATATTCTTTGTTATTTTTCACTCATAGTGCAGTCCATATCTATGCGTTTTCACAGAAATAAATAAGGGAAAGAATCGACATCACAACTACCACAATAAAATCTTTGTAATTGTCTTCCCTTAAAGATCTTCTTGTGACATTCTAATATCCGTAATTACTGCCTGAGCTTCAATAATGACGTTGCGTGCTCTGAAAGCTGTGCAGCATTTCAATTAATTCCAAAGTGGACATTAGCCTCTGTGTCGGGATTAAAGAAGTGTGAGCAAGAAGATTTATTACCTAAAGGAAATCAATATAACTCACACTGATTGAGCGGACAAGCTTAAATTCAGCTTTTAATTTAAAATATTCACCTGATGTTTAAAAATGATATCTCATTTCAGGTCTGATGCACGCCACAAGTCTTGGTGTCTGAAATGTTGACTGAAGATTTGTAGAACGATAATTTTATCAAGGTCTGTTGAGAGATACAGACCTCTATATTGGTAATTTTATATTACATTCTTCTTCTTCTGCTTCTACGTACCCCGCCATTCTCCTGGACGTTAGCCATCAGTATGAAGAGCGAGTTAAAAATTCAGTAACACGATTTAGTTCTTCATTTTTTATGCCCTTCCAGTTTTGAATATTCCTAAGGCATTAAGATCACCTCCTGTCAACTTGTCTGCACCCTTCAAGTTTGCTTTCCAGAATTACTTTAGTTGTAAAGTTGTACATATACATTCTGAATAATTAATACTAATATCTATTAAAGAGATTTGGAACTGTGAGGGTAAAAGAAAATCACATTTTTAGTTTTCACCCTAAAAGAAATTTAAAATGTATTTCTTTAATTCGTGCATCATTTACGAAGAAATTCGTTCCGGAAACAAGCTTTTCATATTTATTAAGTTACAAAAATTGTTCCGTATTCAAGAGCTTCTCTTAAAACCTCAAAATAGGGGCCGATGAGTTAGAGTGCAGGCCTCTCTAAACAACAATCATCATCATCAAAACCTCAAAAGGTTCTTGTCCCCACTAGTTTTTGGAAACAGCTTCCTTATTTACGTTGGTAACATTGCCAAAAAGTACGGCTGACTGCAGTAAGGTGCTTTATTTGTAGTTCAGTGCTTCATTGTAAGGGTCAGCATAATGCTTTTTATTTTGATTGCAATGTTAGGCTCGATATTTGGGTAAAACTTGTAAGTTACCTACAGCACTTATCTCAAAATACAAAAGGGAGAAAATACCTTTTCATCAAGTCTTTAAAACAACTAAAGAATTTTTTCGTTGCATAAATTACTGTAGACATCAGATTATGCGCACTCAGTACCCTTTGAAACCCCTCAGCGAGTGAATGAGTCAACCAATTTCTCTCAAAAAGTTATTTAATGAGAATAAAATCATATATCATAGTCAAATCGGAAACGTCGCATTTTGTTGCTTCAGCGAATTTAAATAAATTCCTAAAGGAAATATGAATGTTATACAATCATAGAAGAGACAATTTCTTATATTTATGGACATAATGATTTTAGTCTTAACGTAAGTGAGATTTTACATTCCAAATCACTTTAAAACATGTGTTTTGACGTGACAACATCTGATTCCGCAGACCTCCATGCACGGAAAATTTGCGTTACGAAAATCAGCTTGTTTATCACAGACTGTTTATAGCAAATTTTTAGTAATACATTCGATATTTTGATATCAATATGTAACTATAGACCTCAGATAAATGTGAAATTGAGAATTTTAGAGCAATAATGCACCCTCTCTCCGCGAGGGAAGTGAGTTAATGAGTGAATGCGTTGACCGATTTAAGAGCTTCTGGTCTCGTTGTTTTCCCAAATAAACAGGCTAACAAATATAAGTAACATTATAACGAATTCAAGTAACATAAGTTCCTGTGAGATTTGAACGTTTGCCAAGAAAGTTTTCCAAATCGATGGTTTGACCGTCTTAGGCTACACCCACGTTGGACGCGGAATCCGACTCGATCAGACTCAGACCGACTGAAGCAGACCGTCGGAAGGAAGACAAGCACTCAGACCTGCATTAGGATTATTACACTGCAATCGACCTGACGTGACGTCATCTCGACTTGACCGACCGATTCCGTTTATCTGAAGCGAACAAACGTGTTGGCCAGACTTCGCAGAGCTTGCGCGTCAACACCGGGATAATATGCAAACATCGTCTTAATTTATGCATAATAATTTTATTGGTTTCGTGATGGAGAAAACTGACTTAATTGAACTGGTGAGAAATAAAAGACCGTTGTGGGATTAACGAAATAAAACTTGTCACAAGTTAGAATCTGCCTTGTGGGACATGTGAAAATTCGGAAAGTTTCAGATATGTAAAGGCAAATTTTGTTTTTAAAATCCACAATAAGAATGAAATTGAAAAAGATAATTAATTAATAATACGTGGATGTACACATTCAAATAATTATTTCGCCACAGAACTGAACCATCAAAACTGATGAATTAACTGTCGAGAGGAAAATTATGACATCTGGGTTTGGTCTCGCGTTGAAAAACTGCGACCAGGGTCCAAACCTCGCACGACTCATTCTGGGCAGACTTCCCCAGACCTCGGATTCAAAATAAGTTTGAATCGGACTCCATGTCCCTTGTAAATGTAGCCGAAATATGAATTCCAACCCTTCATATCTGGAAACTGTTTCTGAGCTCAAGATGATGGGAGCACAACGATTGCCCTACAAACCTTTGGGACAAAATTATCTCAGCTCGAAAATGTGAGAATGACTTAATTTGCTTCATGTCGACTTTTGAATTTAACTCCCGACGAAAGATGTGTGTGCCATTCAACAAAGAATCTTATACTCGATAACGGGACCATTGCTGCAAACTTAGGGCAGTCAAGGCAGAAGTTATGGTGTAAAAAGTTATGAAAATAACCACATATATGACCGGGCTAAGTAATCAGTCATCCACGTAGCTGGGAGACCATCCAGAAAAGTTAGTTCTCAATAAATGAGAACAATAACGTAACAGCCGTAAAGGTAAAATCAGGTAATCGGTTTTGATTGATTGATTGATTGATTGATTGATTGATTGATTGATTGATTGATTGATTGATTGATTGATTGATTGATTGATTGATTGATTGATTGATTGATTGATTGATTGATTGATTGATTGATTGATTGATTTATTTATTTATTTATTTATTTATTTATTTATTTATTTATTTATTTATTTATTTATTTATTTATTTATTTATTTATTTATTTATTTATTTATTTATTTATTTATTTATTTATTTATTTATTTATTTATTTATTTATTTATTTATTTATTTATTTATTTATTTATTTATTTGACAATTGCTCACTACGATGCCATTCTACTCTTGCTGTAATTATCATCGGCCACTTGTAAATAAAATTGTAATGAACTGTCTAATTTGCCTTTCATTTCACCTGATGTCAGGCTTCAACCCAGCGGGACTGTAGCTTGACTGTTCCTATCAGTATTTCTTTATCCAATAACATTTCACAAAAATGAAACTCGTTTAGTTTTGTATATGCCAGAACTATACAGTAAGATCCAAAAGTTTGGGGAGTGGGAACTTCTTGTGAACTACGATCACATAGTTAAAGCATGTGTGCACGATCTCCATCCCAACATCCTTCATTTTCATAAGCAGAATTATTTCTCCCGTGAACAACAAAACAGCGGCGCGCGCAGAATCGTTGCTTTTTATCTTCTGTGAAGTTAGAAACATAACAGTCAATGTTAGGGAAAAGCACGCCTGGCTCCTTGGCTGAATGGCCAATGTAGTTAACTTCGGTTCAAGAGGTCTAGGATGTTAGTAGCGTCTGGGTAATTCCTCTGATTCGGGGAATGGGTGTTTGTGTTAACATCTTCATTTGATCACAACACACCACACTGCCACACGTAAAAGGAAGGGCATCTTGCCATAAACAGGAGTCAAGTCTATATGTGTGACACAAATCGCTGTAAGGCGGGGGAATAAGGACAAAAATAAGAATAATTTCTACAATGCAAACAGTAGTGTACGGTGACTCTACGATGGCAAGAGGCAAAGTAGCATCGGCGTTTAAAAGAGAGCCCATCCATTTGAATTCCATTCCTGAGGATGAAACAGTATTGAAAATATACTGCCTATATTTCTCGTCAATCATTCGTAGTAGACGCCTGATATATTGCAAAATGGATAATGGTATATTCTCCTTAACACATCTGCTCTTCTCAGAGTAGTCTCTAAATATGAAACTTCTGTACTTCAACATCCCGTTTACTCAACTTATTTACAATGGCTTCTACTCCAATGCCAATTATGGAAAAATCATCAGAAGAGACATCGTTTTGCACCTGTAAATGAAGTAAATGCAGCACCGCAGGAGGTATTACAGGAAGTTTTAAAAGATAGTTTGCAATAGTATTTCCAGAAACATTAATAACGCTGGCAAAACTATACAATGGCACAGGATGTTTACCTTCAAAGTGGTTATGTATTGGCGCTTTAAAACGTATTCTCGGTGGGAAACTACAATCAGTGTCTCCGGAACGTTGGATGCTGCTTCATATAAAAGAACTAATTACAAGTCTCAAACTTAGGATTTTCCTTGAACTATTGATAGCAAAGTCATTTGTATGTGTACCGATGCTTGAGGAATAGCTTTAATTGTTTTATAATGCCACTATGGATATGATTCT
Source organism: Anabrus simplex (assembly GCF_040414725.1). Taxonomy (NCBI): domain Eukaryota; kingdom Metazoa; phylum Arthropoda; class Insecta; order Orthoptera; family Tettigoniidae; genus Anabrus; species Anabrus simplex. Next base: position 1,030,039,747 of record NC_090265.1, on the reverse strand, counting down.
ATTTAAACTTATTTTGAAATAACCTCTTTTAACATTCAACGATCGATAATTTCTGCTACTGGCGATTGGTAGGCTACGTGTTGCAAGGCTCAAGTATACTTGGTAGTGTCTTTGAAGTTGAAGCCTGTGGTAACTGGATGGGAGGGTCCATGGGAAGTAAAGTGTGGTTGGCACGCATGGATCTTCACGGGTTGGAAGAAATATCTTTGGCTGTAGGGCTGTTTTGCCGTGTGTTATATATATATATAAAGGTGTGACTGGTATATGTGTTTGATTGACTGTACAGGTGAAGGTGTACCGTAAAACTACCGATGTCCACAATCTGTCTCTCACATACAGTATATAGGTGAACAGTGGTACGTTGCCTTAAGGCAACAGTGTACAGTAACGGGTTTAACATGCGTTGATATGAATTTTGAAATATATTTAACATTACTGTTCATATTATATTATATATAAAATGTTCCCAAAAACATGGAATACCAATGCTATCGGTTCCCAGATTTATTTCCATGTGTTTGGGAAAACCAGTACACCTCAAACCACATAACAGGTCCCTATGAATATATCGCCTAAGAACGATCGATTTACGAGCTACTCCTGGTTTAATAGATTAACTAGAATGAAGGAGAGTTCGTGTTTAGTTTAATTTTGTACATTGCAGCACTTGGCCAGCGTGTGGAACAAGGTTGCCATCGAAGTCTGGAAAGTCTGTAACTCGTAAACGATCGACCATGGTGCATACGTTCATAGGGACGTTTTGTTGTTGTAGTGGGTTGTACTATCCACCCTATGATTAATTCACACGTGTTTGGGAACATCCTGTATATTATCGCATACAGTCAAGAATTAATTGCAAGTTCACATAAAGCCAAAAAATGTCCTTTACACTTCATGAAACTTCAATCTACATATACCAGGTGGCTCTCGAACGCCGTACTTTCTACTTATAAATACCCCGCATGCACAAATGATGAATGGGATGTCTACCAACTGATTTTCACAGGGGAACTACTGCCAGCGGGCAGGTTACGTCAAAATATGAAGAGATAAGAAACGGAGTGTCGTTCGCAGCATGTTACTCGAGAGCCACCTGGTATATAAATAGACGTGTATGTCCGTATATTTCACCTTGCAGCCAAAACTACGCACCGCAGACCACTGATCCTTATGTGTGGTAGTAGCATCGATTCTCCCATCGTGCACAATGGTGGATGCTGTAGCGGTGTGGTAAATATGGGGAGTTGAAAATGGCCGAATATATATACAAATAGACGTGTGTGTTCAAAGATATCACCTTGCAGCCACAACTACCCACTGCGGACCAGTGTGTGGTGTTAGCCTCGAGTCTCCCATCGTATAATATAGTGGTTGCGTGTCTGTAGCTGTGGTGGTGTGGGAGATGTGGAGTTTGCAATTGACTGAATTCGTCATTGAATGTATTAAAAAGAACGAGAATGTACTGGAAGGATCGAAACTAGAATGTACTCTAGAAGGCTGTGATGTATACTCCTTGGTTTTATATACCATCTTTGATTCATCTCACAGGAGTATGGTGGTCTCAGAACCATTACAGTTTGCTGCTTAAGTACATTTGTGCGTTTCTGTAATTATTGAATATAAAACAGATACTCGCTGAAACACCTCATTAACAACATCATTGAGGCGTAATCCTAAACGGCAAAGAGAAAGGAAAATCAGTTTTCATACCAAGAACTCCATTGACCTCATTTTTTGTCATTTTGTTTCAAACGATTTCAATTTCCAGTGAGATTAGCTTATAGTATGACTATCAATAAGGCTCAGGGTCAACCGTTCCACTCTTGTGGAGTTAATTGGAAGGATTCCGCTACATCAAATCTAGTGTATAAGAATGTTTTTATTAAATTAGTTTAATGTAAGATATTTATGTACCCGTAAAAATTTAAAAAAATTAATAAGAAGCATAAAAAGCGTGGTCTTTCAATGTACGTCTTGTGCATTATATAGAATAAACCCCAGATGTACAAAAAAATACCCAGCAAAGCGGATTGCTTCAGCTAGTATTGTATAAAATACATAAGGAGAGTTTATGTTTCATATGACATCGCTGAAAACATCGGTTAATTCTACCGAAATATACAAAACCATTACAGAGGAAAGACTCAAATTGAAATCACAGAATAATACTGTAGAAACATTTCATACATTTCGTCTATTCGGTGATTACTCTAAGCAACTCAAGCTACTTTCATGGCAATTCAGTTGAAATGGTTTTCCATAAGATGGGCCTATAGTATTTTACTCTCCTTATTTCGCTCAAGGCGTTTCATTCGGTCCCACGATGTAAGGGTAGCATGCCTGCCTCTTACCCGGGTTCGATTCCCAAACAGGTCACGGAGGTTTACCTGGATCTGAGGGCTCGTTCGAGGTCCACTCAGCCTACGTGATTACAATTGAGGAGCTATCTGACGGTGAGATAGCGGCCCCGGTCTAGAAAGCCGAGAATAATGGCCGTGAGGATTCATAGCGCCGACCACATGATACCTCGTTATCTGCAGGCCTTCGGGCTGAGCAGCGGTCACTTGGTTGGCCATGGTACTTCGAGGCTGTTGCGCCATTGGGTCTGGTTTGGTTTCATTTGGTTTTCAAGGGGTTACATGGGTAAACCACTCCCTCTCAACAGCATCGGATGACCTTGCCTTCTAAACCATTTCATACGTAGAGTTTCACTCAACGAGCTCATCGTATTTTAGTTTTTGGTTTCTGTAGGAGTACCCTCCTATCACTTTTCTCTTTTCGTTAGTGGTTTAACGTTCCACTAACACACAGAAGGTTTTCGGTGACACAAGAATGGGAAGGAAGTGGTCGTGGTCTTAATTAAGGTACAGCCCCAGCATTTCACTGGTGTGAAAATGGGAAACCACAGAAAACCATCTTTAGGGCTGTCGACGGTACGATTTGAACCCACCATCTTCCGAATGCAAGCTCACAGCTACGTGACCATAACATCATGGCCAACCCGCTCTGTCCTCCTGTTATTGTTCCCATCTGTTCGTACGAGGAGTCATTAGCCATGTCTTAATTCGTTATCTAAATTATGAATGTGTATCATGTGTACATGTGACATTGTCTCCAAAACAAACCAAATCAAACCTCATTGCAATATAGCCCTGATGGCCTTGGTTTGCAAGGCGACCGCTGCTCAGCCTGAAGTCCTGTGGATTACAAGGTGACACGACGCATCCTCTCGGCCGTTACTTAGCTTTCTGGACCAGGGGCCGCTGTCTCAGCGTCAGATCAATAATAAATTATTCTAACGTAGGCTGAGTAAACCTCGAACCAGCCCTCACAGCCAGGTAAAAATCCCTGACATGGCCAGGGAATAAATCCCAATCCTCCGGGTAAGCAACAGGCTCGCTACCCGTAGACCTTGAATCTGACTGGCTTTCACTCCACTACACCCAGTTGCACCTGAAAGCAACACGATTTTCGAATCTGCCATTCGTAAATTAACGAAAAAATGTAATATGATGTGACCGTGAGGCCACAAATGAAAGAACAGGTGTTGGTGCGGCTTGTGTCTGCTTGTCGGCGAGATGGGGTGCGCGCGACCTTGGCAGGGGCGAGAACGAGTTTTTTTTTGTGCAGAGAGCGGCCGACTGGCTAACGGGATAAAAATAAAAAAATGAAGGTTGGTGACTGGAAGAAGGAGGCCAGCGCGTGTCACCTATAAATTGCGAGGAATGACATGAATGAAATATTTGTAATATCTTTGGTGGCGACGTGCATAATCACGGAAGGCTCAAGGACTAAAGTAAAATAAACTGGATAAAAGAATAGCACATTTGGAGGATATAAATTAAAAACTGAAATTTTGGAATAATTTGCACGACCTTGTGGCTAAGATGGTGATGAAGTTGTAGATTCGTACAGGAGAAGAATTTAGCCCCTCAATTGACTTTACTTCCGTGTATGTGCACCAGACATGACATTTAAGTCATGTGATACGAATACTCGCTCTCACACACCCTCTGGCGTGTCTTGGACTACCACCTTCAGTCGCTCAGCGTGGAACGTCGCTTCACTCCTGTGCTCTACACGTCTGAAAATTGGATATAATTTAGAACAGTGCTGTGATCAGACGTCGAATGTGCAGACAATAATCCCTTAAAGTACGTGTCATTCCCAAAATACTGTTACGTGTGTGCTTGGAGCCTACTCTAAAACATTTTGTGTAAGTTTCAGCTGTCTTACGAGTGGACGCGGAAGACGTGGACGTGAATAAATTCCAGAAGAGGACGAAATCTCACATCATGGATTACCAGTGCTTCACCATGAGGTTCTAAACCTTTGACCATCGTTGGCAGCGCCGGGATGCAGATTCTTTCTTCCTGGCATGGCTGATTGAGAACCCAGACTTCCAGACATGAAGATTCATCTATAAGTTAAGTCGATTACGTCTCATTTATATCTGTTCTATGTAGTTTTGTTCTATTCTTTCTTTTTCTTAGTAAGCTATTTTGATACTTTTTATGGCAGTTTATTTGCTCGAATACGTCATGAAACTGACACATGTGATTATTTAATGACCATGTGGCCATGAATTTGACAGTGAGGGTTCTGATAGAGTTATCCATGTGTTATCGACACCATCTTTGCTTATTGAGTAAATTTCGTCACGAATATGAATTAGTTTATGTTTGATGGATTTAATGGTAGGATATTTCGTCCGTATTTTCTATATTTTCCTTGTATTTGAACTTCTACTTGTACCTCGTGTCTGAGACAACGTGTCATCGGGATATTGAGTCCGAATTCTATGTGCGAATTTAATATGAACCTGTGCATTGGAAGCATGTGATAATTAATTGGATGTAATTAATCATCGAGACACTTTTAAGCGGATATTATGTATTTGTAGGACGATGGTAGGTCCTGATATTTCACGGCTACATATTTGAGAGTAAGATGCGACAAGTTAAAGTCGTCATTGTGGTACATTGTACGTATAGAGTATATGGAATAATTGGCATGAATCTTCGCGATACTGAGCTTTTCACATGTTTATGGATTATTCGCGATAAATGCAGTGTAGCCTAATATTAGTGTCTTCAGATGAAGAAAATGGAAGTCCATGTTTATTGATGTACTTTTAATTCGTGGGAATATCCCAAATTTTCTCAAGTAATCCAGTAATTTCAATCTCAAGGTACAGATGAATGTTCGAGAAGGCCTTAGGTCTAAAGAACAAGTCTTCGACGAAATATCTAAATAATGTCTGATTCATGATTATACCAGCTCATTCGTTGATGTAATTTCTACTCTCATGTGATAACTCAATCTTGCTGTAACTCAATAAATTTGTTAATAGGAGAGTAAAACGGTTGATCGACACTCGTCGACATGTACATAGTGTAGATATTTTCTTCTTAGTACTCACAGTCTTCTCACCAATTTCCGTAGTTAGCTGTAGAAGTAGTGATTTATTAGTGTTTAGAGGGTTATTTCTTTTATGTGTTCTATTCTGAAACATGTGACACTGATATTATCGATTGGTAGTGGACAGGATCTCCACATGGATGGTATTATCCCCATTTATTTACGTTTGCAAGCCCAAGAGGCGTTTTATTTAGTTTAATCATTGGTCAAATACTTAACGTTCAATACAAATTCTCACGAAAGGAGATGTGAGATGACGTGAACAGGTATATCCGACGTCTCGGATTAACTTAGAGAAAACCAAGGCAAATTCAACTTTTCATTTTATCATTAAGATAACGACTGTAAATTTTATTATTTTGTCATAAGTGTTAACTTTTTTGAATCTTGGTTATTTCTTTATTAAATTCGTTCTTACAATTACTGCATTTTTTCCAGATTATCGATGAAGGCTTGGCCCAGACCTCATTTTTCTGAATGAAAATTTTTAATTCAACTTTAAACAAATAACTTAATAACTTTGAAGACGATAAAAAAAGATTTTTACAATGTAAATACTCTGTTAGAATGTCAGGGAAACAACTGCCGTGTACCATCCCATTTGTGTGTGCCTAGGTTTGTTACATCAAGAGCCAGATTAAATTCCATAACGTAACGATCATAATCATAATCATAGATTTCAGGATGGCCAATACTGCATTAATTGAATAAAAGTGTCATATTTGTTTTCTACTTGGAACGCACTCATTTGATGAACCCTATGATAATCCTGCCACATTCATTTATTTTATAAGCCTACAGCCACCGAACTGAGCACCCCTGGGGTGTCTCGTGTTCGATGACTGACTAGGACGGGCACAATACAGTATATATTTTATTTTAGATTCATAATCATGCCAACGTAAATCACATTAGTGAACTTAAAACTACTGGCTCTACGGTCATTTGAAAACCTAAGAAAGTGTTACACTCTGTTACGAATTGCTACATTCTAGAAAGGTAAGACCGAAGTACGTGCTTGCTTAGCCGGAGAAAGAGACTCGTTCCCGATCAGCATGGCACAATAATTGGTAGCATTGTGCAGGCTGAGGGAGTACAGATGACACTCTCTATCTGCAGGTTACTTCCAGTGAATTACAGCTGCCACAATAGCTGAGTACTTGCACATTAACATGAGAAAGGGGAGCAGATAGGTGAGGGCTGTTCTGCGCCAGTCTCAAAAGATTTGTGAGAATTCCTTAATGTTAAGCACGTTTCTCTTTCCTTACACTCGACCGTACGATCAGAATTTCCGTACAGCGTCTACCTAAGTACTATACTTTTGAGTTTTGTTTCCGCGGTTCCCTGCCCGTATAGGTCAAAGTATCCATGTACTTACACTAGGCATATTTGAAAACCCTAGAAGATGTGTTTTAGCGCCTGTGGAAGTGATTTAAGCCACGGTCCACACATAGTTGGTATTAATAATGATTTCTTCTTCAACTTACAATGCAAAACAAAATGGCTATTGGACAGACTTGGAAATGTCCGACGAAGGTGGGCTGCATCTCTTATATAGGAGACTGCGTGTTATTGTGGAGAATGACTTGCAGGAATGTTGGGGATAGCACAAACACCCAGCCCTCGAGCCAAGGAAATAGCCATTTAATATTAAAATAACTGACTCGACTTGAAATCAAACCCAGGTTCCTCTGAACCGAAGGCTGATCATTCGGCCAAGAAGCCGGCCGAGAAGTTGATTAAACTGTCAAATTCAATAAATCGTTCCTCCTGCCCATCGTGCTATTAAATTCCTTCATCTGCAAAGCATCTCAGTTATTCAACGCCTTCGATCTTCACCAGTAGCCTATATAAGGTTTGAGCAAATGAAAGAGACTCTTGTTGTTTTCTTTAATAGTTTACACCTTGTTTTTATCGAGTAAATCAACACAGAATGGTATTTTTTCCTGTAAAACTGCTGGAGTTAGGAAAAAAACATGAACACATCTATATGTATAAAATAAGAGTTTTGTCTGTACATTGCTCAGAATTTGAAAAGAATGGTATTTCTGTATCGGTCATGTCTATAGTAACAATGAAATGAACTTTTTATTTTTCCGTAATTTCTGTCTGTCTGTCTGTCTGTCTGTCTGTCTGTCTGTCTGTCTGTCTGTCTGTCTGTCTGTCTGTCTGTCTGTCTGTCTGTCTGTCTGTCTGTCTGTCTGTCTGTCTGTCTGTCTGTCTGTCTGTCTGTCTGTCTGTCTGTCTGTCTGTCTGTATGTATGTATGTACACGAATCACGAGAAAAAATTTGCCTCCAAGCCAGATAGATTTTTTCACCGCCAGTGTATTGCATTGAGATTTTCCGACTCATCGGGTACTCCAAGGAAAGAGATTAGTAAAAAGACATAGTTTTTGCTCTGGGGCTCTCCATTATTCGACTTCCCCCGCGAAAAAAAGCACGAAGAGTGTTCACGGATTACTGCTGTCTGCGGCTTGGTCATTCCAGCTCTGGAAATTTGGACTGTCTGATCGGCAGCGTTCGTTAAAAGTGAGAAAATGTGTGGTTTTTCAATTGATCGGCTATTTCATATGAAAGCATTGCTTTTAATCGCGCACTTCCTACTGGCGTCATTGTAATGACCTATGTTCATTTCAGTTTGGAAAACCACTAAGTCTTTCTGCGGATGTAAAAATGCAGGTGGAGTGTGAGTGTCCGTCATTATAATGAAAACTCCCCAAACTGATTGTGACTGATGGTAGGCAAGCGGGCCTACCTTTACAATGAATCCTAATTCAGTTTTCATATGAAAATTCCCCATCGCGTTTCTAGGGTAACGTTAAGAGCCATGCAATTTAATACAATCTTGCTCACAACGTGTACACTACCTAACCTAGAATTCTGTATAAAAGGTAGAATTCCGTAGCGAAGCAGCGGTACATCAGCTAGTCTTGTATAAAATTGAAGCAGACGCGGTAGCCTCCTGTTTTAGTGGAACTGGAAGTGCATGCAGTGCATGATAAAACCACATAATTACAAACTTTTAGTGGAAAAGGGAGGCCAGTGTTGGAGTGGAACACCGACTCACAAGTGAAGTCGTAATCGAACGAGATGTGAAGCAAGGCTGTATTCTTTCCCCTCTCCGGTACAACCTGTATTCAGAGACCTGATTCAGGGAAGATCTGCATGATGTACAGAACACTGTTGTAGCAAAGTGAATGGAGTGATGGTTAACAGTATCAGATATGCTGACGACACTGTCCTTATAGCCGATATTGCGGAAAATCGGCAGCATAACCTGCCCAAAGCAATGGATACAGTTGTAAACGTTAGACTAAACTTCAGAAAAAAGAAGATTAAATGCATGACTGTGAGCAAGGGCTCTGTCGTATATCCCGGTCTGTAGGTCAACGATGTGCAGATACAAATATTCAAGAAGATCACGTACCTAGGGAACGTCGTCAATGATCTCTAGGATAATTCCCAAGAAATAATGTGCCATATTGAAAAGGCCACTACAGCATTTACAAGCTTCTACCGATGCTCTGTGGCAGAGGACTACCATTGTAGTTGCGGTTAGAACCGCACGTTGCTATGTTTTCTCCATCATGACGTCTCACTTCATGGCTAAATGGTTAGCGTGCTGGCCTTTGGTCCACGGGATCCCGCGTTCGATTCCCGGCCGGGTTGGGAATTTTAACCTTCATTGATTTATTCCGATGTTTTTGGTTGGGTGTATGTCCCCTTGATCATTAGAATTAAATATAGGTAGGGCCTCATCCTCACTGACGCGCAGATTCTTCTATACGGCGTCAGTTCAAAAGTCCTGCAACAGGCCTCTTCGGAGGCAACACGCATTATTATTTCATTGTGACGTACGAACTCGAGTCCTGGGCTACCACGACAGCCACCATGAAATTATTAGAAGTATTTGAAATGTGGGTCTACCGTTGCATGCTGTATATCAGCCAGGTAGACAGTGTGAAAAAGTATAGCGACTTTGGACGTGCGCCGTTAATGGAAACACATAATTATATATTTGCATATTGGCCGGTGTGAAAAGAAAACGAAGTCTGTACTGCTGCCAAGATCAATAATATCTCTTACTATGGTCATTATGAAGTTCCCGGGAATCTATAACCTCCTAAAAACATATTACAAGGAAAGGTCAAGGGGAAGAGAGATGGCGCGGGACCCTGCACATCTTGGCTGGAGAACATGAGACGGTGGACCGAACAAGCTACCATCTTGCTATTCCACGCAGCCACCAATTGAAAGAATGATCGCCAGTGGACATGACAGATACAGCAGTAGAGATGAAAATGAAATCCTACAACCTGTTTTCAAGTCAATGACCGGGTCAGGGATGGGATGAATGAAGGCCCCAACTTGCAGCGAAGATAGGAATTGTGCCGGCTGCCGAGGCCTATCGCACTCCTCTGGGGCAATGATTAACGACTGACAGATGAAATGAAATGATAGTGGAGAATGTTGCTGGAATGAAACATGACAGGGAAACCCGGAGTACCCGAAGTAAAATCTATCCCGCCTCCACTTTGTCCAGCACAAATCTCACGTGGAGTGACCGGGATTTGAACCACGGTTTCCAGCGGTGAGAGGCCGGCGTGCCGCCGTCTGAGCTACGGAGACAGCAGTAGAGGAGGAATAATAATTCATTTTCAAGGGTCTGGGACACACGCTATTTCCAACTTTTATTACGTTTATAAAATCTACCTGCTCCTCTGATCAGCCAACATAATTACAGTCTATCTATAGGCTATAATATAAATAGGAAGATCTAAGCTTTCTAAAGGCAAAAGAATTTCTGAAATCTGTTGCGTGGTTCCCGAGAATACTCTCATGTAAAAGCAAACTCGCCAAGTTTCTCTATTTATCAATCAATCAATCAATCAATCAATCAATCAATCAATACTGATCTGCATTTAGGGCAGTCGCTCAGGTAGCACATTCCCTATCTGTTGTTTTCCTAGCCTTTTCTTAAATTATTTCAAAGAAATTGGAAATTTATTGAACATATCCCTTGGTAAGTTATTTCAATCCCTAACTCCCCTTCCTATAAGTGAATATTTGCCCCAATTTGTCCTCTTGAATTCCAACTATATCTTCATATTGTGATATTTCCTACTTTTAAAGACGCCACTCAAACTTACTCATCTACTAATGTCATTCCACGCCATATTTCCGCTGACAGCTCGGAACATATCACTTATTAGTCGAGCAGCTCGTATTTCTTTCTCTCAGTTCTTCCCAGCCGAAACTTTGCAACATTTTTGTAACGCTACTTTTTGTCGGAAATCACCCAGAACAAATCGAGCTGCTTTTCATTGGAGTGGTTCTAGTTCTTCAATCAAGTAATCCTGGTGAGGGTCCCATACACTGGTACCATAGTCTAGTCGGGGTCTTACCAGAGACTTATATGCCCTCTCCTTTAGATTCTAACTACAACCCCTAAATACAAGCATAACCATGTGCAGAGATCTGTATCCTTTATTTACAATCCCATTTGTGTGTTTACCCCAACGAAGATCTTTCCTTATATTAACACCTACATACTTACAATGATCGCGAAAGCGATCTTTCAACCCCATCCACGCAGTAAATAAAACTGTGAGGACTTTTCCTATTTGTGAAACTCACAACCTGACTTTTAACCCCGTTTATTAACATACCATTGCCTGCTGTCCAATTCACAACATTATCGGAGTCACGTTGCAGTTGCTCACAATATTGTAACTTATTTATCACTCTATACAGAATAACATCATCCGCAAAAAGCCTTACCTCTGGTTCCACTCCTTTACTCATATCATTTTTATATATATAAGAAAATATAAAGGTCCAATAATACTGCCTTGAGGAATTCCCCTCTTAATTATTACAGGGTCAGATAAAGCTTCGCCTACTCTAATTCTCTGCGATCCATTTTCTACAAATATAGCAACTCATTCAGTCACTCTTTTGTCTATTCCAATTGCACTCATTTTTGGCAGTAGTCTCCCATGATCCACCCTATCAAATGCTTTAGACAGGTCAATCGCGATACAGTCCATTTGACCTCATGAATCCAAGATATCTGCTATATCTTGCTGGAATCCTACAAGTTGAGCTTCAGTGGAATAACCTTTTCTAAAACCGAACTGCCGTCTATCGAACCAGTTATTAATTTCGCAAACATGTCTAATATAACCAGAAAGAATGCCTTCCCAAAGATTACATGCAACGCATGTCAAACTTACTAGCCTGTAATTTTCAGCTTTATGTCTATCACCCTTTCCTTTATACACAGGGGCTACTATACAACTTCCCATTTATTTTTTATAGCTCCTTCAACTAAACAATAATCAAATAAGTACTCCAGATATGGTACTATATCCCAACCCATTGTCTTTAGTATATCCCCAGAAATCCTATCAATTCCGGACGCTTTTCTAGTCTTCAACTTTTGTATGTTATTGTAAATGTCATTGTTATCATATGTACATTTGAATACTTTTTTAGCATTAGTCTCCTCCTCTATCTGGACATTATCCTTGTAACCAACAATCTTTACATACTGCAGACTGAATACTTCTGCCTTTTGAAGATCCGCACATACACACTCCCCTTGTTCGTTAATTATTCCTGGAATGTCCTTCTTGGAACCTGTTTCTTCCTTAAAATACCTATACATACCCTTCCATTTTTCACTAAAATTTGTATGACTGCCAATTATGCTTTCTATCATGTTATCCTTAGCTGCCTTCTTTGCTAGATTCAATTTCCTAGTAAATTTCCTCAATTTCTCATTACTTCGACAGCCATTTCTAACTCAATTTCCTTCCAATCTGCACCTCCTTCTTAGTCTCTTTATTTCTCTATTATAATAAGGTGGGTCTTTACCATTCCTTACCACCTTTAAAGGTACAAACCTGATTTCACATTCCTCAACAATTGCTTTAAACCCATCCCAGAGTCTGTTTACATTTTTATTTACCGTTTTCCAACGATCATAATTACTTCTTAGAAACTGCCTCATGCCTGCTGTATCAGACATATGGTACTGCCTAATAGTCCTACTTGTAAGAACTTCCTTTCTATCATATTTATTTTTAACTACGACAAAAGCAGAATGACATCAGTCACAACAATGGTCTATTTGTCTGTCAGGGGTATTATCCGCAATGCTGTCGCTAACCAGGCGCTATACTATGTGGCTCTGCTGTAAATTATAACTATATTTTGTACAGAATACTAATAAAAATGAGCCCGCACCGTGCAAAAGCTAGGCAACGAGCTATAAGGTAAAAAATTAACCTATATATCGTGTTTTTGACTCCTAGTTATTTTTTAAAATATATAACGGAATTTGCGTATGCGCAGAATGTCAATACAAAGACGTGAGACGTTTCATGCATCGCTTATTACGGTTTATTTTGTGATATAAAAATGGGAAGTTTAATAGAGGAAGTACAGTATCATACATGTATGTGAGAAATTAAGATCAACGACTACAAGGTTTGGCTTGGACAACAAATACCGAAAATTTGGACAAAGGAAATTTGAATGTCCTTTTATTAGATACTTCTAACCGTTATATAACTTAGACTGCAATTGTTTTTATTCACTTTGTAATTATTGTATATTAGATTAAATGAGTCTTAAACTTGCAGAACTGGTGAATATTAAATTCACGTAAGTTCACTTCAGAACTACAAACATATATTCTAAACGTGATTAACTAACACGTCCACCTCTTTGTTGTAGAGGTTAGTGTGATTAGCTGCCCCTCCCCCACCCCGGAGGCCTGGGTTAGATTCCCGGCTCTGTCACGAAATTTGAAAAGTGGTACGTGGGTTGGAACGGGTCCACTCAGCTTCGGGGATCAACTGAGTAGAGGTGGGTTCGATTCCCACCTCCGCCATCCTGGAAGTGATTTTCCATGGTTTCCCCACTTCTCCTCCAGGTAAATGCAGGGATGGTAAATAACTTAAGGCCACGGACGCTTCTTTCCCTCTTCTTCCAAGCGGGCGAGTTGGTCGAGCGGTTAGGAGCGCGCAGATGTGAGCTCGCATCCGGGAAATAGTGGGTTCGAACACCACTGTCGGCAGCCCTGAAGATGGTTTTCCGTGGTTACCATTTTCACACCAGGCAAATGCTGGGGCTGTCCCTTAATTAAGGCCACGGCTGCTTCCTTCTCATTCCTAGGCCTTTTCTCTGCCATTGTCGCCATAAGACCTATATGTGTCGGTGCGACGTTAATCAAATAGCAAAAGAAAATCCCTTCCAGTCTTCCCATCCCACCGCAAGGCCCCTGTTCAGCATAGCAGGTGAGACCGCCTGGGTGAGGTACTGGTCATTCTCCCCAGTTGTATCCCCCGACTCAGAGTCTGAAGCTCCGGGACACTGCCCTTGAGGCGGTAGATGTGGGATCCCTCACTGAGTCCGAGGAAGAAACCGACCCTGGAGGGTAAACAGATAAAGAAGGAGAAGAACATTAACTAACACTGTAAACTTACTTCCGTGCTTCTTCCGTCTTTTTATAGCCAGTGTGAGTAATGGCAATGGTCTTGCATCTATTCTCTTGGCCATCTTTGGAGAAGTATCACAGGAAAGGACGTAGTGTAGACTATTATGTATTGTTCGCATGTTCCTAATCATATCATTCAGTATAATAGCTCAAAAAAATATAGCGCTATGCAGGTAGATTTATGGGTTCAGCATAGTGTCCTTCTGCGTCGGCTTTATACCGCTTACATTCTGTATTTGGACGCTATTATTAGGTAATAATGGGAAAGTAATTTCGGGTAAAGGATTGTGGGCGGCGCGTCGGCGTGAATCTCAACCAGCTCAGTGTTAATTGTCAATTGAAGCTCATGCGTACGGCTATCCTATTATCTTGGTCAAGAGCACTCATAAGTTGGTCTCAGTGCAGCCATGTGCGAAGGAACCCTGACAAGATTAACTAGAATGCCGCCGTCTTCAATTACCATCAGTCTCGCCAACTCCGGCAAGTTGAATTAGCAAGTGAAAAGCTTGTTACCACACGAGGAAGAAGTAACTTACTTTGAGCGACGTGTCACTTGTCAGCCCTAACTCATTTGAATATCAAGTTACTCTCAAGTTTACCGGGCGAGTTGGCCGTGTAGTTTGAGGCGCACACCTGTGAACTTCCATCCGGGAGATAGTGGGTTCGAACCACATTGTCGGCAACCCTGAAGATGGTTTTCCATGGTTTCCCATTTTCACACCTGACTGGGACAGTACTTTAATAAAAGACACGGCTGCTTCCTTCCCACTCCATTCCTGTCCCTTCGTCGCTAAAGACCTGTCTGTGTCGGTGCGACATAAAGCAACATATAAAATAATACTCTCTTTCAGATCACTTCATAATTTTTCCATCATTTTGAAATTCCTAAAATGGGATCATTTGACAGAGACCTCGACGGCGTGAGGACATTCTATCTCCATGCATATCCTTCCTTAATCGCTGAGCATAGAAGACCCCGTAGGGATGGCAGTTTAGTACACAAATAACTTAATTTATTCATTTCATTTGCTATTCGAGTAACTGCTGTGAGAGGAGGCTGGTCAGTGATCCTATACATCAGCTGCATTTAAATAATCATGCATATCAAACGAGAGGAGTCCTTGCACAACGCAAGGTATGAATATTAATAGAGCCAGTTAAATCTGACTTGAAGGAGGCCTTACTGTCAAGCTGCTGTCCGCAAAACTTGCAGGGATTATTCTTATTTATTAATATTCATTACATTTCCATACACTGTATAACACAAATATCATCAAAAACTTGAATTTCAAGATGTCAGGCTAATGCTATGCAGAATCAAGAGAATTGCTTCTCGGTTTAGGAATTGTTATTCCATTTCACTGTCCAAAGTCTACGTTTGTAATAATTTCTTAGAAATGTTTATACACTAGTGTTCAAAATTAAAGCAACAAACAGAAATCCTTCCATCTTGTGACATTTTAAAACGGCAAAATATTATCAGGGATAGTCAAATTTAATGTATAACAAAGCAAACGCTGTAACATCAGTTGTTGATGAAAGAACAGCCAGAAACCACCAGTCTGCTTGCTGAAAAATACACCAATAGTCTATGTTCCCGAGCCATATAAGGCCATTCTCCAAATATGACAGTTAATATCATCTAGCCTACATTGTCCACCGCCGTAAAGTAACGCTCGATCCTCGAAGGCCCGGATTCGATTCTCGGCACTTCCAGAAATTTTAGATTGACAGGAGGGTCGGTAAGTAGCTGAAACAAGTACATTCAGGTCACCTCCATTGCGGGGTGAGCCTGAAATCAACTTCAGCACCTTGCAGAGAATCTCTTATAATCTGTAATAAGATTTTCTCTACGTTGTAAAAGGGATTTTCCTTACGCCCTACAATCAATTATTGTTTATATCCTCTACAGTACAATATTCGAATTAATGGGTACTCGCTATGTTGGCTGGAGCTTAGGTGAATATTTTGAAGAGTCGAATCCTCACATATTAAAAAAAAACGCATATGCTCTTTACAGATTTTCATGAGCTAAATATAACCTATAGATATTTTATACTGCATCATTGTCATGACCAGAATTTGTCAGACAAGAAAAAATTTCTGGCCAGAATAATACGAATTTCCTAGTGTTCACTGAGCCGTAATCCTCGAATCTGCTAACCAGCATGGAGTTCACAATAAGACTTAATACGGTATGAAATTTCACTCGTAATATTCCCTCTCTGACTATTGTTCCCCGGGCTGTGAGCGACACGCTGCTGTGGGTTCCTATTGTCCATCTCTGAATCACACGTGAGGACGCAGGACTACAGTAGTGGTGGTGTGAGGTGTATGGCCCTACCGCTCAGGTACGATCCGAAAGCTAATTATTAAACAGTAACGAAAAGCGTTTTTAACTTGTTCCCGTCAAACTGGAAATACATGTGAGTTCCTGCCAAGTTCAATATGCATGTTAAATCTTTATGATAACGCATATTTTAGAATTTCATTCGGAAGTCAATTGAGTAAAAAGCCTGTCTCTGTTTTTCCCATACTTCTTCATGCAATGTTCCTTTCTTGGCCCAATAACGCTGGTGGTAAGATTTATTAAAAAATAAAGCATCCGTCCTCCAGTAAGGGTGACATATAGGTCCGAAATACATAATTTACAGTATGTAATTAAAATGACGAAATCATATATTTGCTGGAAATTACGATTTAAAGTATAAATGAAACTGTATAATTTGCAGATAATCTCTTATAATCTGTAATAAGATTTTCTCTACGTTGTAAAAAGGATTTTTTTAAAAACATTTTGAATGGTAATTGCTATGTTCTTCGACAGGGTACCTCTGGATCCAAACAGGAGGCCTCTGACAATTCATTGACCATTCCAGAGTATTTCATTTTAGTGCAACCCATACCAGCATGGCTCTAAAATCTGACTTGAAGGAAGCCTTGCTGTCAAGCTGCTGACTATAAAACTTGCAGGGATTATTCATATTTATTAATATTCATTACATTTTCATATACTGTATAATACAAATAACATCACAAACTTGAATTGCTTCTCGGTTTAGAAACTTTTATTCCATTTTACTGTCCAAAGTGCAAACTGCCAAACAAAACTTCACGGCAAACAGAAATGAGCTATCCAGAGGAGACAAGAGTCTTTTCGTCCCTTCCTCTGTCCTGTAAGGCTTGTTCGTTAAGGAGTTCTGTACTTGTGCTGGTGAGACACGTGACTTACCTGTACTTGACGCGCTCAGTGATTGTGATTATAACGTGCACAGTGTCATTATCTACGAGGGCTGTAAATAATGGTGACGTAGTCCAGACACTCGCAGGAGATCGGGCATTCAAAAATAGGATATGATAGCGGTCAGGTGGCGCTGTTGTCGATGTGTAGTGTGCATCTGACGGGCATCCAGTTTGGATACTGTGTGGCGTTGAAGTGAAGAGTGTCCCTTTAAAGCATGTTTTCAAGAGGTGATCAGCATTCGTGGATTAAAATCGAGGTTTGCCGTGGCAAAATTACTTCAGAATGTTCTCGAAGATTAAGTGAAGCCTGTGGCGAGAATGCATTACCGTGTAGGACGGTTGCACGATGAGTCAAGGCGTTTCGTGCGGATTTGGACCGCAGAGTCAGCCGTCCATTCCTCAAGATCAGGTTGACGTCGTGAGTGGTCTCGTTTTCGTAACACATCGATAGACTGTCCGGGAATTATCCTTAGAGGTTGATCTCAGTCATCATACTGTGTGGCACATACTGAGGAAATGTCTTAGCATGAGGAAAATTGCGTCACGTTCGGTTCCACATCAACTCACCGACTACAGAAATGACACCGGTATGGACTGGCTACCATCCACTTGGACAGATACCGCAACGAAGGAGACGCTTTTCTGTATCGTATTGTCGCCATTGATGAGAAGGTGGCACTTGCCTACGAGTCTGAATTAAAGAATCACTCGAATGAATGGCATCACCCAGGTTCGCTATGTCCACAGAAATTTCGACAGGAACCCAGTCGGGTGAAGCTTATACTGATTGTGGCATACGACTACGAGGGTATTATTCTTACTCATGCTGTGCCTGAAGGAGAACCCGTCATCAGTGACTAACTATTGCCGATTTATAGAACGAAATCTGCGTCTGGCTATGCGACGCAAACGTCCACATTTATTGCGAGATGGTCGTCCTATCGTGTTACGTGACAACAAACATTGTCATGTCACATGTCAAGCTCTTCTTGCAACAGTGGCATTGGGAGGTCTTGCAACACCCTCCGTACTCACCAGACACAGTCCTTGTGACTTCGACCTGTTTCCGAAGTTTAAGGGACCCTCCGAGGCCGCCTGTTTCCTGACGTGGCACATCTGTATTCCGCGCAGTAGGGCGCTCTGTCGCTGTCATCAACAGAGAGCACCATGCCAACTGTCCCCGCAGTCCCCAACGGCTTTCGGACATTAGGAAAAAGGTAATCCGCGTTGCGGGTGACTGCATTGAAGGGGTAAGGTAAGGGTGTGTATTCTGTTCGAAGGCAGGTCCCAACCTCCGCAGAGGTGTGACTGAGCCGGAGTTTACGTACGGTAGGGTGGCCAGTTCCTTTCCTGTCCTCCATTCCCTTACCCCCACCAACAGTGCATGGCAACCCATTCAAATCTTGACCACGCTCAATGTTGCTTAACTTCGGAGATCTCACGGGATCCGGTGTTTCAACACTGAATGTAATGCAATTGTTGTTCATTAAATATTGCGTTCCATCAATATTGCCACTACTATATTTACAACCCTCGTATCATGCTTAAGTACACCAGTGTGTAATTAGTGTTTATTGTTGAAATATATCTAAAAACGCAATCGTATGATAGGTGTGTGCGGGAGTATTGCAAACTATTTCGGGAAGTCATGTATCTTCAAAGGCATATTCCTGTGCTTTGTTTGAGAAGCGGTGCACCACTGGATCCGTTTTAAACAGAAAAATGCATTATAAAAAGGTGACCGGATATGTAGTAGAGGATTATGCCTGCTCTTTCTACACATCTCAGTCTGTGTGACTTTCATTTGTGGAGAAATTTGAAGCAGAAAGTCTACCTGAACAAGCCGCGTATAGCTGAGGCTCTAGAAAACGAAATTAGGAGAGCGGTAAGAGAAATAACAGAAGACGAATTACGACGCATGTCACATAATTCCATTCAAAGATGCCAGGTCTGAATGGACAAAAATGGAAAGCATTTTCAGCAGCTGCTATGATATGAATGCAAGAAAAGGCAAACCATTGCTTGATTTTAATTTCTTTTCTGTTTGTGATGGTAATGAGGTTGTTTCCTAATTCCTTCTTGTTGAGGAGAGCAGAGGCTGTCTCCAGCGGTAAGGACCGACAGAGTTCTGAGAGAATACAGCCTGTCCTTTCCGTCAGCTCGCTATGTGCACCTCGCTTGAGTTTGCCGTAAATTATTGATTAGTGGTCACTGTAAACACAGTTTTTTTTAAATAATGCATTTAGTTGTGACAATGTGAACAGTTCGCAAAATAGAACGCGGCAGCAAGTGTTTTTTTTTTTTTTTTTTTTTTTTGCTAGCCGCTTTACTTCTCACCGACACAGATAGGTCTTATGGCAACGAAAGTGTATTTTACTCACTGTAAAAATGTGTATATAATTTGTAATACTGTAAGTATGGGAGAAGAGAAATAAATATACAGTGACATGCCAAGTCGGTAGCACCATTGTACCGTGACGTCTAGACCTGCATCAGGTGTGATCCGACATCTCGAAAGTGAGTGCAAACTCCGTTCGTGCTGGTCGTAGTAGGGCGATGTGAATTACCGTCTTTCGAACGGTGCATGGTAGTGGGGGCCAGAGGCATGGAACAATACACTGTTGAAGTTGTGCGAAAATTTAACATTCCTTGATCAATGGTGTAACGTGTAGATCTGGAATACGTCATGAAAGGCACTACCACTCACAGTGAACAACGCAGTGGCCGATTACGGATGCTTCATGATTCAATGCAAGAGGTACCAGACGCATATCCAGAAGGTTAGTGCGGTGTTCTTTAATGTCAGTGATATATGGGAGCAGAAGACTTACCAGAATGCCCTTGTTAACACTACGACACCGAGTACAGCGTCTTATCTGGGCGCTTGACGTTGTTAATTCGACCCTGGAGGACAGGCGACATATAACTTGGTCCCATGAGTCACTGTTCCAGCTGTTTCGAGCTGATGGAATGGTTCGAATATGATGCAAGCCACATGAAACCATGGACCTCAGTTGTCAACAAGGCATCATACAGACTGATGGTAGCTACATAGTGATGTGGATTGTGTTCATGTGGCATAGGCTGGATCCGCTGATTCACCTGAGCAGGTCACTGATCAGTGACTCCTACGCTGAACTGCTTGTTAACCATGTAGCCCTTCAATGATGACATATTCCAGTAGAATAATGCACCGTGTCATCAGGATCACGTTGTTATGGATTGGTTCGAGGAGCGTTCTGAAGAGTTTCAACGACTAATGTAGCCACCCCTTTCGCCTGATATGAACCTCATCGAAGACTTATGAGATGTGGTGGTGAGGCCTATTCACACCCAAGTCCTTATACCTACAAATAACAGCAAGCTGTGGGTAGCTAACCAAAAGGCGTAGGTCTCAATCTCTCCACAAATGTTTCTTCCACTTGTGGAATCGATGTCATAAGGAGCTGTTGCACTTGGCCAAGCTAGGGGAGGGCCTACACGATGCAGGAGCCCTATCCCGTGATTTTTGGCATGTCAGTGTATATAATTGTTATTCTTTCCTGGTCTTTTTACCAGTAATCTGTGGTCTGCCCGAATATACCTAGATAAAGCCTAGTCTTATAGCCGGATACCCTTCCTGATGCTGACCCTATGTGGAGATGTGTATAATTATCGCGTGTTAGTAGTGTGCAAAAGGATATGTGTATTAAGAGGAACGGAAACACTCAGCCTTCGAGCTAGATGAGTTAACTGAACGAGGTTAAAATCTCCGGCCCGATCGGGGAACGAGCTCGCGAGCTGATGTGCCGAAGGTCGCTGCGCTGATCATTCAACCAAGGAACCGAACTTTGCAATTACCAAATAATAACAGAATATCTACTTTGAGGATGCTAATATTCACGTCAAAGACATCAATCATGATGTATATGAAATGACTTTTATAATAACTTGAAAGGGTAAATATCAAGTAAATCTGAATTCAATTTGTAATACTGTAAGTATAGGAGAAGTGAAATAGTGGCTCATTATTATTATTATTATTATTATTATTATTATTATTATTATTATTATTATTATTATTATTATTATTATTATTATTATTATTATTATTATTGAAAATCCAGTACAGCATGGTGCAGTATTTCACAAGAGTACAATTAGAGCTGTAGTTTATAACATACATACATACATACATACATACATTATCATTATAGACTGTTATGCCTTTCAGCGTTCAGCCTGCAAGCCTCTGTGAATTAACTAAACGTCGCCACAATCCTCGATTTCCAACTAGTGTTGGGGCCTCATTCAGTTCTATATCTCTTATCTTTATATCGTTCGAAACCGAGTCTAACTATTGTCGTCTTGGTCTATCTCGACTTCTCTTACCCTCCATAGCAAAGTCCAGTATTCTCCTAGGTAACCTATCCTCCTCCATTCGCCTCACATGACCCCACCACCGAAGCCGGTTTATGCGTACAGCTTCATCCATCGAGTTCATTCCTAAATTAGCCTTTATCTCCTCATTCCGAGTACCATCCTGCCATTGTTCCCACCTGTTTGTACCAGCAATCATTCTTGCTACTTTCATGTCTGTTACTTCCAACTTAAGAGTAAGATATCCGGAGTCCACCCAAATTTCGCTCCCGTAAAGCAAAGTTGGTCTGAAAACAGACCGATGTAAATATAGTTTCGTCTGAGAGCTGACTTCCTTCTTACAGAATACTGTTAATCGCAATTGCGAGCTCACTGCATTAGCTTTACCACACCTTGATTCATTCTCACTTGCTACATTACCATCCTGGGAGAACACACAACCTAAATACTTGAAATTATCGACCTGTTCTAGCTTTGTATCACCAATCCGACATTCAATTCTGTTGAACTTCTTACCTACTGACATCAATTTAGTCTTCGAGAGGCTAATTTTCATACCATACTCATTGCACCTATTTTCAAGTTCCAAGATATTACACTGCAGGCTTTCGGCATAATCTATCATTAAGACCAGCATAGGCCAGACTGCTTATTACATTTCCACCTAACTGAATCCCTCCCTGGCATTTTATACCTTTCAGCAGATGATCCATGTAAACACCGAACAGCAAAGGTGAAAGATTACAGCCTTGTCTAACCCCTGTAAGTACCCTGAACCAAGAACTCATTCTACCATCAATTCTCACTGAAACCCAATTGTCAACATAAATACCTTTGATTGATTTTAATAATCTACTTTAAATTTCATAGTCCCCTAGTATGGCGAACATCTTTTCCCTCGGTACCCTGTCATATGCTTTATCTAGATCTACGAAACATAAACAGAACTGGCTATTCCTCTCGTAGCATTTTTCAATTACCAGGCGCATACTGAAAATCTGATCCTTACAGCCTCTCTGTGGTCTGAAACCACACTGGTTTTCATCCAACTTCCTCTCAACGACTGATCGCACACTCCCTTCCAAGATGCCAGTAAATACTTTGCCTGGTATACTAATCAATGAGATACCTCGATAGTTGTTGCAATCCTTCCTGTTCCCTTCCTTATAGATAGGTGCAATTGCTACTTTTGTCCAATCTGAAGGTACCTTACCTACACTCCATGCTAATTTTACTACTCAATGAAGCTATTTCATCCCTGCCTTCCCACTACACTTCACCATTCCAAGTCTTTATGACAATGGAGTTTATTTACCATCCTTTCCACTTCCTCAAGCATAATTTCACCAACATCATTTTCCTCCTCCCCATGAGCTTGGCTGTTCGCAGCACCACCAGGATGATTTGCTTTTACATTGAGAAGATGTTCAAAATATTCCCTCCACCTCTCCAGTGATTCCCTAGGATCTATTATGAGTTCACCTGAATTACTCAAAACACTGTTCATTTCCTTTTCCCTCCCTTCCTAAGATTCTTTATTACTGTCCAGAAAGGTTTCCCTGCTGCTTCAGCTAGCCTTTCCAGGTTGTTACCAAAATCTTCCCACGACTTCTTTTTGGATTCAACAACTATTTGTTTCGCTCTGTTTCTTTCATCTACGTACAAATCCCTGTCTGCCTCGGCCCTTGTTTGGAGCCTTTCCTGATAAGCCTTTTTTTTTACGTTTACAAGTTGCTCTCACTTCATCATTCCACCAAGATGTTCGCCTTTTCCCATCTTTACACACAGTTGTTCCTAGGCATTTCCTTGCTGTTTCTACTACAGCATCCCTGTATGCCACACATTCACTTTCTATACCCTGAACCTGCTTACTGTCTACTGTTTGAAACTTCTCACTAATCATATCCATGTACTTCTAATTTCCTCGTCCTGGAGATTTTCTACCCTTATTCGTTTGCAGACATATTTCACTTTCTCTACCTTAGGCCTAGTGATACTTAGTTCACTACAGATCAGATAGTGGTCTGTATCATCGAAAATCCGCGGGAAAACTCGTACATTTCTAACAGATTTCCTG
Organism: Anabrus simplex; assembly: GCF_040414725.1. Taxonomy (NCBI): domain Eukaryota; kingdom Metazoa; phylum Arthropoda; class Insecta; order Orthoptera; family Tettigoniidae; genus Anabrus; species Anabrus simplex. The sequence continues at coordinate 1,030,016,140 of NC_090265.1, read as the reverse complement.
AATTTGAAGTCTGTTAAGATATAGTCTATTATGGATCTGCTACCCCTAGCCTTCCATGTGTAGCGGTGAATAGCCTTATGCTTGAAGAATGTATTAGTAACAGCTAAACCCATACTAGCACAGAAGTCCAGCAAACGCTTCCCATTCCCATTAGATTCCATATATTCCCCACATTTACCAATCACCCTTTCGTATCCTTCAGTTCTATTCCCAACTCTCGCATTGAAATCGCCCATTAGCACTATTCTATTCTTGCTGTTGACCCTGACCACGATGTCACTCAATGCTTCATAAAACTTGTCAACTTCATCCCCATCTGCACCCTCACATGGTGAATACACGGACACAATTCTAGTCCTAATTCCTCCAACAGACAAGTCTACCCACATCTTTCGCTCATTTACGTGTCTAACAGAAACTATGTTGCGTGCAATGGTATTCCTGATAAAGAGCCCTGCCCCAAACTCTGCCCTTCCCTTTCTAACACCCGTCAAATACACTTTATAATCTCCTATCTCTTCCTGATTATCTCCCCTTACCCGAATATCACTTACTCCTAGCACATCCAAATGCATCTTCTTTGCTGACTCAGCCAGTTCTACTTTATTTCTTCCATAAGCCCCATTAATATTGATAGCTTCTCATCGAATTCCATTTCGTTCGACAAGTTGTTTCGAAGGAGTCCCTCGCCTGTCAAATGGGAGTGGGACTCCGTTACTCCCATAGGTCCGAGGCTTGCTTAAAATGTTCTGAGCTCGGTAAATTAATGAAGCAGGATGCTACCCTACTTGCACATAGTCCAAGTGAGGATCTCTCCTCTAACGGGTTATGGACCACCGGTGAATTGTATAGTCCTAGCCGCTTGAGCACATGGAGGGCCATGACTCAGAATATGTCCGAGATGCCCACTCCCATTCCATAGCAACTGGTATCCCGACTCTCAGGACCACTTACTAGGCCACTCAGCAGTTGCCCATGGTTCACGAACTAGGACGTGACTACAGTAACCCACAAACATGAACCAATGTAGTTTATAATTTTAAAATATTTTAAAACGAAAGATTAAGAGTTCAGTTTGTTAAAGATGGGCAAAATGAATGTTAATAATTGCTTATAACAACAAGGCTTCTTGAAAATATCACGCAATGGTTGAGAAAATACAAGATCACAACTGTTCATGAGGTACTCAAATATAACTCTTTTCTTTCCAAACACGGGGAAGGAGAAAAGTAGATGATCAATTGTTTGAGCTAAACCACAAAAGCATAAATATCCACTTGTTTTTGGATTTGAAATTCCTCAAGGTAAGATTTAAATCTGCGTGAGGACAAAGTTAGGCACGAATACTTTACTCTGAAGTCGATCTATAACTTCTGGGAAGAATAGTTCTCTTGTAACAGATCCTTTCCAGCTAGAAGTCCAGCTATTATTCCACTGAAGTATAATATATTTCTTGACTTGTTGCTTAACATAGCACAATGGAGGTTCATCATATTTATGTAATTCCGATGTTTGATATGGCGGCTACAAATTTAACAAAGTCTTAATGAATAGACGAGGAATAAATACTGTCGATAAAGGAACATATTTCAAGCTACAGCTAGTTTAAAGCCAGTTTCTATACAGTAATTCAGTAGTGAGTCATGACTTGACTTTTATGAGTTGGGATGCTCCCATCAATTCAGCATTTTAAGTAAAATATCCTCACAGTTCCACGTGTGTGTTTGTGTTTGCTTTAATTTCAAAAACAGATCAATTCATTGCGTTCTTGTAATGCAATACCCAAGCCAATTTACACGGTGGATGCGAAGAAAAAATTTATGTAATTTTGGATGGAATTTTAAAATTATGTTACAAAAATACAGTCTGTGCGAGCTTAAGTGCCTACTATTTTGCTTATAAAAGTTCATCTAATTTCATACGTTTTGTATCTTATTCACGTTCAAGCAAATGGCCAACAACTAGTACCAGTACAAGTACAAGAGGTTTTCATCTTACACCAATGGTTAATATGTTGTGATATAACTTAAAATATAATATTATTGGACACATGATTCATCTAAATCTAAATCCCTTTAAATAATCATCAGTGGGGAGGCTGAATATGTGAGATACACCTGAAATAGGGGAAAGATTTATAGAACCTCTTTTCAGAGTACTAATTTTTTAAGATTACATTCGTAAATAAAGATCACAATATCAAACTCTATTTCCCTAATTCAGTATCCGGGTGGTCTTTAACCAATTGATAGAATTGGCTGTTAAGAAGGAGATAAACAAAAAAATCAGTATTGATGACATTCAGGAAAATAGTAAGATAGGTTGCCTCAGACAAACTCTGCTATGGTACTGAACTTCTATCACTCCTTTCTAAATTTAAATATCTGGGAATAACGCTGGAAATTAAGAGAAGCATCTTCATGTACCATATAAGAAGGGTCATCATCGGCTATAGTAGCTATGCATTGGATTTAAAAGCTCATTCTGTTTTCGGTAGATACAGCTCAAAAATTCTTCAAACTCTAGATCTGGCCTATAATAACGCATGGAAAAGAAGTTATCTAGGATATCTTCACCAAAAGGAATCTGCCGGTTCTACCAAGAGTGAAAGCCACTTTCTTAAACGAATCGCTGTGTCCTTCAAAATGTACTCCTTCACGCTTTGTATACGCACTAGCTCGAGAGTCATCCACTATCGAAGACATGTTTTGCTACCAAATTCAGAGGCTTATCGGAGTTTGCTGAGAGAACTGCATAGAAAACAAGATTAAATATAGAAGGATTGCTATGGCGCAGATACTATCCTGAAAGGGAAATTCTTCTTAAGACGTTGTCTCCTAACGGAGGTAGACGATCCACACGGCCAGCTCCGATCTTGACGTTGCAGCCATGCCATGTGGATTTATTGGAATATCTCTCAGGATCTTTAATGCAGTGGTTTCCCGTTGCCTTCTGCATCCTAATGCCGTTGACCAAACTGGTTCCTCCACCTTTGGGAACAATTTCTTGTCCCCAGGACAATAGAGTGCCCTTACCCATACCCGCTCATCCACTCTCAAAGAGACTGTTGGCACTTGGTATAGGGGAAAAGGGAAATTGATTAAGCCGAATTATGCTCTCAGACAGGCGATGACACGTTATCCTGTACATGGATTCCATCATAATATATGCATAGTGGAGAAATGTCATCATTTCGATCATCTGTGAGTGTGCAAACTATGAGATAACCACTGTGGTCCGTATCACGCACTATAGTGCGCTAAAATTAGTTTTCATTAACACCATTTTGTCAAGAATGAACACACACAGAGTTCGAAGTTCTTCTCATAATTGTGTCAAGGCAAATCAAAATCACTGTTCAGATATTACGATTAATAATATCTCGATAGTTTCACACGAACTGTAAATACTTTGACTATTGGCTGCATTACATACGTATTATTATTATTATTATTATTATTATTATTATTATTATATTTTACAATTGGATTTATGAGCTTCTTCGGTACAATGCACAGGGAAGAAATACTGGTATGGGGTCAGTTATCACACATTCTTCTCTATTGCGGAGGTTAATAGTAGTTTTCCAAGTCTGCATGGTAGTTGCTAGGAATGTCACTATTTTAGGATCAACTTTATCTATTCTAAGGACCTCAAAAAGCTGGGAATGTGGCACTGAGACAAATGCCTTTCTGTAATCTGTGAAACAAGTGTGAAAATTTCCATTGTAATTGTATCCTTGTTCCATGATTATACTATCAATTATTCACTGTTCTTTACAGCCTTTTGTGAACCGTTTGCAGCCCTTTTGTTCCTCAGCGATGATGTCATTGAGCCTGCAATGCTTCTCGATTATATTTGCTTTTTAACAATACATTAAAGTATTTATTATTATATATACTTTTATAGTAAATATACCTATTTAAGTATATTACAAGTGATATTATAATTTTGTGTAGTGTCGGCAGGCATGTTATTGGCCGGTAGTTAGCTGAATTTGCTATGTTGTTATTTTTAGACTTTAGGTACGTGATTCCTGTAGTGAGAAAGCGTGGGAGGGCACCTGGTTTACTGATGAAAATTTGTATGTAGTAGGTGAGTAATCTGTGAACACTGGTAAGTTTCTTACAGTAGTAATTGTGTATGCGGTCTGTTCCTGGGGTCTTCCAATTGTGCAAACTGTTAATCGCTGTTACAGCCTCCTGTAATGTGAAATCTGCTTGGATCATGCTTTCAATATTCTCAGTTTTTTCTTGATTGTTTTAAGCCAATGTGCCTCTACATTATGTTCTATGAATGCATCCCATATAGTTGACCAGTATTATTTTATGCTCTTCGCAGTTGGTATCCCATTGCCATTCTTCTTGTTAGAGTAGTTGTCTCACGTGTCCTAAATTTGTTGTAAAATAGTTTCTCATTCCCACTAAAAAGAGAGTTTTGTGCTTTTCTTTCTGTCTCCATAGCATAGCGCTTAAGTCGTTTAGCAAGGGCAGTTATTTTTTGCTTCATTGTGTCTAGATGTTCGGTAAGAGTTTTTTTGCATATTTAGCAGAGTGGTTTTTGGTATTCCTCAATATTTTTCTTCGTGATTGCAAAGGCGAGGACTTCGATGACCATTGGTATATTGAGTACGTCGACTGATGTTCTGTCGTAGGTCTTCAATTCGTCATTTGAGTCGGCGCAGCCATGGTGGTTCTCTAGGTATTCGGTCCATTGATATATTTGCTGATCTTACTTTTCCCCCATTTTCCCTGATTGCTGCCACTGCAGCACAGTAGATTGCAGTATGTACCTGGAGGAATGTCTGGTGTGTTTCTAAATATATTGGTAGAATGTTTGTATTCAACTTTTCAATTATTTGTGTGGATTTCTTGGTTTGCTTCTGTCTGGGTAGTATAGGTCTGAACGTGGAATCTGTACCTTCAAACTCAATAAGTGCTCTTTGGAATTCATCTTCTATTTCAATTTGCCATTCATTTTCTGAATTCTGTTGGTATGTGTAAACTTCAGTTTCTTTGAGATTTTTGGGGGCCATGGTGTTGGTGCAGGGTGTGGCTCTGTTCGTTTCATATGCAATTCTTTCATGCTCACTTGAAGGTTCCAAGGGGCCCTTTAGCTCAGTTTCAATTTCCTGTTGAATCTTACTGAGAACTGTTTCCGGTTAAAAGTTATTCATGACAATTGCACGTCTTTGATCTGTTATTCGTTGTTTTGCGACCTGTGTGTTTGGATACTGTGCTTTGAAAACCGTGTACAGCTTCTGTCGACAATCTGTCATTTCCTTTTCCAGCCTGGTAACTCTATAGTAAGCCCTCATCATAAACTCATTGTCAGATTTTTCCCATTTCATACCAGTACGGACTTCCCGCACTTTGGTGGTTGCATCTTCTGCAAAAGCACCTTCGCTGGTTGTTGTCACGAGGTGTTGCGCAACACTGTGGTCATTTACTTCGACGACTGTAGTTTCTTCGGGATTCTTCCCGGTAGGAGGCCGTCTGCTCACCATGCCACCATCACTGGCTTGCATGCTGTCACTCCTTGCAGTGGGTCCAAGAGTGCCCTGGCTATCACCGGGCAGCGGCTGTTTTCCGATGTTAAATTCCTTTATCATAATCTCCATAAAACTGGGTCACGTTTTATACCTACCACCAGGTATGAGTAAAATGTAGAACATGTATTCTATGCAATACCATGCGAAGAGTGCAGGTTGCCCGTTTTAAAGATGGCTGTCTTAGTTTCGTCAAAAGTAGAAAACAAATAATGCATACTCAATTTTAATCACTGCTTATCTGCATTTAGGGCAGTCGCTCAGGTGGCAGGTTCCCTTTCTGTTGTTTTCCTAGATTTTTCTTAAATGATTGCAAACAAATTGGAAATTAATTGAACATCCCCCTTGGTAAGTTATTCCAATCCCTAACTCCCCTTCCTTTAAACGAATGTTTGTCCCAATTTATCCTCCTGAATTCCAAATTTATCTTCATATTGTGATCGTTCCTGCTTTTAAAGACATCACTGAAACATATTCGTCTACTGATGTCCTCCCACGCCATCTCTCCACTGACAGCTCGGAACATACCACTTAGTCGATCAGCTCGTCTCCTTTCTCCCAACTCTTCCCAGCCTAAACTTTGTAACATTTTTGTAACGCTACTCTTTTGTCGGAAATCACCCAGAACAAATCGGGCTGCTTTTCATTGGATTTTTCCAGTTCTTGAATTAAGTACTCTTGTGAGGGTCCCATACACTGGAACCATACTCTAGTTGGGGTCTTACCAGAGACACATGCCCTCTCCTTTTCTTCCTTACTACAACCCCTAAATACCCTCATGACCATGTGCAGAGATCTGTACCCTTTATTTACAATCACATTTATGTGATTACCTCAATTAAGATATTTCCTTATATTAAGACTTAGGTACTTACAATGATCCCTAAAGGGAACTTGCACCCCATCAACGCAGTAATTAATACTCAGAGGACTTTTCCTATTTGTGAAACTCACAACCTGACTTTTAATCCCCTTTATCATCATACCATTGCCTACTGTCCATCTCACAACATTATCGAGGACCGTTGCAGTTGCTCACAATCTTGTAACTTATTTATTACTCTCTACAGAATAACATCATCCGCCAAAAGTATTATCTCTGATTCCAATTCTTTACACATATCATTGATATATATATATAAGAAAACATAAAGGTCCAATAATACTGCCTTGAGGAATTCCCCTCTTAATTATTACACGGATTCGCATTCTCTAATTCTCTGAGTTTTATTTTCTACAAACATAGCTACCCATTCAGTCACTCTTTTGTCAGTCCAATTGCACTCATTTTTGACAGTAGTCTTCCATGATCTACCCTATCAAATGCCTTAGATAGGTCAATCGCTATACAGTCCAATTGACCTCCTGAATCCAGAATATCTGCTATATCTTGCTGGAATCCTACAATTTGAGCTTCAATGGAATGACATATCCTAAACCCAAACTGCCTTTTATCAAACAAGTTATTAATTTCGCAAACATTGTCTTATATAATCAGAAATAATGCTATCCCAATGCCTACATGCAATGCATGCCAAACTGACTGGCCTGTAATTTTCAGTTTTATGTCTATCACCCCTTCCTTTAAACACAGGGGCTACTTCAGCAACTCTCCATTCATTTGGTATAGCTCCTTCATGCAAACAATAATCAAATAAGTACTTCAGATATGGTACTATATCCCAACACATTGTCTTTAGTATATCATCCGAAACCCTATCAATTCCAGCTGCTCTTCTAGTTTTCAAATTTTGTATCTTACTGTAAATGTCATATGTAAATTTTAATTCTACTTTAGCATTAGTCACCTCCTCTATCTGGACATTATCTACTCTATGACCTAGTCAACATTATTATTATTATTATTATTATTATTATTATTATTATTATTATTATTATTATTATTTTGATCCCACCTTGAATTATATTTTATAGCAGTTTCAAGCTGCTACTTTATTAAACCCATAACTTGTGTTGATATAAAAGTATAATGTACTTCTCAAATGAAGATATTTTATTTAATAAACTCATTTCTTAGAAAAGTCTTTATTAAGTTTCCTTGCCAATACTTCGTGAAATATTACACAACAACCAGGAATTAATCCCATGGCTTTGGAGGTAAACATTCTGTGTCCTCCCCGATGTTGAACAAGAGCTAGGTGCTGGGCATTCCTTGTCCTGTCATAACAACCCAATAATATATGACTTGCTCCTTTGAGACTTGTAATTCACTTCTTGGAGGCGAGGAGCAAGTTTCACGGATCATTTGGTGAAGAAACGAAACACCATTAATCTATATTTTGCGCACCAAGCGTTTCTCTTTCAATGAAGTGCCAATATCACCACTATGTGGTGGAAGTTAGAGTAACGTTCACTCTGCAGTAAGAAGCTCTTCTTGACAGCAAATTCTGCACACTAGTGTTCCGAATATATACGTCTGGATATATCCTTTGTCAATGTATACCCATTGTAAGAACAATGAATTGATGTTATTAAAATACTTACTGAGAAATTATTCATATTCATAGGCCTGGAATATGTGTGTTTTTCACGTATAGTGCGTTTACTTCTAACAGTGGAAATAATTTTATAGTATGGTAGTGTATAGGCTTTTGGGCTTATGCCGTGTCAAGAAAATCAGGGGAAATCCTTAACGTTTCACAGTGAACTATGCTCTGCGTCCTCAGAAGAAATCTCGACTGACCACGAGAAAGGCTTCATCAAACTACCAATTATACGTGTAAAAAGTGCAAAATGTACGTACAATCCAGAAATAAGGTCAAATTTAAAGTATAAGGGATAGAGATACGACAAAAAGTCATAGGACCAAAGTTGTAGATCACTCCAAATTGAACAAAGATTATGCTATCTGTTTTGAGATACGACTTACCGTTTAGCCACCAAATACGTCGAAAGGAAGGTCTGAACCGCCATTGAAATGTTTAAATATAGTTTCGTGTGGCTATTTCTAGCCGAGTGCAGCCCTTGTAAGGCAGACCCTCCGATAAGGGTTCGCGACATCTGCCATGTGTAGGTAACTGCGTGTTATCGTAGTGGATGATAGTGGTATGTGTGGTGTGTGAGTTGCAGGGATGTTGGGATCATCACAAACACCCAGCCTCCGGGCCATTGGAATTAACCAATGAAGGTTAAAATCCCCGACCCGGCCGGGAATCGAACCTTGGACCCTCTGAACCGAAGGCTAGTACACTGAGCATTCAGCCAACGAGTCCGACGCCATTGAAATTGCCTCCATATTTCGATATTTTTCGGGGGTAAAAAAATAAAAATTTAAACATCTCGTAATTTTTTCATCGGTTACAGGCTGAAAGCTATAATTTTGCCAAATTTCAATTTTCTAGTTCGCCTGGCAGATGGTGCCGCCATCTTGATTTGGGGAAGGGGGTTAAAAATTAGTATTTTCAGGAAACTTTTAGCCCATGAAACCTATAGATTATCGTTTTGGGTAAATATTTCCGGCTGCGTTTTTATGCTGAGCCCCAAATTTGAGACTGCCAGCGAGGCCCCTTCAGGGTATTTTGAGAACTTTCGGTTTTTCTAGGGATCCCGAAGTCATCAGCTTCTCTGGTACCGAGTTTTAAGTATCTAAGATGCCGGGAAGTGCCTCATTAATTCACGTCTATTTTCATTTTTATACTTACCGTGCCTGGCACAAGTAAGTGGAAGCAATGCCAGGACTCAGCTGAGGGCCGACCACGGGGCCCTTAGTTGAGTCCTGGTACATTTTAATTGTACTGTATATATATATATACAGTACAGTATATATAGATCGTTCCAAACCGACTTCCATTTATTAATATGGATTATATTTCACCCCCTCCTTAGGGTTCTAGGGGCGTCTTGCCACCACAGTATTTTTTCCCGATAGTAGGTAATATTTGTACGCCTCCCACCATAAAGCAGGCAGAACTTGTACTTTAAAAATATCCGGAGTGTCACTATTCATCTCAGCAACCCCGAAAAGTAGGGATTCGACACTATTTTCGATTATTTTTATATATCACTCTCCATTGTCCCCACCCCAAAAGGGGGCTGAAGTTTGACTTTTCAAGAAATCCGGAGTGTTACTATTCATCTCAGCGACCCCGAAATCAATGGATTCGACCCTATTTTCGATTATTTTTATATCACTCCCACCTCAACCCCCATCACGAAAGGGGCTAAACTTGGACTTTCAAAACATCCGGAGTGTCACTATTCATCTCAGCGAACCCGAAAACTGCGTATTCGACGCAATTTTCGATGAATTTTATATATAACCACCCTGAACCCCCCAGCCCTAAGAGTGCTAGGAATGGCTTATCCTCACAGTGCTCGTCTCCAGATAGTAAGTTATGAATGTACCAATCTTCGTTGATTTTGCTCCAGTGGTTTAGGAGATGTGTCATTTACATACATACAAACATACAAACATTCATTTATATATATATTACAATTTGTTTTACGTCGCACCGTCACAGATAGGCCTTATGGCAATGATGGGATAGGAAAGTGCTAGGAGTTGGAAGGAAGCGACCGTGGCCTTAATTTAGGTACAACCCCAGCATTTGCCTGGTGTGAACATGGGAAACCACGGAAAACCATCTTCAGGGTTGCCGATAATGGGGCTCAAACCCACTATCTCCCGGAAGAAGTTCACATCTGCGCAGGAATGAGTATTAAAAATCTCCATTCAAAATTAACGACATAAGCGCTGAAATTTTACCCTCCTGAACTCTGAGGAATATATGTAGGCTATGTAGTCCTTGTTGAAGCGCGATGGCCAGCAAAATCTACAGCAAGCAGAGATGTGAAAGTTTGAACATAGGTAGATGGAAGTGGGTCCGAATGCACTTTGAAACCGGATTTTTCATTTTCGGTTTCATTGGTGAATTATGAACGAAAAACCATCGGAAAACATGTGTTGGGTTATGACAATGCAACGTGCTGTCACCAAGATTGAATGCATAGATTCACCTGTCGCTAGGCAGCGTACGTAAGATAGTTAATACAAGCCAAGGTGCCATTTTAAGTCCATAGTGTAGGAAGCCATTTTCTGTCCTAGACACGAGGAACCATACTGAATCAGTCCGTGATATCCGGAAGTGTTTGTCTGTATTTTTGCGATGCGCGGCCAAATCCACGGAATGGCGAGATCTAAAGATGAGTTTTCACAATGACATGAAAAATATAGGTAAACAAACGCTTATTTTCTGTGAAACTACCGTAGAAATATCTGGAAGAAGTTGCTTTCTTCTGGAATATGGTCTTTGGGAAAGCATAAAAAGTGAAAATGCATAAATAACGATGTGGTAAATTAATTAATTAATTAATTAATTAAATACATTAATAAATTAATAAATAAGACAATTCGTGATGTGTCGCATTAAAAGGACTGTAAACGGTTTACAATAGAAGAGAAAGACCAAGATATGAGCGGTGCAAAACAGACAAAATCTGAAAATAAATATTTTTTGAATTTATTTGGATCTGTCAAAATTTTTGAGTTTTGAATGTTTTATCCATCGATGTATGAACGGGTGTACGATTACTGTAGCTAATGCCACACTAAATTTTAGGGGTCGTCCTTGCTCACGATTCATCTGACGTAAACAGCATTCTATTTGTTTTACCTTAACTATTTAAAGTTTACACTTCACTCTACTTGATTAGCAAAAAAGCTCATAAGATATAAGATTGTTCTTTTTAATACACTAGCGACACCTAGCGAGTTTGTCTGCAATGCCACGGCCACCTAGATCCCTCGCTGCGTTCCCGAGATGGCTAGAGTGACGCATCAAGTCGGCCGTAGAATTGCACATTTGCAAAATCTCTTTCTGTACATATGAATCGCTGTGCATTTAAGGGTTAGATCAGTCCTTATTTATTCTTATTTTGTTTTGCACCATTTTTTATACAAAACATGTCTTTCCCGGTACGAACACCTCTTTATTTAATAATTTTATAATTGTATGAAATTCTTTCCCCGTTTCTATTTTTGCTTTGAATTCATTATCCAGCAGAAGAGAAAGAGTACACTTCAACTAATAACACTAGTAATAATAATAATAATTATATAATAATAAATACATGTAATTCAATAATACCTTTGAGATGGGCAGTTCGTCACAGAATAACCAGCGTAACGGCCTTCAGCTGCGCGTCGAGCTGTTTACCTCAGATAGTAGAAGCGATATTTCAATGTGTCAGGTACGAAGTCTCAAGGCGGTAGATTTACTGGCACCTAAAACAACTGCTATGGCACAAAATTAGTGCACCTCGGCGTCTCCGAGAACTTTAAAAGTAGTTAATGTGACATAAAATCGATAATAGTATTATTTAGTTCATGGAGGTTCTCTTTCAGATCTTCAAATTACACACACAACACAGCACACTGCCAACCACTGTAGAAACACGCAGTTATTCAATACATCCTTCTAAACAGGGTTGGTGTCATGAAGGGCATTCGGTCGTAAAACAGGGCCAACTCCACTCTCTAAGTCTCACAAACCGAGCAACGTTGGGGTCGGGTCAGAGTAAGAAATTGGCATATATACATACTGTGTTTAGGGAGGTATGAAAATTAAAAGTTTGGCCGGGTCTCGTAAGCTAAAGACTGTCTGGATCGGAAGAGGTCTGATAGAATGATGAATGTGGTGAAGATGGTAGAAGTACATGGAAGCAATGTCAGACATGGCTAGGGGCCCTGCGGTCTCAAGTTTAGTGCCTAGGGTTACCCCTTTTAGTGGCCTCTTACAACAGGCAGGGAGTGCCGCAGACATACCCTACGCCGCAACCAACGGGCACAGGTTGTTGCACAGGTACTCTCAGAAGGTAACAAAAATTACAGCCATAAGTAACGAAAAGCGTAACATCTAAGAAACTACGGTACAGCAAGAAGAAAATTCACAAATTATAGCACAAGCACAATTTTAAAGGCTGTGGCATTTTTCTCTACACGTGTGTGTATTTCTCATTGAACTGCTCTACGTGTTATTACCAAACCACAACAATGAGCCACTTCGTGACAGGCAAAATGGCGGGTAATCCCTCTCTCAGAAACTGAAGTGGTAATGAACATATCCTCCTGTAATGAATGCAACGACCTACAATAACATACAAGGTCAGTCTAGGGAGGTCAAGACACGAATGTTAGTTATGGAGTCGCCATATTGGGTCTTTAAGTGAGCGTAACCAAAGGCATGTGTATTCGAAATTGGAGGATTTAGGTAGCAAACATCGAAATAAAAACAAATAAACAACTATTTCACATGTATAATTTAATTCGGCATCTATTATTCTTGTATATATAACTGTATAACATTTAAATGACATCAATACATCCAAAGTTACTTGAGTTTCTATATAGAGAACCTGAATTTCATTTCTTCAGGAACAAGAATCAGTAGAAGTGGTCATGTATTCTCTTTTACTTCCATACAGCTTGGTCTTGCTGTGTTTCTTATTAATATCATCTGTCAAAATACGAAATCTCATTGACAGAAACATAGAAATCTGCACGGTCCCTCTGTTATTATTATGATTACATGAAATATTGAGCTTAACGTACTTCAAGGCAGTTGTAGTAAATTACCTTCAGCATTTCGTTGATCAAGAAAGAAAGGCTATCCCAGCATATAGACAAACATTGAATGTATCTTGAGATAAGTGCATTCACTTATGTTTGCCAACTGTTATTATCCGTTCATGCGGTAATTTACTTGGGTTCTGAGGCAACCAGAGTGATGTTCTTAGCTACTCTTACTAGTTTATGAATAACCCTTGAAACTAAATAGTACGAAATGATGGTGGTGGTGGTGGTGGTGGTGGTGGTGGTGGTGGTGGTGGTGGTGGTGGTGATTGCTTTAAGAGGAAGTACTACTGAATAACCCTCCGCTAGTAACACTATTCACAGGGGGAAAATGGAAGGGATCCGACACTTCGAAAACGAAGGTATCGACCAAAGAAAGCGAAGGACCTCGAAGTTCATGAAAATGAATGACTCCCTGAGCCTCAAATGCTCTAATACCGTCGGGGTCGGAAAATAATAAGCATTGACCAAGGGAGGTCAGATGGGATAGAAAAAAGTGAGGAGCTTAGCACAAATAAGTGAAAGCAAGCCAGGAGTCCGCTAAGGGCCTCGTGCTCATCTACCCACACTCCAAAGTTAAGAGTCCCTGGGGCCCCTTTTAGTCGCCTCTTACGACAGGCAGGAGATACCATGGATGTATTCTACCACCCCTACAAAATAGTATAAAGCCGGAATCTGTATTATGTTTTCGTCAAGATCATTTGAAAACTGGTGATCATTATTTGTAGGTCTCCAGTTGGCTTACTGCAAGAAAAATATCAAGGTAATACTCATCATCATCATTTTCATCATCATCATCATCATCATCATCATAACAAGAAGAAGAGAATGATTAAGAAGAAAGACTAGAAGAAGCAAGTGGCTGTGTGGTTTGGGTGACGTAGTTATCAACTTGCATTCGGGAGGTAGTGGGTTCGCACTCCACTTTCGGCAGGTCTGAAGATGGTTTACCGTGGCTTCCCTTTTCTACACCTGACAAATGCTGGGGCAGTTCCTTAATTAAGGCCATAGTCGCTTCCTTCTCGCTCTTAGCCCTTCCCTATCCCATCGTCTCCATAAAATGTATATGTGTCGGTACGACGTACAGCAGATTGTAAAAAGAAAAAAAGGAAGAGAAATACTTAGGCATTATGCGAATATTGGCCTGCACTTACTATTGAAGTCACATGTCTCACTTTTATACGACTGGTATAACACTTATGGTAGGTGCGAACCAGTTTGTAATAGGCTTTCATAATCTTTACCCCTGTGTATGGGGGTGGTAGAATAACATCCACGATATACCCTGCCTGTTGAAAAACGTGACTAAAAGAGCCCAAGGGCCTCTTAACTTGGAAGAGAGGGTTGGCGACCACGGGGTGGTGGTGTTGATTATTGTTTTAAGAGGAAGTACAACCAGGCAACCATCCTCTATATAACACTAATCAGAGGGAAAAATGGAAGGGATCCGACACTTCGAAAAATGAACATATCGGCCAAAGGAAGACAAGGGCCACGAAGGGCGTGAAAATGAAAGACTCCCTAGCCCTCGCAAACCTAATAGCGTCGGGGTCGGAAAAGAACAAGAGTTGACCAAGGAAGGTCAGATAGGATAGATGAAAGTAAGGAGCCTGGCACAAGTAAGTGGAAGCAATGCCAGGACTCAGCTGAGGGCCGACCACGGGGCCCTTAGTTGAGTCCTGGTACATTTTAATTGTGCCAGGCTCCTTACTTTAATTTTTCCTGAACAATCTCCCTTGGGTAATTAACTCGAAAAAGAAAACACGAATAATATTATTAGGCCTATACAGTTCCTGTTACCTTTGTTTCTGTCCGGCTCCATGGCTAAATGGTTAGCGTGCTGGTCTTTGGTCACAGGGGTCCCGGGTCCGATTCCCAGCAGGGTCGGGAATTGTAACCATCATTGGTTAATTTTGCTGACACGGGGGCTGGGTGTGTGTGTCGTCTTCATCATCATTTCATCCTCATCACGACGCGCAGGTCGCCTACGGGAGTTAAATCAAAAGACCTGCACCTGGCGAGCCGAATATGTCCTCGGACACCCCCGGCACTAAAAGTCATTCATTTCATTACCTTTGTTGCTACTGTTTTTAAAAAGTCTTTGCGTGAGAGGTTACCTAGAACATATTATTGGGTGTATTAGGAATATTTTTGGCATGGAATTCAACTCGAGTGTTTCCGTCCATCTACTCTCTTCTGTTCATACTGCGATTCATTACAAATTGCCAGAAAGAAATGCATAATGGAACCCATAAATAAAACAAAATTCATTCATATATAGATCCTACATATGGTTCGTCAGGAATAATTTCAATGTAATAACGTACTAACCTTGAACAAGACTGAATTTTAAAATGTAGGTTGCCACTTATCACGCGTGGAATTTTGTACCGTACCCACCGAGCTCACCATTGCTTATCACTGAAAAGCGAAATACTCTATTCCCGCCACTTAACTTGTTCTGACAATTTGGTATAGCGCACTATCCCATTTTTCTTAAAAATGCAAATATTTTTTCATATTTTCTCATCGGGCCGCCCACATCATAACGATGCTTAAGACTCAATATGGCCGTCACCGCAAAGGATTGTGATAGCGTGACCAGACCTACATAGACTGACCTTGATAACATAGAGAAGCGGAAGCGCTGCCTAGCTGAACCTAACTGTACGAACGTCCGCCATTTTCCAGTCGTCAAGTAAGCAAGGGGACGTGGTTCTCGAATGACGAAAAATGTTGAAAATACGCATTATAAAATCAGCGGTGCAAAATTAAAGATTGTTATCCGAAAGCTTAGAGCATTAATAATAATATATTGCGAATACCACCACTTCATCCATGTTAAGGCGTGAGACCAACATCACGATCAGCTGATTGTAGGGTAGTTCGAAAGGTATCTAAGGAAAATCGTCGTACAGTGACATATGAATTGACCACGAAATCGAATCAAGAGCGTCAGCGTGCTCTTCTGTTGTGGTTAAGTGTAAATTACAATAAAATACCGTCGACATAAACGAGTATTTAGGATGGAAATCCTTAACTCGAAAGGAACCTACGATAGGTTACAACCTCATTCCTCCACCAAGCGAGTTGGTCGTGCGGTTTTGGTCGGGCTACCTGTCAGCTTGCATTCGGGAGATAGTGGGTTCGAATCCCTCAGAAGGCAGGTCTGAAGATAGTTTCCCGTAGTTTTCCATTTTCACACTAGGAAAATTCTGGGGCTGTAATTTAATTAAGACCACGACCGCTACATTCCCAACCCTAACCTTTTCCCACTCCTCCCTTGCCGAAACCTTCGAAGTGTTAGTGCGACATTAAAAATCAACCCACCTCATTCTGATCGTATTTTTAAACGTATTGCATTCCCATAAGTTTAACGCTATCCGTTATGATGTGCAGCCTTATTTTAAATATTAATGTGACTGATATCTACAATAAACACTTCATAAATTTCACAAACAGCAGTAAAATACTGTATTTAGCATACTTGTGGACGTTTGACTGAACTAGCCTACATCAAACCAATGCACAAGCACACGGCACTCCGATTAGTGCAGTCAATACGCTAAGCATACGCCTGGCATTTTCACTTCTTAAAAAATTATGACGTTCAATCGCCAAGTACAATATTCCTGTTACCTGATCATATGTTCTCACGCCAACTCGCTTTCTTTTGACAACTCGAAACATGGCTGCCCTTTATGAACTTGCTGATGTCAGATACACAGCCCCCTGTGTGTGTGTGTTTTTTTTTTAATTTCGGTACATGTTAGTATATTATATAAAAAAAAGTAACTGCAACAATCGTCCACTCCAATATGTTCGTGGTACTTCAGGTGACCCCAAGTTGTTAAGAAGGTCTGTAGTGTAGTTGACAGCCAAATCTGTATAACATGTTGTGTCGATAAACTTGAAAATTTGTAGAACACCGGGTAATGTTTGTAAAAGTCGCCTGTTGATGACAGAACACCGGGTAATTTTTTGTAAAAGTCGCTTGTTGATGACGTTGACAACTTCATTTCTTGGAGGAAGAATTTCTCTTTGACACAGCCATGCGTGATTGTTGAAATGCTGTACCTATGACAAAGCTTTCTGATAATAATAATAATAATAATAATAATAATAATAATAATAATAATAATAATAATAATAATAATAATAGTGGCGTGTGGCCTCCGGAGACAGCTTTTTCAACGTGTGCGGCAAGCTAAACTTCAAGTCTCAGGGGCGAAATTTCACGACACTTGTAAAAAAATTAAAAATGGTGTGTGAACTTTATTTTGGATGTAAGGTTTGCCGCAGGTCATTCGAGTTGACACCTGTAGGTCACCTGCACGTCTGTGAGGATGGGACCCTTCCTGTAATTAATTCTAATGCTGAAGCCAGCACACACACCCAGCCTCCGAACCATCGAAGATTAAATTTCCCGACCGGTCGTCAATCGAACCCGGGAGCCCATTGACCAAAGGTCAGCCATGGAGCCAGAATTTGTTCAACAAATATGTAGATGTATCACACCTATTATAATATTGTAAAGGAGCAAGAAAACCCAGATAAAGTCGTATAAATGGAAGGAGAGAGGAGAACTTGAAAATAAACCTGAACTTTACTCTCTTGCTAAATTAAGCTGGAAAAAAATATGTTTCAACAATAAAACCGGATACCGACTCTAGTGCAGTACCTTTTTATGCTGAATTTAAATATTTAATATTTTTATAACGGAAAAGGACGTGTGTAATATTTTGCTATTCGTAATACTAGCTTTAACCTCTACCTCTATTTTTTCGTTCTCGTACTCGACTTTTTATTTGCACTATCAGATCTTGGCTATACCTGTGTTCTTTGTGATGCAATACAACGGATCTTTTATAAACTTCACCCCGTTTTCCAGAAATATGACAGATTAGAACATCTGTCTTCACCAGTTTTTAAAGTATTTCCTCCAGCCATGTAATATTTGTACCAAATACGTTTGAACCCACACTATCAACTTATTTTGTCCAGGTTTGAATCCATGTATATTTTTAACAGTTTTCCATTGTAACTTACTTGTTTAGTATATTTTTAATATCGAAGCTATGTACATTTTAACGTAAACTCTCATTCCATTTGTTGATTGCGTTTTATCTCTGATTTTTATGTATTGCTGTTGTTGTATGTCTTTCTTCTTTGTTATTTTGCTGATGATGACCTCTAAGCCAGATCAAAACATGTCCAAGGTATTTTAAACAACTATGTAACTTTCAAACAGACCATTTAATAAATGGCGGAAATGTATTGAATAGGTGGACTCAATATAATTGAATTCTTTTAGAATTTCGTCTTAGATGAACTGTAAATGTTTAACGTATGCGCTCTTTTACAGAAAATATCCTACCACCCTATCAGAATGACCTCTCCGAAATACTGATGTGTCCCAAAATAAAGAGTTAACAGTTGAAAAATGCGATATCAGAGTGCAGAAGTACACATTTACTGATTTATTTACAGTGAACATAGGGTAGTGTTAGTTAGGGCTGGTTTACACGGGTAGAGTAGCGAGGCGAGTAGAGTGGATAGTAGAGCTACTAGCATCGTGTAAACGACCGGGATAGTAGCAAGTAGAGTAGAGTAGTTAGTAGGCAGTAGAGTAGAGTGGGTTTCCGCTGCGGTAAAGTAACTCTACCACTATCCTTCCCCCTCCACCGGAACCGAGCTCCGAGAGCTGGCGGAGAAGTCCGAGGACGTTCGATTTTTCAGCTGACGCATCATTCGACTGCTGTATTTGCATGTGTGTACATACGATGGTATTACGTCGAGCGTTTATTTGGCGGCAAAATGAAGTGGACGGAAGAAGAAACTTGCAAATTTGTGGAGCTCTGCAGCGAAAAAGAATGTTTATGGAACATAAACAGCGTTACTTATAGAAATAAGAATATGAGACGGGCGGCGGAAGAGGACTTGATTGCGAAAATGGGTAAAGAGGGTTTTGGGTTAACGGAACTGAAACAGAAAATAAAAAAATTACGATGTACATACAATCAAATACTCATGAAAATACGAAGATCCAAGAAGTCTGGAGGTGGTGCCGCAGACATCTACACTCGAAGATGCAACATAAAATATAAACAAGTGTCAGCTGAATTTTCACTTAATATGAAGATTTCTCAAGTTTCAATGTTACACAGCGTGTTCATCATGTGTCTCGACATGTTTAAGTTAGGCAATACAATGGTGCAGGACTGTGTACATTAATCATATTAATAACATACATAGGGATCTTCTACATATCACTTGCCACTGCCGTTAATTTTCAGCAATAACAGTAATTTCCCCAACAAATTGAATAGTTTCCATATGTTGTTTGGAATATAAAAAATAATTATTGTTTACAGTACAGTGTCAGATCTAGAAGCTTAAGCTCTACACCTGGGCCGTACAAGCAACGAACAAAAAAAAAAAAAAAAAGATCAGTAATTGGGATATTTATGGCGAAGAAGCTACTGCAAATTACGCCTACGCGAGCGTAATTTACAGTGTACGTATGGCCGGTTACGTCTCAAAACTCACGTGCAAAAATTAGTAGCAAATGGTATCAAAACTCACGACTGCAAACTAATAGCTAAATTAATATTCCAATGAGTCTCAAAATCCACGACTCCGGATAGCAGGTGCCTGCGATGACGGCAGGAGGGGTGAGGTGAGCGGTGACTCACTGACCAGACCTCTCCTGAGGCCACAATACCATTAACATTAAATTTATATCAAAAGGAAAAATACGTTATATTACCTTTAAGACCACAGAAAAATGTTTTGATGATGATGATGATGATAATAATAATAATAATACACCTCTGTGCCATTCACCGACCATTATTTTCCCCTGTGTGTTGGGGTGGCAGAGTAACATCCACAGTATCCTCTGCCTATCGTAAGAGGTGACTAAAAGGGGCCCCAGGGGTACTTACATTTTTTAGAAAAGGCCCTTGTCTTTCTTTGCCCGAAACCTTCATTTTCTCGAAGTATGGGCCACCTTCCATTTTTTCCCTCTGATTAGTATTAATAGAGGATGGCTGCCCAGTTGCACTCCCTCTTAAAACAGTAATCACCACCACCACCTTTTCCTTCATTGTTTTCAACACTTATTTATTTTTAATGAACCTTTCCACATTTTCTTGGCTGGGGAAAGAACCACCATCATAAAATATCATCAACATCAGCGCTGTGGAGTCTTTTTTAAGTCATATAGCAACAGAACGTCAAAGATAGCGATTGGCTACCGGTACTTCGCTATATTTCAGAAAAAATTCTGACACATTTTTATTTATGATTTTATAAATTTGGTGAGCCAAGTAGTCAGTACTACAAGTATATACAAGTATATAACATTGCGTATCGTGTAATCGCGTGGGGGCGTGATGTAATATATTAATCTATGCTAAGTAAGGCATCTGGGAGTACATGACTCAGTCATACGTGTGGAGCATGAGTTCATATTATTTTCGGAAAGCGTATCAGAGACCGTTCATCATACTCGCCCACTTTCTGAAGGGAATGGAGATAAGTAATTTAATTTCCCTGCGATGAGATTCATGACCAAATTAATCTCTAATGAAACTAAATGAGTGAATTAACAGTCGTAATATTTAATATCGGTAAAATAAAGTTTCTTATATAAGTAAATGCCGTCTTCTGGCCTCATAATAGAACTAAGCCCCGGTAATTACTACCAACTGAAAATTTATTTTAACTAGCAGCAGGCAATATACCTACTTTAATTTTATGTCGTCCGGCTGCATGGATACATGGTTAGCATGCTGGTCTGTGGTCCAATGGGTCCAGGGAGTCCCAGGTTCGACTCCTGGCCGGGATTTTCACTTTCATTTGTTAATTCCTATGGCTCGGGAACTGAGTGTTTGTGCCGTCTTCAGCATTGGACTTCATGGATTGCAAAAAAAGAGGCGTATTTCTATTTTTCATCTATTCACATAATTCAATCGATTATCCATCCGACACACTTACACCGAAAAATGTATTCATGACGCAACCGATTATTCTACGCGATATAACTGAATGATATTTGAAATTCATTTGATTATTTATTCCATTATTTAAATAACCGGATGGAAGCTATTTGATTTTAAAAAATATCCGATTATATCATCACTAGTAGGGTGGGCACATATCCATTCAAAGAACTGGTCCTGCTCGTGAGGTTTGAGACTGGCCCAGATACAGAAACCTATTCTTGCTAATCCTCTTCTTAGAATTCGTGAATTTTGATACTCGTGAGTTTTGATACTCGTGAGTTTTGAGACTCGTGGGTTCTGAGACGACACACTGATGGCCAATGGGTATTCTTTCTATAACTTTTGAAATGAATTCTGTAAAATTTCATTCGGATAAGATTTAGGTTGGCTGAAAAAAAAAATGGAAATAGAAACATCACTACAGTCTAACTGGGGAAAGGAGCCCCCCATATTTCTCCAAATTGCCAAGTTCTCTCAGAATTAATGCCGATGCCCCGAGTGTATCTCTCCTACTAAGCCAGCCTCTTACCCATTCCCTTTTTTCCTCATTTACTTCTTCTTCTAACGCTTCACTAACCTCTTGCAGTAATATGTTTGTAAATGTCTTTAAACACTTACTTACGATGTGCTTACGTCTTGACATGGTGCTACTACTGTACTCTACTCTACTGTATGACTCTACTCCCGTATGAACGATACTAGTGTCAACTCTACCAGACAGCGGTAGAGTAGAGTAACGTGGCTACTCTACTAACTACTCTACTCGCCTCGCTACTCTACCCGTGTAAACCAGCCCTTATTGCTGCAGAAGACAAGTAGGAGACATGCTCTCTCTAGTTAATGATGATGAATGGAGTTCTCTGAACTACCACTTCCATTACTGACTTATTTGGCCGTCAATCATTATTACTCCTAGGGCTATCTATCTCGAGGTGCCGATAACGATGGAGCAATTGGTCATCGCAATACTCTTCTTATATTAATCTTACTCTGCATACCTGCAGTCACCAGCATGATCACGACAAAGGTAGTCTCCTGTGCTGTTGTTCTCTTTCTCTCTTAAATTAGTTCCTTTCTTCCTGCCTTCTTCCTTTTCCTTTCTCCTTCATCTCGTTGTTCTTATTTTCCTCCTTTATGACGTAGAATATGCATAAAGTTCCGGAACCGTACGTTTTGTTTCAAGTTGCTTTACGTCGCACCGACACAGATAGGTCTTACGGCGACGATGGATCAGGACAGGACTGGGAGTGGGAAGGAAGCGGCCGTGGCCTTAATTAAGGTACAGCCCCAGAATTTGCCTGGTGTGAAAATGGAAAACCACGGACAACCATATTCAGGGCTGCCGACAGCGGGGTTCGAACCGACTATCTCCCGAATACTGGATACTGGCCGCACTTAAGCGACTACAGCTATCGGGCTCGGTAGGAACCGTACTTGGGCTGGTGATAGTCACAAAATATGGCATTTTTTAAAAGGAAATAATTCGTAGATCATATAGACGATGACAGTGAGTTATACCTCATTGTAAAGCGGAAGGACAAATGCACCTAGTAACAAGTCCCTTACTTCGAAAAGACATCATCCGGTGGTGAAATAGCGTCGTACAGTAGCGGCGATTGGGAATTAGAAGTCGAGTGACGGAAGGGGCACAAAATTACCCGGGCCCATGGGATATTGCAAAGGAGTGGGGAATAGACACCTCCATTTTAAATAATACCTACAAAATAGTAAGTTATTTATACTCTCTGTGCGAATTTCGATAGAGACGTAGAGGTTGACAGTCTGCCAGTGCGGTAGTAATAGTTTTCTTGACGTATTGATTCAATACTATACAATAAAACTTTCACCAAAGTAACAATAATTACACATGTTATACAATTAAATATAATAATGAAATGTAATTAAACATAATTAAATAGAAGTAAGGCGTGAATATATATTTGTAATAATTATAAGGAATGTTACATGCGATAGGGATGTAAAATATAATTCTAGTTCCGGGCTGAGTGGCTCAGACGGTTGAGGCGCTGGCCTTCTTGGCAGCTTGGCAGGTTTGATCCTGGCTCAGTTCGGAGATAACTGAAGGTGCTCAAATACGCCAGCCTTGTGTCAATAGATTTACTGGCACGTAAGATAGCCTGTGGGACTGAATTCCGGCACCTCGGCGTCTTCGAAAACCGTAATAGTAGTTTCTGGGACGTAAAGCAAATAATATTACTTAATTATAATTCCAGTACAATTAAACTGAGGAATTCGATCACATAGTACATGTCATTGATTCGTTTTGAAAATAATACCCAGCCGATTTCCCGGTAAATAGGTGACACCATTCTCTCTCCGCCTTTCCCTCTCTTCACATATAGAGCATTTGATTCCTTTATCGTCATAAATTTATTATAAGTTCACAATAGTACAACCAGGTCCGTGGCTGAGTAGTCAGCGTTAAAGTCCTAAGGCGCGGTGTATCTGGTTCGATTCCCAGTAGGGTCGTGCGATTTTAATCATGAACTATTAGATTATTTTACTGAATGATTGTACTGTCTCCAACATACCTGCAACTCACGAACTACGCATACATAATACAACTCTCTAACCCCTCAAGGAATGTGCCGACCGGGCGAGTTGGCCGTGCGGTTAGAGTCGCGCAGCTGTAAGCTTCCACCCCGGGAGATAGTGGGTTCGAATCCCACTGTCGGCAGCCCTGAAGATGGTTTTCCATGGTTTCCCATTTTCACACCAGGTAAATGCTGGAGTTGTACCTTAATTAAGCCCACGGCTGCCTCCTTACCACACCTAGGCCTTCCCTATCCCATCGTCGCCATAAGACCTATCTGTGTCGGTGCGACGTAAAGCAAATAGAAAAAAGAATGCGCCGGGCTAATACTAACCATACGAAATTAGAAGAGTCTTTAAACTGGCAATCATTGTCATGCTAGCCATGCATGCACAGAGAATGTAAACCGAATAGACTGAAATATTTTGTTTTACTGGATAATATATCATTTGTGTGGCTCATTAAAACACGTCCTCTAATTACTGCTTGAAAACCTTTTTGCATGTAGTTTAGGAAACGACGTTTACCAACGTGTTCAGCAGTCGGTCCAGTCTCGACTTAGGAGTAGAAATCAGTTTCATTATTTAATAACGGCCCACAGATGTTACTTTAATGATGAGGAGGGTAACTCGGCGCGCAGCCGTCAATTAGTTTCCAAGAGAGCGCACTTGACTTCCTCTTGGCATTCAGTCAAGGCTGCATTACGGCGATACTAACTACATTGAGTACTTGTTCCAAAGTATTCAGAGAACTACAAATTGATATTTTTGAAAGAATTACTGATGATGGTTATAGTTTAAAGCTTTTCTACAGCAAAGGACATGCAATGGGCTTCAATACGCACAAAATGCACTTTGTTGATTGCTGCTTATAATGTTAAATTTGTAATATCTGAAGCCATCCCCTTCCAGTTCCGACTCAGTTAATTTATGACTGTTACGTACTTCATTCTGCCGAAACTAATTTATAAACCACCTGAAAAGGTAAAACATAAGGTAACAGTATTATACTTGAACCATAGTTGAAGTAATGATGTAGTATAACTAAAGGTGAGAGAAAATTAATCACTCTCCTTGGTGTACGTTGGTATGTTGGTGGGCACTGGAAATAACACTGCAGTGTGGGAAATTACTAAGTATTTACTGAGTTATTGTCATATCCTTGATTGCTACGATTTACTATTTGATTACCACCTTATCTAATAGGGTAGAAATTATAATAATGTTAATAATAACATACATGCATCATACATATAACATCATTACAAAGAATTATATCTTTCAGCATTCAGTCTGCAAGCCTCTGTGAATTTACTAAACGTAGCCACAATCCTCTATTTGCAACTAGTGTTGGGGCCTTATTTAGTTCTATTCCTTTTATCTGTAAATCGTTAGAAACTGAGTGTAACCATCGTCGTCTTGGTCTCCCTCTACTTCTCTTATCCTCCATAACAGAGTCCATTATTCTCCTAGGTAACCTATCCTCCTCCATTCGCCTCACATGACCCCACTGCCGAAGCCGACTTATGCGTACAACTTCATCCATCAAGTTCATTCCTTTATTTCCTCATTCCGTGTACCCTTCTGCCATTGTCTCCACCTGTTTGTACCAGCAATCATTCTCGCTACTTTCATGTCTGTTACTTCTAACTTATGAAAAACAGCTATCGCTCCCGTAAAGCAAATTTGGTCTGAAAACAGACCGATGTAAAGAGAGTTTAGTCCAGGAGCTGACTTCCTTCTTACAGAATACTGTTGATCGCAACTGCGAGCTTACTGCACATTGAATCAACCTCACTTACTATATTACCACCCTGGGAGAACACACATCCTAAATACTTGAAATTATCGACCTGTTCTAGCTTTGTACCACCAATCTGACATTCAGTTCTGCTGAATTTCTTACCTACTGACATCAATTTAGTCTCCGAAAGGCTAATTTTCATACCATACTCATTGCACCTCTTTTCAAGTTCCAAGATATTAGACTGCAAGCTTTCGGCACAATCTGCCATTAAGACCAAGTCGTCAGCATAGGCCAGACTGCTTACTATATTTCCACCTAACTGAATCCTTCCCTGCCACTTTATACCCTTCATCAGATGATCCATGTAAACTACAAATAACAAAGGTGAATAATTACAGCCTTGTCTAACCCATGTAAGTACCCTGAACCAAGAACTCATTCTACCATCAATTCTCACTGCAGCCCAAATGTCAACATAAATGATTTGATTGATTTTAATAATTTACCCTTACTCCCATAATCCCCCAGTATGGAGAACACCTTTGCCCTCGGTTCTGCCATGTGCTTTCTCTAGATCTACGAAACATAAACACAACTATCTATTCCTCTCGTAGCATTTTTCAGTTACCTGGCGCATACTAAAAATCTGATCCCGACAGCCCCTCTGTGGTCTGAAACCACACTGGTTTTCAATCATTTCATTTCAATCACTACTGATCTGCATTTAGGGCAGTCGCCCAGGTGGCAGATTTCCTATCTGTTGTTTTCCTAGACTTTTCTTAAATTATTGCAAATAAATTGGAAATTTATTGAATATTTCCCTTGGTAAATTATTCAATCCCTAACTCCCCTCCCTATAAACGAATATCTGCCCCAATTTGTCCTCTTGAATTGCAACCTTATCTTCATATTGTGATCTTTCCTACTTTTAAAGACACCACTCAAACTTACTCGTCTACTGATGTCCTCCCACGCCATCTCTCCACTGACAGCATGGAACATGCCACTTAGTCGAGCAGCTCGTCTCCTTTCTCCCAAATCTTCCCAGCTCAAACTTTGAAACATTTTTGTAACGCTACTCTTTTGTCGGATATCACCCAGAATAAATCGAGCTGCTTTTCGTTGGATTTTTTCCAGTTCCTGAATCAAGTAATCATGGTGAGGGTCCCATACACTGGAACCATACTCTAGTTGGGGTCTCACCAGAGACAAATATGCTCTCTCCTTTACATCCTTACTACAACCCCTAAATACCCTCATAACCATGTGCAGAAATCTGTACCCTTTATTTACAATCATATTTATGTGATTACCCCAATGAAGATCTAACCTTATATTAACACCTAGATACTTACAATGATCCCCAAAAGGCACTTTCACCCCATCAACGCAGAAATTAAAACTGAGAGGACTTTTCCTATTTGTAAAACTCACAACATGACTTTTATCCCCGTTTATCAACATACCATTGCCTATTGTCCATCTCACAACATTATCGAGGTCATTTTGCAGTTGCTCACAATCTTGTAACATATTTATTACTCTGTACAGAATAACATCACCTGCGAAAAGCCTTATCTCTGATTCCACTTCTTTACATATATCATTGTTATATATAAGAAAGCATAAAGGCCCATTAATAATGCCTTGCGGAATTCCCCTCTTAATTATGACAGGGACAGATAAAGCTTCACCTACTCTAATTCTCCGAGTTCTATTTTCTAGAAACAGAGCCACCCATTCAGTCACTCTTTTGTCAAGTCCAATTGCACTCATTTTTGCCAGTAGTCTCCCACGATCTACCCTATCAAATGCGTTAGACAGGTAAATTGCGATACAGTCCAATTGACCTCCTGAATCTAGGATATCAGCTATATCTTGCTGGAATCCTACAAGTTGGGCTTCAGTGGAACAACCCTTCCTAAACCCAAACTGCCTTCTATCAAACCAGTTAATAATTTCGCAAACATGTCTAATATAACCAGAAAGAATGCTTTTCCAAAGCTTGCATACAATGCATGTCAAACTGACTGGCCTGTAATTTTCAGCTTTATGTCTAGCTCCCTTTCCTTTATATACAGGGGCTACTATAGCAACTCTCTATTCATTTGATAAAGTTCCCTCATGCAAACAATAATCAAACAAGTACTTCAGATATGGTACTATATCTTAACCCATTGTCTTTAGTATATCCCCCGAAACCTTATCAATTCCAGCTGCTTTTCTAGTTTTCAACTTTTGTCTCTTACTGTAAATGTCATTGCTGTCATAGGTAAATTTTTATACTTATTTAGTATTAGTCACCTCCTCTAGCTGGTCATTATCTTTGTAAACAATAATCTTTACATACTGCTGACTGAATACTTCAGCCTTTTGAAGATCCTCGCATACACACTCCCCTTGTTCATTAATGATCCCTGGAATGTCTTTCTTTGAACCTGTTTCTGCCTTAAAGTACCTTTACATACGCTTCCATTTTTCACTAAAATTTGTATGGCCACCGATTACGCTTGCCATCATGTTATCCTTAGCTGAGTTCTTTGCTAGATTCAATTTCCTAGTAAGCTCCTTCAATTTCTCCTTACTTCCACAGCCATTTCTAACTCTATTTCTTTCCAACCTGCACCTCCTTCTTAGTCTCTTTACTTCTCGGTTAATATATAGTGGATCTTTACCATTCCTTACCACCTTTAACCATACGAACCTATCTTCACATTCCTCAACAATTGCTTTAAACCCACCCTAGAGTCTATTTACATTTTTATTTACCGTTTTCCACCGATCATAGTACTTATTAAAACTCCCTCATGCCTGTTTTGTCAGCCATATGGTACTGCCTAATAGTCCTAATTTTAATCTCTTCCATTCTTTCACATTTATTTTTAATTACCACAAAAACAGCTTCGTGATCACTAATACCGTCTATTACTTCGGTTTCTCTACAGAGCTCATCTGGTTTTACCAGCACCACGTCAAGAATTTTCTTCCCTCTAGTTGGTTCCATCACTTTCTGAATCAGGTGCCCTTCCCATATTAACTTACTTGCCATTTGTTGGTCATTCTTCCTGTCGTTCGCATTACCTTCCCAATTTACATTTGGTAAATTGAGATTCTACCCGCTACAATCACGTTCCTTTCCTTATCGTTTCCCACATAGCTGATTATCTTATCAAATAATTCTGAATCAGCATCTGCGCTACCCTTTCCTGGTCTGTAAATTCCAAAAAACATCAAGTTGCCTATTATCTTTAGAGATGAGCCTTACCCCTTTTTGTCATCTTTAAATTTTTTGTAGCTTACAAATTCTTCTTTCACGAGAATGAATACTCCCCCTCCTACCATTCCAATCCTATCTCTACGATACACCCTCCAGTTCCGTGAGAAAATTTCTGCATCCATTATGTCATTTCTCTGCCATGATTCAACTCCTATTACAATATCTGGTAAGTATATATATATTAAATTACTTAATTCTATTCCTTTCTTTACAATACTTCTACTTTCTACTCTACTTTCATCCAACTTCCTCTCGACCACTGAACGCACCCTCCCTTCCAAGATGCCAGTGAATACTTTGCCTAGGGAGATAGTGGGTTCGAACCCTACTGTCGTCAGCTCTGAAGAAGGAAGGGAGAGTTATCCCCTCCACCACCTCTATTCCTTGTTCATTCCATCTGGTAACTTTAATGCAACTTTAAATAATAGGCTTTGAGTGACACGTCTTCGAAACGTGTGGTGTAACTAAAGCGATATTTATAGACGTGTTACTGTCAGGGTTAAAAGCGACAACAGTATCCAATAGTGAGCTAATAATACATCTGTCATGTTAATGGGCTGAATGGCTCAGATGGTAGAGCGCCGGCCTTCCGAGCCCAAGTTGGTGAAATCGATCCCGGCTCAGTCCAGTTATATTTGAAGATGCTCAAATACGTCAGCCTTGTGTCAGTAGATTTATCAGCACCTAAAGGAAATTCTGAGGGATAAAATTTCGGCACCTCACCATTTTTTAAATCCATAAAAGTTTGCGATGTCACATATTTATGCTAATGTTCTTTCTTACATAATTTTGACTCAGCGTTTGGTAAATTGAATATTTTTAGGTAAATGTCTTTTAGTAGCTTACAAGTATGTCTTACTTTACAGGAAACGTATATTT
Source organism: Anabrus simplex (assembly GCF_040414725.1). Lineage (NCBI taxonomy): Eukaryota > Metazoa > Arthropoda > Insecta > Orthoptera > Tettigoniidae > Anabrus > Anabrus simplex. The sequence continues at coordinate 1,029,986,536 of NC_090265.1, read as the reverse complement.
TAGAATTTCCTTTCAAACTAATGAATATGTGAGAATTTAACCGAGGCATGATAGCTCCGTTGACGAACTCTCTGAGATCGTGTCATTTTACAAACGATTCTCATCGATCGCACACCACGTCGTCTAGTGGTTGTTCTTACTTGGCGAGCAGTGAGTCTCATTGTCTTAAGTGACACACAAACAGACCCAGCAGCTCTACGAGCTGGTCACGTTTTAGTAACATAAGAACACTCCAAACATAGCTACCAACTCTGTTTATTGACAGTACATTACCAAACTCAACTCGTAACACATCAAAAATATCAGTGGTCTTTACTCGTTCTAGGGGGATGGGGATGTCTATATGATGCAGTAAAGGCATGCTTGGTTCACCCGGAAGTTCGTGGGTTCGATTTCACTTCAGGAGTACGGAAACTTCGAAAAACGAGATTTCCACTTCTGGAACGGCACATAGCCCTGAGCTCACTCAGCCTGCGCCAAATGTGAATACCGGGTAAAATCCCTGAGAGTAAAGGTGTCAGGGCATAGAACTAACTAATCCATCCCACTTAGCACCGAGGTTACGGAAAGTGGAAGCCTTAATCTTCCACTCCTCCAAGAGCCTTCACGGCCTCCACGGAGATGACTTTGCTCATTCACCGTATCAAGTAATCATCAATACAAAGTGGCGAGTTAAATTTAAGGGAAAATTCTGCAGTTCCAAGTAAAATTACCGGAGAAGTCAGCGTTGACTTGGGATTTTCAGTTGGCCGGTATGCAATGAGTCCCAGATAAATTTCGCACGGTGAACAAATATAATAATAATAGAAACACACTATCGGTAGAAACAAAAGGAATAAAAAAGCATGTTTGAAAACTGAATGAAAGCTATAAAAGAATAAGAGAGAAAAATTCAATAACACAAAAGTGATAAGCGCCTGGAATAATGAAACACCTTAGAGGATACATACTGTACAAACTTAAGTTTATATGTTTCAGTTCTTAGAGTCCTAGCAAAATTAAGTGTAATGTGAATTATGATGTAACTCGGTAAATTATTATTGACCACCGCATCTCTTCAGGATCGGAGGTACGTTGTGTTGATTTGAATCACTTCAAATTTGTCAATTTGACATGGTATCGTCTCACTCCACAGACATGCAGCATTGGAAGTTAGCGTTACGAAAATCAGCCTATTTATTACAGGCTGTGAACACGTCGACCGATTTAAACGATTCTGGCAAACTAAGGGGGACACAATCTATATTCCGATATTGTTAATTAACTCAAGGATAAGGGGAAATACCTAAATTGTAAATACAACTTACAACTTATCCCCGCGACCACCACGTGCATTGTACAGTTGACTACGAGCACTTTCGAAGTGCCGCCCCGTAGCGAATGACCGTATAGTTTGTTAATAAGTTTCTGAGAACATTTGCAACAAAAGTTTTTGAAAATTAGCTGTTTGACCATCTAAATACCAATTCCTATCTTCATGTGGGATAGCATTAGAAAGCTTTCTCTAAGTCCAAGGTGATGGTACCACAACGGTTGCCCTCCAAACGCTTAGGGGCAAAGACATACGGAGTCGAACATGTGCGAATTTCTTAATGCATATAGACTTCTGAATATTAATTCCGATCCATCATGCATGTCTTACGCCGGATATAATGGTACCATTGCGATACATTTAGGACAATTACAGTAGAAGATACATGGTGTACGAACTTTTGAAAAGTACCAAAATTATATTGAAACATTTGCTCGGGCTAAAATAATAACCATACCTGTCGCTATCCAATAAGCCATATTAGTTCGCAATAATGTATATCAGAAGTCCAAGGCTAGGATGTTGATGACTTTAAAATGTTTACAAATGATCTATAAAATGACGGCAAAATCCAGTAAAAGATCTTTTTTTACTATTGGCTTTACGTCGCACCGACACAGATATGTCTTATGGCGACGATGGGACAGGAAAGGGCTAGGACTGGGAAGGAAGCGGCCGTGGCCTTAATTAAGGTACAGCTCCATCATTTGCCTGGTGTAAAAAGTAAAATATCTGAAAACATTAAAAATGACATACAAATGTTAAATGAAATATTAAAATCAATTTGATATAGCCTATATTTACTGTATCTTGTTGACATAATTTTAACATACAAACGAATGCAGACTGCGTCATTCTATAATAACATAAATTTAATGGATCCGTAATCAATTTTCATACTTTCATGAAGATGCATATAAATACTGATTAACATTTGTGCCATCTCCTGACCACCTCTGTCTTTATCTGGTTCGTTTTTTGGACGAACTACTTGCCCCCTGTTACTTATGTGTAGTCATTGACTTCGGTATCACGGCTGACTCATTGATTTTTATTGTACACTCAAACTTAGCCCAAGGAGATCACAGATGTCGCCTTTGTCGCCCTGTGACTTTAGGACGTTTGTTTCTAACCTTGTCTATCTAGTTTTCTCCATCGCTCTTCTTCTAAGCTTTTTTGTCTTGTGAAGGGTTATGGCGAGCCACCCGATGTTTATACACACTTGTTTTACAAGCGCTATTTTAAACGTTTCAAGACTAAATGCATTTTGTCTCGGAGGTTTCCAACGTGCTTTTTGCACATATATATGGCTTGATTAAGATAATGTAACAACCTTTTATTTATTGATTTCTTTATGTTATTTGAAGTTGACCTCGTGGATCATGTCTGTTGTATATCGCCAGGTAGCATTGTAGTTGGCATCTAATTCTTGCTCTCCGCGGGTATTTATTTATTTATTTGGGTGGCCCGTCTTGTTCTTTCTGTTGTTGCCCATGTAACGTTATTTATATCAGCTATGCTTTTCTTTGTGTCACAACTCGGTACATTGATTTGCGTCTTACTGTAATTGAGTGTCTGTATTACGTGAATGAACTCTGTTGCACGCCGATTTTATTCTACGCTTAATGTGTGTAAGTCTCTTTGTTATTATTCACGTACCGAATTGCTCTCCGATGTCGCCACTATGTTGTTGTGTATCGGAAAGGCATGTACATGGATTGTTTGTGCTGTTTTGGTATTTGAATTGTAACTGAGAAACGTATTGATGACGTGATTTTGGCCTCCGATCTTGTGTGGGTTTGGCCTCGAATATCCGCGGGAGACGTTATTTACGAACCGTGCTTCTACATTTTGGGGTCCTTTTGATCATTGTTATCTTTTATGTGTTCCCTGTTTCTTCGACCCCTTTTTAACCTATTGTGCGAGTGTTCGAATGTGAGATATTGCATATCATATTGCCTGGTCATGTCGTTTGTTCTTATTCTTGCTCTTTTGGGCTCTGGCATATTCCCTTAGCAACGCCTTGTTTATCCCTGATCCACGGCGCCATGCTTGAGCGTGCCTTCCTTTCCTTGATCTTTGGTTCGACCATATTTTATCTTTCGTCCTTTTTTAGTTCGTTGGAAACCATTCTTGTGTGGCATCCCATTGAATGGCCGTGTATCGCGACCTATTGATATGGATATCTAATAATTTATTACTTTTGGCTGAGCACTGCATCACGGATTCATTCTATTTTGTTCCCAGGTAACAATTTATTTTGGTATTTTCTGGTTAATTTTATTCTATGCATGGATGAACCTGTTGGCTGAATTACGTTATGGGTAGGCGCTATGCTATGATGATAGTGAATAGTTTATTAAGTTTATGTATTGTTTCTTTCTGGGCCTGTTCTCCTTTTTCTTATTTTATCTCTTCCTGATTTTCGTGTGGCCATTTACTATTTTGATTTAATAATTATTTAATAAACTCTTTTCTTTTTTAATCGGCGTTATTATTGTAGGAATAGGAGGAGTAGCCTTTGAAATTTTATCCTTTTGAATTAATAGGCTCGAGTTCAGTTCATGACTTCACCTCTGGTCATTTTCGACCCGGGCCACGTGAACATGATAGGTACGTATTTGTGTATCGCCCCGTTACCTCTGGTTGATTTGAGCTTCTACTGATTTTTATTTTTGTTTTCATTTTTCGTTATCTTTCTGCCTGTGTATATGTTGTCTTTTCCGGCCATTTATTCCTCGGTGCTCATCGTGCCCAGACCTGCCGTGTGCATGCGAGATGAATTAGCATGGGGTCTAACACAACAACATATCACATTCGTCTAGGGAACTACAGGATCACATAGCGGGGGTGCACATTTCAGTCCATTGTTTAACACTGCAAATTCAGTTTTACTTTCAAGAACTACTTTTTGTTATGTGGTCCGTTAAGTCGGAAACATCTGGAGAACAAAACAAAACAAAATACATAAAATTGCGATGATATTCAATACCACAAGCGTGCATGTTTCAAAATCCTCAAACATGTAAGAAAATTACTTAAAAAGTAGAAAATAGTCTAATAAATTCCATAAAATGATCAAGTAATTATGTATAATTTTATAAAATGAGAAAAAATACACAATTGTAAAAATTGACAAAAATGACCTAATAAATTAGCATTTCTACACTGTGGAAAGTATGATCAGGATTTCTGTACAAGTTAGCAGTGTCTATTGTAAACAAATTAAAAGAAATCAAATTAGTTGGATTTTATTCATCACTGTCATCATCATCATCATCAGAGATGTCACTCGCTGGCAGTATAATTGATGTCTTTCGATACATGAAGTTCCCGATTATTGGTTCTTATACGGTTGAAGAGACTAATTGTAGGCCCAATAACTTTGTTAAATGCTGGCATAACACATCTAGCGAAGATCCTATTTATTGTAATAGTCCCAATGCTCCGATCGCCATATGACTTTCTTGCGCGTTAACAGATGTTGTTTTTGTCCCTCAGAAAGCGTACTAATAAAGATTCAAAAACAATGTAAGGAATCCTAAAAATCTTCCCGTGCTTACGTGATTCGGATCATAACCCGCTGATTGCGGATGTAAGAACAAAGCTCAAGCATATAGGAAATAAAGTGACGGTCACAAAGAACTGGGAAGTGAAGCGATGAAAAACGAAAACGACTACAATCACAACTACACTGAACCAATAAATATTTGAGTTTTGAATAGCAAGAAGATGTAAATGAAAAACGAAATAACATTAAAGTGTTCATTGTAGAAGCACTGAATTAGGAATTAGGAGACTAATGACTTGAGGAGAGCAACAAACAAAGTAGAGAATATTGATGGAAAATCTGTGTCTGGAAGTAGAAATATTTAAGACGGGAGAAATGTATAGATTAATAAAGAGCCTGACGAAACGAGACCCTAGACAAATAAGCAAGACGGGTGTCATGGATAAAGAAGGAAAGATCACATCTGATGTAGAAGAGATGACGAATGTGTGGAGAAATATAGAACTATATGACTCGGATAACAGGCATGTAGCAACAATGTACTAGATGAAGAGGAGGAATATGATGATGATAACAGTGAGCCTAAAATAACTAAGGAAGATATTAAGAGAGCAATATCAGACCTAAGAGAAGACAAAGCGGTTGGATGTGATGAGATAGGCCTTCCAGTAGAAGTAATGAAGGTATTGGGAGAGAACACGGTAGGAGAACTTACACATATGTTGTTAGTTGTTACAATTTGTTTTGCGTCGCGCCGACACAGATAGGTCTTATGGCGACGATGGGAGAGGAAAGGCATAAGAGTGGGAACGAAGCGGCCGTGGCCTTAATTAAGATACAGCCCCAGCATTTTCCTGGTGTGAAAATGGAAATCCACGGAAAACCATCCTCAGGGCTGCCGACAGTGGAGTTCGAACCCACTATCTCCCGGATGCAAGCTCAAAGCTGCGCCCCCTAACCGCGCGGTCAACTCGCCCTGTATTTACACATTTAGTCAACAAAATTTATGATGAAGGACTGTGGCTAAATGATCTTTTGAAGATATTTATATTTCCAACTCCGGGGAAATGCAACGCTTAAGCTTGTGAGGAATTCCATACTGTAAGTTTGATAGCGTATTTCACAAAAGTAGCTGCGAGAATTATATTGAGAAGGGTAGAGAGAAAGGTAAAGGAAAACATGGAAGAAACCCAATTTGGCTTCAGAGAAGATTGAGAAGCAAGAGATGCCATAGGGTGCTTGAGATTGTTAGCTGAGAGAGTCACGGAAGTGGCCAAAAAGCTGTCTGTCTGTCTGTCTGTCTGTCTGTCTGTCTGTCTGTCTGTCTGTCTGTCTGTCTGTCTGTCTGTCTGTCTGTCTGTCTGTCTGTCTGTCTGTCTGTCTGTCTGTCTGTCTGTCTGTCTGTCTGTCTGTCTGTCTGTCTGTTTGTCTGTCTGGGAGCAATCCTTTGACAGAAGTAGAATATTCTCCTGAAGATTCTAAAAACACAATGGAGTAGATTGGAAACCCCGTAGATTGATTATCATTACACACTTTTATATGGAGCAGAGTGTAACGATGAGAATCGATGGCGGAAAATCAGAGGTCAAAAGTCAAGAAGAGATGGTGTAAGACAAGGGCTCCTGTCCTATTCAATACATACGTAGAAAAGCTGATAGAAGAGGCTTTGGAAAGCATCGGTGGGATGGTAGTTAAGGAGAAAGAATAAAGACTGTCAAGTAACCAATCAATCAATATTAGCAGAAAGTGACGAAGAAATACAGGAAGTAGTGTACACTTTAAATGAAAATGGCGAACAACGAGGAATGAAGATTAACATCACTAAGTCAAAAATAATGAAAGGGGCCGATTACGTAAATGTTAGACCCCTTTAGACAAAAAGCTTCTTTTTTTTTATTTGCTTTACGTCGCGCCGACACAGATATGTCTTATGGCGACGATGGGATAGGAAAGGCCTAGGAATTGGAAGGAAGCGGCCGTGGCCTTAATTAAAGTACAGCCCGGGCTAGACAAAAAGCATCATCATCATCATCAAAATGATGAAAATCTCAAAACAATCTAAAAATATCCCCGTAGATGTAGAAGAAACATTGGATAAATATTGTATAAGTGTTGTAACATGGATTGAAAACTATACAGAATAGATAACGATCAGGATTACACAGGAAAAATCGCGTATGGAAAAGCGAAAGAACTTCTAATAGCAAGAACTACCATTTTGGGGCTACCAAAAATATTTGCCAACTGCTTTGTTTGAGGTATCGCTTTGACGGCGCAGAAACGTGGTCGTGGACGTTGAGAAAGAAATACCTGCGAAGTTTTGAAATGAGATACTGGTGAAGGATAAAATGTACGGATAAGGCAAGGAATGAGGAAGTTCTCAAGAGGGTTAACGAAGAACGAGGCATATTGAAGGTAAGAAGAAGAAGAAAAGCTAGTAGGCTAGGACGCATACTGAGATACAAAATCTATTGTAGAGAAGAAGGTGAATAGAATGAGGGGTCGAGGATGAATAAAAAATCGAAATGTTAACAGATTTTAAGAGGGGCCTAATGTATCCTGAGTTGAAAGATGATATCAGGATAGAAGTACTTGAAGGGCGCAGTTCCATTTACACCCGTCTACAGGCAGATGTATTGATGATAGTTCGTTTTGTTTAGTTTTTGTACTTTGAGCCCTCTCAGCCTTACGCCTTGACTTATGGTAGCATGGAGAAAAAGAAGACACCAACCATCTTCCCTATACGGATCACACAATGTGGTGGTAACATCCTGCATAAATAATATTTCCATGCTCATGTTTTGTCAATCGAAAGGACATCAATTTTGGAGCACTTGTACGGTATCCACTTGTACAGTAGTGTTCTCAACGATTGCTTCAGTGTTTCAGCCAAAATACGTTTGTGCAGTTCTACGCTCCTTGTATTTTGTGGACACAATGGAGCCTCTTATTGCTGTAGCAGCAGCCCGCTACTGTTCCTCAGAAATATTTCATGAGGCAGTAAATTCCTTTGTAAGCCGGCATTCTCTCCACCCAGACGTCACTCCCTGGTCATATCATATTACCGGCAGACTTGTTTTCATAACTTGCTGCATATCAAACCTGGTTCTCCTTCCTCTCCATGAGAAAATGAGGAGCTATTCAACTCTACTCCAAAAAGGGAACAGTAAAGTTGATAGTGTGTCGTTAATAGTAATGACAGTACCATATTCCATTTATATTCTCCTTTCCAATACTTGACTCTGAACTAGGCAATAGTCGTAAATAACAGTGTTCCTACAAGTAGCAAACACAGAATAACTTGTTACGTCCAATTAAGTAGACTCCTAGTGCATTGGTATTTTTATTGTATTAGTTCGATGAACTGAAGAGTATTTTCATTCTCACTCGAAGTCGATGTAAAAAAACTAAGAAAACATATATATCACAGTATTCATAATTGAATATTTCGGTCAATTGCGACCCTGTTTGGACCTTGCAAAGAAGATAGCCTACATTAATCCAATGTGACTCTGGAACTTTCCGAGGCTGTCGCTAATAAAAATCAAAATTTGAATTTACCAACAATACTCCTAGTTTCATTCGGAGTAATCATGTCCTTTGTGCACGTATAGCAGCACCGAAAAAAGCCCATTCCAATACGGTCAGTTCAACATTCCCTTTCTGTGTAAGCCTATTGTAAAATCTTTGAGGGCTCTGTCCCGGTGTTTTCCAAATTAATACTGATCTTGCTGTCAGTTCCACTTCCGTATCTAGTGTTGGTACATACTAATCCTCAATTTAGACACACGACGTTAAGTATTTTAAGGTCATCAGTAGTAAAAGAAACGAGACATTCATTGTATATAATAATAATAATAATAATAATAATAATAATCCTCAATTTAGACACACAAAGTTAAGTATTTTGAGGTCATCAGTAATAAAAGAAACGAAACGTTCATTGTGTATAATAATAATAATAATAATAATAATAATAATAATAATAATAATAATAATAATAATAATAATAATAATAATAATAATAATATACTGAGGGTGTTGGATTTGTGGTTTAGATCGCATAGCTGTCATCTTTTATTCGTGAGATGGAAGGTTCGAACCCAATTATCGGCTGTCACGAAGATGATTTTCTGTGATTTACTTATTTTCAAACCAGGCTGTACCTTAATTAAGGGCACCGTGGCTTCCTTTCCAGTTTCAGTCCTTTGCTATTCCACAGTTGCCATAAGACCTATCTGTGCCGGTGTAACGTAAAAACAAATAGCAGAATAATAATAATAAATATAATGATATAATTAAATAATAATTTCATCGATTGCTAATGTTTAAAATATTCAAGCTCTTTAGACGTTTTCAGACGTGAAATTACCACTGTGGCGTCCGACTCGTTGGCTGAACGGTCAGCGTACTGGCCTTCGGTTCAGAGGGTCCCGGGTTCGATTCCCGGCCGGGTCGGGGATTTTAACCTTAATTGGTTAATTCCAATGGCACGGGGGCTGGGTGTATGTGTTATCTTCATCATCATTTCATCCTCATCACGACGCGCAGGTCACCTACGGGTGTCAAATAGAAAGACCTGCACCTGGCGAGCCGAACCCTTCCTGGGATATCCCGGCACTAAAAGCCATACGACATTTCATTTCATACCACTGTGGCAGTTGGATTGCCACACCTCTTCAAGACGATGGTGGCTGAGTTGTGGATATTCTGGTCTGACTAATAATTCTATCAAGCTCGCTGTGTTCACAAGAAAAGCTTTTTCACCCAGAAGGACTGCTGCAATTTGTACGTAATATGGTACGCAAGCACACAATCCAAGGGTGCACAATTAGAGTTGAGACACCACTGCAAACCTCCTATGTAGGACAGTACAGTGACGGTGCGTATTGGAGGAACCATGTACTTCCACTTTCGGCTTTTGTATCAAAAATTTTCCTAGAAGGAAACCATAATTTAATTTCATGCTAAAACATTCAAGCTCTTCAGGCCTTTACAGTCGTAAAATTTCCAGTGTTTCGCCCCAGAGTAGATCTGGGCTCCAACACCGTCACTGCATTGTCTTACAAGGAGACCTGTAGCGGTGTCTCAACGGCGCACTAGCCGCTAGCGTCTTGGAAAGATGAGGCAATGCAACTGATGATTCCAAAGTCACATGGCAGCGAAACACTGGTAATTTCACGATTGAAAAGGCCTAAAGAACTTGATTGATTTAGTAATAATTGTTACCGTGTTTTGGTGGATCAGCAGAGGTGAAATAAGGTGCGGGCTGGAATGGGTCTAACTACAAGGCCGAAAGATTAATTTAAAATTTAAATAAAGGTTATATTTTCAACAGATAACAAGATTTAACAATTTTTCACTAGGTGAATTAACAATGAATATTCAGGTACAATAATAATTTTACAAGCGAAAACACAAGTTTTAGGGGATCATTACAAGATCTGGGCTACGAGCCCCAAGATTTATAATCCCTGAGCTCTCAGCTCACAACCACAATTAACCACAGGGCAGAAAACAGCTAATTACATGGAGCACTTGCTCCCACCTCGTAATGTCAAGCCTCCTAGAGGCACCTTTCTAAATACCAGAAAGAGCTGACCCGCTCTCAATCGTCCAAGCTCATTAAAGGCAATAACAGACTATTGCACTTGGCTGCCATCAAGGCGCAACTTACAATGGAACAGGGGTATATCGTAACCAATCTACTGGGCCTTAAAAGAAAAATAATAGGTTAATAAAATGGCCCAAAATACCAATATGAATGGAGGCGTTGCTTGCACTCCTACCTGCAACTTGTAAAAACCTAAGGGGCACTAGGCCGATTACGCAGGGGCTATTCCCACACTAGGGAGGTGACTCGTATAAGAAAAATAATTTAACACATTAATGAAGAGAAGAAAATCGGTTATGAAAACGTAGTTACCTCAAATCCAAATTGAAGGGGAGCTCGAGAGGGTAAAGCACTCTCTATCCCCGATTTACAATTAAAGTAATAAGAAAATATTTACATAAGCCGGCACTAAGTTACGTTTTTGAACAGGTAGGATACTTTGAAAAGGTTTCGAACCTTCCCCGAGGGCTAAACAGCTGAGCTATCAAGAATTAAAGATGTTAAAAGATCATTACCTTGTAAAAGAGCTGCTGGCGGATGAAAGAGGCGCTTCCCGCCTCCTGCTATACTTCCATACACTAAGCTAGATGTTGTACGAGTGGCCGAGAGCCCGGAAAATCAGCAGTTTTTATACTCTCGGGAAAGATTCGAGACCTTTCATGAATAATTAAGACACACCCACAGACGTTTATTGGTCGTCTAAAAGTTACAGATCAAGAATTGAGGAAGAAGGACACGATTGGTCCAAAATTAATTAAAGAAATTCGGGATTGGCTAAGTTCAAAACTGGCGGAAAGAAATATTTAATATTGCCAACCCACTAACGAAAGAACGAAATTTAGTAAAGACAACAACTTATGAATACAAAATATCTTCAAGAAAAGTTCCATCACTTCGCAACGGGGTGCATGATCATAGTTTTTGGTAGAGACATCTGTGAGAGAATGTCCACACTTCTTGATAATTAGTAAACAAAAACAATTCGAAATTAACACAGTGAGATCTTCAGATAAACGGTTGAATTAATTCAGTTTTAAAGTTCAGAGTTTCAGCTGTAGAGGCGTACTTTAAGGCGGAAAATTCAAGTGTGCGGCGTATAGGTGTACCAGCCGGTACAATAATAATAATAATAATAATAATAATAATAATAATAATAATAATAATAATAATAATAATAATAATAATAATAGACTCAACAACACTACTTCAGACAAGGAAGGAAGGAAGGAAGGAAGGAAGGAAGTGTCAAACGTAATCAGACAAACGAACAGGAGATACATGAAGGACCAGTTGGAATCTATAGAAAAAGATTTCCTAGATCACAATATGAGAGACTTCCACAGGACATTCGCAGGAAGAATCCGAGGATACACCCCACGGAACTTATGCTTTCGAAAACAAGGCGGAAAACTCACGCTGTCTAACCAGGATAATTGTAATGAGTTGGATCGATATTTCTCTGCATTACTCAATTGCCAGGAGCCAACATTACGATGGCCCAAAGAAACTCCTGTACACGTAAACCGTGAATCTACACCACCTACCATAGAAGAAATCCAGACCATGAACCTGCTAAGCTGGCGTAGCAGGGGGAGAGGTGATACTCCCGCGTGGGGCGTCCCAGGTCAAATCAAATCAAATCAAAATCTCTTTATTTGCAAATGAGGTGTCTACCTCGGTGGCAAATGGTACACTAAAATACATTATTGTCAAGCACTAAATTTTAAATTACCAGGAGACGAAGAAAATTTTCCTAGAATACAATATTATACAATTTACGCTAATAATTTTTTCTATTAAACATACACATCATCCTTAAAAAAATTTATATTGCTTACAAAATTCTACTTATAATATCTTACAAACATAGTCAACTCATATAGAGTACGGTATGTGAAATTACTTCTAATAATACTATACAACTGGTATAAGATTAAAATTAACATTGAAATTATTTACATATTTATATTTTACCCATTTTGGAACCTAAGTAGCATAACGACCTGCTGCGTCTTAACCAGAGCCCCTTTTGCCACCACTTTTCAGAGTTCCTGAAGGGCCTTCACAGCTACCGTAGCGGTCCCAGGGCCCTCGAAGTCCCCACTGTACTTCACCCCTACAGGCAGTCCCCTACTTGGGCTGTCCAAACACCTTAGACCAGGGGATGGAATTAATTTAATCACACACATTTATTATTTACAATATCCTGCACTGGTCGAATGCCCTCTAACATTTAATTTATTATCTCTGTTGTTGTTTATTCTCTTCTTGAATATCTGTACAGATTTTGGAAAAGGATCAAACACTACCCCTGGTAAACTGTTCCACTCCTTCACGCCCTTCCCAATGAAAGAAAATTTACCCCAATCGCTTCTGCTAAAATTCCTTCTAATTTTGTACTTGTGGTCAGTTCTACCAATATAATTATTTTCCAACCAAAGCCTCTCACGGATATCTCCCCATGCTTCTTCTCCTGTATAGGCTCTATAAAATCCTATAAGTCTACTTTTCTCCCTTCTCTTACTTAAAGTTTCCCACCCAAGTTCCTTTAACATTTCTGATACACTACTCTTTCTCCTGAAATCCCCTGTTACAAACCTTGCTGCTTTCCTCTGCACACCATCTAGTTCTTTTATTAGGTATTCTTGGTGAGGATCCCAAACACTGTTTGCATATTCCAATAATGGACGAACCATACTTAAGTAACTTTTTTCTTTTAATTCTTTGTTGCATCCTTTAAGTAGCCTCATTATGACATGTAACGATCTGTATGCTTTCCCAACAACGTCATCAACATGACCCTTCCAGTGCAAATTACTTTCAAATCTCACACCTAAGTATTTGCACTTGCCATCTTTTGGGATAACTACCTCATCCAAAGTATATTCAAATTCAGTTTTAAAGCTCCTGTTTGTAAATGTTGTAACAGTTGATTTGCCTCCATTAATCTTCATATTATTTTCTTCAACCCATTCCTGGATACTGTCAAGGTCCCTTTGTAATTCTGAACAATCCTCAATGTTATTTATTTCCCTATAAACAATTATATCATCTGCATACAATCTTATTTTCGATGTTATATTGTTCCCCAAGTCATTTGCGTATATTAAGAAAAGTAACGGACCGATTATACTACCCTGTGCAATTCCCTTCCAGACTTACTCTTCCTGTGATATATTATTTCCTACTTTGACTTTCTGAACCCTTGAATTTAGAAATGTTCTTATCCAACGTATAACCCTTACGTCCAATCCTATTCCCTCCAATTTCTTTAATAATATTCCATGTTCCACTCTATCAAAGGCTTTGGAAAGATCTATGGCTATGCAATCTAACTGGCCTCCTGAATCTAACTGATCTGATATGTCCTGCTGAAATCCCACCAGTTGTGCCTCGCAAGAAAATTTCTTTCTAAATCCGTACTGGCTCCTCATGAACCAATTTTTATCATCACATATCCCTCTGATGTACTTTGCTATTAAACTCTCCAGTATTTTACAAACTATACTGGTCAGGCTGATTGGTCTGTAGTTCTCTGGTTTCCTTTTATCACCCTTTCCTTTATAAATTGGTATTATTATAGATTCCTTCCATTCCTTTGGTATCACACTATTATTTATGACATAGTCAAAGAGAAATTTTAAATAAGGCACTATATACCACCCCATTGTCTTTAATACTTCCCCAGTAATTTGATCACTTCCTGCTGCTTTTCCTTGCTGAAGCAGTTGGATTTCTCTGAAAATATCTTCATTTGTGAATGAGAAGCTTCTTGTTTCCCTCTGTGTCTCTCCCTCTCTATCTTCTGTTACGGTTTCCAAGTCCTGACAATCTTCTACTGAATCTCGGAATTCCCTACTAAAGAGGTTTGCTTTCTCAGTATCTGTTAAATAGTGTTCACCCCCTTCTCCCACCATTGTAGGAATTTGGATTCCTTTTCCTTTTTGATTCCTGATATATGAATACAGCTTTTTCCATTTCCCTTTGTGGTCATTACCCTCTTGAAGAATGCCATTCATATAATTCTCTTTTGCTTCCTTTTTCACTCTATTCAGTTCCCTCATTAGTTGTTTTCTAGTTTCTCTATTCTCCCTACCTTCTTTGATTTTCCTGTTTACTATTCTACATTTTCTTTTTAATTTTCTTATTTCCCTTGTGTAATAAACAGGGTCTGAGGTCATTTTACCCTTCTTAACAGGTACAAATCTCTTCTCTCCTTCCCAAATTATTCCTTTAAATTTAGCCCAAAGTGTATCCACATTATTCCCTTCACTTATCCAACAACTGAATTGTGATTTAAGGTAAGTCCCAAATTCATCAACTTTAGTTTTTCTGTATAATTTCTTGTCTTTTGTGACCCTCTTATTAAGCATTTTTGGTACGAGTCCTACATCCATTATTACAGCCTTATGGTCACCTATTCCTTCAATTACCTCAGTTTTATCAACAATTTCCCATGGTTTAACCAAGAATACATCTAGCAAGTTATTGAGACGAGTTGGTTCTTGTACTACTTGTGTAAATCCTCCCTCCCAAATTAACTTATTTGCCAGTTTCTGTTCATGGGCTTCACTTGCAGCTCCATTCCATTCAACTTCAGGCAAGTTTAGATCTCCCCCAATTATTACCGTATCATTATTGTTTTTATGAGTATAATCTATTATTTTCTCAAATATTTCCATATCTCTTTCCTCTCTTCCAGGCCTATATGTTCCTATAATTCCCACCTCCTTCATATTATCACAAACTAATTTTATCCCTAATATTTCATCCCTTTCATCAGTAAACCATTCATGCGAACAATAAGTTTCCTTCACCAGAATAAATACCCCTCCTCCTTTTTTATCTCCTCGGTCTCTACGATAGACTGTATACCCTTCTGGAAATACTTCTGTATTACCCACCCCTTCTCTCAACCACGATTCCACTCCTATCACCACATCCGTCTCATAAGATTCCATCAATGTACCGAATTTTAATTGTTTATTTACTACACTCTGACAGTTTACCAAGAGCAATCTCAGACCTCCTTCCTCCCTAAAACTTGACTGTTGCAATTGGGTAACGTTTGACTCATGAGTTGAGAACTTCCCTGGAACCCAGATCCTTGTACATAGATCTTGATTTAAGGGTCTGGGTTTTCTGGCAAGTTTCCCTGTATGTGCCAGTTTAGTGGTATGGGTTTTCTTAAGTACCGATTAGTTTGCAAATCTCTGTTGATAATTGTAGCAATTTGTCTACAGAGAGTTGCTTTTCCATTACCATTTAGATGTAACCCATGTCTAGTGAACATTTGCCTGCCAAGACCTAAAGTATCTACTACATAGACATTTCTAAAACTCTTACATAATCTCTTGATTTTTATATTTACATCATGTACAGCTTTGTTCACACATGAGTCCTCTAAAAGGTCATACCTGGGTGGCACATTTACTACAATTACTTTTGAGTCAGGTAGTTTGGAAATCTTACCTCTGAGAGTCGTAATTAGTTCCTCACCTTCATTTGCAGCAATGTCATTTGTACCACTCACAATCACCACATAATTGTCCTTCTCTAACACAGGATCACAACTTGAAAGGACGTCTTCAGTTTTGGCACCTGGTTTTATTAGTCCTAAAACCTCAGTCTCTGGATTCTGCAGCTCATCCTTGATGCCTTCTGCCATACCCCGCCCTTGACTGTCTGCGTAGAGATGAATCTTTGGCGATCTCGACTTTCGGTTGGTTTTCTTACCTCCACTGGATTTAAAATTATTTGGAAAACTTGGTGTGTCTTCTTCTGGAACTTGCTGCAATAACTGAAATCTATTTTGGCACTGCAAAGAGTTTTTTCCCGGTTTTATGTTGTACGGAGTTTCTCCCATATGTTTAACATTAGGCCTAAAATGGCCACGCGTCACTTCCGTCCACGGCGATCTTTCTTCTCCAATGTCTTCTTTATTTTCCAGTTTCTTTATTCTGTCCTTTAAGCATTCATTTTCATGTTTCAGAGCGCATAAGTCCTCTTGTAGCACTCCTAAAATCTTAATTATAGTTTCGTAAGTCTCTCTTTCTTGTTGTTCTGCCTCACTATCAGCTTGTTTACACTCGGGACACAGCCACTCACTTTCTTCAATATCAGTCCTATTTACAATATTTGCACAACGAAAATGGTACCATTCATCACACTTACGACACAGAATCCCATTTTTAACTACTCTTCTGCATTTGCCACATTTTTCACTGCATCTTACACCATTATCTACTACGGATATCACAGACTCACACACAGTAGTCGCCATCTTTCTACCAGCTAGGTGGCGCATAGGAGGGTCCGAACCGCCTTGCCGGTGGACTTGAGGGAAATAAAATACCTCTCGCGGACCAAACACACAACCTCTTGTGGGTGGGGGAGGCAGACGAAGAATTCACCCACGATATCCCCTGCCTGTCGTAAGAGGCGACTAAAAGGGGCGAGCAAGGGATGATCAAATTAGAACCATGAAACTACTTGTGATTAGTACCACCACGCGGGGAACGCCATGGGTCGCTTTTACTTGCGCGTAATACCACTATGTTGGGTACCAAATTGGTTTTTGACTAGTAGCAAACGAGGGCTCGACGGCTTTTACAGTACCTGTGATTAGTAACACTACATGAGCAACACCATGGGATGAGGGAACCCATGGTTCTGGCTTGCCTATGATTAGTACCCACTATATGAGGAACACCACGGGATAGTACGTGATAGTACGATTCCCTGTGTTTAGTACCCTTGTGTGATGAACGCCATAGGTTTAGGGTTGCCTTTAAATGGCGCCACAATGTGAGAAACGGCGTAGGTCTGTAATACATGTGCGAATTACATGACATTGCCATCCAAACGGGACTTCAAATTCCGTGTGAGAAAACTCAGTACATGGAAGGAGCCTCACGATACTTAGATGGACAACCTATGATAACTAAATTCGGCAAAATTGTTCAAGGGGACCAATTTAAATATTTGGGAGAAATTATTCAGTCCTCTGGTTTAAACAGCGAAGCAAATAAACAAAGAATTTCCAAATTACAGAAAGCATACAGGATCACTTGGAACAGGTAGGCCTATAATAAAAAATCAATATCTCGGAATGCAAAACTTAGACACTATAATACAGTAATCAAATAACCTGAAGCGTTATATGTCTCAGAAACCTTAATCAATGGTGGCGGATCTTTAACCAAAGACATTGAGAAACAAGAAAGGAAAATTTTACAAAAAGTTTTGGCCCAGTTTGTATAGATGGAATATGAAGGAAAAAATCATCCCAGGAGATATATTGTCATTCTGAAAAAAATCTTACACTTTTCGAAAAAGACGATTGAAATTTTATGGACACGTTATCAGAATGAACACTAACAGGCTAACTAAAAGAATTCTCAACCTGGTCCTTTCATTAAAAACCAAGAACAGCTGGCTTCGTGTAATTGAAACAGATCTTCAGGAAATCGACATCTCAGAAGACATTGTACAGGACAGATGTAAATTCAGAACCAAAATCGACAATCACCACTTTGAAGACAAACCCAACATCAGAGCTACTATAACTTGGGACATATGAACGAAGGAAGAAGCTCAGCGAGAGGATGAAGAGATTTTGGGAGGAAAAGAAGGCCAACACATCAGCTAAGCAAATTCAACCGTGCACCTGAGTAGGGCATAACGATGTATAAAAAGAAGTAATCTACAACAGGAAGTGCATGTCCATACATACAAAAATCAAACATTATAATACGGTGATTAAACCTGAAGTGCTGTATGCAAGTGATATCTTGGTACTTAATAATAAAGGTAATCTGGAAAACATCTTGAAGGAGGAAAGGAAGATCTTGAGGAAAATTCTGGGTCCAGGAAGAAAGAAGAAGGGTATAGACTCAAATCACACCAAGCTACTGAAAGACTGTCTAACTTGGCCGCTGACATCAGTAAACGAAGACTAAAATTACATGGACACGTTTACATACTATCGTCTTCAAGGCTAATCCACAAGATTTTGACATATACTGAAAAGCTTATAACGTAGCATGAATACAAGATGTTAAAAATTATCTGGGGAAGACCCAGATAGAAACATCAGAAAAAATGGAGAGAAATATTTACCTTCAGAAGATAAAAAGATGGTTAGTAAAGCCAGAGGATGAAGTCCTTAAAAGATCGGGGACTAAGTGGTCAGAGGAAAGAAAACAAGCACACAGTGAAAGAATGAATGCAATATGGTCTCTTAGAAAGGCGAATCATAAATGTAATGCGTGATCCAACAAGGTCCATACGGAAATAATAATAATAATAATAAGAAGAAGAAGAAGAAGAAGAAGAAGAAGAAGAAGAAGAAGAAGAAGAAGAAGAAAAGCGCTCACTACCGAGTAAATTGGAAGCGCGTTTAGAGTCGCGTAGCTGTGAGCTTGCATTCGGGAGATTTCGAATCCCACCATCTTCAGGACTATAGTATTCCATTTTTAGACCAGCCAAATACTCACTTCGTATCATAATTAGTGCCACGTCTGCTACTTTCAATCCCTTTCCCATCTTTGCGTCGCCGAAAACGTTCGATGTGTTGATGCAACGTTAAACCACTAGCAAAAGACAAAGATAAATTTAGCTCACAGAACCAGTCGTCCGTCGTTTTTCTAAATCAGATAGCTTCACCGGCGTAATCTCACCAAAGCAGCTGTTGGTAGAAACCCGTTCAAAGTTAAGTAATATTTTAGAAATTGAAAGCAATCCTAGTGGTTTGGATACCACTTATATCTGCATATTACAGTTGTATAGTAACAAATTGACAGAGTGCAGCGGTTTACGTACCATTGTAGCATTCTTTCACAAGATGCTCGTGTGGGGGTGAATGTCACCTACAGAAATGGTGAAGCCACAGTGGCTTTTTAACAATTTGGTCAACAACAACAACAACAAATTTATGATGAGATAAATAATCATGTAGGATTTCTTCCTTCCTTCCTTCCTTCCTTCCTTCCTTCCTTCCTTCCTTCCTTCCTTTCTTCCTTCCTTCCTTCCTTCCTTTCTTTCTTTCATTCTTTCTTTCTTGCTATTGCTTGCTTGAAGAAAGTTCATCGTATCATTGAACTCTGTTGAGGGGTTACACTGAAAAACTGCCCTTCTTCCATGTACGATATATCAAAAGATCTGATTTAGTCAGTTTCGGTCAAACCCATGGTTTTGAGGGTGATATCTATCCACCTTCCTTAGTCATGGTAGTCCGAGCCTCTAATATTTGCAACTGCATTCATTGTTCGCAATGACTGTATAGTGGCCAATAACCGCTCAGTAAATATACGAACGGCTGGAACTGATGAAGTGAATTTTGGTTAATACGAGTATTAGCCATTGCCTTGCAAATTCCAATACTGTAGAGACAACCTCCCAACCACTTGGGTGCCCAACACAACCATCCGAAAGCACAAGTATAGGAAGAATCAATCAATCAATCAATCAATCAATCAATCAATCAATCAATCAATCAATCAATCAATCAATCAATCAATCAATCAATCAATCAATCAATCAATCAATCAATCAATCAATCAATCAATCAATCACCGTTGATGCACGTTTAGGGCTGTCACTCAGGTGGCAGATTCCCTATTAATTGTTTAACTAGTATTTTCTTAAATTATTTCAAAGATCTTGGAAATTTATCAAAAATGCCAGTTGATAAATTATTCCAATCCCTATTTCCTCTTCCCATAATTATTCATATTTTCCCAATTTGCCCAGGGGCTGCCTGGCCGAGGCGGCAAAGGCGTGCTCGGTTCGCCTGGAAGGACGTGGATTCGAATCCCCGTCAGGAAGTCATAAAATTTAAGAAACGAGATTTCCACTTCCGGAGGGGCATATGGCCCTGAGGTTCACTCAGCCTACACCGAAAATGAGTACCAGATTAATTCCTTGGGCAAAGGCGGCCGGGCGTAGAGTTAACCACTTTACCCCATCACGTGCCGCGGTTAACAATGGTGGAAGCCTTTACCTTTCACTCCTCCAAGGGCTTTCATGGCCTGTACGGAGGTGACTTTGTCTTTGTCAATTTGCCCTCTTGAAGTTCAACTTCAGTTTCTTCATTTTCATCTTCTGGCCTTTTAAAGACTCCATTCAAGCTTATTCATCTGCTAATGTCATTCCTCGCTATCTCTCCACTGACAGCTCGGAACATAACACTTATTCAAGCATCTCGTCTCCTTACTCTTAAATCTTCGCAGGCCAAGGTCTGGGAAATGCTCGTAACACTATTCTTTTGTCGGAAATCATCCAGAACAAATCGTGCTGTTCTCATTTGTATCTTTTCCGCTTCTCATATGAAATAATCCTGATGTGGGTCCCACACACTGGAACTGTACTCTAATTGGTGCCCTACCACAGACTTATGCGCCCTCTCCCTTATATCTTTACTACAACCCATAAATAGCCTCATAATCATGCGAGGAGATCTATAAGCTACAGGTGGTTGCTGGCGAGGGAATGTGCCGCTGGGTGATGTCGTCGCCCTGCACAGACTTGGCTGAAATGAAAGATACGTTAGATGGTTCAACATAATTTTATTTACAATTGACTGGATGATGATAACTACCGTAAGAGATAACGATATCGTGCTAAGCAACTGTCACGTCAATAAAGGAATGAAATGAAATGTACTCAAATGATTATATCTTCGCGACTGTTATTGTTGTTATTATTTATTGTGAAATATCGCATCTGGTGGGTCACGGATAGCGGATAGCTGTTTCCTAAAATTTGGTCATTTTTTAAATGTTCATACACCATGTAACTTTTGCCCTACTTGTACCGTATAACGCAATAGTACTGTTATATTGGGCGAAATACTCTCTATTTATTCATAAACATACCATGCGTCGGAATTGCAACAGGCTCAAGATGTTAATATGTATTTTTTTTTTATTGCTAGTGGCTTTACGTAGCATTGACACAGATAGGTCTTATGGCGACGTTGGGATAGGAAAGGCCTAGGAGTTCGAAGGAAGCGGCTGTGGCCTTAATTAAGGTACAGCCCCAGCATTTGCCTGGTGTGAAAATGGGAAACCACGGAATACATAACTTTCAGTGTACAATTAATTACAATAATGAAATAACGTTTTCTGGAAAATTCATAGTAAGGAGATTACGATTTCAGGTATAAATGCAACTGTATAGTTGTAGACAATCTCAGGGCTGCCGACAGTGGGATTCGAACCCATTATCTCCCGGATGCAAGCTCACAACCGAGTGCCTCTAACCTCACAGCTAACTCGCCCGGTTTAATATGTAAACACAAGCAATTTATACCCCTTGTCTGCCATATCTATCAGCCAAATATAATATTTGTCTTGTTCAGTGGGTTATCAGAGACCTCCCGTTTGGATCCGAAGGTACCCTGGCGAAGAACACAGGCACTGTCCTTCAAATTTTTTTAAAAAAAATCCTTTTTATGGCATAGAGAAAATCTTTTTACAGACCATAAGAGATTGTCTACAATTATACAGTTGCATTTATACCTGAAATCGTAATCTCCTTACTATGAATTTCCCAGAAAACGTTATTTCATTATTGTAATTAATTGTACACTGAAAGTTATGTATTCCGGAACTTCACGGTCACCCGCACTGGAGGACGGATGATGTATTTTAATGAATCTTACTACTACTCAAGTAAATTAAGAAACCGCACATTTTCGTTCCCCCAATAACTTTGTGCTTAAGAGTCATAGGGCAACTATTGTCATGCTATCATCTCAGGCTCGGAGGGACCTTCCTAATACTACCCACGTTAGGGGTCAAAATTGATATTTAGAAGGCCAAATCAGAACCCCGGTGGCTAAGGCGGCAGCGCACCGGCCTCTTAGCACTGGGTTCCGTGGTTCAAATCCAGGTCACTCCATGTGAGATTTGTGCTGGACAGAGCGGAGGCGGGGCGTTTTTCTCCGGGTACTCCGGTTTTCCCTGTTATCTTTCATTCCAGCAACACTCTCCAATATCATTTCATTTCACCTGACATTCATTAATCATTGTCTCAGAGGTGTGCGACAGGTTTCAGCAGCCGGCACAATTCCTATTCTCGCCGATGGATGGGGGCTTCTTTCATCCCATTCCTGACCCGGTCGAATGACTGGCAGAAGTCCAAATCACTCATTTTCAAAACTTTTGTTGCGAATGTTCAATGTTCGCACTCACTAATTCACAAACTCTGTTTGTATTCACTGTAATGTCTATTTGCGTAGAAAGCGACACCACAATGTTTTAATCGGTCGACGCACTCACTCGCCTCGGGGCGGATCTCCGAAGTGTACTGAGGGCACAAAATCCAGTGCTTCAAGCACGAGGCCCTCTGCATCACAGCACTGTTGTGGAATTTAACTGAGGCCTTGAATTCTCTATCGGTATCGAATGTGTCATAGTTTGTGATAAAGAGGCCGATTTTCGTAACGCCAACTTTCCGTTGTCACGTCGAAAGGTGACTTCTGAATGCGTCGAATATAGACCAACAGAATTATTTTATTTTTCAAATTAAATTCTTGTTTTGATATAATTTTTCTAATACCTCATTTACACCTAACTGTTTGTTGTATTTCTTTTCTGTTAGGTAATTTATGTTTTAATGTAATTTCGTCCTTATACTTCGTATTTCCTTTCTTTCTTTCTCCACCCGTTTACCAGCCAGGGTTTTTTTCCTCAGACTCAGCGATGGATCCCACCTCTACAGTCTCAACGGCAGTGTCCTGGAGCGTGAGACTTTGGGTCAGGGATACAACTGGGGAGGAGGACCACTACCTAGTCTTGTGAGGTGATGAGTAACAAGGAAACGACAGCCAAGGAAGGGAGAAGGAACCTACCGTGGTCTAAAATTAGATACCATCCCGGCATTTGCATGGAGAAGAAGAGGGAAACACTGAAAATCTCTTCGAAAATGGCTGAGATGGGAATCGAACCCCCTTCTACTCAATTGACCTTCCGAGGCTGAGTGGACCCCGTTCCAGTCTTCGTACCACTTTTTAAATTTCGTGGCAGAGCCAGGAATCTAATCCGGGGATCCGGGGTGGCAACTAATCATACAAACCACTACGCCACAGAGGCGGACTCGTTCTTATACTGCCGTACGTAACCAGTGCCACAGGGCTATCTCCCAATGACAAGTTTAAAGACTGCCTTGAACTACACTAAGTCCGGTTCCATGGCTAAATGGTTACCGTTCTAGCCTTTGGTACTGCGGGTCCCGAATTCGATTCCCGGCCGGTTCTGGAATTTTAACATTAGTTGGTTAATACGTCTGGCTGGGGGACGTGGATGAGCCGGCCCCGTGGTGAAGGGGTAGCGTGCTTGCCTCTCGCCCGGAGGCCTCGGGTTCGATTCCCGGCCAAGTCAGGGATTTTTCTCTCGACCTGAGGGCTGGTTCGAGGTCCACTCTGCATACGGGATTAGAATTGAGGAGCTATCTGACGGTGAGATGGCGGTCCCGGTCTCGAAAGCCCAGAATAACGGCCGAGAAGATGCGTCGTGCTGACCACACGACTTCTCGCAACCTGCAGGTCTTCGGGCTGAGCAGCGGTCGCTGGGCATGCCAAGGCCCTTTCAGGGGCGTTAAGTGCCGTGGGGGGGACTGGATGTTTGTGACGTCTTCATCTCAGGTAGGACCCCATCATCAGAGGCATGCAGGTCGCCCATAGGCCGTCTATAAGAAGAAGACCTGTACCAGGGCTCTCCGGAGGCCATACGCCGTTATTATTATTATTATTATTATTATTATTATTATTATTATTATTATTATTACCTACACTCCTCCTCTGCGAACCATGTGACCTTGTCGTGGTGGGGAGACTTGCGTGTCCCAATGATGCAGATAGCCGAGCCGCAGGTGCAACCATATCGGATGGGTATCTGTTGAGAGACCAGACTAACGAATGGTTCATCGAAAGGGGGTTAGCAGCCTTTCGGTAGTTGCAAGGGCGGCAGTCTAGATGATTGACTGATACGGCCTTGTAATAATTCTCAACATGGCTTAGCAGTGTTGATACTGCTACACGGCTGAAAGCAACGGGAAACTACAGCCGTAACTACCCCCCGAGGACATGCAGCTATCTCTGTATGAATGACGTACTAGGCTTCCTCCCGGGTAAAATATTCCGGAGGTAAACTAGTCCCCCATTCGGATCTCCGGGTGGGGACTACACGAGAGGGGGCCATCATCAGGAAGATGGATACTGACATTCTGCGAATCGGAGCGTGGAATGTTAGAAGTTTGAATCGCTGTGGTAGGTTAGAGAATCTGAAAAGGGAGATGGATAGGCTAAAGTTAGATGTAGTTGGTATAAGTGAAGTACGTTGGCAGGAAGAACAAGATTTTTGGTCAGGCGACTACCGAATTATCAACACAAAATCAAACAGGGGAAATGCAGGAGTTGGTTTAATAATGAATAAGAAAATAGGGCAGCGGGTAAGCTACTACGACCAGCATAGTGAAAGAATTGTTGTCGTCAAGATAGACACCAAACCAATACCCACCACAATAGTGCAGGTCTTATACTTACTAGTTCAGCGGATGATGAAGAAATCGAAAGAATATACGAGGAAATAGAAGATTTAATACAAAATGTAAAAGGTGACGAGAATCTAATTGTGATGGGAGAGTGGAATGCCGTGGTAGGCCAAGGAAGAGAAGGTAGTACAGTAGGAGAATTTGGATTGGGACAAAGGAACGAAAGAGGAAGTCGTCTGGTCGAATTCTGCACTGATCATAATTTAGTCCTTGCCAATACTTGGTTCAAACACCACAAACGACGGCTGTATACGTGGACGAGACCTGGAGACACTGGAAGGTATCAAATATACTTCATTATGATTAGGCAGAGATTCAGAAACCAGGTATTAGATTGCAAAACTTTCCCAGGAGCAGACGTGGACTCTGACCACAACTTGATGGTCATGAAATGTCATCTGAAGTTGAAGAAATTGAAGAAAGGAAAGAATACAAAAAGATGGGATCTAGACAAGTTGATAGAAAAGAGTGTGAGGGATTGTTTCAAGGAACATGTTGCACAAGGACTAAATGAAAAGGCTGAAGGAAACACTATAGAAGAAGAGTGGAGAGTCACGAAAAATGAAGTCAGTAGGGCTGCTGAAGAAATGTTAGGAAGAAAGAAAAGATCAACTAAGAATCAGTGGATAACTCAGGAAATACTAGACCTGATTGATGAACGACGAAAATACAAGAATGCTAGAAATGAAGAGGACAGAAAGGAATTCAGGCGATTAAAGAATGAAGTGGATAGAAAGTGCAAGGTAGCTAAGGAAGAATGGCTGAAGGAGAAGTACAAGGATGTCGAAGGCTGTATGGTCCTGGGAAAGGTAGATGCTGCATACAGGAAAATCAAGGAAACCTTTGGAGAAAGGAAATCTAGGTGTATGAATATTAAGAGCTCAGATGGAAAGCCACTTTTAGGGAAAGAAGACAAAGCAGAAAGATGGTAGGAACATATCCAACAATTGTATCAAGGTAAGGATGTAGATAATTTGGTTCTGGAACATGAAGAGGCTGTTGATGCTGAAGAAATGGGAGACCCAATTTTGAGGTCAGAGTTTGATAGAGCTGTGAGTGATTTAAATAGAAACAAGGCACCTGGAATTGATGACATTCCCTCTGAATTACTGACTGCCTTAGGAGAAACCAGCATGGCAAGGTTATTTCATTTAGTGGGCAAGATGTATGAGACAGGAGAAGTCCCATCCGATTTTCGTCAGAATGTTGTTATACCTATTCCCAAGAAAGCCGGTGCTGACATGTGTGAAAACGACCGCACCATTAGTTTAGTATCTCATGCCTGCAAAATTTTAACACGTATTATTTACAGAAGAATGGAAAAACAAGTTGAAGCTGAGTTGGGAGAAGATCAATTTGGCTTCAGAAGAAAGGTAGGAACACGTGAAGCAATCCTGACTTTACGTCTGATCTTAGAGTATCGAATCAAGAAGGACAAGCCACCGTACATGGCATTCATAGATCTAGAAAAGGCATTCGATAATGTTGATTAGACCAAGCTATTTATGATTCTGAAGATGATAGGGATCAGATACCGAGAACGAAGAATCATCTACAATCTGTATAAAAATCAGTCTGCAGTGATAAGAATCGTGGGCTTTGAAAAAGAAGCAGCAATCCAGAAACGAGTGAGGCAAGGCTGCAGTGTGTCTCCTGTCCTTTTCAATGTTTACATAGAACATGCAGTAAAGGAAATCAAAGAGAAATTTGGAAATGGAATCACAGTCCAAGGAGAGGAAATCAGAACCTTGAGATTTGCCGATGATATTGTTATTTTATCTGAGACTGCAGAAGATCTCGAGAAGTTGCTGAATGGTATGGATGAAGTCTTGGGTAAGGAGTACAAGATGAAAATAAATAAGTCCAAAACAAAAGTAATGGAGTTCAGTCGAACGAAGGCAGGTGATGTAGGAAATATTAGATTAGGAAATGGAAGTAGATTAATATTTTTACTTGGGTAGTAAAATAACTAATGATGGCAGAAGTAAGGAGGACATAAAATGCAGACTAGCACAAGCAAGGAAGAGCTTTCTTAAGAAAAGAAATTTGCTCACTTCAAACATTGATATCGGAATTAGAAAGATGTTTTTGAAGACTTTCGTGTGGAGCGTGGCATAGTATGGAATTGAAATATGGACGATAACTAGCTCAGAAAGAAAGAGAATAGAAGCTTTTGAAATGTGGTGTTACAGAAGAATGATGAAGGTGAGATGGATAGATCGAATCACGAATGAAGAGATACTGAATCAAATTGGTGAGAGGAGATCGATTTGGCTAAATTTGACGAGAAGAAGAGATAGAATGATAGGACACATCTTAAGACACCCAGGACTTGTTCAATCGATTTTTGAAGGAAGTGTAGGTGGTAAGAACGGTAGGGGTAGACCAAGGTATGAATATGACAAGCAGATTAGAGCAGATGTAGGATGCAATAGTTACGTAGAAATGAAAAGGTTAGCACAGGATAGGGTAGCATGGAGGGCTGCATCAAACCAGTCTATGGACTGATGACTCAAACACACACACCTACACTAATACATACTTATCGTACATAATCCATTTTATTTCTAGGTGAGTTGTGTTCAACATCCAGACAATGAAGTAGAACTCTGAAGTCCTATAACCCAGTGTTATTCAAACGAATTATTTTACTTTCGTACCCTCCGAAGTAATAATGTATTGCGATTATACCAGAAATAAATTATTCTTGTTGGATGCCAAATAATATTAACTACAATCATTATCATCCACAGCTTATATTACTTGCTCAGGGTCTCTGCACACACTGAGGCATGAAAGAGGTGCGGCCGGGGATTTAAGGTGGTGGTGGTAGTGGTGGTGGTGATTATTGTTTTAAGAGGAAGTACAACTAGGCAACCATCTTCT
Organism: Anabrus simplex; assembly: GCF_040414725.1. Taxonomy (NCBI): domain Eukaryota; kingdom Metazoa; phylum Arthropoda; class Insecta; order Orthoptera; family Tettigoniidae; genus Anabrus; species Anabrus simplex. Next base: position 1,029,958,657 of record NC_090265.1, on the reverse strand, counting down.
ATATAACACTAATCAGAGATAAAAAATAGAAGGGGTCCGACACTTCGAAAAATGAAGATATCGGCCAAAGGAAGACGAGGGCCACGAACGGCATGAAAATGAAAGACTCCCTCGGCCTCCATACGTAATACCGTCGGGGTCTGAAAAGAACAAGAGTTAACCAAGGGAGGTCGGATAGGATAGATTAAAGTGAGAAGCCTGGCACAAGTAAGTTCAAGCATAGCCAGGACTCAGCTGAGGGCCCCATGGTCGCCAACCCACACTCCAAAGTTCAGAGCCGCTGAGGCCCCTTTTTCGCCTCTTACGACAGGCACGGGATACCGTGGGTGTTATTCTACCGCCCCCACCCACAGGGGGGAGGGGATTTAAGGTCGCATGCACTTCCTGATACCACGGGATATTCAGCTGAAAATCCCACCGCAGACACACCAGGAATCAAACCACGATCGCCGGGATGACAGACGACCACCCTGTTCCCCAATACTGACAATAATGTATATAAACGTCGCTGTGTAAGGAAACCTCGTAACTCCTTCGAAATAAAGTTTACAGACGTCCAAAACTGAGCGGTCAGCACTGGCGGAAGAACTGTTCTGGCATTTTCATTGCTTAATGATAACCCAATTTTTCGACCACTGGAGTCTTCCATTCCCTTCTCAGGCAGTGCGGCAAGCCTTCACAAGACAGATGAATAAACGTGGTTTTCTTGTGAGTGGAATTACGAGGTGCTCATTGCTTAGCAACGATATACCTGTACGAGTATCATTAACGCAACAATTGCTATTGTACTACTGTACATACAGTGCTCTGAAAAAATTTGAAGTGAATGAGTGGATTTCGAAACAAAAAAATAAAATGAGAGCAATGCAGCATAAATAAGCATTTTTATATAACAAGTCAATGGGAGGTACGAAATGACACATATTTTAGAACAAATAGTTCGGAAAGAGGAACTCTGTGTAGTGGTAGACAAAAAAATCAAAACAAGATTTTATTGAAAATGAGCAAGCTCGACTTTTTTTCTGAACTGCTGAAAGAAAACACAAGCTACGATAAATGTGCGTACCCCCTGAGACGACCTCGCGTACCCCTAGTGGTACACGTACCACACGTTGAATACCACTGCTATAAACTATGGTAGGCAGGGAATATGCTGTTTGGAAGAACACTTGAAGTATTGTGGTTATGGATTATATTTATTTCATGCTTTATTTGTCTGAAGCTCATTAGAAATTTACTGCTTGTAATAGAACTGTCTATAAATGGTCTTATTTTTAGTGCCTTCTTATACTATATTTGGGTTATTTGTGACTTTTCAGAATTGAATGTTAGTGGAGGTTGTGACGGTGGTGACTATTGTTTACGAGGAAGTCAAACTGAGCAATCATCCTGTCTCCAATGTTAGTGACAGAAGACCAGAATCAAGTCAGTATTTCTAATCTATCTATATGGTGGCTTCGGCTTATGCAGAACCGTACTGAGTTACGAGGATGGCCCACTGAAATACTCTCTTTTTCCCAACCAAAATGAGAGTGAGCTAATAGCTTAAATTATTCATAAAGTAATCCGTAAAATCACAGTAAAACTGGCTCAATCATACACTTGATCTATGACTCCCCTGTACCCACTCACCTTTAATGATCATGGTAAATGTTTAGCGAGTAGAACCGATTTATTCCACAGATTATGAATTCCATTATAAATGTGGTAAACGCTGTTAACTGATCGCTAATTTCTATGGTAATTGATTTTTAATTCTCTCGGAAACACTCATAGCGCTGAAATTGCCAGGTATAAACAGATCGGCCTGCAATTTAGCTCACATAGCTGATATGTATCGAGGTAATTATAGACGGGTGGAATTTATGATCTACGAGTTTTGATAAGGACTGTACTACATTAATTAAATTATATCCCAACATTGCTTAGTTCCAGACATGTCAAATAGTACAAATGTATCGAGTCCTCTAGATAAATAGCTGAAGTTGGTAACCAAAGGTCGTTATCAGTATGTGCACGTATGTGAACACGTATCCATGCCGTTCAGACTAAAGTACAGTAACTATGCTAATACATGACACCGTTTCCTTTGTTAATAGCATAAGAGAACTTTAGCATGTTGTTGAATAAATAGAACACATCAGTGAAGTATGGAAACTTAATATAAATAAGGCAAATGATATATTAAGAAATAAAAATAAAATTCTTCACACTACTGTATTGCACACGTTAAGGTTAATGGCACCAATATTAAACGGGTTAATAAATTACTTGGGCAAACTTCATGAAGAGTGGGACATTACTAAATAAATTAAATGTAGAAATGAAATGGCTATGAATTATTTCTGTAAATTATTCAAAAAATCAGTATTCTCTTAAATTAATTGAAATTAAGGATACGTCATGTGCGATACTACCTCTGGCCTGTGTTTCCATATGACATGACGTGGTCGCTGAAAGCTTTAATAACAAAATAAATAGAAATATTAGAGATGTGTCGAGGCTATAATGTCGGTGGCTGCAGAGACGGCGTGACCATAGTTGGTCCGTGGCTCTACAACTCTGCATTCCGGCCAACCAACTGAGCAGAGGAGCGGTGGTCACGGCTCTACTGTGGCTCTGCCCCTCTGCATCCGGAAGACGGAGCGAGGCTGGTCCCCACCGTAGACTGAGCTTGACAATGATTTTCCGTCGTTTCTCGTGGTTTTCCATTCACCTGCACTGAGGTAGGTCAGTTCCTAGTAGAGGCTACGGCCGTTAACACTCTCACTTTCACCACAAATTCCCTTCTCCACTACTAATCTCCTTGCATGAGAGACAGCATCACCGTCTAAGAGGACTGAAAATATTGCAGTAGTAGTAATAGTAGTAGTAATAGCATCGGCTACGGAAAGGTCCTTGGAATGATCGAATACAAAATAGTGATTTCTTCAAAATAATAAAGAAGCTGAGAATATCCGGGCAAATAAACACAGGGGAAAAAAATCTTACTTAGGCCATATAATCAGAAAACTCCAACATGAAATGCTTGAACTAATTCAAGGCAAGTAAGTTGGAAGATTGGACATCAGTGAGAACAGCTGGTGAATTTCTCTATGCAACTCCTGACCGAAATAAATTCAGCATGTGATCACCAGCGTACAGTAGTGGCTGGCCAGTAGCCTAAGATAAGAAGAACGTAATTATTTATTAAAGCTTGGACAAAAGTATTTTATACAGTAAATTTCAAGCCATTACGTATACTATGCATATACTTGAGTTTGAACATTCTAAATATAAAGTTTGGTTGGAATACCTCCAGTAGTTTTATCGTTATACCGGGTGTGTGCATACGTTTTTACCGGGTTTGTGGTAAGGGAAACACATAATTTTCAAGGGAAGTTCATTTTTTTTTGTTGTTTATTCAAAATATTGGCCATCGGCTTCTACACACTTCGCCCATCCTTCAGATAAGTTATGAATACCATGTCAGAACAACTGCTTGTATTTTGCGGCAAACCATTCGTCGAGCCATTTTCCAACTTCCTCGAAATTGCTGAAGTGCTGCTCTGCCAGCGCGTGCCCCATTGATGAGAAGAGGTGGTAGATGGCGCCAGGTCGGGGCAGTACGGCGGGTGCGGAAGGATGTCCCATCCAAACGATTTCAAAGTGTCTTTCACTGGTTTTGCTGTGCGAGACGGCGCATTGTCGTGTAACAAAATCACTTTGCCACGTCTTCTGGCCGATACCGGTCGTCTTCCCAACAATGTGTGATTTAAATTAATCATTTTTTGGCGATAGCGTTGTGCATTAACGGTTTCGCCGGACTTCACGAGTTCATAATACACAATACCGCTCTGATCCCACCAGACACAAAGCATGGTCTTCTTGCCGAAGCGATATGGCCTTGGTGTTGAATGACCGGCTTCGCCAAGAGACAGCCATGATTTTCTCCGCTTCGGGTTTACAAAATAAGTCCATTATTCGTTACCCGTCACATTTCGGTGCAGAAATGATTTTCTTTCGTGGCGTTGAAGCAGCATTTCACAAGTGACTTGCGATTTTCCATTTGCCGTTCATTCAAATCGTCTGGGAGCCATTTACCAGGTTTATTGATTTTCTCCATTGCTCGTAAACGTCTGCTGATTGTTTCTTGTGACACATTTAATGCTTGTGCCAATTGCTGTTGAGTTTGAGCCCAGATCGCGCACTGCCTTTCACATTGAAATCACTACGTTTAAATTGTCGAAACCATGGCTCACATGTTCTAATCGATGGGGCGTGTTCACCACATGTTTCTACCAGCAAACTATGACTTCCCGCAGCATTTTTTTATTAAATAAGAAAAGAAGTGCGTGCCGCAAATGTTCTGTTTCAGGCACAAACGTCGACATGAACACTGAAAGATACAACACCGACGCTAGTGTTTGGCGGACTCAGCTTGTGTGTGTTGGTAGGTTAATGCCAGACGAACAAACTGACGTATGTGTCAAATTCATACGCTGCGTACTGTTCGCTGGCGCCATCTCTTAGTGAAACCGTATAAGTCTTAGGCATACACCTGGTAAGCGTACACACACACACACACACATACATACATACATACATACATACATACTGCACCCTTGAAAATTGGTTATTGGTTTGCATGGGAAGAATACTTTATTTCTAGTGTGGAACCATGCATAAATTTATCATCCAGGAAGGTGATTTCAACTCTGCATTGTCTGCTAGCCAGCGAGGGGAACAGGTTTTTCCCGTGCCGTGCATACGAGTCTGGGTTTTTTTTTGTGCCTTGTTGAAGACAGCAGTAGGTGGCACGTGGACAGGAACTCGACCAGATTAAAAGCGATCAATACTTTGAGATTTTGACGTCATGATATTCAACCAATTGGACCGCAAGGTTAGCCTGATCGCAAAGTCTTAGCCAATAAAAATTAATTAACAGACACACCTACGTCTTGAAGGAATAAATACCCATGTACTTGAGGAAATCACTCTCTTTTGCTCTCTTTTGCTTTCTTTGCTCATTTGCATTCGCTCAGTGCTCATTTTGGTCTTTGCTCAGTTGTCTACGGGAAGAATTGTTCGAGCACATGTGTTACTGGAAGCGACGTATTCGACGTGGAATCTTACCAGTATTCATTTAAGGAAAGACGAGAAATTTTCTGCTTCCGAGGAAATTTTGGGACATAAAATTATCGGAAACGCCGCAGTTCAGATTTCTTTAGTTTTATAAACCTGAAGAGAATTTATAAAGTAGGTAAAACTGTGCCATCTTGAAGAATCGAGTGTGTGTGGAGTATTTTTTCTAAGACATATCTTTTAGTTTCAGCTTCAACCAGAAGACGCAAGATCCCCAGCAACCCAAAAATAGTTTGGAAGAATGGAACTTCAGCGTTACGACGAAGTGTGTGTTTATCCTAAGTCCTCGCCTGCTGCAGCCATGTATCTTTAAAATGTGAGGCATAATTCAGCCCGGGAGAGAATAACATCAGAGATGGAGTTTGGTTAAATATTCATTGATCATCTGCCGAGTCCAGAAGCCAAGTCTACTACAGCTAAGATTTTAAATTATACTTTTCTCTTTTCTCTGTTGTAATAATTATGTAGACGTAGTCCTTGCTTGAATATTTAAAGTCATTTCTAATAGTCTTTGTAGTTAGAAATTTCACTCTTCTTTCACTGGTGTTGGTAGATTTGATGTGTGTGAGAGTGTATTTGGGACCTATAATTTGTTCTATGTGAGTGAATGCTTCGTGACATATTCTCACTGTCCCATGTTAAGTCTAGGGAAGTGTTAAAAATATTTGACCCACGCGATAATGATTTTCAATTTATAAATTAATGAAGGAATAATTTTTGATTTATCTGGGACAGAATATCGACGTGTTCCGTGAATTTAGGATTTTTCCTTGATGTTTTGTGGTTTACCATAGATCCGAAATAGAATAGAGTCATCTATGATTTCCTTAAACCATAGCCTGCGATGACGCGACCGCGCGCGTATAATAATAATAATAATAATAATAATTGACATTATTACGGTCTAATAGAATATTTAAAGGTCATGAGTGTAATTATTGCTGTGCTTATAAGTGATTAATGTGTGCTATTTTGAAGTAGATGTGACCTGGAATATTGGTCGTGGCTTGAATGTCCACAGATTTTGCATTTACTGTTATTGGTAATTTTTGAGACTTGTAAATGGATCTTAAGATAGGATTTTATTTGTGTGTCCATTACATGAGTCAATTAAGGAAGAGAGTGTGTTTTTAAACATAATTTCTTCTTGTGCAGCACATGTTGGTCAATAATTTGTGATAATGAGGGATTAAAAATAACGTAATCGTGACTCATAGACCGTATGCGCGAATGTTTATTTATCTGTGACTGTAGGCAGTTCTATGGAATTTTTAGTGACGATTTCTACTACAAAATTATTCTGGAACATCGTTGTGGAATTTATTTCATTGGAAAAGTGGTAATCCTGTCACAATCACACGTCAGACGTTTGTAATGGTAACCTTTGTCTGATATGGTCATCGAGAGAAGTTCTCATGTTTCAGATAAAATTTAAAAATAAAATTCAAAAGATAGGATTCGATAAATTTATTTAATAATATTAACGTGGACCAAAGCTTGAATGTGAGATGGATGAATGATTGATTTTATTTATAATTGTGATTTCCATGGTTATATTTCGTCATGTTGTGTGTACGCTGAGCGCGTAAAGTTTCGTTTATTTTGTTGTTTTGTGGCGAGCATATTTGGCTCAATTATGAATCTTTAAGTGATTTTATGACGAAATAAGATAGATTAGGATCTTTGCTTTGAGAAAAAATACTTAAGCAAGGATCGCGTCAATGAAATAAGCTCACAGAATGTAAAATGTTTAACGCTATAATGCGAGAATTTTAAGCCTTTATTGTGAGTTGTGCACAACACTAGGACAATTGACGTAAGAATAAGAATCAAATGAGTTAGATACTTGATTTCAAAATAATTTTGTTATATAATTTGAAGCTTAAATAATTAATTGAAATAATATTCAATTAATAGAAGGGAGTTATTGGATTTTTCGTGTGACGTAGAAATTTGACTCACAATTTAAATGAACCGCTAAGTATTGTCAATTTAAATTATAATTCAAGAAAAGGAGAAATAATTCATATTTTGAGATTTTGAGATAGGTTTTTCTCAAATAATAATTTGTTTAATTTCTTAGGACGATTTATTAAGGCTTAATTTCGTCTGTTTACAGAATTCAAATTAATGGAGAATTGCGGAAGAATTCCGGCAGGGAAGAATTATTTAATTTTATTTCAAGATTTCGAAAATATTTCTAGAACCTGGAAAGTGCTAATATTTTATTTAATAAATGTTAAAACCCATTTCTTTCTAGTGTTTTCATTTGTCGTCAGTCCTTAGATTGTCCCTGACCCCTATAATTTAGCGTCGCCTGTAAGCGAACGTTCCGCCTCTGGGAACTTTTGCTTACCGGCTGAGCTGCCCGGCAAAACGGGGGCAGGTAGTACAAATTTGGCGCCCGTAACGTGTTTGGCCCGAATTTAATTGACGACGCCAATCTAAGGACTCGATCTTGTAGTCCAAAATTTGGACATAAGCAAGATGCGGCGACAATAGGATTTTTGGGTTATTTGATAACATTTATTAGCCCAGATCTCTGTGGCAGAGAGCACTTTAGTTAAAGTTAGGAAGGGCCATGTTGAATGTTTGAAACAAAATCTTGGAGATTAGGAAAATTTCATTTTTTTTATGCGACTGCATTTGCGCAACATTTCGGATTTTAATAGTTAAGTATTATTGAAATGATATACAAATCTTCCCCTAAGGAGGTGAGCTTAATTCATTAGTAGACGTGGAACTGGACTCTGGTTTATACTCTGATATTATTCTCCCCGAGGTCTGAACTGCCGTTTCTTGAAAAGTTTATTGTTATTATGGATGAATGGCGTGCATTTTTCGAGAATGCGTTAGGGAATTTGAAGGATAGTTTGAAGCAGGATTTAAGTGAAAATAGTGCTAAACTAAAGCAGGAACTTAGCGCTGAATTAAATGAAAATAGCGCAAAATTAAAACAGGAGTTAAAACAGGAACTTAGTGCTGGATTTAATGAAAATCAGGAGCGATTGAAACAGGATCTTAGTGAAAATCAGGAGCGATTGAAACAGGATCTTAGTGAGAATAATGAAAAACTGAAATTAGAACTGAACGAGGGACAGGATAAATTTAAATCCGATCTTAAAAATGCATTGGAAGAAATACAGAATAGGACGGACGAAAACATTAATAAACTGCACATGGACGTGAAATTATTTAATGGGAAAATAGCATCCATTCAAAGTGAACTTGTAGCAGTAAAACAGAATTTCTCAGATTTTAAAGGTGAAATACAGGCGGGTATTACAAGTTCGTTAGCTGAGATGTCGAACGAAGTTAGTGAGAGACTCGCTAAAGTCCAGACAGATGTACTACAGGGGCTTGATAAATACAAAAATGAGGTGGAGAAAAACTTTCAGAATATCGAGGAGAAAATTGTGGATAATGCAGACGACCTTACAGCGACTAAGGCAGCATGGAGTAAGAAGTTTACCGGCCTTTACGAAACTTTGAAACAAGTGGAAAAGGGAGTCATAGCAGAGATAAAAGTTTCCCAAGTAACCACGTCAGAAAGGCTAGAATATTTCTATGAGACTATCGAAGAGACGCAGACAGGTCTCAAAGAAATAAAAACTGAAATGGACAAGGAAATTAGCGAAGTAAAAGCTGAGTCCGAAGCATCGAAGCGTGAACTTCAGGACGGAATTAAGGAGCTTGTTGAAGAGCTTAAGATAATTAAACTTCAGGGCGAGAGGCATAATATTATCACTTCTACATTATTGGAAAGGCAAGGTCAATTAGAGAAGCGGACGTCTGGTGAAGTCCCGTCTTCGACTCCAAAAGTGGTGGACATGGCTAATCCCTTAAATAACACCAACCCTTACATAAATCAGGACAGTAGTGGGATAAATTCGGCAAATGTTTCAGGTCAGACTCAAATTGTTAATATTATTAAACTTCATGAGGAACAACCGAAGAAGTTCAATAACGTTAAAGGCGTTACTCCTAAAAGCTTCATTCGTGAACTTCAGGAATACTTCAGAGATAACAAGATACCTCCTGAACGCCAACTAAGGGTAACTGAACGCTATTTAGAGAATTCAGTATTAACATGGTATGAAGCATTCAAATATTCATTTGAAGATTTTGAAGGGTTCAAGAAGGCATTTCTGGAGAGATATTGGAACAGTGACCTACAGCATAATTTAAAAACAGAACTTTACGCTAAGAGGTACGCTTCTTCTACGCCCACACGCTACGCCGATTATTTTTCAGCCCAGCTACGTAAACTAAAGGAGCTTGATATGCCACCCTCAGAAGTTGAAGTAGTCCGTGTAATAATAAGGCAACTTCCAGCGGACATTCAACGTATAATGATTGCTTCGAACGCGCAGACCGCAATTCAGGCCGAAGCCGTGCTCCGACAGCTCGACCTAACTTCGAGAGAGCAACCAAGGCGTAATCTAGGTCAAGATCAACAGGTGTTACAAACTACAGTCGTCCGAGCCGACAGTGGAGCTTCGTTCAACCAAGGGAAACCTAGCGGTCGAACTACAAAGGAAATGTCATCGAGAGACCGTTCTCCTAGGTCAGGACACAGAAGTGACGAGGAGAGAGATTATTACCGAAGGAATGTACGACGCAGACCCTATGAAAATATTCGAGGAAGGTGGAGAAGAAATAGCGAGACTAACTATACGGGAGGAAGAAAAAGAAACTGGAGACAAGAAGAGAGAGAGAAATACATCCAGGAATTACGCAAGGAAAATCAGGAGAAATCCAAGTGGCGTCACGCGATTCAGGACCAGGACGTGAACCCAGATATAGTAGGAGCGGAAAGCTTAGAATACCAAAGGGCTAAGCAAGAAGAAAATCGCCAGCGCTATGAAGAGGTAGATTATAGCCAAGGGGCTATTAAAAAAAAAACATCCATCCAACTAGAAAATGATAGTTCGAATCCTAACTCTTGTAATTCAGAGGTCCCGAAGGAATGGATTGTAGTTCAGATTGATTCATGGGTTACAAAATCTGATGATCTGTTAGAAGAGAATCTTGAGACTAGTAGAAATGATGCAAGGACATTACCAATAATATTAGCTAAAATTTGTGGCGTGAGAGTTAAATGCTTAGTTGACACCGGCTCCACTATTAGTGTAATATCAACATCATTTATGAATGACTTAAGAGAAAGGCATGAAATACCTATCATTCCCGTCTCACATGTTAAAATTAAAGGAATTATCCCTGACAAGATTGTGATTTGCAAGCAGCAGACATTTCTCGATGTGGAAATCGGAAACACCAAGTTCCCTAATATATTTTTGGCCATGACAAATATTAAATTTAATATCATTCTTGGAATGGATTTTCTTACATCATACCACGCAAACATTAGTTTGGACTCCAACCAAATAGTATTTCGTCTGGAGGAATTTTCAGAAATTACAGTCATGAATCCTGTTGATGTAACCGACCAAGAGGTGTTCCACATAAATTGCGCCTTACCATCGAGGGAGAAAGAAGACCATGAGGCCTTAGAAGAAATTCATCAGGTTCTGGATGACATCATTGAAGAGGGCGAAAATAGAACGCATCCCTTGGATCTTATAAATCAGAAGGTGAATTCAGCTCAGGGAAATGACAAGGAAAAGGAACAACTACGAAATCTATTATTAAAATATAAGAACTTGTTTGATGACAAACCGGGACAAATTCCAGATTTTAAATATTCATTGGTGGTAACTGACTGGACTCCTTTCAAGAAGAAGCCATACCCGATCCCGGAGAAATTCCATTCTAGAGTGGAAAAATTAATCGAAGGCATGGAAAAGGATGGGATCATAATGAAAGCTAGTACACCCTTTCTTAGTTCTTTGGTCATCGTAAGCAAGCCAGATGGATCCCTTCGTTTGTGTTTAGACGCTCGTGAGATAAACCGGAAGTTGATCCCTGAAAGAGACCAGGCACCTGCTATTAAGGAAGTTCTAAGGAAATTTCGAGGGATGAATCTCTTTACGTCAGTTGACTTCACTTCCTCATACTATCACATTCTCCTGGAGGAAAAATCTAGACTACTAACTGGATTCATGTTTAATCAACAGACCTACGTCTTCCGAAAATTGCCCTTTGGCATATCTAATGCAGGAAGCGCTCTTATCCGAGCATTGGATCGGTGTCTTACGGAGGAGGTAAAGAGCTTCACGACTAAGTACATTGACGATTTACTGTTGACCAGTGAAACTTTCGAAGATCACTTATCTAAACTGGAGAAATTGCTGGAGAATCTTTCTAGAACAGGATTCCACATAAATCTAGCCAAGTCAAAATTCTGTCAGACTGAAATTCTATTTTTAGGACATATAATAGATGGTGAAGGAATCAGACCTAACCCGGTCAAGATTGAAGCCATAAGTAAATTTTCAAGGCCCTTAAGAGTGAAACATGTAAGGCAATTTTTAGGAATGGCCAACTTTTTCGCCAACCATTGCCCTAATTTTACGCAGACTGTCGCACCTTTACAGGATATGCTAAAAAAGGGAAACAGATGGAAATGGAATGATGAATGTGAGACAGCATTTAATAAGACCAAGGAAATGCTGATACAAAACGTCAAATTGGGATATCCAGACTTTGGAAAACCATTCATATTACAAACAGACGCGTCAGGTATTGGGATTGGAGCTGTGTTATTCCAAGAAAATAATGAAGACCCTGAAAGGAGAATTTATCTTGCCTTCGTCAGCAGAAAATTGAGAAATCACGAAAAGCACTACACGGTTACTGAATTGGAGATGTTGTCAATAGTATATGCTCTCAAATACTGGCAGAAGATAATATATGGTTATCAAATTATTATCAGGACTGATCACAAAGCTCTGACGTTCATGTTGAAAACTACCATGGCATCTGAACGAATATTCAGGTGGACGATGTTTGTCCAGCAATTTGACATCAAACTGGAGCACTGTACTGGGAAAAGCAATTTGTTAGCTGACTGTTTAAGTCGTAACCCGAATGCCGATATTGAGGAAATCCATCAGATTGAATTAATTCCAGAGGACCACGAATTTTTAAGAAAATTACGTTATATTCGGCAAGCCCAGAAGAGAGACAAAGATTTAAGAAACATCATAGACTTTTTGGAGAAGAGAATCAAACCTGGAGAACCTAATTACAGAAGATATAAGAGGAAAGCTTCACGTTACCAATATTTGGATGGAATATTATTTAAATTCATTGATTCTGCAAAATCTGAACTTAGAGTTGTGGTGCCTCCAAAATTACAGGAATCCCTTATCTGGCATACGCACAGAATAACAGGTCATGGTGGTATTGACAAGACGGTTGCCACTATTCAAGAGAAATTCACTTGGGAGAAACTTCGAACCATTGTTCGTAATGTAGTCCGCACATGTGATACTTGTCAGCGAGTAAAACCCAGCTCTCATCTGCTTCAGCATAGTCCTATTCCCATATTACCTACAGGGCCTAAACAGTTATTTGCAATGGACCTATTTGGACCAGTCCCGATCTCTAGGAGGGGAAACCGACATGTAATAGTCACTATCGACGTATTTTCTAAGTATATTGCCTTGTATCCTATCCAAAAGGCGAATTCAAAATCTGTAATCCGTCGGATAATCCGCAACCTGATACCTCACATGGGCAAGCCAAAAGCCATATTGACTGATCACGGATCACAATTTACCTCCGCTGAATTTCCTCAAGCTATGGAACAATTAGGCATTAAGCATATATTGAACTCTGTCCGCCATCCATCGAGCAATCCAGCTGAAAGAGTAATGCAGGAACTGTCAAAATTCTGCCATATTTTCTGCGGAAATACACATTGGTTATGGGTAGATGTATTACCAATTATGATGGAATGCTTAAATAACACTGTGCACGAGGCAACATCTCAGATTCCAGTTGTTCTTCATTTTGACAGACGACCTTACCGACCTTGGGATAGTATCATTCAATGCCCAGGAAATATAAAACCTACCCTGGAGGAGAATATTGAGAAGGCAGCTAAATCTCTAAAGGAACAAGCTGAGAGAAGGCAACGACGTGTCAGAAACAAGAAGTTTCGTCGTCCATTAAAATTACATGAGCTCGTGTTACTCAAGAAACCAGCTTCCTCAGAAACCACAAGTAAATTTTATGCCAAGTTTGCACCATTATTTATTGGGCCGTACAAAATTATTAAAGTCTATGGGAACAATGCTTATCGCATACAAAGTCTTGATCAATCATACGAAGGAGTTCATAATGGTTCAAATTTGAAGAGTTATAACCGTCCTAAACAATCTGCTGTAAATCAAATAAACGTCATCTTTGAAGAGGAAACGTCATGGAACGAAGATGAGGAACCGATCTACCTTCATGCTTCAACGCAGGTCGATATGACGGAAGAAGTATGCAAAGAATGTCAGGAGTTACAAAATTCCGCCATGAGCCAATTACGCTTGCTTTGTGCTGCGCTGGAACTGGACAATAGTAGGCTACGTGCGGGAACGTCATCTGGAATAATTATGGAATAGTGTGACACAAAACTGTACTTCAAAATTTTCAAGGGACATGTTAATTATATTTCCAGATAATAATGATTTAATCTGCCCATCAAATCATTTTTTCAGCCACGGGAAAGTATGCACCCTTGAAAATTGGTTATTGGTTTGCATGGGAAGAATACTTTATTTCTAGTGTGGAACCATGCATAAATTTATCATCCAGGAAGGTGATTTCAACTCTGCATTGTCTGCTAGCCAGCGAGGGGAACAGGTTTTTCCCGTGCCGTGCATACGAGTCTGGGTTTTTTTTTGTGCCTTGTTGAAGACAGCAGTAGGTGGCACGTGGACAGGAACTCGACCAGATTAAAAGCGATCAATACTTTGAGATTTTGACGTCATGATATTCAACCAATTGGACCGCAAGGTTAGCCTGATCGCAAAGTCTTAGCCAATAAAAATTAATTAACAGACACACCTACGTCTTGAAGGAATAAATACCCATGTACTTGAGGAAATCACTCTCTTTTGCTCTCTTTTGCTTTCTTTGCTCATTTGCATTCGCTCAGTGCTCATTTTGGTCTTTGCTCAGTTGTCTACGGGAAGAATTGTTCGAGCACATGTGTTACTGGAAGCGACGTATTCGACGTGGAATCTTACCAGTATTCATTTAAGGAAAGACGAGAAATTTTCTGCTTCCGAGGAAATTTTGGGACATAAAATTATCGGAAACGCCGCAGTTCAGATTTCTTTAGTTTTATAAACCTGAAGAGAATTTATAAAGTAGGTAAAACTGTGCCATCTTGAAGAATCGAGTGTGTGTGGAGTATTTTTTCTAAGACATATCTTTTAGTTTCAGCTTCAACCAGAAGACGCAAGATCCCCAGCAACCCAAAAATAGTTTGGAAGAATGGAACTTCAGCGTTACGACGAAGTGTGTGTTTATCCTAAGTCCTCGCCTGCTGCAGCCATGTATCTTTAAAATGTGAGGCATAATTCAGCCCGGGAGAGAATAACGTCAGAGATGGAGTTTGGTTAAATATTCATTGATCATCTGCCGAGTCCAGAAGCCAAGTCTACTACAGCTAAGATTTTAAATTATACTTTTCTCTTTTCTCTGTTGTAATAATTATGTAGACGTAGTCCTTGCTTGAATATTTAAAGTCATTTCTAATAGTCTTTGTAGTTAGAAATTTCACTCTTCTTTCACTGGTGTTGGTAGATTTGATGTGTGTGAGAGTGTATTTGGGACCTATAATTTGTTCTATGTGAGTGAATGCTTCGTGACATATTCTCACTGTCCCATGTTAAGTCTAGGGAAGTGTTAAAAATATTTGACCCACGCGATAATGATTTTCAATTTATAAATTAATGATGGAATAATTTTTGATTTATCTGGGACAGAATATCGACGTGTTCCGTGAATTTAGGATTTTTCCTTGATGTTTTGTGGTTTACCATAGATCCGAAATAGAATAGAGTCATCTATGATTTCCTTAAACCATAGCCTGCGATGACGCAACCGCGCGCGTATAATAATAATAATAATAATAATTGACATTATTACGGTCTAATAGAATATTTAAAGGTCATGAGTGTAATTATTGCTGTGCTTATAAGTGATTAATGTGTGCTATTTTGAAGTAGATGTGACCTGGAATATTGGTCGTGGCTTGAATGTCCACAGATTTTGCATTTACTGTTATTGGTAATTTTTGAGACTTGTAAATGGATCTTAAGATAGGATTTTATTTGTGTGTCCATTACATGAGTCAATTAAGGAAGAGAGTGTGTTTTTAAACATAATTTCTTCTTGTGCAGCACATGTTGGTCAATAATTTGTGATAATGAGGGATTAAAAATAACGTAATCGTGACTCATAGACCGTATGCGCGAATGTTTATTTATCTGTGACTGTAGGCAGTTCTGTGGAATTTTTAGTGACGATTTCTACTACAAAATTATTCTGGAACATCGTTGTGGAATTTATTTCATTGGAAAAGTGGTAATCCTGTCACAATCACACGTCAGACGTTTGTAATGGTAACCTTTGTCTGATATGGTCATCGAGAGAAGTTCTCATGTTTCAGATAAAATTTAAAAATAAAATTCAAAAGATAGGATTCGATAAATTTATTTAATAATATTAACGTGGACCAAAGCTTGAATGTGAGATGGATGAATGATTGATTTTATTTATAATTGTGATTTCCATGGTTATATTTCGTCATGTTGTGTGTACGCTGAGCGCGTAAAGTTTCGTTTATTTTGTTGTTTTGTGGCGAGCATATTTGGCTCAATTATGAATCTTCAAGTGATTTTATGACGAAATAAGATAGATTAGGATCTTTGCTTTGAGAAAAAATACTTAAGCAAGGATCGCGTCAATGAAATAAGCTCACAGAATGTAAAATGTTTAACGCTATAATGCGAGAATTTTAAGCCTTTATTGTGAGTTGTGCACAACACTAGGACAATTGACGTAAGAATAAGAATCAAATGAGTTAGATACTTGATTTCAAAATAATTTTGTTATATAATTTGAAGCTTAAATAATTAATTGAAATAATATTCAATTAATAGAAGGGAGTTATTGGATTTTTCGTGTGACGTAGAAATTTGACTCACAATTTAAATGAACCGCTAAGTATTGTCAATTTAAATTATAATTCAAGAAAAGGAGAAATAATTCATATTTTGAGATTTTGAGATAGGTTTTTCTCAAATAATAATTTGTTTAATTTCTTAGGACGATTTATTAAGGCTTAATTTCGTCTGTTTACAGAATTCAAATTAATGGAGAATTGCGGAAGAATTCCGGCAGGGAAGAATTATTTAATTTTATTTCAAGATTTTGAAAATATTTCTAGAACCTGGAAAGTGCTAATATTTTATTTAATAAATGTTAAAACCCATTTCTTTCTAGTGTTTTCATTTGTCGTCAGTCCTTAGATTGTCCCTGACCCCTATAATTTAGCGTCGCCTGTAAGCGAACGTTCCGCCTCTGGGAACTTTTGCTTACCGGCTGAGCTGCCCGGCAAAACGGGGGCAATACATACATACATACATACTATAACCTTCCAATGTATGTCAGGATGAGATTGGTGAACACATTGGAAGTTTATGTCGAGAAATAACGTCAATGAAATCTTATGTCCGATTATCACACCTCCAGATGAATTAGAGGGTAGTTGATTTGTCTAATTACGTGAACGGCATCGCTGAATTGAAGATATCAGCGGATTGATAACAAGCTCTAAACCCCGTGGTATCTCGGAAATGTTGAGACAGTTAAACAGCGTGAAACATAGGGCAGGATTAAATGAATAATACGTATTCCTCAAGTAAACTTTCCGAAATGCATGAACGGCAGAATATCTATGACAGAATGTTACTGAGGGCCATGAAATATGTAAATAATAAATTCATATGAGAGGGCCATACCTTGTACATCTAGTCTCGCACGATCCAACGATCGAGATGAAGAAAAGAAACTGTCGATTAATAACCTAAATACGAGGCGGCAATTATTAAATAAGTTCCTTTGCTAGTACAGCTGATTTGTACGAGATCGTCTTGCATTATGTGTCAAATGTTTCCAATTGTCAGAAACATATGGGAGCTAGAAGCTGAGAAGAATTCTGAAAAGCAAACCGTCTGCAATTATTATGTTGTGGTAGAATCTGTTTTGTCTCTGAAGAAGTTGACACTCTCAATCTGCATCTCGGAAAGATCGGAAGCAAGAATTCATAGGGAAAAGATCGTATTGAAAGGAAATATTAGAGAGATATTGGCATATCATAAACATATAATATTGTAAAACAAGATATCTTGTTATTGAATGAAAAAGGCAAGTGTATCATTTGAACTGTAAAAATTGTATTAAGGTGTATAACATTGTTCTAATTGATATCTCTGAGTTTCAGGTAATATGGAACCGTCAGTATTTGATTATTCAGATGAAATGAGAGCACGAATCAACATGAACAACTAAAATAGAGGGACCTCAAAGGATCTGACCAGAAATGTGATGGACAATACTTGATAATGTTATTGAGTGAGAGCTGAACTCGGAAGGTGACACCGTCGTGGAGCAACAACCCAGGATGAGTACTTGAATATCTTATATATTCCGCCACGTAATTGCTTATTGTAGTTGTAGAGTAGTACTTATTTTGTTGTCGATTTGACATGAACAATTTTAACTTGAAAGCGACCGTTATTTGTTGGACATTGCGTTGTAATACTTATGATCGTTACGTCTAGTGTGGTGAGCCAGACTACGTTGTGATAATATGCGATGGTTGTGAAAGATTTCTTTAATATTTGTTAGCAAGGTTTTACGGAAAGATTTTTCGACATGGATGTTATTGGTATCGTAATGATGTTATGGTATTGAACGCTAATTTAACTTGTAGATCAGAATACCTCGGAGGAGCTCGGTATTTTGCGACGTGCGATTCTGTGATCTTCAAAATGTTATGCGCTTGTGTGGAAATACAGTGTTTTGATAATAGAAGTGTGATACTATTGTGGTGATATGGTGTTAATGCGGCAACGTATTTAGTAATTTTACGTAATTGCCTGAATAGATTGTTCTTTAGTATTGTGAATTCGCTGTGCATGACGAGTTGTGTGATGTAATAAGGTGTTAATTACGGTAGGATCTTTGAAAGTATTTACGTGGATAGAGAGATGTGATGATTATAGACGTGTCATTAGGATTGCGAATTTTATAATGATGTTATGTGAAGGTCCTGATGATGGTATTGATGGTAGGAAATATGTTGGTCATGCGTGAATTTTGATGTTGTCGTGATGAATAATTTATTTAGGTACGAGGCCGTATTTTAGAATAATGTTATAGGATGTTGCACTCACGAACACTAGTAGTTGGTCGTCATATTTATCCTATTTAAATACAAGATTGACCAGAGCGCACGATATTAAAGGGATGTTTAGGATCTTCGCGAGATAATCGATAACGTAAAGATGTTGAGGTCATGTCGTAAAGGAAATATGATCTTCTATGGTAAGTAAATCATTTCTTTGCTAGTTGGATTTTGTAGATCATTGAGTTGACGCCTAGTGCTAATGTAGTATTCCAGGTCAAACGTCGCAGTGGTATCCGGAGGCGCAGAATCAACGTAGTTAGACAAGGGTATTGTAGTCGTTGCAATGTCTTTTTGATGTCTTTTATCTAGGTACAGTCACCGATGAATGTACGGGAGGATCGAGTCTGTCTTTTAAATGCATGATTTTGATGGATGTCATATTATGTTACGATCCTGTGTCTTTCAAACATTTCTGTGGCATTTATGGTGATTTTATGAAGTTAAAATAACGGTATTTTTCAAGTTGCTAGATAGACAGATACCGACATATAATGCGGTGATTTTTAAAAAGAGAAATGACGGAATATTGTGAGATATTTGGGTAGAAAATAGCATTCTGAAGTGGATGATTCTTTAATTCCCAGTGATTTATTTTGAAAATGCGAGGTTGATAATTGATTTTCACTGTAAGCCTTCAGCAGAGGGTCACTTTGTCTCTTTTGTTTTTCGATTGACGATGTTATAACTTATTTGTAACAAGAGCCTGAAGTTAGGTGTTTATTTTCAAGTTAACATAATATTCCCTTCTTATATTCGTTTGTGTTGCCGATAATTTGCTATTATTGTAATTGATACTTCTGAAGTTATTTAAAAATCATTAAACGGAGAATCCTTCCATAAATAAAACATTTTACGGAGTTCTCATTTAAAGTAGCGTAGGAACACTAGGTTAGTTATTTAATTTAAGATATGATTAAATGATGGTCAATGTATCTTAACGAATATGCCAATATTCTCGATCTCTTAATACTCTATTGCGGAATATTCACGTAATTTAGGCAGAAATGATGATTACATTCTACGTTAAAACACGATGATAACAGTCCACTTAATTAACCTGTGACCCAACTCGTCGGACTTGCACGTCCCTTGAGTGGAGCCTTCATGGATCTCCGACTGCATTGCTTTGCCGCGGCCTAACCCAACACTGAGATACAGAATTAAGATTTACAAAATGGTCACAGGGATTGCTGTCAGGGCACATATAGTTATTATAATTTTACTTGTCACCCAACTGTGGGGCCAGAGTTGAGTTATTTTATTACCGAACGACTAGAGTCGAATTACTTATCGCTTGGCAGAGGACTTGAGCCGTATACATCATCGTTTAATGCCTATCAGTGGAATTCGTGACGAAGAGAACAGAGTAGAGATTATTTCATTAAAGAAAGGAAAACTTGAAAAGACATTGGTAATCAGAGAACATTGAATCTACAACGTTGTTGGTGAAGGATGTTTGAAATATTTATTTAATCGTGTATTTTATGAGTAATATTGGAAGGATTTGGCCGTTAATCAGTACTACGATTTTACTTAGTTTTATTTTATGACATTATGGAAGGATTTTCCGTAAAGTTTCAGCTCTTGTTAATCGGGATAATGAGTCATTTAACTCGGGTAGCGCGATAGGTTGTTCCGTGTCACTTATTGTTGGATGTCCGTCATATTTCGGGTCAGATCCGGAGAGACCCATACGTTCATTTATTGAATCTAATTCGTGAGGTGCTAGGCAGGTATAGGTGTTGTGGAAACACTGGATAAGGACTAGAGTGAGATTGAGGGTGATATATTCTTGATAAGGAACGATATAGGAAACTACGATGGCGTCTCTTGCTCAAGTAAAACTGTTATTGGAGGAGCTCGCTGGAAAAATGAATAAAATGCAGGAATCGCAAGAGAATACAGAAAAGAGAATTCAGGAAGCGCAAGAAAATACAGAAAAGAAAATTCAGGAGGCACAAGAAAGTACTGAGAAAAGGATTCAAGAAGTACGAGAATCACAAGAAAGTACCGAGAAAAGGATTCAGGAGGTACGTGAGTCGCAAGAGAATACTGAGAAAAAGATTCAGGAGGCACAAGAAAATACCGAGAGGAAAATCCAGGAATCACAGAATACTACTAGAGCAGAAATCCACGAATCGCGGGAGAAAATGCAAGGAACTTTTGACAGAATCACCGATATGGTGCAAGAAAATATGAAGGTGATGCAAGAAGAGATTGTATCGTTAGGATCGAAAGTCGCTGAAGTACAAGGAGAAGTATTAAATTTAAAAGAAGAAGTGAATGCGGCGATGAATGAGAATAAGAGGAATTTTCAAGAAAAATTCGAAGAATTGAAGGATGATTTTAAGTCGAGCATCCAAGAGTTGCGAGTTCAAGTCGACCATGACCTTAAAGAGCTCAAAGAAGAAGTAGATGTGATGCAGGAGAAGATAAAAGAGTCTGATAATAATTGGGATGGAAAACTCAAGAAGGTAACGGATGAAGTCAATATCACCAATGAGAATATACGGAAAGAGATAACCCAAGCAAGAGAACAGATCAATGACAGATTCAATTTGATAACGGAAGAATCTGAAGAGAATAAAGCTTTGATGAATCAGCAAATAAAAGGATTAATAGACGACTTAAATGCTATTCAAAAGGACGTACAGAACCTGAGGATTGAAAACGAAACAAATAGGAATTTGGTATCGTCGTTGAACGACCGACAGACGATAATTGAGGATGGAAGGAAGACTGAAGTAAACAGTCAATTTGAGATACCACAGCTTTGCGTTGATATTAATGACAACGGGACAATTCATACAGGAAATGGAACCCAGATTGTTAACATTATACGCACTTATGAAGATAGGCCTAAGAAATTTAACGGAAATATAGGATCCAGTATGACTCCTCGTGGTTTTCTAAGAGAGATAGAGGAATATTTTAGGGAAGCAAAGGTAACTACGGAGCGTCAGTTAAAGACAGTGGAGAAACACCTAGAGGGTGCACCACTCATTTGGTTTAAGGCTTTTCGCTACGTTTTTGAAGATTATGCAGGCTTTAAACAAGCTTTCTTGGATAAATTCTGGGGGATCGACGTTCAGCAAGGAATCAGACTCGATCTATACTCAAAGAAATATTCTTTAACAGGACCGAGTAGGTTTGCCGAATACTTCACGATGCAATTTCATCGACTGAAGGAGCTCGATTCTCCACCTACAGAGACGGAAATGGTACGAGCAATAATCAAACAGTTTCCTGCGGATATACAGAGATTATTGACGGCGGCAAACATTCAATCAGCCGTGCAAGCGGAGTCGATACTTCGGCAAATTGACAGCACGACAACACATACTAATAGCCGCATAGTAAGACACGTCGATCCGACGGTAAATGTTGTAACACCAGCAGGAGATGAAGGTGTAGAAAGAAACCAGGGATACAACAGTCACAGTTAAGGAGATAGACCTAGGACGAATGAAGGCTACAGAAGAGTGGAACATAGGGATGAGAAGAATGACAAGACGCGTCAGAAGTGGACATCGTTTCGGAACGAAGAGCGGAGATATCCTAGGTATTACAGAAATACAAGGTGGAGTCGGAACAGAGATAAATGGCCGTACCGCAGAAATAAGTATCGAGAAAATTCAAGACAATCAGATATTCGACAGGACGAGGAGATAAACAAGGAAAGAGAGAGGTATCTTAGCGAATTAAGAAAGCAGCAGGAATGCAAACAATGGGAACAAGCGATATTGAATCAAGATATGAACGCTGATTGCGTGGGCGCGACTAGTCTGTTGTATCAGCAAGAACAAAGAAAAGAAAGCGCTGATAAAACGTTAAATCCCGCAGCTACACCATTTGACAAGAATAATCAAGGCAATGACGGGGTGAAAAAAAAAAACTTCGTTTTGGAATCAGTAACCAATAATAGAATTAGTAAGTTAAATCCAAATTATAGGCAACACGAATGGGTCATAGCAGGAATCGAATCGTGGGAATTTGAACCCGAGGAATTGCTGCACGAAGACGGTCGACCAGAAGGAACGAAATTAAAGAGAGGACTACCCGTTATTTACGTCACAATATTGGGTATTCGAGTATTGTCATTATTGGATACTGGAGCAAGTATAAGTATCATCTCCAAGTTATTATTCTCGGAGTTACAAGACAAAGCACACCTGCCTGTAATTCCGATTGCCAACATGAAAATCAAGGGCATAATTCCAGACAAGGTCACGAAATGCAAGATTCAAACTTATTTGCCAATAGAGATTGGAGGAAATTTAATGGAACATCCATTTGTAGTCATGGATAAAATCCAATATAACTTAATTATTGGATCCGATTTTATCAGGGAAAACAACATAGTAATTGATTTAAAGAAAGAAGAAATAAGGATCAGATGTGACGGTGAAAGAGGACAGGACATTACAGCTAGAATAGAAAACAAGGAAACGAGTGAGCTACAGAAAACCATGAACATTTCAATAAATGAAGCTGCACATGTTGCCGAGAAGATAATGGAAAGATACGACACAGAAGATGCTGTATGTGGACAGACAATCGACAGTGGAATAGGAGGAAATCCTGAACAGCAAGGGATAATTGAGAATCTGCTGAAAAGGTATAGCAATGCTTTTAAGAGCCAGCCTGGAGCAATAAAGAACTTTGAGTATAAGTTATTAGTGAAAGATTGGAGGCCGTTTAAGATTAAACCGTATCCAATACCAGATAAATTCATGCCCGAGGCTAGGAAGGTAATACAAGAAATGATTGATAATGGTATAATATCTAAAGCACATACACCATTCGTTAGCCCTCTGGTAGTGGTAAGAAAAAGCAATGGATCGATTCGCGTGTGCATTGATGCGAGACAGGTCAACTCCAAATTAATTCCTGAGTACGATAAAGCCCCAGTAATAAAGGAGATAATAAGAGGATTTCGGAACAAGAGATTTTTCACGATATTAGATTTGACTTCCTCATACTTCCACATAGTTTTGGAGAGTAAATCCAAACTATTTACTGGTTTCATGTTTGATAATCAAACGTATATCTTTGAAAGACTCCCATTCGGCATTTCTAATTCTGCGGCTGCGTTGGTACGAGCTTTAGACAGGAACTTGAAACCGGAAGTAAAAGAATTTATAACCATTTATGTTGATGACATCGTACTGGCGACAGTAACTTTCGAGGAGCATGTAGTCAAGTTGGAACAGCTGCTAAGAAATTTAGATGAGGCTGGATTCAAAATCAATCGGTCCAAGTCAAAGTTCTGCCAATCTGAAATCTTGTTTGTTGGACATGTAATTGATGGAACTGGAATAAGACCAAACCCGGTTAAGATACAGGCCATATGTAACTTTCCGAAGCCCAGAAGGATTAAGCATATCCGACAATTCTTGGGAATGACGAGATTTTTCGCTAGCCACTGTCCAAGGTATACAGAGATATTAGCTCCCCTGCAAGATTTATTGAAGACCAATAATCGTTGGCGATGGAATGAGAGTCATGATCGAGCTTTTGTTAACGCGAAGGAATTACTAGCTAACAGCATAAAGCTCGGATATCCGGACTTTGATCGTGAGTTTATCATTCAATCTGATGCCTCAGCAGTTGGAGTTGGAGCTGTACTGTATCAGGAGAGAAATGGGGAGAATAATATAAACTATTTGGCCTTCGTTAGTAGAAAATTGAGAAACCATGAACTTAAGTATACGACCACTGAGCTTGAGATGTTGGCCATTGTTTACGCATTACAGCAGTGGAGGAAAATCGTGTATGGGTATCCAGTAGTCATTAGGACGGACCATAAAGCGCTAACGTTTGTGTTAAAAACCACATTATCCAGCGAAAGAGTATCACGATGGGCACTTTATGCGCAGCAATTTAATTTAAGAATTGAGTTCTGCCCGGGTAGAAGTAATGTGTTGGCAGACAGTCTAAGCCGAAATCCAACAGAAGAGCCTCTGGAGGTCAATGTGATCGAAGTAACTCAAGAGGATGAAGAATGTTTGGAAAGCCTAAAACGATTGCCGGAGTTGCAACTTGAGGATTCATCTCTGAAAGAGATTATTGAGTATTGTCTAAGAAGGTCAGCTAATGATGGACCCGAAGATCAAATAAATGATTATGTGCTGATGAATAACATCTTGTATAAGTACATAGACAAAGATCGGAAGAAATTAAGAGTGGTGGTGCCACGCAAATTAAGATGTAAACTCATATGGTACATCCATAGAATGATTGGTCATGGTGGACTAGATAAATTAGCGGCTACAATAGGAGAGACTTTCACATGGACTGGGTTCCGGAGAACCATAGGGAGAATAGTAAAAACCTGTGATATATGCCAGAGGGTGAAATACAACTCCGTATTATTGTATCAACCACCGATAGCTGTAATACCAGACCGACCAAGGGAAGTATATGCCATGGACTTGTATGGGAGTTTACCCGTAGGTAAACGTGGAAACCGTTTTGTATTGGTAGTCCTCGATGTGATGTCAAAATATGTGTCACTTCAGCCCATTAGGAAGGCCAACTCTAAGTCCATAATTAGAAGTTTAGAAAGAGTAACGATACCAAAGATGGGTAAACCAAAATGCATAATAACGGACCATGGAACACAGTTTACGTCAAACGAATTTGCGGAAGCTTTAAGAAAAATGAACATTCAACACCGGTTTAGTTCCATAAGGCACCCTGAATCCAATGCAGCTGAGAGGGTCATGAAGGAAATTGCGAAGTATTGTAGAATTTTCTGCCATGAACGTCATTGGACATGGACTTCTTGTTTACCGACAATAGCCGATTGCATAAATTTTACATGGCACGAGTCTATCGGCAATATTCCGAGCATTCTTCACATGAACGAGCAACCAAGACGTCCCTGGAACGAGATCATTGCTAGACCAGTCGAAGAAAGTCCTAGCGTCGAAGAGAACATAAAGCAAGCTCAGGCGTGTATGAAAAGGCAAGCCGAAAAACGTCTCAAGAAGTTAAGGCATAAGAAATTTCGAGAACCTTTGGAGGTTGGAACCTATGTTCTTGTAAGAAAACCAGCCGTGTCTTGTCCTACGGAAAAATTCTATTCCAAGTTTGCACATTTGTACATCGGGCCGTTCAAGGTTATTGAAGCGTTGGGCAATAACGCATATAAAATACAGAGTTTGGAGTCCAACAACATTGCTATTTTCAATGCTTCAAGTCTTAAACAGTACAGTTTCCCGATCGTTGATGAGGAGGAAGTTAATATCATCGTGGAAGACGAAAGAAACGGAGATGCTTGGGATGTTTATTCGCTGACCGACGGATCAGATGATGAATGTTGAAGTCCAGACAAGATTGGAAGGCAGGATATAGTATAACAGTATCTCAAGACCAGAGTTATTTTCGTTCATTTCAGACCTGATAAAAGAAGATTTCATTGAAGAAGAGAATTATGATTAGATCTGGCATGAACATGAAATTTCTCCTTTCATACGAAATTTCATTTTTGAGTAGAGGAGGAATATAACCTTCCAATGTATGTCAGGATGAGATTGGTGAACACATTGGAAGTTTATGTCGAGAAATAACGTCAATGAAATCTTATGTCCGATTATCACACCTCCAGATGAATTAGAGGGTAGTTGATTTGTCTAATTACGTGAACGGCATCGCTGAATTGAAGATATCAGCGGATTGATAACAAGCTCTAAACCCCGTGGTATCTCGGAAATGTTGAGACAGTTAAACAGCGTGAAACATAGGGCAGGATTAAATGAATAATACGTATTCCTCAAGTAAACTTTCCGAAATGCATGAACGGCAGAATATCTATGACAGAATGTTACTGAGGGCCATGAAATATGTAAATAATAAATTCATATGAGAGGGCCATACCTTGTACATCTAGTCTCGCACGATCCAACGATCGAGATGAAGAAAAGAAACTGTCGATTAATAACCTAAATACGAGGCGGCAATTATTAAATAAGTTCCTTTGCTAGTACAGCTGATTTGTACGAGATCGTCTTGCATTATGTGTCAAATGTTTCCAATTGTCAGAAACATATGGGAGCTAGAAGCTGAGAAGAATTCTGAAAAGCAAACCGTCTGCAATTATTATGTTGTGGTAGAATCTGTTTTGTCTCTGAAGAAGTTGACACTCTCAATCTGCATCTCGGAAAGATCGGAAGCAAGAATTCATAGGGAAAAGATCGTATTGAAAGGAAATATTAGAGAGATATTGGCATATCATAAACATATAATATTGTAAAACAAGATATCTTGTTATTGAATGAAAAAGGCAAGTGTATCATTTGAACTGTAAAAATTGTATTAAGGTGTATAACATTGTTCTAATTGATATCTCTGAGTTTCAGGTAATATGGAACCGTCAGTATTTGATTATTCAGATGAAATGAGAGCACGAATCAACATGAACAACTAAAATAGAGGGACCTCAAAGGATCTGACCAGAAATGTGATGGACAATACTTGATAATGTTATTGAGTGAGAGCTGAACTCGGAAGGTGACACCGTCGTGGAGCAACAACCCAGGATGAGTACTTGAATATCTTATATATTCCGCCACGTAATTGCTTATTGTAGTTGTAGAGTAGTACTTATTTTGTTGTCGATTTGACATGAACAATTTTAACTTGAAAGCGACCGTTATTTGTTGGACATTGCGTTGTAATACTTATGATCGTTACGTCTAGTGTGGTGAGCCAGACTACGTTGTGATAATATGCGATGGTTGTGAAAGATTTCTTTAATATTTGTTAGCAAGGTTTTACGGAAAGATTTTTCGACATGGATGTTATTGGTATCGTAATGATGTTATGGTATTGAACGCTAATTTAACTTGTAGATCAGAATACCTCGGAGGAGCTCGGTATTTTGCGACGTGCGATTCTGTGATCTTCAAAATGTTATGCGCTTGTGTGGAAATACAGTGTTTTGATAATAGAAGTGTGATACTATTGTGGTGATATGGTGTTAATGCGGCAACGTATTTAGTAATTTTACGTAATTGCCTGAATAGATTGTTCTTTAGTATTGTGAATTCGCTGTGCATGACGAGTTGTGTGATGTAATAAGGTGTTAATTACGGTAGGATCTTTGAAAGTATTTACGTGGATAGAGAGATGTGATGATTATAGACGTGTCATTAGGATTGCGAATTTTATAATGATGTTATGTGAAGGTCCTGATGATGGTATTGATGGTAGGAAATATGTTGGTCATGCGTGAATTTTGATGTTGTCGTGATGAATAATTTATTTAGGTACGAGGCCGTATTTTAGAATAATGTTATAGGATGTTGCACTCACGAACACTAGTAGTTGGTCGTCATATTTATCCTATTTAAATACAAGATTGACCAGAGCGCACGATATTAAAGGGATGTTTAGGATCTTCGCGAGATAATCGATAACGTAAAGATGTTGAGGTCATGTCGTAAAGGAAATATGATCTTCTATGGTAAGTAAATCATTTCTTTGCTAGTTGGATTTTGTAGATCATTGAGTTGACGCCTAGTGCTAATGTAGTATTCCAGGTCAAACGTCGCAGTGGTATCCGGAGGCGCAGAATCAACGTAGTTAGACAAGGGTATTGTAGTCGTTGCAATGTCTTTTTGATGTCTTTTATCTAGGTACAGTCACCGATGAATGTACGGGAGGATCGAGTCTGTCTTTTAAATGCATGATTTTGATGGATGTCATATTATGTTACGATCCTGTGTCTTTCAAACATTTCTGTGGCATTTATGGTGATTTTATGAAGTTAAAATAACGGTATTTTTCAAGTTGCTAGATAGACAGATACCGACATATAATGCGGTGATTTTTAAAAAGAGAAATGACGGAATATTGTGAGATATTTGGGTAGAAAATAGCATTCTGAAGTGGATGATTCTTTAATTCCCAGTGATTTATTTTGAAAATGCGAGGTTGATAATTGATTTTCACTGTAAGCCTTCAGCAGAGGGTCACTTTGTCTCTTTTGTTTTTCGATTGACGATGTTATAACTTATTTGTAACAAGAGCCTGAAGTTAGGTGTTTATTTTCAAGTTAACATAATATTCCCTTCTTATATTCGTTTGTGTTGCCGATAATTTGCTATTATTGTAATTGATACTTCTGAAGTTATTTAAAAATCATTAAACGGAGAATCCTTCCATAAATAAAACATTTTACGGAGTTCTCATTTAAAGTAGCGTAGGAACACTAGGTTAGTTATTTAATTTAAGATATGATTAAATGATGGTCAATGTATCTTAACGAATATGCCAATATTCTCGATCTCTTAATACTCTATTGCGGAATATTCACGTAATTTAGGCAGAAATGATGATTACATTCTACGTTAAAACACGATGATAACAGTCCACTTAATTAACCTGTGACCCAACTCGTCGGACTTGCACGTCCCTTGAGTGGAGCCTTCATGGATCTCCGACTGCATTGCTTTGCCGCGGCCTAACCCAACACTGAGATACAGAATTAAGATTTACAAAATGGTCACAGGGATTGCTGTCAGGGCACAATACATACATACATACATACATACATACAATTCGTGTATTGGTCTTCAAACAGACTGAAACGTGGAAAAGAAACCGCCAAAATGTCAGCAAATTTTTAAAACACAAACTCCGAATTATGTCGTCAAGCAGATGCTGAATATTTCACTTTCATGAGTTCCACATTTTATACTTCGATGTACACGTATATCAGCAAATATTTATACAAACCTATATGTATACACTTGTGTACTGCCTCTATTTATTAAGAAAATTAGAGAGCATTGCAATTTTTCAATCAGGAAAAACTGTTCTAGAACTAGTAATTGTTGTAACACCATAATTAGAACGACTTGTCGCTGTAAATCGTTTTGAATGGACAGCCTCAGTGGCGTATACTGAGGACTACCAAGGCTATCGGTGAAGCCCAAACCTCACTTGAGAACGATGGAAGTCCAAAGCACATTAACTTATAGTGTAAGCATCTGACACATTTTCAAAACTTGAAAAGAGTGAGAAAAAACGTCGCACATATTTCTGAGGGCTAAGCATCGGAGACTGATATCGCGGTCCAGACTCTCGTCCGTCTCCCCTCTACTCTTCCATAGCGGCTTGCTGCTCTATATTGGATAGGAGCGTGGGCCGGGGGAATAGGTATGCTAGGCTTCGGTCTGTCAGATCGCCACTATTATCAACCATGCGTTACTCATCGTATTTACTTCCTCAACTCATACTTCTGACTTAATCATATAGATAACAGAGTGCTGGAATTTCACTCCCGTTTCCTTCTACATCCTTGTAGGAAGGCAATGCAGGGCTGCTGTTATATGAGCAATATAGTTTTATTTTCATAGAAATAACTGCTAAAATGAAATGCAATCTATCGGGATTTCTTTTGTTGGTTGGAATCGAACCCGTGGTCATGGGTCGGACACCACCACTGATCTCCCGAGGAAGCTAATAAACCAGTGAACGATGGGTACGACCGCTGTAAAATTCAGCATTTGTAATAATATAATAATAATAATAATAATAATAATAATAATAATAATAATAATAATAATAATAATAATGGTGCATGGCATCTGTGTAGGGTTGGTGGTGTCCTAATGAGGATAAAATGAATGGCGAAGACGTCATAAATACCCAGTCCCCAAGCCAGGGGAATTAACAGTATGAGGAGGTTGATTCTGAAAATTGATCCGAGGCCATCGGACCGAAGGCAAGCATTCTATCCATTTAACCACAAAGCCGGACTTTAATTTGCTAAACCTTCGGCTACCATCTCTACTGATCAGGGGTTGAGCATTGGCAGCAACAGAGACCAGGGCAACAGCTTGTGAAGCAGATTTTACAACACAGCAGGCTTCTCCGTTGGCTACTGGCTGCAGCTCAAAACGCTGAAGGCTTGACGTTCACTAAACCTACCATCGAAAAGGGTAACCTAAGACTACTGGTAGCCCACGTCTTGATCCCAGCATAAGCCACTGACAATCAATCAATCAATCAATCAATCAATCAATCAATCAATCAATCAATCAATCAATCAATCAATCAATCAATCAATCAATCAATCAATCAATCCCCACGGATCTACATTTAGAGTAGTCACATCGGTGGCACATCGCCTAGTCTTTTCTTAAATAACTGCAAATAATTTGGGAATTTATTGAACATCTCCCTTGGTAAATTATTCCAATCCCTAACGTCTCTTCCAATAAACGAATATTTTTTGCCCCAGTTTTTCCACTTGAATTCCAATTTTATCTTCATACTTCTCTCCTGCTTTCAAAAACACCACTCAAGCTTATTCGTCTACTTATATCATTTCACTTGAACTCACCACTGACAGCTCGAAACATACCACATAGTCGAGCATCTCGTCTCCTTACTCCCAGGTCTTCCTAGCCCTAAGTTTGTACATTTTCGTAACACTACACCTCTGTTGGAAATCACCCACAACAAATCGTGCTGCTTTCCTTTGAATTATTTCCAGTTCTTGTATCAAGTAGTCCTGCTGAGGACTGACAGAGACTTAGACGCCCTCTCCTTACATCCTTACCACACCCCCTAAATACCCTCATAATCGTGTGGAGAAATCTGTAACCTTTCGCGACAACCTCCTTAATATGATTTCCGCAATATACCTTGCCCTGTATTACTCCTTAGTATCTACAGTAGACAAACATTCAGCAGTAACAACATTAATATTACGAGGAATTACCTCCAGACCAGAGATGAATGCTAGTCCAGATGTGATGCTCGCCATGTCAGTTATTTCTCTTCTACCAGACTTAAAGTTTGTAGGAACTTTAATATACTTCAACTTGCCTTGTGGGTGAGGGCAGTAGAATAACACCCACGACACCAACTGCCTGTCGCCAGAGGCGACTAAAAGGGGCTCCAGGGACTCTTAACTTAGCTGAGCCCTGACATTGCTTGTGCCAGGCTTCTCACTTTCATCTGTCCTACCCGACCTCAATTGATCAACTCTTGTTCATTTCAGACCCCGACGGTATTAGGTCACGAGGCCCAGGGAGTCTTTCAATTTCATGCCCGTAGTGGACTAGTGGACTTTGTCTTTCTTTGGCCGATACCTTCCTTTTTCTCATTTTTGGATCCCTTCTTTTCCCTCCCCCTCTCTGATTAGTGTTATCGGAGGATAACTGCTTAGTTGCACGTCCTCTTAAAACAACATTCACCACCACCGCTGTCACAATAATGGTGCGGCACCACATTCTCTATGCGGTCCGTCCTTAATGTTAGAAGTGGCGGCTGCAATAATATCCTACTTTGAAGGGGGTATGAGAAGTAGCTCCTTCGGGAAGAGCTTTCGCATTACTGGCCATCCGCATGGTCGTTTGCAAGACTACTATTTATTCTCTCTCGACCGCGCGTCAAAATTTCTTTTTTATTTCATTATCTTCTCCATTTTCTACCTTGAAAGCCTTGCAGGCGGCCATGGACCGGGGGTGACAGTGGCTCTTGAGCGGCAGTGGTCTAGCGCCGGGAATGTCTTGGTATGACCGCGACAGAGTAACCAGTGCCGAAAGGAGATATGGGATTGCCTGGTGGGTTTAGGGAGGTTTCTCATAACTTCTCCTTTACGGAGGGGTGGAAGTGGCTGGCAGAAGACTAGCCTTTGCACCTCAAGTTATTCTGTACTCTTGTACTAGGCTATGTTCCTGCGTTAGTACTCGCTTGTCGGTCATTTGTCCAAACAGGTAGGTCACCACGGGCTGTGAGGCGGGGCGGAGCCTCACGGCACCCCCCCCCCCCCTCAAAAAGTCACATACTAGCACAGCCCTCCTCTCTTTATCTCACCTATAAAGGCAAACCTTGTCGAGCTGGGCTGATCGATGACCGTCCGACCAGGCCTCCAGTGATATCCATCTCTTCAGATCGTTGATGAAGCACGAGGATGAACGTCATGACGTGGCTTCAGAAATTGGAAGCAGATTTCTGTGTTGCTAACATCGATGTCTTGACGTAGAGGAACAAGAGCTTGGATAAGAATAGTATGTTGAATAGCAATGTGTACTACTATGTATTATTTTATCTGCCTGTAAAATAAAGTTTCTCCCTGCAAGATCTTGTTTCCTTGTTTTTTCAAGATACATTGTACTTGTAACACATGGTGCCCGTCATCACTGAAAGGTCTGCCTTACAAAGGCTGCACCACTCTTAGTAATAAGCCATACAAAATACATCCTGGGGTGTACAAAATTCTCTGTACTTGCGGCAAGGCATACATTGGCCAAACATTCCGGTTCCATTGGTACTCGTATCAAGGAACATCAACGTAATATCTGTCTCAACCAGGCAGACAAATGAGCAAAAGCTGAGCGCGCCCTATCTATGTCGCGCTCCAAGATGTTCGACTACTACTAACATGTTTTCATTCCTTCCTTGAAAGAAGGAGGTGGGCCCCTTAGACAGTCACGTCGTCTCTCAGACCAGAAGATGCTTGGAGAAAGTGAGGGGGTAGGCGTTCTTTGCCTATACTAGGAACTGTCTCAGCATTCACCTTAGTGCAGGGGAATGGAAAACCACGTAAAACAATTTTCAAAGCAGCCGAAGGTGGGGGACCAGCCCCTCTCTGTCTCCCGAATTCATAGGCGTAGAGCCGTGACCATCCCTTCTCTGCTCAGTTGGCCGGTCGAAGTGCAGAGCTGTCGGACCACGGACCAGCCGTGGCCACTTGTGGGCCCAGACTCACCCTGCATCCGCCGACCAGATGTTCGAACTCTAACCCACAGTAAACACTACAGGTGTGGGATTGGGCCGATGACCTCGATGTTAGGCCCCTTTAAACAACAAGCAAGCAACAGGTGTGGGATTATACGAGAAACTGTGGAAATACGTAAAAATCCTGACAATTTCAACAGGTACACTCTCTGTCACTTAAGTAATACCTGGTTGCCAGCCATTAAGGATTTTTATACGTAGTTCTCTTCCCTGTCCTTTCACTATTATTATTTATTTCCGATTTTTTCAAAATTCGTATTCTCCTCATCACGAGATGGTTCACACTGCGCACATGGAACCATCTAGTGGCGAACGAAAGTACCACTTACTATAGACAACGGTAAAGCATTCTTAAGTTCAAGCACGGCCGACTTGATGCGTCGCTCTAGCTAGCTCCTGAGCGCAGCGAGGGATCTAGTCGGTCGTGGTTCAAGTGATTCAAACCTTCATTCATGTTTAGACAAGTCTTGCTCGCAAACAGACGAGATTATCTTTTGAAGACGCAAAGCAAAGTTCTGTGTGAAGAAAACAAAAGCAAACCAAAAGCTTATTATCGTACCTACATACAAACTGTTATTATCTATGTAATGTCATCATCATTCATTGTGCAAAATATGAATCACCAGTATATTGTATTTCAAGGAATGTGTGCTTTGTGGTTACTTACACTAATGTCTGTATTTCATGTACATCATCCTTTAATTTGTCAGTTTCATTTGTAAATGGTCTGAAGGAATGCAGTTTATCAAGTTTCTATTGACTCAAAGGGAAGTATAGCTGGGCAACCACGCTAGGCAAAATTTGAAAAGTTCCAACAATTCTTAGAATGAATGTATTGTCCAAAGAAATACAAGCACCATAAAGGGCTTGAAAATGAAAGACTCCCCTGGCCACGGAAACCTAACATCATCGGAACAGATAAAGAACAACAGTTGACCAAGGGAGGTCGGATAAGGAATATGAAAGCGAGTAGCCTGACACAAATAACTGGAAGCAATGTCAGGCTAAAAATGCTTCAAAAATGAAAGCCTCTGGGACCCCTTTTAGTCTCCTTTTACGGCAGGCTAGACGTGCCGTGAGTGTATTCTACCGGTCCCACCCACAGGGGGCTAGTAACATTATTATTGCTAT
The DNA here is from genome assembly GCF_040414725.1 of Anabrus simplex. Classification (NCBI taxonomy): domain Eukaryota; kingdom Metazoa; phylum Arthropoda; class Insecta; order Orthoptera; family Tettigoniidae; genus Anabrus; species Anabrus simplex. The sequence continues at coordinate 1,029,924,258 of NC_090265.1, read as the reverse complement.
TATTATTTCTGTCCTATTACTAAATTCATTAGTCAGCCCGTACTGTAGTTAGATCTAGTTTTACGACTAAATATCCTTCCAGACTCCAACGCTGTATGGTGGGACGTCATCAGTATAATGTGTTACTGTGGTAGATGGTAGTGTAATGTGTTTAGTGCATATGAAGATGATAATAATAATAATAATAATAATAATAATAATACCAAGGGTTTCCCGGCAATTTAGACTACGCGCCTTCTCTAAGGCCATCTATGCCAACGGATTTGAACTTGTAAACTCCCAAAGAATTTCGTCTTCTACAGTTAGATGGCTCTAACATCGTTTAGCTAGCTCACTCTCACGCAATAAAAACGAACCTAGAACTTAGGAAATTTCATTTTTGTCATTAGTAAACCCTTTTCTGAAGACTGTTTTTTTTAAATGTACCGAAGTTGTCAACACTTCAGCTGTTTCCTCCTCTACTGTAATCTAACTATCAGATGCTTGTAGATATGTTCTCTAGCCAATCAAAACCCGAGTTGTGTACAGGAATCCAGCCTATCAGCAAAGTATACTTCAATTTAATCGGGAAGCTTCCCCTTACAGAACTGCATAAGCAGGGCACTTTAGGGCCGTCTTGTCTGAATTGCTCCAGTGTCTGGGAGTGTGACTTGACGGAGGCCTAGGAGGCAGGGCCGCGGCCTGCTTGAAGAATATCCAGCGATACAAAGTAATGGCAGAATTTTCGTAAACATGTAGTTTAAATGTGGGATTTTCGGAGAAGTCTGAGGATTCTGTTTCTATTACCTATCGGGAAATATGTAATGTAAGGGAAAGAAGAGTGGTGACCCTCTGCCGTCTCCCATTCAACCTTGCAATTGGGTGAATAAATTTTTCAAACCCTAAATTGTGTAAATCTCGTCTTGGCTTTAAAGGTTTCTCCTTTAGTCACCCTCTTTTAGTATGGGATTAACCTCTGTATCTTTGGCCGTAAGCCCACTTAGGTTTTTAGTAATTTCTATAAGGAGTGTTGGAGTTTCGCCTCCTTGCCTTTTGTTAATGGCCAGTTATGTGCAACCTTTTCTCCTTTACTCTTAAGGCCATGTAGTATGGGTAATTGTGCCCCTGTTTATCCTGTATTATCCATAAGACAACTGTTCTTCGTTGCAGCTCAAAACGCTTAAAAGGCTTGACATTCACTAAACCAACCATCGCAAAGGGGTAACCTAAGTCTAGTGGTAGCCCACGTCTTGGACTCAGCATACGCCACTGGACAGCCTGCAATCATTAAAAGATGCGCACATCCTCCTGTCAGCATATGTTGTTTAATATCTCATTACTAGAGTCCTGCACGGATGCGGATATCCGTGGATTTTTACAAAATGTATGACAGTTCGGATAGTTTTGCTGATAATTTATAAATACAATTAAGTTTATTGATTTTCACTCAAGCAACCTCTTATTTATGCTTGTGGTTAGGCGACTCTTCATATTGATATAGGATGATGGTGATATATAAAGAGCCTTGAGTTCATAAAGCCGTAAATCTAACCTAAGCCTAACTGACTCCTGCTCGCAATTAGTGGAAGGGAGGAGCACAGGTTCCAAAAGAGAACCGCTCAATATGTCAGTAGTTGTCGCAAGAGGCAATCCCTCATAAACCTGTGACTGTTGAGGGTCAGGCCTGTTGAAGTATGTTAATACTTTTATCCGTTTCAATGCTTTCGGTGTAATTAGTTCAATATTTACAATATCCGCGGGTGCCGGTACGGGTGAAGGAAGTGTGGATGCGGAGCGGATGCGGGGCGGATGCGGAGCGGGTGCTGATAATATTTTGTATATCCGTGCGGGGCTGTACTCATTACCCAGTATCTAAATATCTGGAATGTTTTAGAACATCCCCAACCCCAGGAGAAGTAATCAACAGGAACTATTAAGTACCAAACATGTACGATTCATAAATTTAATAAAGTTTAGTCATAAAGACAGTATTATAGTTACAGTCTTAAAGGTGATAAATGTACAAGTATTATTTCTCATATCCTTCACAGAGTCGCCTTGGACTTGTCTTACATCGAGACCAGTTTAAGATTCTCTTCACCCTAGGTAGTGGCGGTGGTGATGATTACTATTTTAAGAGGAAGTGTAACTGGGCAAACTTCCCCTCTTAACACTTATCAGACGGGAAAAGGAAGAGGTCCGAACTTCGAAAAATGAAGGTATCGGAAAAGGAAAGGAAAGTGCCGCAAAGAGTGTGACAATTAAAGATTCCGTGGGCCTTGCAGACCTAATGCCATCAGGGTAGGAAGAAAACAAATGTTGATCAAGAAAGATCAGATAGGAAAGATGCTAGCGAGGAGCCTGGTACAAATAAGTGGAGGCAATGCGAGACTCAGGAAGGAAGTGCTATAGTTGCCAGCCAGCGCTCCCAAGACGAGAGTCTAACTATTTGGTTTACATCATACCTACACAGCGAGATCATACAACGGGACTGAAAAAAATATGAAATGGCGTATGGCTTTTAGTGCCAGGAGTGTCCGAGGACAAGTTCGGCTCGCCAGGTCCAGGTCTTTTGATGTGACTTCCGTAGGCGACCTGCGCGTCGTGATGAGGATGAAATGATGATAAAGACGACACATACACACAGTCCCCCTAGCGAAATTGACGAATTATGGTTAAAATTCCCTACCACGCCGGGAATCGAACCCGGGACTCCGGTGACCAAAGGCCAGCACGCTAACCATTTAGCCATGGAGACGGACACAGCCAGATTAATAGATCTGTAACCTTTATTTACAAGCTCGTTAATATGATGGAGACATAACACCTAGGCACTTACAGTGATCTCCCAGAGGTACTTTCACTCCACCAACACAGTAGTTAAGACTGAGAGGACTTTTCCTTTAAGATAAATTTACAGCCTGATGTTTTATCCCGTTTACCATATTACCGTTGTCTGCTGTCCACCTTAGAACATTGTCGAGATCCCTCACAATCCTGTCAGTCATAAATATGTGAATTAATGATCTGGTGTTTGTTACAGGCCGGCCCCGTGGTGTAGGGGTAGCGTGCCTGCCTCTTACCCGGAGGCCCCGGCTTCGATTCCCGGCCAGGTCAGGGATTTTTACCTAGACCTGAGGGCTGGTTCGAGGTCCACTCAGCCTACGTGATTAGAATTGAGGAGCTATCTGACGGTGAGATGGCGGCCCCGGTCTAGAAAGCCAAGAATAACGGCCGAGAGGATTCGCCGTGCTGACCACACGACACCTCGTAATCTGCAGGCCTTCGGGCTGAGCAGCGGTCGCTTGGTAGGCCAAGGCCCTTCAAGGGCTGTAGTGCGATGGGGTTTGGTTTGGTTTGGGGTGTTTGTTACAGCCACTTCCGAAATGCAGCTTTCTCAGTTTCCCTAATCCACTGCTCATTGAGTTTTTGCCCCTCCAAATGGCTGATTTAATTGCTTTTAGGACTAACTTAATGCTACCATGGTTTTAGCCGTGTAGCGTTTAGCTTGCATTCGGGAGATAGTGAGATCCAATCCCACTACCGGCAGCCGTGAAGATAGTTTTCCGTGGTTACTATTTTTCACACCAGCAAAAATTCTCGGAATGTGCCTTGATTAACGCTATGATCACTCTCTTTTCAGTTCCAAAGTTGCCAAAATCCTGTTCGAATTCGTGCGACTTTGAATCACTAGCACAGAAAAATTCCCCCTTCCAGTAAAAATATCACGAACTGTTTAAGAGAATAGCTCTACCTTCTGCTCCGGTTAGGAACATCGATAATATGTGACATTAGTTTAGCAAACGTTTGTCGCTCGGTAAAATGAACAGTGCTCTCTGCTTGCATATGGAAGAGGAAGAACATTATAATCAGCGATGAGTCCTCCATAACATGGCAGCAAGCCAGGAACACGATGTTCTGTCTTAATGGCTAGCGGGTTGTTCCTATTACCGGACCAGCTCTAATTAATTAAAATGTGGCTAATCGTTTCTCGCTGTGCGGTTTGAACTCTGAAAATACACCTGATGGGTTTTATCGGACCTCTCCCAGAGCTTCAGGATTATTTTACAGCATAACACTGTGATAGGGGCAATGGTTTTAATTGGATGATCAGGTCAGTTTTACACACCCAGCTCGGCAGCTCTAAGAATAACACACACTCACGAAATGACGTAGGATTGGACGTTCTCATTTCTAAAGTTTCTACTGTAGAATCCATTTCTGAACGGATAATTTTCAAATATTCAATAATTAAAATGTTATTAAACACCAAATGTGTCGTCAGAGATATTTTGCGTACCAATGTCGTACGACATGGAGTGCAGAGTGGATCTTTATCCGACTACCTCTGCTGGATTTGAACCCAGTGATCCACAGAGGAATCGAATCCATCGGGAGTCGAAACCTAACCATCTGGATGGAAAACCTTCCTCTAAGTCATTGCACTTATAATGACTCCGATTCTGTATGTAATAATAAAAATGTAATAATAATAATAATAATAATAATAACACCGGGTGAGTTGGCCGTGCGATTGGGGGCACGCAGCTGTGAATTTGCATCCGGGAGATAGTGGGTTCGAACCCCACTGTCAGCAGCCCTGAAGATGGTTTTCCTTGGTTTCCCATAATTAAGGCCACGGCCGTTTCCTTCCCACTCCTAGACCCTTCCTTTCCCATCGTCGCCATAAGACCTATCTGTGTCGGTGCGACGTAAAGCAACTTGTAAAAAAAATACTAATAATAATAATAATAATAATGAAAGTAATAATAATCACCACCATCATCATCATCATCTCTTGATATGAAATTATTTGGGTGTCAATGCTGTCATTTCATTCTGCTAATGTGAAGCTCATGAATATAACATTCACAACTCTATGCAGTTAAACAAGACACGGTGTACGCAAGGCGAATTACAAATGAAAGGGTAGAATCTTGCTTTCAAAATTTATCTTTCCCATACTGTTACCTAGAAACACTACTGACTTCCTTCCTGCTTGATATACGCAAAGAAAAATGAGGTATGATGGCAGAGGGGCATAATCTCTGGCTTCTCACCAAGATGGCCACGGTTCGAATGATGTCAAATGCATGTGTGTTATTTAAAATGAAAAGTCACCTCCTTATAGTTCGGATTCCGCGTAAAACTGGAGGTCCAGTGACCAGGATTACGATATCAACAGCCACGTAAAAACTACAGGCTCCCTCGCTACACACACACAAATGTTACCAAGACTTTACTTTTACGTGACTCTTGACAACATCATCGCAGCCACGAGACCTCCAGAATATCAAAGATAGAATCGCATGGGAGGACATATTACATGTACTAACGACGTTCTCCGTGTAGATGGGTGGCTTCCCCTGCCTGTCACAAGTAATGGTGTAAAATTTTGAAATACTCAAGGTACGTGTAAATTTGTGTGTGCCGGTGCTGTAATGTTAAGCTCAACCTGTAGTATTGTTAGCCGTAGTGTTAAGCACTGGTAATGTTTAAGTTGTGTGTGTATTTCTATATGATAATGCTGGATTTAGAATGTTAAACTAGTAGTATTTCTTGTAATATTTCAGTTCCATGGAATTGCTTGTTGTACTCTTCTTTTTGTTGTTGGGTAGTTATATTTTCACACTACCTTTTTTTACAATTTGTTTTACGTCACACCGACATAGATGGGTCTTAAAGCCTAGGAGTGTAAAGGAAGCGGGCACCTTAATTAAGGTACAGCCCCAGCATTTGTCTGGTGTGAAAATGGGAAACCACGGATAACCCATCTTCTCGGCTGCCGACAGTGGGGTTCGAACCCACTATCTCCCGGAGGCAAGCTCACAACTGCCCGTCCCTAACCGCACGGCCAATTCGCCTGGTTTTCACACTACTCTAAGTGACCATTGCCACCGGGATATTTCCTAATTGCGATGTATTTGTTAATAATAATAATAATAATAATAATAATAATAATAATAATAATAATAATAATAATAATAATAATAATAATAATAATAATAATAATAATAAGAGGGGCAACACCCAGTAGCTCTCAAGTTGGGAACCACGTGTCGCCTACCTGAGTCTGGTGTTGCTTCAACTTACTTGTGCCAGGCTCCTCAATTTCACCTATCCTATCCTATCTCTCTTGGTCAACTCTTGTTCTCTTCTAATCCAGATATTAGGTTTTCGAGGCCTTTGTGTCTTTCATTTTCTTCGCTTTCTTTTGCTCATATCTTCATTCTTCGAAGGAACGAACTTCTTTCACTTTCCTTCCTGTTTACTGTTAAGAGAGAATGGTTGCACTTCCTCTTAGAACAATAATCACCACTTCCACTATCAACAATACTGTTATTTGTCAAACTGATTTCAGCTACCTGGAGGGTAATGAATCTTTCTATACTAAAATGTCCACCGACATCGAAAGGCATCCAAATCACATTCAGACGCAAAGGAAGCTAATTGGACTGCTACTTATCCTCCACTAGCTACCCGCGCCGGCTTCGCACGGGAGCAGTTATGAATTGAAGGTAAAAAGTTACTTTCAGCCAAGGACTTGTCGTTTTTCCTGCAGTAATGAACACGAAGACTTCGTTTTGATGTAACACGTGAAAGGGACACGTGAAGCTGTCCATAATGAAAATCCCCTTCAGGCAAGCAACTCAATGTTGAAAGGTTAGCGTACTGGCCTTTGATCACAGGGGTCCCGGGTTTGATTCCCGGCAGGGCAGAGAATTTTAACGATAATTGGTTAATTTCGCTGGCACGGGGGCTGCGTGCATCTGTCGTCTTCGTCATCACTTCATCCTCATCACACGCGCAGGTCGCCCATGGGAGTCAAATCAAAAGACCTGCATCTTGCGAGCCGAACTTGTACTCGGACACTCCTGGTACTAAAAGTCATACGCCATTTCATTTTTTTCAATGGTGAAAACATTCTAGGGATATGAGCTACAAATTTTAGGTTCTATAAATAAAATAAATAAAGTATGAGAACATATTATTTATTTATTCCTAAAAATTACAATATACCGAGCTCGACAGCTGCAGTCGCTTAAGTGCGGCCAGTATCCAGTATTCGGGAGATAGTGGTTTCGAACCCCACTGTCGGCAGCCCTGAAAATGGTTTTCCGTGGTTTCCGATTTTCACACCAGGCAAATGCTGGGGCTGTACCTTGATTAAGGCCACGACCAATTCCTTCCCACTCCTAGCCCTTTCCTGTCCTGTCGTCGCCATAAGACCTATCTGTGTCGGTGCGACGTGAAGCAAAAAAAAAAACGAGTAAAGAAACGAGCGATTTTAGGCAGTTTATCCGTAACTGCATTTAGGTCGGGAGTGATTTTCGAAGTTTGCCTTTTTAGTTTGATAGATCTATCCAAGACTCACAATTTGAAACCCTTTCGGGCTCTTTAATTCTACAACTTTCGGCATAATTGAGGAAATTGTTTAATTGTACGTAGTACGGAGATCCCTACTTTGCCTGTTAAGAAATGTTTTCAACATTGAAACATACTCCACGGACATCAATTCCAGCCACGCTAAGTGTCTGACCCTGTGCATTGTCTATTTTCATGTCAAAGCAGACACTTACCTGGAATTGTACTCGTTTGAAATCAAAAGGCAAATCTGAAGGAATCATAGGGATTATCTGCATTAAGACCTCTTCTCCTGTGTGACAACCAGTTAAATTAGTACAGTACCGGTCAAATGTTTAGGACCACATAAGAAAATCACGAAATGTCATCTAGAACCTAAAATTGTGCCACTAGTCCTCTATAATTTTCTTTCTGATCTCTCACATCTAATAGGATATATGTCGCTTGATTTCATTGAGTTACTCCAAATACTGTGGAAGTTACGAATTTTTAACTCTTGGAAGGTCACACCAAAAAATCAAACATTTTGGTAATATAATGTATTGTACACTCTAATTGGCTGAAAGTAACACCAACACGATTTTTCTATAGACTTAGGGATAGGTGGGGGCCATTTTAGTATAAATATAAAAATTCTGAAAATATGCGGCACCGGTTTTTTTGCGTGGTTTTTTTTGAACCAGGGCCACAATTGTTGATTTTTCTTTGCCTTTGTCATGTAAGGCCTAAGGTCTCATGGCGAGCTATCGGCGTCAAACTTATCTGCTCTGATAGATCCACTTTTACTCTGCGGATGGCATCCAAGAACACATTTCTGATGATGATAGCTGACACTGAGACCTATGACAAGAACAAGGAAAAATTGACTATTTTAGCAATAGTTTGAAAAGAAAATAAAGGAACACAAATGGGTGCCGCATGTTTTCGTAATTTGTATATTTATACTAAAATGACCCCTAACTATTGCTAAGTCTCTACAAGAATCTTGGTGGTGATACTTGAAACATATTAGAGGATACAGTACATAATATTTCCAAAAATGTTGACTTTCTGATGTGACCTTCCAACAGTTAAAATTATATAACTTATTCAAAACTTGGCGTAAATCACTGAAATCAGGCGATGTATATCATATTAGATGCAAGAGCTCAGGGAAAAAAATACAGAGGTGTAGTAGCAAAATTGTAGGTCCTAGATGGAACTTCATGATTTTTTAATATGGTCCTAAACTTTTGACCGGTACTGTAGCTTCAATCGAACACTTTTTCAAAATGTTCACTACCAATCGCATCACATTGCGTAAATAATTTCGTGTGGCCCAGTGCAGCCCTTGTAAGGCAGACCCTCCGATGAGGGTGGGTAGTATCTGCCATGTGTAGGTAACTGCGTGTTATTGTGGTGGACTATAGTGTTATGTGTGGTGTGTGAGTTGCAGAGATTTTGGAGACAGCACAAACACCCAGTCCCAGAGCCAATGTAATTAACAAATGAAGGTTAAAATCCCCGACCCGGCCGGGAATCGAACCCGGGACCCTCTGAACTGAAGGCTAGTACGCTGACCATTCAGCCAACGAGTCGGACATCACATTGCATAACTTTCGTGGGTGTAGACAGCGTAACAATGTAGTGGGCAGCACCACTTTCAAAGTCAGCTTTCCTTTTCTCTGTCCAGCGACATTCGAGAATCCCTTTGTTGGTCAGCTTCTCTGTTACGTGATGAACGCATTTCTTCGAATGCAGTGTGCTACGACTGGATTTCGCTTTCCGTCTTGGCACGACGGGTTATCATAGATTTTATGCAGATAATGAAAAACCACTTGAAAACTATGTTGTATCGTTCAACGAATGCTGGCCGAAGCCATTGATAGCCCACGCGCTGGCTTGTACTGTAATGTACTCAGTCGCTCTGAAGCTGGTCATTTACATTTCCATATTTCTGAACGGAGATTGACCGAAAAAATGGAAACGAGGAAGTATAGATGAAAACAAAATTCTGTAAATTACATTTTAATCTACATTAGTTACTTGGGGGAAAACAATTTGTTTTCATAACGATTAAGTAATGAATTTAAAAAACTGTTTTCTTAACGTTTCTTTTTTATGGCGACAATGAGATAGGAGTGGAAAAGAAGCGGCCGTTGCCTTGTGAAAATGGGAAACACGGAAAACCATCTTCAGGGCTCCCTACAGTGGGGTTCGAGCCCAATACCTCCAGAACGTAACTCACAGCTACGCGATCCTAACCGCACGGCCAACTCACTCGGTTATAAAAACAGTTATAGTGGAGTATGTGTTAAAGTGTTCGTTGTTATTTTTCCCTACGAATGTTTCCCTAGGCAAGTTCTCCCAAAACCTTTTCATCCAGAGCCTTTTTTCCTTTCATCAATGTTACCCAAAATAACATTTTCTTAATAACATTTTTACCTGTTACCTATCCATCCAGTAACAATCATATACATTATTTTCACTGAAATTTATTACCAAATATAAAAAGTTTTCACATACAGCATAGATATTATGTTTCCTATTGTGAAATGCTGACCCAGAGTCCTCATATAAGGGGCATTCAGAAAGAAACGAACCGGAGGCTATAAAATGAAAACCTGTACCGTTATTTCAAAAGTATTGCCCAGCACTGTTGAAGCACTTGTCCCACTGCGACACAAGGCGGTGAATGGCCGTCTCGTAAAATTCCTGGGGCTGCGTTGTGAACCAGTTCCAAACGTACTGCTTGACTTTGGTGTCCGAGGTAAATCGTTTGCCTCTCAGAGCCTTCTTTAGCTCACATTGGATTTTTTGTGTGGTAACGACCCTGCAAGTTTTCACTGAAGTCTTTGTCGTTTTGACTCGGGATCGAAGTGATGACACCATGTCTCGTCTCCAGCGACCAGTCGTGACGGGAACTCATTCCCTTCCTTGGCACAGCGCAGCAGATGTTCAAGAGAGACGTCCATTCGAGATGCTTCCTGTGCTAGTTGAATACCGTGAGACACCCACTGAGCGCACTTATAGCGAAATTTCAATCTATCCTTAATGACGTGAACACTTCTGACCTCTACGGCAATGGCTGCTACCGTAACTCGCCGGTCTTGCATAATGAGGCCACCCACCTGCTGGACAATGGCATCGGTAATGCGGTGTGGTGTTCCAGACCGTGCATCATCGGCAAACGACATCCGTCCTTCCCTGAATCGCTTGTGCCACGCCTTGACATTTGCACCAGACATGCAGTGTTCTCCATACACTTGTGCCATTCTTCGATGAATTTTCGTTCCCTTCACACCTTCTGCTGTCAGCAAACGATCTACACCCATTTGCTCTTCTTTATACGCCTCCATTTCACTGTTGTCATCACGACTGTTTGCAGTGGACGATCAACGGATGTGCGTGCTCGCTCTGTCGTCACGTAGTGTGCACCCATGTCCCTCCAGCGGCGAGTTTAGGACCCCAGCGCTCTTATAGGGACCGCACTTCCTTCCACCGAGCTCGATAGCTGCAGTCGCTTAAGTGCGGCCAGTATCCAGTATTCGGGAGGTAGTGGGTTCGAAACCCATTGTTGGCAGCCCTGAAGATGGTTTTCCGTGGTTTCCCCATTTTCACACCAGGCAAAAGCTGGGGCTGTACCTTAATTAAGGCCACGGACGCTTCCTTCCCAGTCCTAGCCCTTTCCTGTCCCATCGTCGCCACAAGACCTATCTGTGTCGATGCGACGTAAAGCCAATAGCACCTCCTTCCGCAGGCAATTGTATTACGATCCATTTGCGGTTTTAATTTTATAGCCTCCGGTTTGTTTCTTTTAGAATGGCCTCCATATATTCTAAAATCCTTTCTTCCTCCTTAAAAGTGGTGTAATCCATAACAATTAAACTTTCAATGTTTTTTTTTTTCTATATCGATCGGGTACTTTCCTTAAATGACTCATTGCTTTCACTTCAGGTAATTGATCTCCCCTAAATTCACATCTAATAGTTCTTTTTAAGTTTTTTCCGCTTTGGTAAATAACACAATACGGGATACAAATTTCGGCAATTCGGTTCGAATCAATTGTGATGAGTTCTCCTCGGGATGTTCCTTGGCTCTTCACTTTATAATAAGTTAGTTGTACCTGACCTTCCTCCTCATTGGGAGCATGACAATGTATTCCTTCTTTCACTACATTTATTGTTTCTCCAGATCCTGTGATTATGGCAGTTGTTTTGCATTCTGGTTTCTTATTACCCGTCCAATACAACTTCTCTCCTCTGGAATCTCGCCTGTGATACATGTGCTATTCTAAATGAGTATTTTTGCCACCGCGAGATGATGTTATACCTAATCTGTGGTTCGTTTGACAAACCACTTGAATATTTTGCACTATCTCCATGGAAACAAACGCGATTGCTGTTATGTACAACAATTTTCGAGTGAAATAAAATCAGAACTGTGCTAGGGAAAAAAGTCTAGGGAGAAAACATTTTAAGGAAAAAGTGCTAGGGAGAAATATACGGGAATGGTGATAAAGATAGATAATTATATGCTGTCCCGAACATTTTTGTAGAACTTATTATTCTCAACAATACTTAACCTTTTAGTATAAATGTACATTTAATGGTTTGGCCAGCGTAAGCTAAAATTACGCATGAACGGCCGCTTTTTCTTCGACTTGCTTCACTTAAATCGTTACTGTAACAAAAAGAACCATTTTTGCGTTAAAGATAAATATATGCTGTTGCGGACTTTTCTTTAGGAAGTTTTATGTTGAACAATTCTTACCCACATAGTATATACAGTATGTACCTCTTTCGGGTTAACTAAATCTAAAAAGCTAAAAGAGCCGCGCGAATGGCCATTTTTTCTTCGACTTGCTTCACTGAAATCCTTACTCCTCGGCCTCTTTGGTCATAGATGAATGTTTCTAAACATAAAACTTTCTCTAGAAATGCTTAACAAAATGGTGAAAACCGCATAAAAATTCATCGAGTAGTTCTTCAGACTGGCCATCACAGACAGACTTACTAATTAGAGATAACAACATCAGAACAAAGCATTTGAATTACTGTTGATGAATTTCACAGCAGCTGTGTTTCTAACATAAAAACAGTAGGTTGGATAAAAACGAAATCGCCACCTGTAGCACGAATTTTAGTACTTATACTGTTCTTGAAGAAATAGTAGACGGCCTGTCCGGGTGCAGTCGTCAGAATGACGCCAGCTTACTCAGCTTGGCGTCGTGTGCCGTTTATGGGTGCTTCGTTACAGCTTAATTAGCCATTAAAAGTGGGCGTCAAATTTATTTGCTTATTCCTTTTAACAAGGTCCACAAATTCACCGACTGGGAAGTGCCAAACGAAACTTTTAGTTGAGCATACACTGCAACAGTGCATGCTTCGCATCGGGAACTAAAATAAGCTATTTGTTTTACGTCGCTCCGAAACAGTTAAGTCTTATGGCGACGATGGAACAGGAAAGGCCTATGATTGAGAAGGAAGCGGCCGTGGCCTTAATTAAGGTACAGCCCCAGCATTTGCCTGGTGTGAAAATCTGAAACCACGGAAAACCATCTTCAGGGCTGCCGACAGTGGGATTCGAATCCACTATCTCCCGGATACGAGCTCACAGCTGCGCGCTCCTAACCGCACGGCCGACTCGCCCGGTGAACTAAAATAAGAGCATATGTGTAACAAATGATTCCGTCCATATACAGACCAGCGTAGGCCTATATATTTCCAACTCTCACTTCGATATATCATTTCACCAAGACCTCGTTTTCGATCTGCTGATAATGAAAGCAGCCTACATCACATAGGTAAAATTCACGCGTATCACCGCGCTATATAACATGTACCAATCACCCTTGGTCAAGTCAAAATAATTGAAGACGTACCTGGTTCAGCAATCTCTTACATATTTTGATACGAGGACAATCTATATTAATGAAAGCTCTTACTAAATGTCAGGTTCGATTACTTGCCAGTTCAGGGATTTTAATGAGCGCTGGGACGAGATTCATTCAGCCCCGCGAGAACAAATGAGGAGCTATCTGGCATGAGAGGCAGAAGACCAGGTAAAGAAAGCCAAACAATACAGATAAGGTTGCCGACACGCTGACGAAGTGGAAATCCAGTGTCTGCAGGCCATCTGGCTTGACAGCAGCCACCTGTTCAGGCCAAAGCTCTAGTGGGCTGTGACTCCATAGGTTTGTTCGTTCGTTCGTTTGTTTGTTTGTTTGTTTGTTTGTTTGTTTGTTTGTTTGTTTGTTTGTTTGTTTGTTTGTTTGTTTGTTTGTTTGTTTGTTTGTTTGTTTGTTTGTTTGATTGTTTGTTGGCTAGGAACTATATTTCTATTTTATTTTCCCTATCCTGAGCTCGAGGCACTGATGATTTTTACTCTATGAGCTACACACAAAAAAGCTAGTGAGATTATTACTTTTGGTCAGATTTTTGCCAGACCTTTGAAGTGTGTGTGTATAAATAGATTCGGCACTCCATGTCCTGTGCCAGATACGCAATTTAGGCTACACTATAAAATTAATTAATTGGTACTAATGGATCACCCAGTAAAGGTGTAGTGTCCCATCCATCTTGTAGAGTAAAACAAAAAGTCGAAAGTGGCCCATAGACAGCCAAGGAGGCGTTAAATAGAAATTCCTGCACACAGTACCCGAGACCATGCAATTATTATTTAAATAATATTTTTATTTTATTTAATTGCTAGTTGCTTTACGTCGCACCGACAGAGGTCTTATGGCGACGATGGGACAGGAAAGGGCTAGGATTGGGAAGGAAGCGGCCGTGGCCTTAATTAAGGTACAGCCCCAGCATTTGCCTGGTGTGAAAATGGGAAACCACGGAAACCATTTTCAGGGCTGCCGGCAGTGGGGTTCGAACCTACTATCTCCCGAATACTGGATACTGGCCGCACTTAAGCGACTGTAGCTATCGAGCTCGGTATTTAATAATAATAATAATAATAATAATAATAATAATAATAATAATAATAATAATAATAATAATAATAATAATAATAATTCCGCCTCTGTGGTGTACAGTAGTAGTTAGTGTAATTAGTTGCCACCCCCAGTGGACCGACATCCATTTCTATTTTATTCTCCCTACGCTGAGCTCGGGGCACTGATGATTTCGATTCCCGGCTCTGCCACAATATTTTAAAAGTGGTACGAGGGCTGGAACGTGGTCCACTCAGCTTCGTGAGCTCAACTGACTAGAGGGGGTTTCGATTTCCTCCTCAGCCACCCTCGAAGTGGTTTTCCGTGGTTTCCCACTTCACTTCTAGGCAAAAGCCGGGATGGTACACTTAACTTGAGGCCATGGCCGCTTCCCTCCCTCTTCCTTATCTATCCTTTCCGATCTTCCCATAACCCCCCCCCCCACAGGGACCCTGTTCAGCTTAGCAGGTGAGGCCGTCTGGGTGAGGTACTGGTCCCCCTCCCCGGTTGTATCCCCAAACCCAAACTCCAACACGTACCCTTGAGGCGGTTGAGATGGGATCCTTCGCTGAGTGCGAGGGAAAACCCAAACCAGGAGGGCAAACGTATTTTAATAATAATAATAATAATCTTCTACCGCTTTTCCCACAATTTGCAAGTCGTGGGTGTGACCTGTATCACATACGTAGATTTGGCCCGATGCCCTCATGGCGCCAACTCTATCTGGAGGGATGTAATCACTATTGTATGATTCTGCGGTGGTTGGTAGTCTGGTATGTTGTCTGAATAAAAAGAGATGCGTTTTTGGAACAAACACAAACAACCAGTCCCCACGAGCCAGAAGAATTAATCGCACGCGATTAAAATCCCCGTTCTGGCCGGGAATCGAACATGGGACCCTCTGAGTCGAAAGCCTGAACGCTGACCATTCAGCCAAGGAGTTGAACAATAATAATATGGCCTCAGCTACAATCTGCAAACATTGATACCATCTTGACTACCTTCACGTCAATGTTGACGTTCTAGTTTACTCTACAAGATGGCTGATTCTAATTGACTTTCTTGGGTAAACAACAAATGTGTCTCCGTAAATACAGTGGCTTAAAAAATTATCCAAACACCAAGAAGGGGTTGTGCTAGACTAACGAACGTTGGTAGGCGTATTTATGCATCTGAAAGATGACGTTGATTCACATTTCCTGCAAATCGCATTAGCCCCATGACGTTGCGCATCAGGTTTGCCTTAATTACGGGCTGTACTGTGCGAGAGCGTTAGTTATCTGTGAAATTGGATGCAGTGACTGTGAGTGGGTCAAGAATGCCCTTACGACGGCGATGGCCAGTATCAACAGCTCACTGTGGTTGAGCGAGGGCCGTATAATAGGGCTACGTGAAGATGGAAATTCCTTCCGCGCTATTGCAGAACAACTTGGCAGGAATGTCTCCACTGTGCATGCGTGCTGACAGTAGTAGTCACGAGAAGGTACAGTACGCTCGCAAGAAGACCGGGCTCCGGACGTCTCCGTGTCACCACCGAGAGGGAGGACCATCGTATTCGGCGTATGGCTGTGGCGCAGCGAACTGCGTCTGCAGCAGCAATTCGAGCGGCACTTTGCACGACAGTGACGCAGCGAACTGTTCGAAATTGGTTACTTGAAAGACAGCTCCGAGCCAGACGCCATGTGGCTTACATTCCACTTACCCCAAAACCACCGCCGGCTGTGACTTCATTGGTATCAAGCGAGAGTTCATTGGAGGATGGAGTGGAGGTCTGTTGTGTTTTCCGATGAAGGCCGGTTCTGGTTGATGACAGTGATGGCTGTCTGTTGGTTAGAAGGAGGCCAGGTGAGCGCCTGCATTCCACCTGTCTGCTGCATCGACACACTGGACCTACACCGGGAGTTCTGGTCTGGGGAACAATTTCCTATGACAGCAGGAGCACCCTCGTCGTTATCCCACGCACCTTGACTACAGATGTGTACATCCGTCTGGTAATTCTACCTGTTGTGCTGTCATTCATGAACAGCATTCCCGGGATGTTTTCCAATAGGATAATGCACGCCACCATGCCGCTGTTGTAACCCAACGTGCTCTACAGAGTGTCGACATGTTGCCTTGGCTTGCTCGTCCCGCGATCTGTCCCTAATCGAGCACACATGGGACATCATTGGACGGCAACTCCAGCGACATCCACCATCGGCATTAACCGTCCCTGTATTGACCGCTCAAGTGCAACAGGCATGGAACTCCATCCCACAAGCTGACATCCGGCAACTGCACGACACAATGCATGCACGTTTGCATGCCTGCATTCAACAGTCAGGCGATTACATGGACCAGCATGGCACATTTGCGATGGCTTTTCTCGTGCAGATATTGTACCTTTAATAAATTAAATGTGTTACCTCGACAAATATATTGCTCCATATTCTACATTCCTTACTTCATGGTGTTTGGATATTTTTTCCGCCAGTGTATTTTAGCCTACATGCCAAAATCGAACAGCACAGATTATCAAACGGACATTTTACCGTCCTTCAAATATCCAAATATTTGAACTTGCAATCTTGCGATTCGGAGACTGACACTCTACTGCTGATCGAGAAAGAGAGATAGTAATAATATGGCTTCTTGGCTGAATGGTTGACGTAGTGGTCTGGATTCAGAGGGCCTCGGGGTTGATTCCCGGTCAGGTCTGGGATTTTAGCTCCGTCTATTTAGTTCCTCTAGCTCCCGGACTGAATATATGACTTCATCTTAGCACACACCTCTTCATTTACTGTACACACAACATATCACACTACTAACCACCACAGAAACCCAACAGTGAGAACAGCGCTCCACGGAGGGTTGACATAAAGAAAGGCATCAAACCGTTTCATGCACAAGTAATGCAGACCCGAAGTAATTGATAAAATCCTATAATAATAATAATAATAATAATAATAATAATAATAATAATAATAATAATAATAATAATAATGTCCGACTCGCTAGCTGAATGGTCAGCGTACTGGCCTTCGGTTCAGAGGGTCCCGGGTTCGATTCCCGGCCGGGTCGGGGATTTTAATCATCATTGGTTAATTCCAGTGGCCCGGGGGCTGGGTGTCTGTTCTGTCCTCAACATCCCTGCAACTCGCACACCACACATAACACTATCCTCCACCTCAATAACACGCCGTTACCTACACATGGCAGATGCCGCCCACCCTCATCGGAGGGTCTGCCTTACAAGGGCTGACACTTGGCTAGAAATAGCCACACGAAATAATAATAATAATAATAATAATAATAATAATAATAATAATAATAATAATAATAATAATAATAATAATAATAATCGACCGAGTTCACCATGCAGTTAGGGTCCCGTACTTGTGAACATGCATTCGGGAGATGCTGGGTTCAAATTCCACCATCGGCAGTCCTGGTTTTTCATGCTTTTCCACTTTCAAATTAGGTAAATGCTGGGTCGGTACCTTAACACCAAGGTCACATCCTTCCCAATCCTAGACCTTTGCATCACCGAAAACCTTCAGTGTGTTATGTTAGTGCGACTTCAAACCACTAGCAATAATAATAATAATAATAATAATAATAATAATAATAATAATAATAATAATAATAATAATAATATAGTTTTACAAGTTGCATTACGTCGCACTGACACAGACAGGTTATAAAGCGATGATAGGATTGGAAAGAGCTAGGAGTGGGAAGGAAGCGGCCGTGGCATTAATTGAGGTACAACCCCATCATTTGCCTGGAGTGAAAATGGGAAACCACAGATATCCCTCTTCAGACCACCTTCAGTGGGGATCGAACCCACTATAAGCTGAATACAAGCTTACAGCTGGGCGCCCCTAATCGCACGTCCAACTCACTCAGTAATAATAATAATAATAATAATAATAATAATAATAATAATAATAATAATAATAATAATAATAATAATAATAATAATAATAATAATTGTTACGGAGATATCCGTGGTAGGTAGAGGTGAAAGAAGGTGCGGGTGTGAATGGGTTTCAAGCTACGAAATTAACGTGCAATGTAAAATTAATTTAAAATTTAACTAGGTTATATTTTCTTTTCAAAAACAAGAGATAACAATCATAACAGGTACAGAGTAGCAAAAAGGTAGGTACAATATTACTGGATTCGGGCTCAGTGCCCTTACTTCATAACTCTTGGGCAATCAGCCCCGCCTTACTCCAAAAAAAAAAAAATTAGCCAAGGGGCAGAAAACCCCATTCATGCCCAGGAGCACTGGCTCCAAACATTACACATAAAGCCTGCACGAGGCATACAGAAACAAATTTCAAAGAGCGATCCGCTCTCAAAATTGTAAGCCTATCACAAGGCCACACCAAACTCTACCTTCAAGATGTCCTCTAAGGACGTATTCACAGGGGTAAAATACCCAACCTACGGAGGTCTATTACATGAAAAGAAGGTTGATTACATGACCTCTAAAATAACAATTTGAGAGGAGGCGATCTTGCACTCCTAATACACTTTGTTTTTAAAACCTAATCTGGCTCTGGGCCGCTAACGCAAGGGCTAATCCCATACTACAGAGGTGACTTAGAGAAGAACACTTTACATTACATAAACGAAGAATAGTTTGAGAAAATAAGTTCACCTCAAAACAAATGTGAGTGGGAGCTCGAGAGGGTTAGCACTCTCTATCCCAATATGTAGCTTTACAAGAAAAAGATGAAAAGAGTAATTACATTTTGGGAAAAGGTTACATGATGGAAATGCTTCGAACCCGCCGCGAGTGTTAAACTGCCGACCTAGCAAGAAAAGAAGTTATTAATAGGCCATTACCTGGTGTTGAACGGCTGAAGAAGAAAGAGGCGCTTCCCGCCTCCTGCTATGTACTTAATACACTGAAAGATGGAACAGAAGTGGCCCGGAGACCCCAAAATCAGCAGTTTATATACTCTCGCGGAAGTTTCTAGGCGTTAGGGGAATGAAAACACCCGCCCACAATGTTTTTATTGGATAGGACCCCGCAACAGATACAAGTTGGGGGAAGATACACCAGATTGGTCAGAAATTACTAAAAGAAATTCGGGATTGGATAAATCTAAAACAAGGGGAAAAAGAGGGGTATACAGCCAACTTAAACAATAACAGAAGGAAATTTAACAAGAAACAAACTTTTGAAATAAAAATTTCTTCAACAAAATAGTTCTTTGACTCCGCACTAGGTTGCACTATTGTTGATCTTCAGTAGTGTCCTCTAGAAGAGAAAGTTCACACTTCTTACTTCAAGCTAAACAAAAACACATCAAAAGTGACACAGTTCAAAAACTCAAAATTTTCCACGTGGTGACATCTTCTGAGAAAGTAGAGAATTAATAGAATAGATAAAGTTCAACCTTCCTCCAGAAGAGGAGTTTCAACTGGCGCAACTTTTAAATAAACGGTGTAGAGGTGTACCGCCCGGTACAGACCTCCCTCCCCCCAAAAGTTCCTCCAGGGGTGACACATGAAATCAGTTTGAAACAAAGTCCAAGTAATGATGTTGATACGAAGATAGATAGCAGAAGCATTTACAAGATTTCTTAATTCAGTTTCAAAATGTTGTTGTTGCAGGTGAATGAAAGTCTTTATGTTTGTAGAATTTGAATTTCTGAAGATAAACTTTTAATACTTAAAGGTGAAGAAAAATTTTGCAATGTCCACCAAATATTGTTGTTGAATTCCCAAGTGTAGTTATTGCTTATGGTGCCTGTCCATGTAGTTGATGTAGATTGAGTCGGATGGCCAGACCGGCCGTTGCAGCTTGCGTCCAACGGAGGCCGCTCGGACCCCTCAAGTACCCTGAGATACCGCTCGCCCGCACTATGAGGGGAGCAGAGGTGTTGAAGTACGCCGCGCCCGCGGTGAACAGATACAGGCTGCGGGCATGTAGCAGGTCGTGCGCCGCACATCAGCCTTGGCCGGGAGGAGAGCTCCGGCTCGCCGTGCACATGTCGTCCTCGCTGGAGAGGAGGGGGCCCATCCCCCTCCCCAGTCGCTGCACGGCGCTGCGCGGCTGCGGGGGCGCTGAAACATTAAAGCTAGGCGGCAGAATTGTGTTGGACTATCATCTTCTTTGAGGGTACAGGCTTGTGGAGAGGTTGAGGGGCCAGCGGCGTGTAGATATCCATGGCATTTACTATTATGAAGCCACAGTGTAAGGTGGAGCAGGAGACGGGAGCGTGGTAATGGCCGTGGCAAGAACAGGATGGCAGTTTAACGGGTCGGGGCAGGTTTTACACAAGGCTTACATCTAAAACCAAAATATTACAGAAGGGGCAGAATGCCTTAAAAGTGAAACTCAAAAAAAATATAACCTTCATATCCTTTCAAAATAATATGAAGCAAGTTAACACAGAAATTACACCGGTTTCACCTGGGACAGGTGAACTCTAAATATCCTCTCGGTGGCTGGATTACTTAGCAATAAGGTAACCGGCGTAAGAAAATCGAGAATGATACAAGGCCCATGAAATCTGGGGGCAAGCTTGCCCGCGGGAACAAAATTTTTGACCATAACCTGGTCACCTACCTTCAAAGTGGTGGGTCTCCGTCCACGATCATACCTTTCCCTAACCTTTTCATGAGATACTTTAAGATTAGCTTTAGCCTTCTTCCAAAGATCTTTAATGTTGTCCGGATCTATTGTCTCGGGCAGAATGTCATTCAGAGACCAGAGGTTAGAGAGCGGCGTGTTGGGAACGAACTTAAACATCAAAGAAGCTGGAGTAAATTTGTGTGATTCATGAACCGCCGAATTCAAAGCAAAAGCTAACCAATGCAGGGACGTGTCCCACCTAGAATGATCTTCATGATGATAGGCAATAAGTGCGGACCTGAGATTACGGTTAACCCGTTCAGCCAGAGATGGTTGAGGGTAATAAGCAGATGTAGTTACATGAGAGATGGACAAGTCAAAACAGAATTTACGAAACAGATTTGATGTAAAAGCTTTAGCATTATCAGATACAATGTATTGGCACGGACCAAAAGAAGCAAAAATAGAATTTAGGCAAGTAATGGTGGACTGAGCGGTAGCCAGCTTAGTCGGAAATAACCAAGAAAATCTAGTAAAGCCATCTACGCACACAAAGATGAACTTGTTAGCATTACCCTTTGACTGGGGGAAGGGTCCTACATAATCGATATACAGGCGTTCCATGGGGCGCGACGCTTGATGCGAAGACAAAAGGCCTACCTTGGTGGACATGGTGGGTTTACTAAGCAAACAAGATTTACAAGCTTTTACAAGTTCACGGATTTCACCGTCCATACCTTTCCAAATGAACATTTCACGAATTTTTTCACGGGTTTTAAAGATTCCAAGATGCCCTCCTAATGGGGTCTCATGATAATACTTGAAGATCATAGGCACAAGAACCGCTGGCACGACAACCTTCATCATCTTATCATGCCTCGATGGGCAACATAAAACACCATTCCTCAGAACATAAGGGACGACATGTTCCCCAGAAGAAAGGGTTTCCATTATCGGACCCAGCGTCGGATCTTCACGTTGGTATTTCTCGATATCCCTAAAGAGCATGGGAGCATCTGTTAGGATGGCATTAACCTCAGATAGTATGGACTCGGAAGGTGATGAACTGTCGACAGGTTCATGGGTCTCGACGTCGTTAGAAAACATACGGCTGAGTCCATCAGCAACAACATTTTCAGTACCTCTGATATGTCGTACATCGAATTGGAAGGCAGAAATACGGATGGCCCAACGGGCTATACGACCAGTACGACGCGGCCTACCTAAGACCCAGCTTAAGGCTTGATTATCTGTCTCCAAGTCGAATTTGACATGTTCCAGATAGAGACGGAACTTTTCTAAGGCAAATAAAACTGCCAAACCTTCAAGCTCATATATGGAGTACTTTGCTTCTTGAGCCGAGAGAGTCCTAGATGCATAGGCGATGGGGCGCCTCCCTAGTTCAGTCTCTTGAAGAAGGACTGCAGCTACCGCCGACGACGACGCGTCGGTTTGGACGATGAATTTCTTCGAGAAATCAGGCATAGCAAGTACAGGGGCATTACAGAGAGCTAATTTAAGGTCTTCAAAAGCGGCTTGTTGAGACGGTCCCCACTCGAATTTGATGCCTTTCCTACGGAGAAGGTTTAAGGGCGCCGCTCTATTAGCAAAATTAGGAATGAACTTCCTGAAGAAATTCACCATGCCAATGAACCTGGCGATACCTTTAATGTCCTTGGGAGGTTTAAAATCACGGATGGCCTGTGTTCTAGAATGATCGACTGCTACACCATCAGGTGACACAATATGCCCTAGGAATGACATAGAGGGCTTAGCAAAGGCAACCTTGGACAACTTAACAGTTAACCCAGCCTTACGAAGGCGATTGAGAACTTCTCGCAGATGATCTAGATGTTCTTCAAAGGTTTCGGAAAATACGACGACATCATCCAAGTAGTGATATAAGTACTCAAATTTGATGTCGGAAAAGACCCTATCTAGTAGCCTAGTGAGCACAGCTGCCCCCGTGGGGAGCCCGAAAGGCACGCGGTTGTATTCATATAAATTCCAGTCCGTGGCAAACGCTGTAAGATGTTTAGACTCTTCGGCAAGGGGAATTTGGTTGTAGGCCTGATTCAAATCCAAGATCGTGAAGAACTTGGCCTTACGAAACCATGAAAAACAAGAATGAAGGTCGGGAAGGGGCACAGATTGCAACACCACCTTCTGATTGAGAGCCCTGTAATCAATGACAGGCCTGAAGCCTCCTTGGGGTTTCGGGACTAGAAAAATAGGCGAAGAATACGCTGACTTAGAGGGCCTAATAATACCATCCTTCAACATCTGATCGATGATTTCTTTCAGAGCCTTCATTTTAGGTGGAGATAGCCTATACGGTGGAAAACGGACAGGAATCGAATCCGTGACCTCAATTTTGTATTCAATAAGGTCAGTAACACCAAGAGTATCAGAGAACACCTCGGGAAACGACTGACACAGTTTCCGAATACTATCAGCCTGCTCCTCAGGTAGATGTCTAAGGTCTAACAACATCTCATCCTGGGTAGGCGAAATAGATGAACATGATACAGAATTACACTTTAACAAGGGAATTCTACAATTGGACGCAAATTTGAATGTGCACGACCTACTCTGGAGATCGAGCACAAGACCAGTGTGAGAAATGAAGTCCGCTCCCAATATGATGGGGCAAGACAAACGCTTGGCCACAAACAATTTGATCTTCCATGTAAATTTAAAAACCCGAATTTTGACATGTAAGGAACCTAGAATTTCTAATGGAGATGAATTAGCCGAAACATATTTAACAGGAGATGAGTCATAGTCAGGGAGTTTACAAACAGATTTCAATTTAGAATACCAATCAGCCGAAATAATGGAACAAACACTGCCTGAATCTAAGAGAGCTGTTATAGGCTCGTTATTTAACTCAATCTTAAGAAAAGGAACAGATGCGGGGGTATCCGCCGCAATCCTAAGACACTCTTTAGGGCATTCAAAAGATGAATTTGAAGGCTGGTCGTTCTCTGCATTTACAACCTGTTTACTAGGGGCTAAGTCTCGGGAAGATGGATTAGTCGGCTCAGCCGACGCCACTAGTCACTTTTTATTATTGGCATAGCTGGAATTTACACCAGAAGTTGAGCAGGAGGGGGTGCTATTTGAGTTTGGGCAATTCTTGGCGATATGTGAGAAGGCCCCACACTTAAAACAGCCTTGTGATGACCCTGCTCCATTCCTTGTCCCACTTGACTTGATCAGAGGACACTTATTCCGCAGATGGTCAGGCGACCCGCAAGCATAACATTTACGGGGATTGACTGGTCGGCGAGGTGGAGGCCGAGTGTTACTAAAGGAAGGCGGGGGTTCTTTCGCGACACGCAAAGAATCGGCGTATCTAACTCCTTCCGCTGAGACGGCCAATGCTTCAAGTTCAGAGAAGGTTTGCGGACACGCCGCGAAACACAAATATGACCTGTAGGATGGCGAAATACCTTCTACAATAGCCTGCACAATCTGATCTTCAGGAAAGTGCAGAGCAAACACCCTAGTGTAGAATTTGATATCTTGAATGAAATCAGCCAAGTTTTCATCCAAGCGCTGTACACGGTAATAGTACTTCTGAATCAGGGAGGACCTGGCCCTAGCCGGGATGAAATTAGCTAGCAAATGGGCATGGAAATCCTCAATAGATGATTGCTCGGCAATGGCTCTTACGATTTTATCAGAGAGAATACCAATAGCATACGGATAGATAATTTGCAAAATTTGACATGGCGAAAGAGAAAAAACAAGAGCATGATCCTGAAATTCCACTAGAAATCTTAAAAATGAAATTACATCACTGGTGGTGTTGACGGAAAACTTAGAGATACCTCTAAGCAACATTGCCAATGGATGAGGCAAGCTACTGAACCCAGGTGACATAGTCGTTAAAGGTTTCAATGGCAAAGAAGTTAATTCAGAGCGGATGTTACCCAATGACGCACGGCGTTCAGATTCGTTGTTCGATGGGGCAGAGATAGTTTGAGCAGCAACGGTTATCCTATTGACTTCTCCCTGAGGAGGCTCTTCCTCGTCACCTACATTCACCGTGGCGGGTTGATCAGTTTTGGGAGGAACTTCGCCGGTTAGCAATTGAGTGACCTTATTAGACAATTCAGAAATAGTTTCAAGGAGCGTATTAGCGTCCTTCCTCTGAACGTCATTCACCTTTAGAGACAACAGATCATTAACTCTATTTGCAAAGTGATACAGCCTGCCTTGCACACGCTTAATTTGATTAGGAGACGGATCGTTTTCATCAAAAAAGCTGACTACAGATGCTAGCCCAGTAATATTCTCGACGATCGTGGAAAGAGAGTCATCAATTTCTTTCTCTCCCAAATTGGGGATGGAAATGGGCAAATCAAGGGACTCTCTAAGCTTGTTGGTGTCGATTGCAACCGTGCCTCCAGATTGCACATTTCTGATAGTTAACTCGTATATCAACTCCTCTTTGCGCAAGTAGTTAAGGAGGAGAACATCGCGAGGGCCGGGCATGATGACAGAACAATTTTGAAAAACTCAAAAAATTCCAGCAACTGAGAAAATTGTTAGAGTTCGAATCAAAGCAATGTTTAACCGTCAAAAGGGGCTAAATTGAGACCCATTCAACCACGCTCTGCTACCACTTGTTACGGAGATATCCGTGGTAGGTAGAGGTGAAAGAAGGTGCGGGTGTGAATGGGTTTCAAGCTACGAAATTAACGTGCAATGTAAAATTAATTTAAAATTTAACTAGGTTATATTTTCTTTTCAAAAACAAGAGATAACAATCATAACAGGTACAGAGTAGCAAAAAGGTAGGTACAATATTACTGGATTCGGGCTCAGTGCCCTTACTTCATAACTCTTGGGCAATCAGCCCCGCCTTACTCCAAAAAAAAATTAGCCAAGGGGCAGAAAACCCCATTCATGCCCAGGAGCACTGGCTCCAAACATTACACATAAAGCCTGCACGAGGCATACAGAAACAAATTTCAAAGAGCGATCCGCTCTCAAAATTGTAAGCCTATCACAAGGCCACACCAAACTCTACCTTCAAGCTGTCCTCTAAGGACGTATTCACAGGGGTAAAATACCCAACCTACGGAGGTCTATTACATGAAAAGAAGGTTGATTACATGACCTCTAAAATAACAATTTGAGAGGAGGCGATCTTGCACTCCTAATACACTTTGTTTTTAAAACCTAATCTGGCTCTGGGCCGCTAACGCAAGGGCTAATCCCATACTACAGAGGTGACTTAGAGAAGAACACTTTACATTACATAAACGAAGAATAGTTTGAGAAAATAAGTTCACCTCAAAACAAATGTGAGTGGGAGCTCGAGAGGGTTAGCACTCTCTATCCCAATATGTAGCTTTACAAGAAAAAGATGAAAAGAGTAATTACATTTTGGGAAAAGGTTACATGATGGAAATGCTTCGAACCCGCCGCGAGTGTTAAACTGCCGACCTAGCAAGAAAAGAAGTTATTAATAGGCCATTACCTGGTGTTGAACGGCTGAAGAAGAAAGAGGCGCTTCCCGCCTCCTGCTATGTACTTAATACACTGAAAGATGGAACAGAAGTGGCCCGGAGACCCCAAAATCAGCAGTTTATATACTCTCGCGGAAGTTTCTAGGCGTTAGGGGAATGAAAACACCCGCCCACAATGTTTTTATTGGATAGGACCCCGCAACAGATACAAGTTGGGGGAAGATACACCAGATTGGTCAGAAATTACTAAAAGAAATTCGGGATTGGATAAATCTAAAACAAGGGGAAAAAGAGGGGTATACAGCCAACTTAAACAATAACAGAAGGAAATTTAACAAGAAACAAACTTTTGAAATAAAAATTTCTTCAACAAAATAGTTCTTTGACTCCGCACTAGGTTGCACTATTGTTGATCTTCAGTAGTGTCCTCTAGAAGAGAAAGTTCACACTTCTTACTTCAAGCTAAACAAAAACACATCAAAAGTGACACAGTTCAAAAACTCAAAATTTTCCACGTGGTGACATCTTCTGAGAAAGTAGAGAATTAATAGAATAGATAAAGTTCAACCTTCCTCCAGAAGAGGAGTTTCAACTGGCGCAACTTTTAAATAAACGGTGTAGAGGTGTACCGCCCGGTACAATAATAATAATAATAACAATAATAATAATAATAATTTAAAAACATTGTTCAAGAAAATAAAATGCCGAGGCTTGGTAACCAACATTAAAGATGACTGTCTTGAAATAAGTTATATATCTGTGTCATCAGGAAGAGTTTTATTTCACTGAGTACTGTTTATTAAAATATTCTCCTGGAGCTCATATTACTGGACGGAGAAAATCCAATGCAAATCTTCTTCTGAGTTTTAATAACATACTGTCGTGATTTGTTTTAGTTATTAACTTCGTCAGTTCATATCTCCATTATTTTTATTTGTAGATCGTAAAACATGATATGCGGTAGCTCTACGCTATAGAGTTTCGGACGAAGCTCATTAAAATACCGACATGTAACGAATATCGCTAATCCTTCTTCTTAAAAATGTCTTCACTTTATTGATTCCTCTGTCATTTCAACAACGACTATATTTCTTATGCAGTAAGTAGGTTTCAAGAGTCCCCCATTTAAACTGCACTCGGAAGATGGCGATGCAAATTGACATTAACTCTTGCTCGTGCGCTTTTTTTACTTTACACAACAAAGCTCTGCTGCTGTAGCTTACCTTGTAGAAAATATTTCCAATTTCCTTTTCTCCCATCACTAACAGGAACAATATAACAAAATTATATCCAACAATATCGTCTCATGTTCAGTTAATACGACAGTTTATGTAAGCCTATTACCCATTGCAGTATGACTGTAAATAAAACTATGAGGGAATTACTACCTGTACCTACATTGGTTTATCGCTTTCTTGTATTTTGGGGGATACTTGTTCGTTTCGTGTCAGCAAAGATCACCCCGGGGGCTATTAACTCCCGTGTTTGTTTGTTTGTTTGTTTGTTTGTTTGTTTGTTTGTTTGTTTGTTTGTTTGTTTGTTTGTTTGTTTGCTTCTCTCTTTCTTTCTTTCTTTCTTTCTTTCTTTGTCACGCCATTTACTAGGGAAATTCCCTAATATGTTTCCACCAACGTTCATATTTGGAGACTGCGCATCCACATGCGTGTGTTTTCAAAATATTTCAATAGACTAGAGGACAACATGAATACTAAGTATGTATGTTGGGTATTCAGCCCGAAGGCTGGTTTGATCTTCCACAGCTCCACCAAAAGCTATCAGAGATCGCCCAGGCATCACTGAAGAGGCATACTAGGGAAATGAGGAGTGAGGTAGTTTCCCGTTACTAAGAGAGTAACTTAAAATTTCGCACACAGTATTGATTTTCTGTAAAATCTATAGTCTCTTTGTGGAACGTCCGATTTAACAATTTTCGGTCAAGAATACTTTTTAATTTACTCTCCATATAACGGTGTAAACTACCTGTGGGGATTTTGTTTTACCATTAGAGACTGGCTGCCTCGCAGTTCGGCGCTGAATCTAATGTTTGCCATGCCAACGCTGTGGTCTGCCTGCAACTGCTCATTTGCCGCCAAGTTACAATAATGACATGATGCTAAATTCATCATTAATGTAAACTCATGGTTGCTCGTTGGCTAGCGGGCTAGAGAGGCATGATCCTGCCGTTCTGGCGAATATCCGGTTTATCAGCTACCAGAAAACAGAGAATAAAATGTTGTTTATGAGGAGGTTATTAATGAGTCTGCTATTTCTCGGCTTTAGTACCTACCATGGACTCTCTAATTTTTTCATTTGATTGGTGTAGTAATGCATACTTTTCCGTCGATGAATACAGACATAGTATCGAAGCAACCAACATATACTGAGTGCCCATTTATACTTACACTACGGTACATACATACATACATACTGCACCCATATCCTGAGTGTGCTGTTTGGAATTAATATAATTTCACAACTCAGAACAACAGGCAGACCCCCCGTAGAAGTGCTAAGGCAGCGAACAAGCTTTCAGGCATGGCTTGTTTTGGTATAGCCTTAAACCCTGCCGCACCTGTGTGTCAGATACATCAGTGGCTAGCGTGAGGAAAACTTTAACCAGAGCGAACTGAGCAAAAGAGTAGAGAAAGAAACGAAATTGTGGGAGTGAGAGAGAGAGAGTAGGAGATGTATACTCCCTCACGAACGAATGCATTGTTCCAATATCGTCCAATCAGAGCGTTTTGATTGTCAAATGGTTGGCATCACAGGCCGAGGCTAATCGATATATTCCACTCTACAGACGAAAGTTAAGCACAAGTCCGAGTTCTCGAGAGTTCAGTGGTATAATGCGAATTTCTGAAATATCCAGCAAAACTATAGTGATTCGGATTAATTAATTTCAGCAAGTGCGTTGTTGTGCTACTTTGGGATCGAAATTGCGACCAGATGTTGTGTGATGGAGTTAACCTAGTGTATATCCGCGGAGTAAAACAACTCTATCCACGCACTTCAATTTTCGGACGATCGCTACAATCGAATGTGGAAAAATTGTTAATTGTGATGTTAGTACCAATATTTCGAACCTAGAATACGCCCAAGTGAATTAGTCCAAGCAAGACTTTAGCGAAAAGAACTCTCTCAAGTCCCGCCTACTTCGCAGAGAAAATAGTCCAGGCCACCCTTTAAAACTACAGTAGTAGGAAGGCCGGCCAAGGAACATCGTTCAACGTCAGTCATCAGAAGGTTAACACTATATCTTGGCAGTTGCCAGTCAACAGATAGTTAACGTTACATCGTGTTCTTTGTCAGTCATCAGACAGTTAACAGTATACTTGCACACATGTAATATTGCACTTGTTCATCGTTGAGTCTTCGTTATGTAATAGTCCAGTCGTACACACAACTGAGACAGTCGAGCAGCCCTGTTACCGTCACGTGCAGATCCGTGTATGGTAAGATGACAGCAAACCTCATTTAATAAGTCATTCAACTTTTAAACGTATGATTTTCCCCGAGCTTAAGGTACGTTGTGTATAATAATAAAGTAAAAGTGATTTGTGCATAACAGTGATTATAAAACAATTGGAATCAGTGTTAAATAATGAAAATATCCGTAAGCCAAAGTAAATACGCAAGTGTGATGCCGAATTTACATACGATGTGTGCTACAACAATTAGTGTGACGATGAATGGTCTAAATAATTGGAAAAGGAGCGCTAGATAAATGTGTATGTCCCTGAGGTAATTGAGTCATGATGGTCGGCGCGTGATGACAATAGATGTCTCCATATGAGAGGGTGAGATTTGTATGTGTCAACCTCAAAATTGAGTGCAGTATCTTCGCGAGATACAGAAGTAGAGAGACGAGAGGTGCTCACTGTCATGTGAACTTTAATGGGATAATATGTGGACATGATTGACAAAAATGTTGATGTCCTAGTATGAAAGGCTCTCCGGTTGAACCGAAGTGAATAAATATTGACGACTGCTACAACGTGCACAAGTCCCAATTACAATTTAAAGTGTTTTATTTGACTCTAATAAACAATAATTATTTTCCCATTTAGAAGATGATACCCAACTGAAATTAACGAGAAATTATTGTGAAAATTAAACATGCGATTTTTTATACTATTTTACTTGTGTTGAATCATGAGTGAATTATTAAACTATCTTAGCAAGCTCCTTAGTTTGCCAATGGGATATTAGATTTGAACGATCTTAATGAATAATGCGTGGAGATCTTTTGTCACGGGTGATAGAGAACAATATTTTATGTTTTCATATCAGCTGACCATGATAATGATAGTCAAATATGGTCAATGGACGTCTCAGTGAGAATAATTTCTGTTAGCCACTGAAGTACAATGGTAATTTTTTCAATAGGTGGAATTTCGTTTCCATGTTATCTCTATGCGCTAAATAAGCTACAATAATAATCAATGCAGTCATCACCTAAAACGAAATATACAATTAACAAATACGTGGAAGCTCACTGTTTGTAAATAATATAGCAGTGTATTTTTATGTGTCTTTCTTTGCAGATCATCGTGCGTTTTGCATGCCATTCTGAGGGTTTTTCATGGTTTTTGTGCATTGCTGGCTATATCAGATGGAGCGTGAATTTGTCTTGTCGTTATAGGAATTCGTCGTTGTAAACATTGTATTGATCACTTGTATAGCGTTAGAGGGTAGGACGACAGCAAGAATGAATCAAGGAAAAACAACCTAAATGTTGTTAAATTAAAATACCTGCACGCAGAACATTAGGTCATTCCATCATTATTATATTTATTTATTTATTTATTTATTTATTTATTTATTTATTTATTTATTTATTTATTTATTTATTTATTTATTTATTTATTTTGCAAACGTTCGTGGAAATAATATTCAAGCAATGTACAGATTTTAGGAAATCAAAGCGCAATAAACCTTAATTTATACTATATTTTTACGTGGAACTTGAACCCATAAATTTCCGTAATATTCTAGTCTTGATAATGACCGCCGTCTTCTGCATGGTCTTGTAGATGTTGACATCAAGCTTTTTCAGTCCTTCCACCAGAATTTTAGGTATAGCAGCTGTACTTGAAAGGACGATTGGTACAATTATCACCTCTTCACAGTGCCATATCTTTGAATATGTTCTGCCAGTGGTGTATACTTGTTGATTTTCTCAGTACACTTTTCATGGAGGTTCGCAGTGTTCGGGACAGCTATGTCAATCAGAGCGGCACGTTTTATTCCCTTCTCTAACACCACTATATCCGATCTGTAGTGGATGGTCGTTTTATCCGTGATACTTGTTCGGTCCCAGTACATTTTAATCTCGTCATTTTCGAGTACAGTCTGAGGGCTGTACTTAAAATAGGAAAAACTTTCATCAGTAAGTCTGTATTTAATGGCAAGTTCTTGGTGCAAAATCTTGTCAACCGAGTCGTGGCATTCCTTATACCCCTTCCTGAGAAGAGCGAACATCCAGGAGTAACATGATGGATGGTTTCTTGGTTTGGCAGCCATATTGGCACGAGTCCCTCATGACTGTTGGGTTTCTCGCCACGGTTTTCAGGTAGCTTCTAGTTGTAACGGCTTGGTCTTCTATAGTCAACATAAAACCTCCTGTTTCTGGGAACAATCGCCCTGCAGTCAGCCAAACGTTCAATGCTTCTAAATCGACATTTTCTTGCCTAACTGAGTAGGCATGTTTCCCATGTAGTGGTTTTGCTGGCCATGCGTCCAGAGTTTGCAAATCAGATCTTACTTCTCGCTCTAAGTTTCGGTGGTTGAGAAGTAATGGAGTTACATCATCTACTTCACATATCATTCGGTGGAGGTCTGAGTTTTCAGCCGATGTATGAAAATACTCCCTCAGTGACACTAATTGCCGTGTTAGCTGAGCTCTAATGTCCAGAATACCACGACCACCCAGACAGCGTGGCAGAGTCAATCGCTCAACTGTTGACTTTGGGTGGCGTTTTCGTTCCTTGGTCAACAGGCAGCGCAGTTTCTTTTCAAGATTTTTTATTTCAGTCTTTCTCAACTTGATAACTCCAAAGGAGTAGTTAAGAACTGGTATCGCATAGATATTGATTGCTTTAGTCATATTTTTGGTGTTCAGGCCTGATTTCAGGATTAACCGCGACCGTCTGACAAATTCCTCAACCAATTTATACTTAACCACTGTGTGTTCTGTGCGCGATGTTTGCTTGATACCCAAGTACTTATACGGCTCGTTTGAAATCATCGTTTTGTTTGATCACCCATCTCTCAGCTCATACAAATCTTCTTCGCATAATTTACCTATAACCATTTGGCATTTTTCTATCTCAGAGTCAATACAAATGTCCTTCGAGAAGTTCTCAGTGATTATCAGTAGTTGTTCAAGCTGTTGCTGGTTGGTTGAATACAGTTTGATGTCATCCATGTACAAAAGATGACACCATCGGTACTGGCTTCGTGATTTGGACTTGATCGAATAGCCAAATCGAGTGGTGTTCAATGTCCTTGACAATGGATTCATTGCCAGGACGAACCACAATGGACTTAAGGAGTCTCCTTGGAATATTCCACGCTGTACGCTTACGGTAACTGTTTCAATGTGTCCTGTAGATGTATTGAGAGGCATTTTTGTGCTCCAAGTTAGCATGGCATGAGACAGGAAATAGAGGAGTTTTGGATCAACCCTATAAATCTCCAACACTTTTAGTAGCCAACTATGCGGCACGGAATCAAATGCTTTCTTGTAATCTATGTATGCCATGCACAGGTTGCGATGCATAGTATTGGCCTGTCAGCATACAGCTGCATTAATGGTGAGTTGTTCCTGACATCCTTTCGAAACGCGTTGCCATCCTTTCTGGTGTATTGCAGTGATGTTATTATGCTCACAGTGCTTGTAGATCCGTTTGGTTATACATGATGTTATGAACTTGTACAGTGTGGAGAGGCACGTAATAGGTCGATATCTCGCAGGATCATCTAATCTTGTGGGAGAAGGTTTGTGATCCCCAGAGTTAAGAATGTTGGCATTTGTGATGGAGCGGTCACCACTGTGTTGATCAACTTTGTTAATTTCTCATGGGTGTTCCAAGATCTTTTGTACCAAACGTTCTGAGTTTTATCAGGTCCTCGTGCTTTCCAGTTGGGAAGATTCATAATAATGCTTGTTACAAAATCAGTCGTCCGGGGTTCATGTTGCATTTTTTGATATTGCAAAAGCGTCTGTTATTCCTCAGCTATCCAACTTGCGTCTTTGTTATATTTAACAGAAGTTGGGAGTTTGTCTCTCCAAATTTTTTGAACTTGTTGCTGTGTTGGGTAATCTGTGCTTGAACAAGTGTGGGTCTTTTTAAATTTACGATAGAATGACTTCTCAGCTCGGTCAAATAGTGGATTATCTTGTTTCCTCTTTGCACTTTTCTTGTATCTTGCAACTTTTGCTTAATTATATGCAGGACCTAATTAGCAGTAACATTTTTCTCATCATACTTTGTGTGAACCTGGTACCTGTACATAATCTGCTTCACCAGTTTCAACAGCTTCTTTGACCTTTGGCATTTAATGTACTCTTCTATACGTGCAATACCTTGTTTGATGGCCTCTATGCGCTTCTTCAGACTCTTCTCCCACTTCGGCATTGTTATTGTTTCGCCAGCTTGTCGTGGCAAATGTCTTTCGGTGTAAAAGTCAATGCCCATTGCTCTAACGACAGTCACTGCTCCACACTAGATGTGCGCGTGGAGAGATTCAAGGCTGTCTGTGGTGTGAATGTATTCCGGAAGCATATTTTTGTTCATCACGTTTATTACATTTGCCATTTTCTTTGAAGTATTAACCTTCGGTGATTTCGGTCTCAAGTTTGGATTCATACCCTCAAATTCCATACTGGCTCACTTCATTAAGTTCTCCAGTTTCAAATCAAGTTGTTCTCTGGATTTTGAGGGTCAGGACCAGTGGGTCTTGTGTTCGTTCCTGCTGTTGTCTGTTGTTCTTCAGTACTTGTGTCTGGACTACCATCAGTTGATTCAGATTTCATTTCCTGTTTTGTTTATCAGCAATCATATTGAGTCTGGTTTGAGGATCAAGTTGTTCTTTAAGATCACTCTGTATTGATCAGCTATTATTTGTTCTTTCACTAAAATGTTAGTATCTTTATCGGTGAATTATCTGTAAAGTTTCTGCCTGTACCCAGTTACATTCACTTATCCTAAGTAATAACAAGACAGAAGTGATCTACTTCCGTTTAATTAATTCAGTCTGGGTAATAATGATCAAAATTGTCAAATTATTGGGCTTGTATCTGGATTGTAAATTAACCTGGAACACACACGCGCAAAAATTATGTACAAAACTGGCTAAAGTGATATTTTTGCTTCGCAGACTTAAAGGATCAGTTAGTAGTAGTCATATGATGATTGCATACTGTGCCTTCTTTCATTCACACTTATCATATGGTACCATGTTATGGGGTAACTCAATAGGCGCTCAAGATGTGTTCAAGTGGCAAAAGAAGGCAATAAGATGTATTAAAGGTAAGGTCACAAAGGATTCTTGTATACCTATGCTCAATGACCTTCCAATTATGACTCTTCCCTCATTATATATTTATCATAGTATACTCAATACTAAAGAAAATCTCATCGACCTAACAACTCGCAGCAATGTACACTTATATGGCACAAGATATAGGAACGATTTAGATTTACCACATGTTAGACTGAGAAAAACACAAGAAAACTATAAGTATAATGGCATTAAATTTTTCAACAAACTACCTGCCCAAGTAAAGGATATGCCCCTATGTAACTTCAAAAGAACCCTTAAAAATTGGTTGACATCCAATAGCTTCTACTCAGTATCTGAATTTTAAGAAAAATAACACCGTTGGTAAATTAGTAGTTATTTATCACCCTCTTGGACGAATAGTGTTATGTTTAACTTTTGTGTATATAGTTGTATTTATTTTCTGTGCTTAATGAGATACTTGTAATATTTTGTAACTATGCACCTATGACTGTCCATTGCAACGACAATAAAATTATTCTATTCTGTTTCAAAATTCGTAACTTTGTAGTAGGTGCGCATAATGTCTTCGTTCATGGCATTTGTCCATTTCATGCTTTTTCTTGGCAGCCCTGTTTGGGTGAACGCTGGCCTACCTTCAGTAGGTGAACCTCGTGTGGTCATTGGGCTTCTTTGCTCTGTCGATATTATCTTCTCTGTGACTTGCTGTCACAT
This sequence comes from Anabrus simplex, assembly GCF_040414725.1. Taxonomy (NCBI): domain Eukaryota; kingdom Metazoa; phylum Arthropoda; class Insecta; order Orthoptera; family Tettigoniidae; genus Anabrus; species Anabrus simplex. The sequence goes on along the minus strand of NC_090265.1, from coordinate 1,029,888,692 downwards.
GTTTAATCTTAATATTTACTTCACCTTTGAGCTGAATGTTTCTGTGGCAGGCATTAAGAGACAGCGAAGGAAATTCCCAATCCATTAAGAAAGCAGGCACCATATGAAATTTTATCTTGGAAGCCACATAGACGAGGAATAACGAACGTTGTGGCACATACAGCTCATTAAACCTTTAGCTGATATGATGACTTCTACCTAAATAGATGGAGTGGAAAATGCAGACACTCATAATACAGGGAGATCTTAATCATCTAATAATAATAATAATAATAATAATAATAATAATAATAATAATAATAATAATAATAATAATAATAATAATAATAATAATAAATAATGTTATTGCCTTAAAGTTCTACTAACTACTTTTATGGGTTTGAAGACACCGAGGTGCCTGAGTTTAGTCCCGCAGGAGTTCACTTACGTGGCAGTAAATCTACCGACACAAGGCTGACGTAGTTGAACACCACCGGACTGAACCAGAATCGAACCCTCAAAGTTGGGGTCAAAAGGCTAACTCCTCAACCGCCTGAGCCACTCAGCCCGGTATCTTAATAAAAAGTTACCTATTGTGCCATAACACGAAATTTCGATTTTTATCATGACTAGTAGGCGCCATCTGATTGGGGTTGCTACTCACGTTCTTTTGCTCTTTGAAGAAATAATCATCACTACAATCATCATCACCTCCTGATCTGCGTTAGTGAGAAATTTGAGCCAGAGATTCATTACTACAAACTTACTTGTTAAAGTATCAATTACGAGTTAAGAACATCCATATGCAACATGACGCCGCTATAAGGTCAACTTTTATAGGTTGCTATAGCTGGTAATAGACTTCTACAGAGAATGCTCTGAGGCTCACTTCTAGAACTACGGATACAGGAAGATATTAGATAAACATAAATAGCATCTGTAGGTACTTCGTGTTTCTCTGAAATAAGAGGAATATCATGAGTGTTTACAGTCGTGGTCGATAACGTGGTTTTCGTTTTGTAAAATGTAGGGTGCACAAATAAGGTAAAGGGGGGTAGTAATTCACTTGGTTACGACTACATAATTATCTACTGTTACTGAAAAAGCAGTAGACATGCAAAATATACCACGTAAAATCTTATACAAATAGACAAATTTATAAACTTACTTTTCAAAAATCACTGACTTTTTTTTCTTTCAGGTATCCATATCCATAATATCCATGTAAAACTGTGGATTAATGTTTTAAAATATTTATAATTGAAAAGAACATGTTGTAATTGTATTTCCCTGACAGATTATCAGCTGCGTGAATATAAAATAGGATAAACTGTTATGTAAACACTTGCACCATAACAACAAAACACAAACTAAATGCAGTGCATCAGAACGTGATTATATCGCGGAACAATTATCACTCTGTTCAGAGTATTACATGCTGACACAACACTGGTCAAATTAAAGTTATAAGTACAGTAGTGGTATTTAACATTAAATTACAGGATGTGAATAAATATGGTTTCCATGTCTAGACGGTTCACTCTCACTGACCTACCAATCATTCTTTTGTCAGAAACAGAAGAGTCAGTTACTCCAGAATAATAAATATGATAAAACAACAAGTTGTTTCCGTAATTTGAAGTAAGCAGTTGTTTTACCTTATTTTCGACTTCTTGCAGCTCCCTTTATTAAATTATAAATCAGGTACTCTGAAGCGTACAATCCTTTCGGTTTTATTACCGAGTTATAATGTCGGATATTTCCCGTTTGTTATGCCTGTTCTGTGTTAGCCCTTTCCTTGTTTCCATTTATTCATTCCAATTTCAGATCTTCTCCACAGGTTTTCATTATTTTCTCCAGTACGATATTGAAGATGATCGGAGATAATCCGTCTCCTTGTCTGACCCCTACTCTTATTTCAAACGGAGCAGAGATTTCTCTTAAGAACTTTGCTTTCGAGATAGTGTCCGTCAATGTTAGTTTATTGATTTCTCTCGTTTTCTTGTCAATTCCAAACTCCTCTAAGACACTAAATAAGGTTTGTCTATTAATCGAGTCCTATGCATTTTTGAAGTCAACAAAGATGTCCACTGTGTTCTGGCACCTTATCGCTCTTGTTCTCAGAATGCTTTTAAGGTTGAACATCTGTTCCGCATACGACCGCCCCTTTCGGAAACCAGCTTCGTATTCTCCAATGAGGTGATCGGCTTGATCTCCAACTCTGTTCAGCGCTTTAGAGAGTATCTTACAGGCGATTTGAAGTAGAAAGATCCCTCTGCAGTTGTTTGGATCCGTTCGGTTACCTTTCTTGTGGAGCGGGTGTATGAGCGCACATTTCCAGTAATTCGGGATCTTTTCACTTGTCCACACGTCTTCAGTAACGTGGTGGAATCTTTCTGCAACGATTTCTCCTCCGATCTTCAACATTTCTGCCATAATGTCTTTGAGCTCCTTGATTATTTTCTTGATGTCGTTAAGGTTTGGTGGTTTTGAATCTGGGTTGTCGTGAATTTATTTCTGGGAATTTAGTCTTTCTAGAGGTTCTTCGCAGTTTAACAGTGTTTTAAAATAATCTGCTAAGAGTTGCAGTTTTCTTTATTGTTAATAACTATATTTCCATCTATTTGCTTGAAGCAAAGAGTTGGTGGTTGGAATTCCTGCAGCTTCTCTTTGAAGGTTCTGTAAAACTCTCTGGTGTTGTTCTTTTAAAACTATTCTTCCACCTTTGACCTTTTCGCTTTTCAGCTCTTATGATCTTGGCTGTCCCCTTCCTTTCATTCCTGAAGTCTTCCCATTTTCCCTTGGTCTTATTGGAATTCCACCTCTTCCAGGATTCTTATCTTCTTTCAGATGCTTCGTCACACTTTTCATTCCACCACCTGTGCTTCCGTTTTCTTGGAGGGTTGCCCAAACTTTCGGATGCTTTGATCAAGGTTTTTCCGATCTCTTCCAAGCTATTCATCTAGGTTAGACAGGTTTTCAAGATTGTTACCTTTCTTCTGCTACAGTGTTCCTGTATTGATTCTGGGCTTCTTGATAGATCTCCGTTTCGGTCCGTCTGGCAAGTGTTGGCGATGTCTGGTCGATACTGACGCTCTTTCTTACTTTGACATTTAGAATATCTTTTCGATTTCGGACCGTTATTGCGACATGGTCGATCTGGAACTCCCCTAGCATTTTGTTAGGGCAGATCTATATTTTCTTCTTCCTTGCGAGGACTTTGAATTTATTATTACTTTTATTATTATTATTATTATTATTATTATTATTATTATTATTATTATTATTATTATTATTATTATTATTATTATTATTATTATTATTATATATTAAATATTTTATGGTACAAAGAAAGTAGTACACATACCTTATTAGTAGTTGTCCTGTTATAAGTGCTATGTAGTTTTACTATTTTCAAAACTAATTTGTACAGATTTTTAATTAGTTTGTGAATTACCTATAATGCATTTTATTTTTTTATTTTGTGTAATTAAAATACTGTAGTTACGTATCATTCAGTACACGTGCCTTCTTACTTTTGAGGCGCTGATTGTACCGTTCTCCCAGAACTGATGTTAAGCTTAAAACATGAACTCGTACGTTTGAGTTCAGCCTGTCATTAAGAAACTGCAGCAAAGAGGAAGAGGGTGGAGGGAACAGGAAACATCTGTGGCTATGACGTCACAAGCGGGCTAATTGTGGTCCGTTCCAAAGTCTCTAAAATGTGTGTGCATATAGTGTACAGGATGATCATATAGGGAATGAAGTTCTAGGTTTTGCATATTACTAAGTTCCCAATCAGACTAAGAGTGTCTACGTTTTGTTGAGGAGTTGACGTTGAAGGATTGTGTTCTAAATGCTGAAAGACTGCCTGAAAAATGGAGCGTCTTGTTATTATCACGCCGGAAGACGCTAATTTAGAGATCAATATCCTAAGTGGAATATACTAGGAAAAAGCTTTAAATTCAGTACTTGAAAGATTGGATTAAATTTTGTTGCAACGTGAATAAACAACACGATCTACTTAAAGTTTTTAAAGTAATACCTGATATGAATCAACATTTAAAAGGAAGGGACTACGCAAGGGGTGAGGTAGTGGAGCATAATAGCTGAGTAAGAATTTCATTGGATTCTCTCCAATGCGACCGAGATTCGAATCACACCCAATGTACGAGGAATATTGAAATTCAAATTCCGTCTTCAGGTAAAACAATATATCTTATGCCCATGTTCACGATATCAAAGTCATGTAAAAACAGGAGCCGGATACTGATGTAGGAGTGAGGTAGATTTCTATATCCTTCCCCTCTCACGGAGACAGTGCTTTGATACACCACTGAGCAACGCACTAAACTCACAGGCAATGCTCCAGAAGCGATTATTCATAACCACTCATATTGCAGGGACTCCCAGTCAGTTACGGACACCTGAATCATCGTCGAAAGCTAAATTTTTCTGCAGCGTGTATCAAGAGATAGCGGAGGAAACTTTCTATCCATTGAGAGATAGCAGCCGACACCATATGAAATTATAACTTGGAAACCACATAGACGGGGAATAACCAGCCCTGTGGTAGATACAGCTCCTTAAACCTTTGCCGGACTTCATTAACTACTGCCCAACTAGATTGAGTGCGCAATGCACACAAACATAACAGAGAGAGAGAGAGAGATTCATTAGAATTTAACAACAATATCACTAATTTCTTTCTCTTGATGGCGTATTTAGAGTAATTGGAAAATAACAAAGGAAGAAGGAAAGTATTCTAGATATTCAAGAATATAAGAACAGCATTGGCAAACATGGAACATTCTTTAATTTGGGAGCCGAAACATACCAAATGCGGGACTATAATAAGGAGAAAAGCAAAACGTTAAAGATTCCTGGTAATTGGCACGTCAATTTCAGTCCCTGTAAAGAGTTATTTTAAGACCACCATTGAAGCAACAGATACAGAGCAAATTGAGGTGAACCGTAAGTCAGACATGACTGTTATAAACGTATTAACAAGAAAAAGGAAGATTGATTGTTAGTCATGCAAGTTTTATGTTGAGATTTTAAATTCAAGAATGACATTGAAGAAGAAAAAGAAGAAGAAGATGAAGGTATCCATTTTGAGGAAAACGAGTGTAATAATATTGCATAAAACTGTATAAACTCAGAAAGTGTCCATATTTTGTTTCATTTGTACTCGATATTGATACTGAATTATACATGTCATTATGTATAAAACCAAGCTAATATTATTATATGTAACTTACAGACATGTACTTCCTCTCTGTCTTTCATTTACTACATAATTTTGTAGGGTCTAAGTTAAAATATCCCTCTCTTGCAATATGTTCGGGTTCATAAATGCCTCCCTTACTATCAGAGGCCTCTGAATTAACTTTAAAGTTTCAAAAACGTTTGTCGAAATTAAATCTTATGTGTTAGTTTCTGTAAAGAGGCACGCCATAAATTAACATGATTACATCAATGATAGTAAACTGTTTTATCACACCATTGCTATATTCTAGTAACGTTTGTCGTCGCCATAAGACCTATCTGTGTCGGCGTGACGTAAAGCCCCTAGCAAAAAAAAAAAAAAGTAACGTTTGTTCATTTAGAAATACAGTAGTTTTCCAGAAAATTGTATTTATTGGACTTGGAGGATTTATATTCTAGGCATCATATATGTAACCATCCACAAAACTGAAAAACTGTGAAGAGAAGAACGTTTGAATGAAAGGCGGATTTTACATTATTTATTCACTGTCATAATTAATAGAATAGAATTTATTTATTTATCACATATAGGATGTACCAATTACAGATGATGTAATAGAAAATGAAATAAAAAATAAATTAAATAACAAAAATAAATAAATTAAATAATATACATACAAATATACATACTGTATATACAAATAGATATAAATTGTCACATATTTTCTACAGATTATTTACATAACCATCAATGTTGTCAAGATCATCAGTCCCTAAAGGGAAAAACACTCACTTAAGTGTCAAAAATGACCAAATGGGAACTCAAAATGGCTAGAAAGGAAGATGGTACCTTTGGAATGTAATTCAGAAAAATGCCACTACATGCCAATGATAATCATAAAACCCTCTTTAACTAAAGGCTACATTTTTCGACACATAGACCAGGGTGGACTATGTCTTTCACCTTGCACAAGAACAACAACAAAAACAACAACCAAGATCACATTGGATAACCGACTATAACAACTGCTGCAAGCTAACGACTTATTATAAGCTTCTATCTTACAAATGCAGCTGATGATTGAGAAGTCTCCGATTTGACAAGCGATCCAGTTTCATTCGTTCAAATGTATATTGAAAAGTTTTATTTCACCTCAAACAAGATAAGAAATAATCTTTTGCCCTGTTATTGGAAAATACATACGAGATCATATCTTGACCATCCAACATCTTATATAGAAAGCCATAGAATTCAACGTTGCTATATTCATGTGCTTTATCGACAACATCATCAACAACAGCAACAACAACAAAACCTTTGATAAGGTTAAATGGGACAAACTGTGGATAATCCTTAGCAAAATAGACACACATTTTCACCTGACCTGGTTGGTAAAGCAGCTTTACGAAGGAAACAAAGTGGAAGTAAGGAAAGACAAAACACTTTCCAAAGGGTTCACCATCTCAGCAGATATCATCTCCAATACGATTTAACATCCTATTGTGCGCAGGTTTTTTGAAATGGCACAAACATATTGCAGCGTTCGAAAATATTATCTACAACGTGAGATATGTTGATAATACAGTAATCCTACCTAGCATGTAATGAAATTAAACTCACGGCCATTATGAATCGACTGTGCGAAACAAGTGCAGAGTTTCGACTTTAGGTAAATACTAACGAGACAGAAGTAACGATCAGAGACTGCTCAAACAATTTATGTCAGTTTTTTCTGGTTATGAAGTGTTGAAAACTTTACCTACCTTGTCCCCACTGTAACAAACTCAGCTAGATGTGCGTATGAAATCTTATAAATAACTACGATCACCAGCAAAGCATAATGAACTTAGGAACATCTGGAAATCTCGTCCAATAACCAGGTCACTAAAACTGCGACTAGTCAACTCACTCATTTTTCCAGTCACCACATACGCTGCTGAGCTATGAACAGTAAAATCGAGTGACCAGTGAATAATAATTGATTCATTGAGAGTGATGCTACAGAAGGGTAATAATAATTTTGGGAAACTTCGCCGTCAGTCGATGACGTGGAAATTTACACTTCTAATACTGAACAGCTTTCCAGTGGTTCTCACGATGCCAGTCAGTCCACATACTAATATAAAATAATAGTCAGCGACGAAGATTGAACCCGAGATACCCAGGTTCTCTCTCAAATCCACTATCGAGCGGCTTTGAAGCCAAGCTCCGCATTCGGGAGACGGTAGGGTTCGAACCCCACCGTCGGCTGTCCTGAGAATGGGTTTCTGGGGTTTCCCATTTTCACATCCGGGGACAGTAGCCTACCTAATCGTAGTCCACCTCCTTACCCAGTTTCATTCACCATCATTCACTTCATCTTCATTAGCTTCTCAACTGTGGTTGGCGTCAGGAAGGGCATCCGACTGTAAGAATACACGATACAATTTCACCTCACACCATCCCCGACTACGTATCAGGAAATGGGATGAGGGGTTGACAGACATCATATTATTATTATTATTATTATTATTATTATTATTATTATTATTATTATTATTATTATTATTATTATTATTACATACAGTATGTATACGATACAAGATAACTAGATGCGTTGAGGATCACCAAGTGTAATCACAGCTACCCAGCATCAGTGGGCTCGTTCTGTAACTTCCATGTAATTCGGCAGTCCAGCGGAATTGATTATCAACTGGGACCGGAGAGTAAAGGTGATTCTTTTACAAATCTCACGTCATATTCTCTAAATTCCTAAGATGGGAAGGAATTTTTAAAAATAATAGTAGGCGTGTCTCCGATTTCCTAGCTTTGTATGAAGAATTGTATTTCAGTGTCACGTCAGTTAGTTACTTGACAGGGTTTTTATTGTATTATTATTATTATTATTATTATTATTATTATTATTATTATTATTATTATTACTAATTTGTGGGTGTGAAGTAATTTAAATTTGAAGGGACTTGATGAATTTATAATATACATTTAAGTATTTCTTTCTTGACTTTTTTCCTTTTTTACTGGTGAATGGTTTCAAGCTAAAGTGTTAAATTCTTTGTTTTTACTAGATTGTGTCAGTGTTTGTAATTAGGGGAAATATTTACCTTCATTTTGAATTTAATTTTTAATTTCGTGCGGCTATTTCTAGCCGGGTGCAGCCCTCCGATGAGGGTGGGCGGCATCTGCCATGTGTAGGTAACTGTGTGTCATTGTGTTGGAGGATAGTGTTATGTGTGGTGTGTGAGTTGCAGGGATGTTGAGGACAGCACAAAAACCCAGCCCTCGAGCCATTGGAATTAACCAATGAAAGTTAAAATCCCCGACCCGGCCGGAAATCGAGCCCAGGACCCTCTGAACGGAAGGCCAGTACGCTGACCATTCAGCCAACGAGTCGGACTTTATCTTCATTAAAAGAAACCGTTGAAACCTTGGCTATGAAAATATTAATGTAGCTGATCATTGTTTACACTAATACTATCTTAACGTTATTTTACTGGTTAGCTCTAATCAGTGGTTATCGTTAAACAGACAACAACTAAATTCTGCTGTATTTTGACAAATGTCAGTAAGTGCATCAATTATAAAATACATCTGACGGACGTAATTCTGTTACTCGTTTACCACATCACGACATTTAACTGTTAGCGAATGTGTTTTTTGAGGACGTACCGGGGTTGAAATCAACCAGATATTATGCACTATTCGAATATACAAGTATAATGTTGATGAGCATAGGATATTTATTTTATCTATACAAATTCTATTGAATCATGTACATAATTATAAGAAAACAAGAGACACTAATTATGTATTTGTATGTTCAATATTTAGTGTATGAGAGCTTTCTTTCTCATCTCCCAGTAGGAAGGTATTGAAATTCACTAGCCAAGCCTTAAACAGGTATACGTATATTATGGAACACATAGGTCAACCGTAACTCCGTCGGTTCTGAACACTTACGGAACTCAGGTTCTTTTCATTCAGAATTGTTGTTATATGTTGTGCGTGTCCTAAGCAAGAATTCTAGAAATTTGGTTGGTCCATATACAACTGAATTAAAATGTGTCATGAGCGATGGTACACTAAAAATATTTGAAAAGAATTGTGGGGTGGATATAGGCCAGATATTTATTCACCTCTGGTTTACTTTCCTGTTATGACGAAATTATTCAAAATTAGTGAAGGGATATTTATTATTTTTTACCCAAAATAGAAGAACTAAGTTATCTACCAAATAGCCAGTTAAGGATGTGAAAATCAGTTCCCAATTCAATAAGGGAAATTCATCAGTCTCCAATTCAGCTCCAATTTGGGCAGCATTCATTTCCTAGTCGCCGCGTATACTCTGCAATATCCATGTCGTCTGGGCTATATGAAGCAGTAATTTGTGGGTGTATTTTCCTCGCAATAAACCTCGCCTATATGGATTAATTATTGGTTGAATAAGCTATTATTTTACTTAGCGGAGAAACAATACGCTAGTTAAGGATGTTTCATATTACAGAATGTTAGTGAATGAAAACGAAATAGCACAGGACAAGCAAATGAGCTCGAAGCGAAAACACCAAATATGGGTGACGTCAACATTAGCTGATTTCTAGGCCGAATACTCTCTAAAATCTTGCGTTGTAAATAGAATTATCGTACTTATTATGTGTCAAAAAAAGGACAATATCTAATCTAAAAACTGCCCTCGGTTGTCTTATATTCAAAGGTACATTGAAAAGTCCATTTAAAAAGTTATTGTTACCGATGTGGTGATGGAGATTTTCATTTTAAGAGGAAGTACAACTATACAACCATCCTCTATATAGCACTAATCACAGAGAAAAATGGAAGGGATCCGACACTTCAAAAAATGAAAAGTGACAGGGGTCACGAAGGGCGTGAAAATGAAAGACTCCCTAGACCTCGTATGGTCTAATACCGTCGGGGTTGAAAACAAGAAAGAGTTGACCAATGGAGGCCGGATAGGATAGATCAAAGTGAGGAGCCTAGCACAAGTAAATGGAAGCAGTGCGAGGATTCAGGTAAGGACTCTGTGATCACCAACTCACTCTGCCAAACTGAGAGCCCTTGGGGCCTCTTTCATTCACCTCTTACGACAGGCAGGGGATACTGTGGGTGTTATTCTATCGCCCCCCCCCCCTTAAAGAGGGATATTATTACAGAGGAGCTCAGCCGAACAAGGCTAGAAGTTTTTTCCACATTCGTTATTTTATTTATTTATTTTTATTTGTCTTAAATAGTGACAAACTTATGACTCAAGGTCTCCCCCACCCCTTTACACTTTAACACATTACTGAGTAAAAATGATGAAAAATATTAAGTTTAAAAACCCATTTAAATAGTAATACGAACTATGTGCAACGTAACAATCGCTTTAAACTAATACGTATATAACATTACTCAAACTACTAACATTCTGAGATTGATTAAAGTTGATTTTGTTATTCACACACACACACACACGTAATATCATTCACTTATTATGATTCGTAGGTAAAAGTTTCAGTTATGGTCTTGGTACACGACTTCAAATAAAATTATGTGACTATCGAGTATTTTCAGTACTTAGCAAGTTGAATTGCTGCGTGTACTTGTGAGGTTGTCCGTAAAGAAGGAAAGGTCATTACAGAAGAGCTGAGTGTACCTGATTGAAACCTTTCTGACTTTCCCCATGATTAAATTTTGTACTATGTCAGAATTACTTTTCACATTGCCATTGTCGGAGTTCACAAAAATGAGCAGACTGTACTTTTAATTTGCACTTTGACGAGAAAATAAACGATGAGTCACAGCACCGATAACAAAACTAAACCAAAACTAAAACAAAACTCCTTCAGTGTTGTAAACCATCCAGGACGATCATATTTGTTCAGCGCAGTGACTATTCCTTGTAGAGTGGTAATACAGCACTCCTACAGATCTCCTTCGTATTCAGAACCAGATTATTTTTACACTGTACAAGAGTTTACCATTAGCAGCTGATATTGCACGTCATGTGACCTAGAAGTTGTGCGATGCTTTCAACGATATGAACATAATTTTGCTTTACCAGCTCGAAGTGGTGTAGGTTCCTAGTCCGGAGAATATACCACTGAGATATTATAGTGCAAACTTCACCGTCTCTAAAAATCGCAAAAGTAGTTATAGAGGTGAAAAACAAATGGCATTAATTAGGACACCATTTATGTAGGAATATTTTCACGCTTCACGTTACAGTATTCATGCCACCAACAGTATTTTAGTCGTGCGGTTAGGGGTGCGCAGCTGTGAGCTTGCATCCGGAAGACGTTTTTTTTTTTAAGGCCACGGCTGCTTCCTTCCCATTCTTAGGCCTTTCCTGTCCCACCGTCACTATAAGACCTATCTGTGTCGTTGCGACGTAAAGCAAATAGAAAAAAAAAATTTTATATGATATTATAACGAGACTGCAATTTAAGACCTGTGGTTCCCGATGTTAATGAGAAAATTGCCTGCTACATAATATCTTAAAGCAATCAGATTCATTGCTTCCGGCGAAATAGCATTATTTCGTGTAGTTGGCGTTTTAAATGAATTGTTCTTTGATACAAGACAACCCTTGCTGTTCGCTTATGAATTATAAATCCATCAAGAAACTCAGTTACATCTGATTTTCCAAAATTGTAAAATTTTGTTGGAATGCGTCTTCTTAACCTCACTTGCACATCAAAATTATTTCCTATTTAAGCAAAGACTTCAATATTCTTCCATTTTTCTAATGCTATACTGTATTATAATTTTAGAACGTTTCCTATGTAAGTACCTCAATACTGGTAGTCAAAACTAACCCTTCTACTAGGAAAATCACAAATATAGTTAATAAAATGCCAAAAAGGTTGAATATAAACAGCAGTTTAAACCTGCAATATAGAAGTTTTAACTTCGAACTAAGTTTAAACTTGATGCCGGCCCCGTGGTGTAGGGGTAGCGTGCTTGCCTCTTACCCGGAGGCCCCGGGTTCGATTCCCGGCCAGGTCATGGATTTTTATCTGGACCTGAGGGCTGGTTTGAGGTCCACTCAGCCTACGTGATTAGAATTGAGGAGCTATCTGACGGTGAGATAGCGGCCCCGGTCTAGAAAGCCAAGAATAACGGCCGAGATGATCCGTCGTGCTGACTACACGACACCTCGTAACCTGCAGGCCTTCGGGCTGAACAGCGGTCGCTTGGTAGGCCAAGGCCCTTCAAGGGCTGTAGTGCCATGGGTTTTGGCTTGGTTTGGCTTGATTTAAACTTGATACAAAGTTTAAACCAATATCAGATAAGTAACGCTAGTCCAAACTCAGAGTTAAACCAGATTAAAATAAACCTAGAATAAACTCATTTGGAGAAAACGGCCCTTAGTGTGTAACCAGGTTATGCTTATGTACAAATACTGTAATTATCCATGAAATAGAATGTTGACTTCCGGAATGTTTTTGATTACAACACTTGAACTGTTTTCTAATGGAAACAATTATCTTTCAGAATATACGAGTATCAGCTGCTGAACTCCCAATTAAGATGAAATCAAGTTCACATTTAACAACTGTGCTTCTTGACCTCTTTGTCTATTTGGCAATCGATCTCCTTTAAAGAAATGCTAGGAGTCGTAAGCTCTTGTCTTAGGGCAAACAAATCAATCTCCCTTCTCGATTGCTCCTTTCTCCAAGGCACTGGCGATCAACTACATGTCCGCCATCAGCCCCTTTGTATCTTTCGAAATTCCTATTGGATCTATGGTCGTTGAGCGTGCTGTCCACTCGCTCGGCCTACATCCAGTTAGCAGTGTCTGGGCCGGAATACTCCACGTCATGTTAATGCTTAACTGCGATGTAATAACTTCGGCAAGACTTATTTTAATCTGCTTTCTTTTGTTACTGTTTTAGAGTTCAAGGAATACACAAAGGATGATTTTTCTTACTATTTTAAACCATTGCTATTTTAAGGATAGGTAGAACAGGATTTTAACTGGAGAATATCAATTCGATCAATCAATCAATCAATCAATCAATCAATCAATCAATCAATCAATCAATCAATCAATCAATCAATAATCTGCATTTAGAGCGGTCACACGGGTGGTGGATTCCCTATCTATTCTTTACCTCTTATTTACATTTATAATTTTTTACCTAGCTTTATCTTAAATATTTTCAACGACCTTGGAAATTTGTCGAGCATTTCCCTTGATAATTTATTCTAATCCCTTACTTCGTGTTCTATAAATTAATACTTGCCCCAACCTGTCCTCTTGAATTCCAGCTTTGTCTTCATATTATGATCTTTCCTACTTTTGAAAGCTCCACTCAAGCTTATTCTTCTACGCATGTCATTCCACGTCAACTTACCACTGGTAGCAGAAAACATACCACATAGTCGAGCATCTCTTCTCCTTACTCCCAAGTCTTTCCAGCCCAAAGTATACAACATTTTAGTAACACTATTCCTTTGTTGTAAATCATCCAGAACAAATCATGCTGCTTTCCTTTGACGTTTTTTCCAGTTCTCGTATCAAGAAGTCCTGGTGAGGGTCCCATACACTGGAGCCCCATACTCTAACTGCGGTATTACCAGAGACTTGTACGCTATTTTGTTTCCTTACTAAAACCCCTAAGTACTCTCATAACCTTGTAAAGAGATATGTAATCTTTCTTAACTACCTCATAAGTATGATTACACTAATGAAAATCATTCCTTATATTAACACCTAGGTACTTACATTGTTCCTCATGAGGTGCTGTCACCCCATTATACTCATTCTTCATTAGGATGAGAAGAAAGCATGTTTGAATAAGAACATAGTGTTGGTACTAGTGATTGTTGCTTTAAGAGAAAGTACAAGTGGGCAACCATTTTCTCTTAACACTAATCTGAAAGTGGTCCAACACATCAAAGAATTCAGGTATCGACAAAAGAAACATAATGGCCACTAAGTGCGTGCAAATGAAAGACCTCGTAAGTTTCATACCTACCGGGCGAGTTGGCCGTGCGCGTAGAGGCGCGCGGCTGTGAGCTTGCATCCGGGAGATAGTAGGTTCGAATCCCACTATCGGCAGCCCTGAAAATGGTTTTCCGTGGTTTCCCATTTTCACACCAGGCAAATGCTGGGGCTGTACCTTAATTAAGGCCACGGCCGCTTCCTTCCAACTCCTAGGCCATTCCTATCCCATCGTCGCCATAAGACTTATCTGTGTCGGTGCGACGTAAAGCCCCTAGCAAAAAAAAATATATATCATACTGTAGGACTCGTAACAGAACTAAAGCAGACTAAGGGAGCTAAGACACGTAAAATGAAGGCAATGAGCTTGGCACCGGTAAGTAGAAACAATATCAGACACACCTAGGAGTCTCATGGGTGCCAACCTACACTCCCAATGTGAGAGCTCCTGAGACCTCTTTCATAGTTGCATTTTACGGCAGGCACCGTCTTCACCTTCAGAGGAAAACAATTAGATAGATAGATAGATAGATACATACATACATACACATACATACATAACCATTAGACTATAGATTCTAATGGTTTTCAGCGTTCAGTCTGCAAGCTTCTGTGAATTAAGTAGGCGCCTCCAGAATCGTCTATTACCAATTAGCTCAGTGGCCTCATTTAGTTTAGTCGTACCGGATGAGTTGCATCCGGGAGATAGTGGGTTCGAACCCCACTGTCGGCAGAACTGAAGTTGGCTTTCCGTGGTTTCCCATTCTCACACCAGGCAAATGCTGCGGCTCTACTTTAATTAAGGCCACGACCGCTTCCTTCCCACTCCTAGCCCTTCCCTATCCCAACGTCGCCATAAGACCTATCCGTGTCGGTGCGACGTAAAGCCAACTGTAAAAAAAGTTGTAAAAATAGTTTAGTCGCACCGACTCAGAGAAATCTTATAGCGAGGATTGGGTAGGACAGTGCTAGGACTGGGAAGGAAGCGGGTTGCCGGCTTTTCTGTCATATCGAAAAAGGACCATGAACTTTTCGTCACATTTTAATGTAATATCATACCGACATAACGTCACATAATCGTATTGTAACGGGAATTTTTGCCACAAGAAACATCCAACAGTCACTTATAGTCACTTTCGGAATTCATGGTAACTTATCTATAAATAAATAAATAAATAAATAAATAAAGTTTTAGGGGGTCCGCTGTCTGTAATTCCTTTTGTTTTGCCAAATTTTCAAATATCTATCCGTTTTACGTCAACTCAAGACCGAGTCGGTGGTTTTTACTTTTCGTGTCTGTTTGTCTGTTTGTCTGTTCCACCATCACGTCGAAACGGCTGGATAGATGTCAACCAAACTTCATATTTGGAGTATACTCATCCCGGGGAAGGTTTCGATATGCATATCATTTTAAAATCTTTGAAAAGACGGGGGTTTTATAGGCAAACCACAACGGTTTTCCTCCATTTTCTCTTATACTATTGATTTTCTGTAAACTCTGTGGATCGTATGTGAAAGGTCTCTTCATTATAAACAACTTTTGTTATTTTCATAATTTACCTTACTCTTCAAATGACGGAGAAATTACTATTTTCTGCCGATACCATGCTCTGCATTGAGTGACCGACAGACCGACAACGAATATATGCGTTACCATGGCAACGTCTCTGACTGCTTGCCAGCAGGGAAGTAACGTATTGCCATTTTCCTCATCATTCCTTTAAATTCGTGGTTGTTCCTTGGGTAGAAAGCAAGAGAGTCGTCAATCGGTCATTCTGCGGGATATTGGCGGAATATCATTCGAGGTTACAACCGTCCTCGAATAGCTTAAGTAATAACACAAATATTCATCCTCTTATGTGATTACCTAAGAATCCCTGCGCCTAAATTTCTCTCCGATTACCGCTTTCTTATATCCATAACGCACACCGCCATAATTTATTGAGGAGCATTTGATTTTCCAACACATTCACTTGGTATTTACATATTTGTCGTCATCCGGATGTCCTCAGTTATAATCCATTTTCTATTAATTTCACCTTACTAAACTGTATTATTTTCTTCCTTAATTACCACGTATGTATGCGAGTGTTAATCCCGAATGCTGGACACTCTTTTCTTTGAGGAAATACACTGACTGACAGAGCAAATGCAACACCAAGAAGGAGTGGTCAGAACTTTATGCCAATTGCAGGGTAGACTGACGTCACTGAGGTATGCTCATGATGTGAAATGCGCCGCTGTGCTGCGCACGTAGCGAACGATAAATGGGACACGGCGTTGGCGAATGGTCCACTTCGTACCGTGATTTCTCAGCCGACAGTCATTGTAGAACGTGGTGTCGTGTGCCACAGGACACGTGTATAGCTAAGAATGCCAGGCCACCGTCAACGGAGGCATTTCCAGCAGACAGACGACTTTACAAGGGGTATGGTGATCGGGCTGAGAAGGGCAGGTTGGTCGCTTCGTCAAATCGCAGCCGATACCCATAGGGATGTGTCCACGGTGCAGCGCCTGTGGCGAAGATGGTTGGCGCAGGGACATGTGGCACGTGCGAGGGGTCCAGGCGCAGCCCGAGTGACGTCAGCACGCGAGGATCGGCGCATCCGCCGCCAAGCGGTGGCAGCCCCGCACGCCACGTCAACCGCCATTCTTCAGCATGTGCAAGACACCCTGGCTGTTCCAATATCGACCAGAACAATTTCCCGTCGATTGGTTGAAGGAGGCCTGCACTCCCGGCGTCCGCTCAGAAGACTACCATTGACTCCACAGCATAGACGTGCACGCCTGGCATGGTGCTGGGCTAGAGCGACTTGGATGAGGGAATGGCGGAACGTCGTGTTCTCCGATGAGTCACGCTTCTGTTCTGTCAGTGATAGTCACCGCAGACGAGTGTGGCGTCGGCGTGGAGAAAGGTCAAATCCGGCAGTAAATGTGGAGCGCCCTACCGCTAGACAACGCGGCATCATGGTTTGGGGCGCTATTGCGTATGATTCCACGTCACCTCTAGTATGTATTCAAGGCACGTTAAATGCCCACCGCTACGTGCAGCATGTGCTGCGGCCGGTGGCACTCCCGTACCTTCAGGGGCTGCCCAATGCTCTGTTTCAGCAGGATCATGCCCGCCCACACACTGCTCGCATCTCCCAACAGGCTCTACGAGGTGTACAGATGCTTCCGTGGCCAGCGTACTCTCCGGATCTCTCACCAATCGAACACGTGTGGGATCTCATTGGACGCCGTTTGCAAACTCTGCCCCAGCCTCGTACGGACGACCAACTGTGGCAAATGGTTGACAGAGAATGGAGAACCATCCCTCAGGACACCATCCGCATTCTTATTGACTCTGTACCTCGACGTGTTTCTGCGTGCATCGCCGCTCGCGGTGGTCCTACATTCTACTGAGTCGATGCCGTGCGCATTGTGTAACCTGCATATCGGTTTGAAATAAACATCAATTATTCTTCCGTGCCGACTCTGTTTTTTTCCCAACTTTCATCCCTTTCGAACCACTCCTCCTTGGTGTTGTATTTGCTCTGTCAGTCAGTGTATTCTAAGCTATGCAAATGAATAACTTTTGGCCCAGGAAAATTCCGAAATATGGATGCAATTTTAACGACGGTGCAGCCCTTCGTTTCGGGGTAATTGGTGGCTAATCAGTAACTCGTATCACAAGTCAGAAAGCAAATGGCGTTTCATTTTGGAGAGATCTACAACTTTTGTCCTATGCCTTTTCGTCGTATTTCTATCCCTAATATGTTAAATACAGCTGTATTTCTCGATTTCAAGTTGGTTTTGTACTTTTACACGTATATGTTATCATTTGGCACAGTTATAGGAAAGGTAGAATCATGACATTCGGCACGCACATTGACATGACCATTGGCCATGTTATAGCCAAATTTTATGATTCTAGCTGTCACATGAGTATCAAAAATATAAAGAAGTATGTGAAAACTGTACAAAATTTCACCCCATTCAATGACTCTAACTCAATCTAACCCATAAATATAGGAGATACGAGAACATGTCGTAGAACCAACCATGTAGAACACTGAAAGTGGTGTCTGATGGTGAAGTCCGTTTGTAGATACGTCGTACAGTTTCAAAGCAGTAACTATCGATTTAAAGGTCTGCACTTCTAGAGTGTGTCTGTACATTGACAATTTTGGCGAAATTTCCGTACAGTTATCCGTTTCAGGTGTAATAATGACCATCTGCATATATTCAGTTTTGGTGTCTGTCTGTCTGTTTGTTTGTTTGTTTGTTTGTTTGTTTGTTTGTTTGTTTGTTTGTTTGTTTGTTTGTTTGTTTGTTTGTTTGTTTGTTTGTTTGTTTGTCCGTTTGTCTATAACTTGGAAACTACTGGATATATTTCCACCACTCTTGATATTTAGAATCCACATGTCCTTTGGTAGGTTTTAGGGCGAATATTGTTTCTAAATCCCTTAATTGACTGCGGGATTATACGAAACCGAAACCGTGATTTTGCATTCCCACAAAATATACACAACCAAACTTAATGTAAATTTACCTGCCTTAATGGAAATTAATTTCTAAGCCTTTTTCCTCATGTGCATCATTTCAATACGAGGATTAATAAGGGAGATATCATTAACGGACCGTTCTCCGGTACAAGTCCACCGGACTTAACTCAAGAGTGGGTGCGTGTAAAGCGTATTTTTTACAACTTGAAAACTACTGAAGATATTTGAGTCAAACTTTACATTAACATCCACCTGTCCAACGGTAGGTGTTAATCGTCAATAACATTTCATGTTCCCGGAATGGACTGGCGGTTTATAGGGAACCGAAATGGTGATTTTACTCTAACACAATATATACAGTACAAGACCAACCTGACTGGAAATCGACCAAACGTGATGGAATTCCATCTCTAAAACTTTTTTCATGTGCATTTTTTCGACAGGAGGATTAATAAGGGAGATATCATAAACGGTCCGTTTTTCAGGTTAAGTCCAGCGGATATAGCCCAAAAGGTGTTGTACGTGGAGCAGGTTCCTTATCTATCTATGTAAAGAAAATCGTAACGACTGTGTGCCGGCACATTGTCTATTTTGGCGAAATTTTCGTACACCTACATGTTTAAGGGGTAATAATGTCAATCTGCATATTTTTTGGTTTAGTTTCTTGAAAGTCCTAATTTTTACACTCCTCACCGAAAACCCAGATTGCGGCATAATCTGCCAATCTTAGAAGGATATTGAAATTTGGCAAAATTATACGTTTTATTCTGTAACGGACGGAAAACTTCCAAGATCTTTAAATTTTTCCCATTTTATCCCGAAGAATATGGAGGCAATTTTAATGATGGTGGAGACCTTCGGGAGATATTATCACATAACGGATGGCACAATCCCCGTTCTATTTGGAGTGATCCACAACCTTGGTCTTACGACATTTTGTCGTATTTCTATCCCTTTTACGTTTAGTTTTTCTCTATTTCTCGATGTTAAGTAAATTTGGACTTTTCACATACATAATTCATACCTTCCATCACTTATAGGAAAGATAGAATCATCAAACTCTACACGAAAATTGGGTCACCCACTAGCCATATATGAGCCAAATGCTATGTATGTAGCTGTCACTTAATTATCCGAAAAGCAATGCAATGTGAGATAATCTTACACAAATTTTACCCTATTCCACGTTTCTAACTCAATCTGACCCATGAATAGATGAGATTTCATAAGACCAGGAATTTAGGCCGCTAAATCGGGCGTCTTATGGTACAATCCTTTCTCGATATGATGTACCGTTTAGCAGCAGTTTATCTGTAAATGAAGGTCTGCAATATTGTAAACAAGCACATACTTTCGTATGTCGAACTATATATATTCAATGATGTCGATTTTGTAGCGATCGAGAAAGGGTGTGTCTGCTATTGTAATCAGTACTCCCCACACCGACTTTGACTGGCAGTAGGAATGGGGTCCTTCTCCAATTCCTGTGTAACTGGCATTAATAAGGCAGGCCTACCATTGTAATGAATAATTCACTTCTCGATTTGACTTGCAAAAGGCAAGGAAGCATGCAGTTTTGTTCAAAACTCCCCTTACCCGATTGTGTTTGGCTGTAGGCAAGCGTTCCCGCAGTTATAAACAGATGTACCCATCTAAAATGTGACTGGCATTAGGCATACTGGCCTGCTATTTTGATCGAAACTCACCAACTTGGTGTGACTGGCAGTAAGCTGGCTGGCAGTTGGAAAAGGGACCTGTCATTATAATGATAACTGCACAACTCAATTTTGACTGGTTGTAGGGAAGTTTCCTGCCATTATAATAAAAACTCCTCAATTTGTAATATGTCTGGAAGTAGGAAAGGGGGGCTGCCATTGTAACGGAAACTCCACAAATCGATTGTGACCGCGCAGCAGGCAATGGGGCCTGCAATTATAATGTAAACTTCCCAACTCGATTGTGAATGGCAGTAGGCAAGTGAGCCTGTCGTTATCATCACAAATCCGTAACAAGCACTTTACACTGGAAACAACGTATGGGGACCTCTCCATGCTGTTTCTCGGATAACGGTAAGAGACATGCTATTTTAAAACAATCTTATTTACTGCATATTCGTATACAACGCAGAATACCGTAGCGAAGCACGGATACATTTGCTAGTAAATAAATAAATAAATAAATAAATAAATAAATAAATAAATAAATAAATAAAGTAGCTAACCATTAAGTAAATATTTTTGCATCTGGATCAACAAAGACGGATTATTACAAACAGCAGGGTAGGCAAAGGAAGTCAAACATAAAATGCATATACGTATCTGAAACATAGGCCTGCGTAAATTGGTACAAGATGGAAATGTGTCATTAGGGAAACCTGTAGTGCAATGCTCACAATATCAATTGCTGACGGCAGAGCAATTGTGTATTCCGAAGAACAACAATAATGAAAACAAAAAAATAATTTCATCGATTTGATTGAAATAAGACAGGATATCATGAACTTGCATTAAGATGAACACAAACTCCAGTTTCCGAACCTAAGGAATTAACAAGACGTGTCTAAAATCCCCAGAACGACACCGAATCGAACCTGAGGCCTGTGAACTGTACACCGCTATACGTGGTAGGACGAAATTACAAAGTATGATATATTCTGACTAAGTGATAGGTAGTAGCCCTCCTAGGTGTGCGCAGTCAAATATCAGTCCTTACGTGTACTCTTAAGCAGTAACAAACAAGAATTCATTTTTCTTCTGCCACAAATAGCTTTTTTCCTTTTTTTTTTTTTTTTTTTTTTACAGCTTGCTCTACGTCACCCCGACACAGAAAGGTCTTATGGCGACGATGTGATATGAGAGATCTGTAAGTGGGAAGGAAGCGTCCGTAGCCTTAATTAAGGTACAGCCTAGGCATTTGCCTGGTGTGAAAATGGAAAACCATCTTTAGGGATGCCGACAGTGGGGTTCGAACTTGCTATCTCCCGAATGCAAGCTTGGTAATCACTTCTTTTACTCTTCATCTGCTAAGGACTAAGGTGTTTAATTTTCGTCCATATAGATTCATTTTACACGAGATAGTGTTATTGACGTAAAGGTGATTAGTGGGTAAAATGACAGATACATGAGGACCAATTATTCGAAGAGAATCAAAAACCATGAAAATCATGACATTGCACACAATAATTGTAACTGGAAGACAATACTGGTTCATCATGGAAAATTCGGAAAGTAAAGATGATAGGATATGCCTGTTACAAGTAAATGGAAGTAATTCGAGGCTCAGCTGTGAGTTTCATAAGCTATCTAGTACTCAGAGATTTGTAGGATGCAATGATGTAGTGACACATCGCCATAGAACTTTTTTCACACCTGTCGATGGCTGTGTAGGTGTTACTGAGAAAGGATCGGATGTTTTACTGTAAGTGGGCGGAACAAGGCGCCACTGTTCTCTTCATGACAGTGTGATTGATGACACCATAATGTTACAGCACGTTCCCTTTATAATAGTCAACATGTCACATACTCAACACTTCAATAAGCAGTATAAACGAGGCAGAATGCTTTTAAGTTTCTGAATTTGAAGTTTATTTGCTGTGGCATCAGATCGGCTTCAGCCTTCTTTAGCGTTTATTAACCGCGTCTAACCTAATAGTAATACAAATCAAGGAGCAAGTAAATTGAACTTAAGGTGAAAGCTATACGTACAATTTTCATTTTTAAATTTATTTATTCATCAGCTTAAGTGATATGTTAGGTTATTGTTTTTACATTTGAATGGGATTATGGTGACAAATACAATACAATTTTCAAACCAGTCGGGTTGGCCGTGCGGTTAGGATCGCGTAGCTGTGAGCTTACATTTCGGAGATATTGGGTTCGAATCCCATCGTCTGTAGCCCTGAAGGTCGTTTTCCGTGGCTTCACACACCAGGCAAATGCCGGAAATGTACTTTAAGTAAGGCCACGGACGCTACGTTCGCAATCCTACCGAACAAGTGGCTGTGCTGTTTATGGCATGTAGCTATCAGCTTGCACTCGGGAGATAGTGGGTTCGAACCCCACAGTCGGTAGCCCTGAAGAGGGTCTTCCGTGGTTTCCCATTTTCACACCAGAAAAATGCTGGGGCTGGACCTTAATAAAGGCCACGGTCGCTTCCTTCCCACTCCTCGGCCTATCATATCCCATCGTTTGCATACTCTGAGACATATGTGGGTCGGTGCGACGTAAAGCCAGTTATTGTCTTTAATGTGTTAGTGTTAGTGCGATGTTAAACCACTAAGAAAAAAGAAAAAAAATCACAATTAATTTTTTTTCCAGTAGTTTCGATTACACATACATTATGGGTTTCACGAAGCTACATATTGCTGTTGATAATTTGTTCCTTTTTTGTCTCTTTATCGTATTTATATAGTTACACAATATTCAATTATTTGCTATTATCATTCCTAAAAACAATCTGAAGTCTGGTGAATCTTTAACATGCTGTATTTTTTAAAAATCTCCTGTATTTAAAAAATGTTCGTAAGTGTCCTCGTATGCCA
This sequence comes from Anabrus simplex, assembly GCF_040414725.1. NCBI lineage: Eukaryota > Metazoa > Arthropoda > Insecta > Orthoptera > Tettigoniidae > Anabrus > Anabrus simplex. Next base: position 1,029,865,533 of record NC_090265.1, on the reverse strand, counting down.
CTTGTTACGTTTCACTTTGTCATGCGATTTTCGTTCATTTTCTGTATTTTTCACTTTCAGGCGGTTCTCATCAAAATCAACAAAATTATTGAAGATATTTGCACGTAATTTTGCATGATAGTGTATTTACATTTCATAAAGGGTATGGTCTAGGTTCTTTCTTCTGAGACAAGTAATATATTAAAATAAATACCACTGAGCAAGTTGTGGCGCAGTGTGATTCATGTAGCGATCAGCTTGCATTCGGAGAATGGTGGGCTAGAACCCCACAGTCAGCAGCCGTGAAGATGCTGTTCCCGTTTTCACTCCAAGCAAATGCTGGGGATGTACCTTAATTAAACCCACGGTCGCTTCCTTCCCATTCCTAGCCCTCTCCTATCCCATGGTGGCAATGAAACCTATCTGTGTCGGTGCGACGTGAAGCAAATTGTAAACATAATAATTAGCTGTGCAAACATTAGAAAAATAAAATGGAAGGTAACCGAAAATAATTTCTGAAGAAATGTCATAGATATTTTAGAGTATGTTGTTAATATTCCGGCCTCGCGGTGTAGGTGTGCCTCTTACCCGGAGATCCGGAGCTCGATTCCGGTCAGGTCTAGATTTTGACTCGTCATTTTACAGTAGATGTATGATCATTCGACTGGTGGATCTGAGCACTTTCAAATGCCATGGGACTGAGCCACAATCGAAATATGTCATCAAAAGAGATTAACTATTGATAATGCTAACATAAAAATACACCTAAGGACAGGTAAACGCATTATATTGTCTGTCGAAAGGAAACGAGAATAATGATGAAGGGATGTCGCACCGAAAAATTAGGACAGAGGTGTCGGACAAAAGTATATGTTAGTCATATCGGATTAAGCTACGTACCCATGGTCATCACATACATCTATAAAACATACATACATACATACATACATACATACATACATACATACATACATACATACATACATTATCATTATAGACTGTCATGACTTTCAGCGTTCAGTCTGCAAGCCTCTGTGAATTTACTAAACGTCGCCACAATCCTCGATTTGCAACTAGTGTTGTGGCCTCATTTAGTTCTATACCTCTTATAAATCGTTAGAAACCGAGTCTAACCATCGTCGTCTCTTACCCTCCATAGCAGAGTCCATTATTCTCCAGGTAACCTATCCTCTTCCATTCGCCTCGCATGACCCCACCACCGAAGCCGGTTTATGCGTTCAGCTTCATCCATCGAGTTTATTCCTAAATTAGCCTTTATTACCTCATTCCTACTACCCTCCTGCCATTGTACCCACCTGTTTGTACCAGCAATCATTCTTGCTACTTTCATGTCTGTTACTTCTAACTTATGAATAAGATATGATCAGTCCACCCAGCTTTCGCTCCCGTAAAGCAAAGTTGGTCTGAAAACAGACCGATGTAAAGATAGTTTCGCTGGGAGCTGACTTCCTTCTTACAGAATATTGCTGATCGCAACTGCGAGCTTACTGCATTAGCTTTACTACACCTTGATTCAATCTCACCTACTATATTACCATCCTGGGAGAACGCACAACCTAAATACTTAAATTATCGACCTGTTCTAGCTTTGTATCATCAATCTGACATTCAATTCTGTTGAATTTCTTACCTACTGACATCAATTTAGTCTTCGAGAGGTTAATTTTCATACCATACTCATCGCACCTATTTTCAAGTTCCAAGATATTAGACTGCAGGCTTTCGGCACAATCTGCCATTAAGACCAAGTCGTCAGCATAGGCCAGACTGCTTACTACATTTCCACCTAACTGAATCCCTTCCTGCCATTTTATACCTTTCAGCAGACGATCCATGTAAAACTACGAACAGCAAAGGTGAACGATTACAGCCTTGCCTAACTCCTGTAAGTACCCTGAACCAAGAACTCATTCTACCATCAATTCTCACTGAAGCCCAATTATCAACATAAATGCCTTTGATTGATTTTAATAATATACCTTTAATTCCATAGTCCCCCAGTATGACGAACATCTTTTCCCTCGGTACCATGTCAGATGCCTTCTCTAGATCTACGAAACATAAACACAACTGCCTATTCCTCTCGTTGCATTTTTCAATTACCTGGCACATATTGAAAATCTGATCCTGACAGCTTCTCTGTGGTCTGAAACCACACTGGTTTTCATCCAACTTCCTCTCAACGACTGATCGCACCCTCCCTTCCAAGATGCCAGTGAATACTTTGCCTGGTATACTAATCAATGAGATACCTCGATAGGTGTTGCAATCCTTCCTGTTCCCTTGCTTATAGATAGGTGCAATTACTGCTTTTGTCCAATATGAAGGTACCTTACCAACACTCCACGCTAATTTTACTATTCTATGAAGACATTTCATCCCTGCCTTCCCACTATACTTCACCATTTCAAGTCTAATTTCATCTATTCCTGCTGCCTTATGACAATGGAGTTTATTTACCATCCTTTCCACTTCCTCAAGCATAAATTCACCAACATCATTTTCCTCCTCCCCATGAGCTCGGTTGTTCACGACACCACCAGGAATATCTCCTTTTACGTTGAGCAGATTTTCAAAATATTCCCTCCACCTCTCCAGTGATTCCCTGGGATCTATTATGAGTTCACCTGAATTACTCAAAACACTGTTCATTTCCATTTTCCCTCCCTTCCTAAGATTCTTTATCACTGTCCAGAAATGTTTCCCTACTGCTTGACCTAGCCTTTCCAGGTTATTACCAAAATCTTCCCATGACTTCTTTTTGGATTCAACAACTATTTGTTTCGCCTTGTTTCTTCATCTACGTACAAATTCCTGTCTGCCTCGGCCCTTGTTTGGAGCCATTTCTGATAAGCCTTCTTTTTACGTTTACAGGCTGCTCTCACTTCATCATTCCACCAAGATGTTCGCCTTTTTCCATCTTTACACACAGTTGTTCCTGGGCATTCCCTTGCTGTTTCTACTACAGCATCCCTGGATGCCACCCATTCACTTTCTATGTCCTGAACCTGCTTACTGTCCACTGTTCGAAACTTCTCACTAATCATATCCACGTACTTCTGTCTAATTTTCTCGTCCTGGAGATTTTCTACCCTTATTCGTTTGCAGACAGATTTCACTTTCTCTACCCTAGGCCTAGGGATACTTAGTTCACTACAGATCAGGTAGTGGTCTGTATCATCGAAAAATCCGAGAAAAACTCGTACATTCCTAACAGATTTCCTGAATTCGAAGTCTGTTAAGATATAGTCTATTATGGATCTGGTACCCCTAGCCTCCCATGTGTAGCGGTGAATAGCCTTATGCTTGAAGAATTTATTCGTAACAGCTAAACCCATACTAGCACAGAAGTCCCATTCCCATTAGCTTCCATATCTTCCCCACATTTACCAATCACCGTTTCGTATCATTCAGTTCTATTTCCAACTCTCGCATTTAAATCGCCCATTAGCACTATTCTATCCTTGCTGTTGACCCTGACTACGATGTCACTCAATGCTTCATAAAACTTGTCAACTTCATCCTCACCTGTACCCTCACATGGTGAATACACGGACACAATTCTTGTCCTAATTCCTCCAACTGACAAATCTACACACATCATTCGCTCATTTACGTGCCTAACAGAAACTATGTTGCGTGCAATGGTATTCCTGATAAAGAGCCCTACCCCAGACTCTGCCCTTCCCTTTCTAACACCCGTCAAGTACACTTTATAATCTCCTATCTCTTCCTCGTTATCTCCCCTTACGGCCCTTACCTGAATATCACTTACTCCTAGCACATCCAGATGTATCCTCTTTGCTGACTCAGCCAGTTCTACCTTCTTTCTTCCATAAGCCCCATTAATATAGATAGCTCCCCATCGAATTCCATTTCGTTCGCCAAGTTGTTTTCAAGGAGTCCCTCGCCTGTAAAATGGGAGTGGGACTCCGTTACTCCCATAGGTCCGAGGCTTGCTTAAAATGTTCTGAGCTCGGTAAATTCATGAAGCAGGATGCTACCCTACTTGCACATAGTCCAAGTGAGGATCTCTCCTCTAATGGGTTATGGACCACCGGTGAATTGTATAGTCCTAGCCGCCTGAGCACTAGTAGAGCCATGACTCAGAATATGTCCGAGATGCCCACTCCCATTCCATAGCAAATGGTATCCCGACTCTCAGGGCCACTTACTAGGCCACTGAGCCGTTGCCCATGGTTCACGAACTAGCACGTGACTACAGTAACCCACAAACATGAACCATAAAACTCATATTATTAATTTCCCTCATTGAATAAATTTGTTATTATACCCTTCCAAGTTAACTGTTTTCTATTCTAAACTCATTGTTCCATGAACAGCATTTTGTAAAAAAATCTACGCTAAATAACAGTGTGCTAATGGGTCAGCAACATACAATACCGCTTTGTTACGTAAGCGGAAATAATTAGTGCATTTATTAATCCACAGGAGTGAAATGGGCCAATTCGACAAGAGAGCAGGGGCGAGATTGCTTTATCATTTTAATTAACCCATTTTCTCTCATGAATCTGTTAAACTATTTTAAATCCTTCCATTGAAATATTGATCAATCATGAACACTTAGTAGAGTCATGTTCCTTTATGGTTTCTCTCCACTCACAACTGCTCTTTTCCAGCCCATCAACTTGTTTTTTTGAAAACTCAAGGCCTATAGACTTATCAAAGGGCTTTCTTCCACCTCGTCTGTTCCTATCCGTTCTCTTCTAAATCTATACATTTGGCTTTCTGGATTCCTCAGCCAACAGACTTCAACCAAGGGACTTCTTGCACCCTAGATCGAATGAGGGTCTTCTCTGGAAGATTACGAGTTGGAGGGTATAAGCTGAAATTTAGAAGCAGTTGACCATAGCCTTGAGTTACGTACCATCCCGGCATTTGCATCGAGTTGAAGTGGAAAACCACGGAAATACGACTTCACTGATGGCCGTGGTTTGAGATCCTGTGCTATTCAACTGTCAACTCATTTCTTACGAGGCTGAATATATCCCGTTCCTGTACTGCTTTAAATCTCTGACAGCGATTAAAAACTCCTAAGACTTTGTAAAACTTGTTTCTCCGGTGGTTGGATGGCTCTGGCATCAATTTCCTAACGATCTCTGGTGGGCTAAGCCCCAATGAATCTATTGAGAAATGTATTTTGTTATAGTTAGTGAACCTTTTTCTTTTCATTGTTTTTTATGTGCTAAAATTGTCTAGTCTACACTTGGTTCCTAATCTAATGTATCCCGCCTATCTCATGCCGCGAAAGAAGTTTTCTGATCAATCAGAACTCAGGTTATTAAATGGAAATTTAGCCTATCAGCACTGTGAACTCTAATGTAGCCTAGGACTTTCCCATGGAGATTTATTTAAGCCAAGAACGTTAGGGCCGTCTTCTCTTGTCTGATATTGCTCCGGTGATTGTGTGAACGACTTGACGGAGGTTAGAGTAAAGTAAACTCATGTCCTCATCCTGAGGTTGTGCAGCTGTTTTCAGGCGCACCCCCGTTGGAGGTGAGCTGCATGTACCATTTTAACCACATACCAGCCCTCCTGCCATTCTTGAAATTCCTGGCAGTACCAGGAATCGAACCCGGGCCCCCGAGGACGACAGCTAATAACACTTACCGTTACGCTACGGAGGGGAGGTTAGAGTGGGCAATAGGCATGGGACGGTCGGCTTGAAGAAGATTCGGAGCTAACAGGAAATGGCAGAATAAACCTAAATATGTGTTTGTGCCGGCGTGTGTTCCGAGGGAAAAATTTAAGCCGTTTTCATTAAAATATAATATGTAAGCTTTTCATTTTTCGCTGTAATGTAGGACCTTCTGCGCAGCCTTGGGACTCAATTTATATTCTCTACTGGGAAAATGTTTTAACGTAAGGGAGCAAGAGTGGTTACCCTCGGAACTCTCCCTTTCTACTTTTGAGGTCGGAGACTAAAGATTTTCAACCTCTAAACTTGAAATTACTCTCGGCCTTTAAATTTTCCCCATTTAGTCACCCTTTTCAGCACTGAATTAGCCTCTATGCCATTGGGCCCTAAGCCCACTTAGGTATTTGTCGTCTCCAGGATATTCTTTCAAGGAGTGTTGGTGTTTCTGTTCCTAGTCTTTTGTTAATGACCTGTATTTGTTGTAACATTTTTCTTTTCCTTCGTAAGGCCTTGTAGGCTAGGTAATATACCTCTGTAAACGCATTATGGTTTTGCGGGTAACCGTGTTTACATTTAGGTTTATTGTGCAACAGTACTTCAATTGTTTGTTAAAATTTGTAAATAATAAGCCAACCATGGGGCAAACTGTTTATGAACACTATGAAATGGTGTCACCAAATTGATTACCAGTGTTATTGGAAAGCTAACAAGCGACATATCGCTTTATTTAGGCTATCCTCTATGTAATAGGAGCTCAGGCTCTATAATGTCGTCCCTGTTAGGAGCAATTATGCTCTTCCATATGTAGGTTGATAACTGGGAGTTACTTCCCATTAAACTTGTACCTGATTAATGACCTCTAAGTCCGCTGTATTGCTGGAACTGACGAGCTCTTTGTTGCATGTTACCATCCTCAAGTAATTTTTCAATTCCTATGCTTTTTATAGTTCTTGTTAAATTATTAAATTACTCTATTTGGTTTTTTTAGAGAGGAAAGAAATAAACTTTGCAATTTTTGTTTGAGTAATCTTTACTGTAAGTGGTCTCCTGTCCAGCCATTCATCCCATACGCTTCCTACCTCTGCGATCCACAATAAATACACAATAAATCCCTGTAATAATAATAATATCATCGATTAAGGAGAAATGACCGTTATTCTATTGACTTATTTTCAGGATGCCAGATGACCGACTAAAATGGAATGTGGATTTTCATCGAGCCAAACTCAACATGGCCGAGATGGTCCCAGGAATGTGAATAATATCTCAGATAGATCAGCATTCCAGAACGTAAAATGAATGAATAAGTAATTATAAATTGAATAATTAATGAATTAATGTATAAATTAATATCATTTAGACAGACAGCAAAGATGTGCCAAGGCTTTAAGATGGAATCGGAACTCAAAAGACGGAGAGGACCTCCACCTGAAGAGCACAAGAAAGCGCTGGCTGATGGGTTCAAGAAATACTGGGGGGGAAGGGAAGGATGTCAAAATCGGGAGAAGAACTGGATACAGACACTGGAATTAAATTCTCCCTTATAACGCAATAATAATAATAATAATAATAATAATAATAATAATAATAATAATAATAATAATAATAATAATAATAATAATAATAATAATAATAATGATGATGATGCGGATCTTCATATTAAAATTTCTTATTCTTATTCTCCCAAAATCATTACCTCTTAGATAGAAGTGTCCAGCTGTTGCTTATTTGATTTTCATGATTCAGTACTATATTTTCTTGAAGTTACATTAGAAGAATTGAGCCGAGCGAGTAGGCCGTGCGGTTTGGGTCTCGTAGCTGTGAACTTGCATTCGGGGGATGGTGGGAATGAATCCCACAGTTGGCATCCCTGTTGGCGCTATTCCGTGGTTTCCCATTTCGACTCCAGGCACATGCCGGGGCTGTACCTTAATTACGGCCACGGACGCTACCATCTCAATCCTATCAAATATTTTCCCCTCCTTTTCTACAAAATACAACGCAATATTTGAAATCATAGTCCCTTCTCTTTTATATTGAACTTTAGTCCAGGAAGAGATTGTGCATGGAAGGTTGTCTCTTGTCCCTCAAACGCACGGCGTGAAGAGAGGAGTAGCGAGGTTTATGATACTTTAAAGGAGGTTGAGGTAAATCTCCAGCGGCGCATATTGTCAGAGGGTGGCTTGTAAAATCCACCTACATGCCGTCCGACTTTTCACTCTAGGATAAGAAAATAAAGAGAGGTCAGTGGGACACATTGTAATGTTAATTCAATGCATTCTTTGGATGTTCGTTTAAATTTGTGAGTCAGAAAAGGCAAGACAATGGACAATTCTACAGTCAATTATATCTTTTAGCGTATATTGACGCGGGGTGGCTTAACATATCAGTTCACTTGCCATACGACTTTAAGTGACAAGTTAAGAAAATAAGGAGAGGTCAGTTGGACACTTTATAATGTTGGTACCTGATCAGTGACCTCTGGCGTAGCTGGGGGGAAGTGACTAGATCACCACCTTCCAGTGTTGGATAATGCACTAGATTATTATTAATTATCAGTGATCATAAAGAGGGGAAATTTGAAGCATTGTATCAATATGTATCATAGCTCCTAAGGCATTATTTTCCCATGCTGAAAAAATGACATTAAATAACATAAAATTCAAGAATATCAGCTCGTATCAAAAGAAAGAAACTTCTCAAAATATACAGTACCATTATTACTGAGTGCTGCCATACATAGTCTGCACTTCTTTATATGCTTAAAGAATACGAGGTAACTCCATTCTCTTCGAGAATACGACTTGTGACATCTGTGTGGTGACAGTGAGACTCCAATTAATCTCGTATTGCTTCCACACACTTTAGCCAGGAACCTCCTGTTGTCTTCAGAATACATTAACAAAATATATCATTTTGTTGTCATGAAGTATGTTACATACAATAGTCATTGCCAAAAAATAAAACCATATTATACATCTACAGACTAAGGCGTAATTACAACATAATATAAAAAGTAATTAATTTCCAAGTATTCCTGGACTTAGTAACCACTTCTTTAACTTATTTCTGAATATATTGGATGATGGATGGATTATGAAAAATCTTCAACAGAGCAATGGAATGGCTTGAACTCGTCTTTTGTAACCAATAACGACTTCGTTAGCTTACCTGGGTTTATATTTATGAACATGACTTCTGAGCATGATTTTGTCTAATTCGTCGAATACTTTTAGAAGTGTATTATAAATTTATGTGTTCACAACAGACATAACAGATAGCGAGCTTAATAAAAAGAGGCTTACACTGGGCCGACATAGGCGATTTTATTACAAAGCTGATGACATACATTATTCCATTTACAGACTGATGGTATAATAATAATAATAATAATAATAATAATAATAATAATAATAATAATAATAATAATTGAAAAGATAGAACAAAACTTTAGGAAGAATGAAAGCAGAGAGTACTACAGGGCCTTCAAACGCAAACTCACTGGCTATAAACCACCATCTCTATGCTTTGAGCGAAAGGACGGCACACTGGCGACGTCAAATGAAGAAAATTGTAGCATTCTGGCAGACTACTTCAAGAATTTACTTAATTGCTCTAAACCGCAAAGCCCCATTGAAACCAAGGAACCCTTACTCAGGTACCCAGATTCCAGACCACCCGACAGAGATGAAATCAAGCGCCACATTGCCCGTCTCAAAAATAACAAAGCGCCGGGGGAAGACTCAGTAGTAGCAGAACTATGGAAATATGCCCCAGAGGAATCACTTGATATTTTGCAAATGCAAATAGAAGAAATTTAGAACAAGGAGACCCTACCTGAAGATTGGAAAATAGCTTTGATCCATCCATTACACAAAAAAGGCAGCATGAAGAACATCAACAACTACAGAGGAATATATTTGCTTCTCGTGACCTACAAAATTCTATCACTTGCCATCCTGGAGCGTTTGGAAGCACAAGTCGAACTCAAATAGGTGAATACCAAAGAGGGTTCAGAAAAGGTCGCTCAACAGCCGAACAGACCCAAAATCTCAAAACGATCATCAGATATTGTACACTAAGGTCCAAGCAGTATGTGTCTGTCTTTGTGGACTTTAAGAAAGCGTACGACTCCATTGACCGGGAAGTCCTGCTAAACATCTTAAATGAATTTGGAGTTGATTTGAAACTGCTGGCTTTAATTAGAGCAACCCTGACCAATACAAAATCCAAGGTGAAGTTCCACGGATGTCTCTCGCATTCCTTTGACATCAAAACAGGAGTCCGACAAAATGTTGGGCTATCCCCGATACTCTTCAACTGTGTTCTTGAAAAGATGATCAGAACCTGGCGGGTGAGATTACAGGAAACCAACTACAGTGCATTAAGAATAGGAACCAAATTCAAAGGAATCGCAACAGACTGCTTAGCATTTGCCGATGATATTGCTGTTCTCTCAAACGACATAGAAACCGCTAGAGCTCAAGTTGAAATTTTAAAGGAAATTGCCGAACAAACTGGTTTGCAGATATCGTTTGAGAAAACGGAAGTAATGACTAACATCAAAGAGGCTCCACCAAAACTCCATACGAAATACGGGGACATCACCCGAGTAGACAAATTCAAATACCTGGGTGAGATAATCATGAAAAATGGAATGGACAAAGAAGCACTTCAGGAGCGAGTACGCAAACTGCAAATAGCCTACCAAACATCCCGCACAATCTACAACAAAAAATGCCTTTCCCAAAACACCAAGATACGTCACTATGAAACAGTTCTGAAGCCAGTAGTTCTATATGCAGCCGAAACCCCGTCCATAAATGCCAACAAAGGACTCCTTGAAGAACTGGAGAAAAAGGAACGCAAAATTGTGAGAGGAATCTTGGGATCAAAGTACAGAAATGAATCCATCAAAAGAGATACGACGAGGAAGTCTACAGCAAAATAGAGAAAATTACCGACACAATCAGAAAAAGACGGGCACGATTTTACGGTCATCTGAAAAGAATGGAAGGAAGAAAGTTAACTAAAGAAATCTTTCACTTTTTTGATTCAAACCCCAAAACCACAATTCCCTGGTTTAGAAATACCAAAGAAGACCTGCAAATGCTACATATCTCAGCTGAAGACGCCCTTAACAGAAATCTCTTCCGCAAGAAAATATTGACGAACGGGCTAAACCGAGACGAGCAACCGAAGAGAAGACACGGTGCACCTTGGACAGAGGAGCGCAAGCAGGCCCACTCACAAAGAATGAGGGAAATTTGGGCTCTAAAGAAGGCCAAGTTCAGTGTCAAATGCAACAAGACTTAACGTGGTCCTTGATGGCCCCAGCGAATTATATAATAATAATAATAATAATAATAATAATAATAATAATAATAATAATAATAATAATAATAATTGTACCGGGGGTACATCTTTCCCGGCTACTTAAAACTGCGCGACTTCTGTACGGCCGTCTATGTCAGTGATTATGAACTTTTAAGCACTTTCAAAAACTTTCTTCTTCGATGGAGAAATGGCTCTGCCATCTAGTTTCTAATGATATCTCGTGGATTAAAACCAGACTAATAGCCGAGGAAATTTTGTTATTGGTGAATATTTTATTTTCTGAGGATTGGTTTTTTAATGTACCGAAGTTGTCAACACTTAAGCTTCTACCTATCAGATGTTTATAACTATGTCCTTTAGCCAATCAAGCCCGTTGGGTGTGTATGGAAATTCAGCCTATCCGCATATTGTATTTTAATTTAGTCTGGAACCTTCCCCTACGGAAGTATTTAAGGAGAGTCTCGTCTGAATTGCTCCAGTTTTTGAGATTGCAACTTGACGGAGGCCTGAGAGGACAGGGGGGCAGGGTCGCGGCTGGCATAAAAGAGATCTAGCGCTAGCAGGTAATGGCAGAATTTACCTAAACATGTGATCGTGCCTGTGGGTAGTTAGAGGGGAAGATTTCAGCAGTTTTCTTAATATCTAACATGTAAGTTTTCTTTTTGGGTTGAAAAGTAGGGCCTTCTGGACAGTCTTCGGACTCTATTCCTATACCCTACTTGGAAATAGTTAATGTAAGGAAGCACGAGTGGTGACCCTCATTTTCTCCCCTGCAACTTTGGAGCTGGGTGACTAAGGTTTTCAAATTCTAAAGTTTGGAAAGTTTGGAAATCTGGTCTTGGCTTTTAAATTTCGCCATTTAGTCACCCCTTTTAGTATGGGATTTGCCTCTGTGTCATTGGGCCTTAAGCCCATCTACGTTCTTGTCTACCGGGCGAGTTGGTCATGCGGTTAGGGGCGCGCGGCTGTGAGCTTGCATCCGGGAGATACTGCGTTCGAATCCCACTGTCGGCAGCCCTGAAGTTGGTTTTCCGTGGTTTCCCATTTTCATACCAGACAAATATACCTTCCTTAATTAAGTCCACGGCCGCTTTCTTCCAACTCCTAGGCTTTTCCTATTCCATCGTCGCCATAGGACCTATCTGTGTCGGTGCAACGTAAAAGCCACTAGTAAAAAAGCATAGGTTCTTGCCTCTTCCAGAATGTTCTTTAAGGAGTGTTGGTGTTTCGCCTCGTTGCTTTTTGTTAATGGCCTATCGTGTGTAATCTTTTCCTTTCCCTAAAGGCCTCGTAGTATTGGTAATTATGCCCCTGAACATTCTTTATAGTTTTAGGGTAATTGTGTCTACGTTTTGATTCCCTTTGGGAACAGTGCTTAAAATAATCGTGGAACGTTGTAATTGATAAGCCCACCATGGGGCAACCGTGTACGAACACTTTGAAGAGAAGTAACCTTAGCGGTTGTCGAGTGTAATTACAAGTGTAAAAAGCAACTGATTGCCTGTATGAGGCTAGCCTATTGTACCTTGGAGCTGAGGCTCCTATAAATTGTACATGTGAGAAGCAACTGTGTTCTTTCATAATATTGTACCTGTCAGAAGCAGTTACGCTCTTCCATATGTAATAAACCGATTGGGATATTCTCCCACATCATTTTGTACCTTATTTAGGACTTCTAAGTTTGTGATATTTCGAACATTACAGAATGTATATAAAATAAAAAACTGTATAATTAATTTGTAAGATGTATATATTTAATTTGTGATAGGTCGTTCTAAATGATTATGCTTATATATAAGGTTTTAGTCATCTATTTTACATTATCATCCCATTTCCTAGTTTTGCGGCAGTAACGAATTCCGAACGAGCTTAGTCTTGAGTAAAGTATTACAACATCACCCGTATTAATAGCTTACAGTAAATTTCCAGTAGCCCGAGGTCGGGCGAAGGGACACGCCATGCTAATTTTAGCCCTTTATTAAGAAAAGGACTTCATCGAGATGGCAAAATTGCTTAGTCCCCTTCATATTATGAAGAGACAGTTAGAACTTGTTAACTCCTACTTTTCGAACTTTCTTAGATCATGCTTTGAATTCCCGCGAATTTTCCACCTAATGAACGTTACGAAACAAGAAGATGGATATACAGCGATGGAAAGGCGAAGGCATAGAAACTCAGATCTTACTGGACCATATGATATGAGAGTTCAGTTTTCCTAAACACGCCGTCACGTTTATCATCGTAATAAATAGTTATATTAACTGGTACTTTCATAAATTCTTATTAATGATCCTTAGTTTCCTAGTTCGTGTGTACTTAATGGTTAGTGTCCTGTCACCCCACCTCTGGGATTATTTAGAGTCTCATTACTTATTATTATTATTATTATTATTATTATTATTATTATTATTATTATTATTATTATTATTATTATTATTATTATTATTATAAGTGGACTTAAGTATCTACAACAGTTTTATCGCATTCCTACAGTAAACATATACAGTAATGTGACTGCTACTGTCACATGTTACTGGGTTTAACATTGTGACAGAATGAAATTGCGTATGGATTTTAGAATCGGAGGTGTCCGAGGAGAAGTTCAGCTTGCCAGGTGCAGGTCGGTGACGTTTTGTGCGCATTTTCGCTAAGTATTTTTCTTAATGATTAAAGAAATGAAAGGAAAGAATTAGTTTAAGAGACAACAGAGTTTGCACATTTTTTAAATTCCTAGTTCCAGGCGGCTAAAACGTCGTTTGTGCGGCTAACCGAATAGTACAGTGCCACAGTAAGTAGCGGAGACTCGCGGAGCAATGTGTAGCATGTTCTGCGACGAAGGGTAGCAGGGGTAGATTTTTACGAAGGTCACCCGCGTTTGTCAGTCTGGCAGTCTGTTGTGTCTGTTCAGTTCTGTCTAGTGTCTGTTACTTTATCACTGTGTAGTCGAACAATAAACTACTTATAATTGTACACTACGCCGTACTTCTATTTAATTGTAATACATGTGTAATTATTGTTCCTTTTGTGAAAGTTTTATTGTATAGTACTAGTATTACCGCACATAAATTGGTAGACTGTCAACCTTTATGCCTCTATCCAAATTTGCTCAAAGTGCGTAAAAACCTTACCATTTTATTGCTAATTTTTAAATTTTGATTTCTACCTCCCCCCCCCCCCAGTCCAGCTGTGGTACTTTTTGTTGTATATACATTCCCCCCCCCCTACTTCTTATTCCGAATTACCGCTCCTGTCTCTAGAAATATTAGTTCTATCTGAAACGTGTAGCCTACATATAAATAATGATAGGAAAACTTTCCATAAATTATTTAGGATGCGATTTCACTGACCAGCTATGAAAATGGAGATATTCACAAATTTAGATTTCTATTACCAAATCTATCAACGACGAGCATCGCCCTTATTGTTTAGTTCTTCTTCTGGGTTGAACCGCATTGTTGTTATGTGTACCTCATGCACAGGTTGCCGCCGTTTCGAATACATTTCAATGTTCCTTGACTGACGTATCCCTATTCGTTCCGAGAAAATCAGTCTCCAGGCAGCTCAACTCAACTAGTTGATTGTTAAACCCGGAAGAAGAACTAAATAATTGAACAGACCGCGGAAACTTCACATCTAAGATTGTTCAATCCTCATCGTGACGAACTAACTGACATTGGTAGTTATTGTTGTCGTGTTTGGCTTTTTAGCTATGAAGCTGCGTAGTCACTAACCCCATTTCATTAAGAATATAAGGAATATGACTATCGAAAATAGAACGATCGCTCGAAATTTAGGAGAAAATGAATAATAAACGTGGAGGAAGGAGACGGAGGGGTACAAAGCGCTAATATCGTCGAGCCAGGAGAAAACAAAATGTAATGAAATGCAATGTCCTACGTCCCCAAAACATATCAACAATAACATCACATTCACATTAACTGACTACTGTTAGTTGTGGTTTGATTCGTCTATTCGTATGCCACTCATCTCTGTTAGATGGAAGTACCACTGCAATTAACGCATGGAGATAAAAATCTCACTAACGCTAACTTTTAACCAACTATGTGTATGAATTAAATGCAATTGGTTTCAGAACTCCGTATAAGGGAATACCTAAAATACTAGAGAGAGTGTTCGAAAAGTATAGCTGCCCTTGAATAAGGATTACCATGAAGATACAGCCCTATAATTAGATATTTTGAACTAGTGCCTATAATTTATTGATTTAACATTTTTCAACATTCCTCTGAAGAGGCGGCTATCCCAGAATTGAAACATTTATTTCATTTGTATTTTACTTTACTACAAAAATCGTATACGGATTGTATATAGTCCCTGATAATATTCAATTTTCTCAATATAGGATGCTGTTTCATACCTCTTGGAACTCAAAATCCCCACCTATTCCATCGAATACGAGATTTGTGCTTTTCATGTACAATTTCCTGTTAGGTGGCAGCTGCTTTGCCGCTTAACTCATTGTGAGTTTCAGCGGTTTCCTGTTAGGTGGCAGCTGCTTTGCCGCTTAACTCATTGTGAGTTTCAGCGGTTTCCTGTTAGGTGGCAGCTGCTTTGCCGCTTAACTCATTGTGAGTTTCAGCGGTTTTGATTTTATCGAGGGAACATTATGCTGTGAAAGGTCATCAAATAAACATGGCTGCAGTCAAATAAAAAATGAAAAACGAAGCAAGAAAGAGGAAAAGCCGAGCCAGTGGCTTGATATTTTTAAACGTTCGGTTGGGTGTGAAGTTGTTGAGATCAAGTATGTCTAACGATATTCGATATCTCATAAAAACACCATGGAACCGATTTAAGTCCCAGAAAGCAAACACAGCTGTGTCGTTCTGAACTGAAGTAAAATAAAACTCGCCCTTCTCACTAAAAAAAATTAAAGCAAAAGGCTTGCAAAATTCAATACAGCTTATTTCGCACGAAATATTATTTCACGTTTATTATATTATTTCTTTATATATCACGTAAATATACATGTTGGATATATTTTGACCCCCTGTAAGTAAAAATAACCCTTACTCAATCACTGCTTCATTGTAGCAATACATACTGCAGATAGTTACGTTTAGTTGTATGTAAATGTTAAATTAAGTATTTTAACAGAACAGGAATACATGAACTGACGATGCCAGATCAGTAAAATACATGAACGACTTTTCTCTCTCCTGTAATTTATTTTTTCTGCGAGTGTTTTTTTCTGATATCCCTAATTTAATTATCAACGACGGGACATAACTGCTAGTGTAATATAAGAGTATTTCCTTCACATTACGTCCGTATAAAGGGGAATGCATTTACTTGCGAGGCCTTTTAAATTTCTACTGCAGTGTAATTAGAGCCTCTGAAGGATTTAAGTAGAACAGTAAACATCATACCGCTCAACGGGCGATAGCCCCCAGGGGTAGCTCGCTGATAATCCGATTATATCTATAGCGTTGGGGTAATGTCGATAAGTGGTGATTAGCACTGGGCGATAAACTGACAGGCGATTGAACTATTACTATGGAGGTACAGGTGCAATAGTAATTTTCAATCAGGACCACTTACGACTTGTGATAATGACAATGAGCAACGTCTAGAGATATTCAAAAGTCACACTGCAATAATCGTTACAAATTATAAACTGAAAGATGAGTGAAGACGTAGTGGAACTGTGTATGTTATTATCTGTACTAGTGCAGGAATCTTTCTTCTGTCTTCTCTCTGAAAACCTGTCCTCTACTGCCACTTTGGTGATTTCGTATTGAAAGTTGTATCTTCTACTACAACACTACTACTACTACTACTACTATGTTATTTGTTTTACCACACAGTGACACAGGTAGTTTGTACGTCGACGATTGCATAGGAAAGGTATAGGATCGGGAAGGAAGCTTTAATTAAGACATGGTGTGAAAATGGGAAACAACGGAAAACCATTTTCAGGGATTTCCATAGTGTGGTTTAATCCGAATATACCGAATATAAGTTTAGAGCTACGTGACCCAAATCACGTTATTAAATTCTTCCTACACAACTGTAGAACAGGCAAGAGGATACTTAAATTTGTTAGTATTGTAACCTATTACTTCAAGAAATTTCTGGTCCTAGTTATAAGATACGCTGGAGTGCCGGAATTTTGTGCTGAAAAGGGGTTCATGAACTTCTTTGCGCGGATTTCTCGCATCGAATCTTTAATCCCAAACGCATCGGAGGGATCCAGACTTGTAGAAATTCTTTTAGATGTTAGGGCCGAAATATCCGAACTTCCGAAGAACGTATCCGATCATAAGAATAATTTGATAGGTCAGCTGGAAAATAATCATAGAAGAATAATTGGGACAAGAAATCAATACCGATCTATCTGTCAGACATTACATTTTTAAGCCACTGACAGCATATGTGTAGTGGGTGAAGAGGTCACCATTAGTTCCGTTGGGGGGACTCATATATATTTTTCTTACAATTGGCTTTAT
Source organism: Anabrus simplex (assembly GCF_040414725.1). Lineage (NCBI taxonomy): Eukaryota > Metazoa > Arthropoda > Insecta > Orthoptera > Tettigoniidae > Anabrus > Anabrus simplex. The sequence goes on along the minus strand of NC_090265.1, from coordinate 1,029,848,070 downwards.
GTCACACCAACACAGATAGGTCTTATGGCTACGATGGGATAGGAAAGGCCTAGGAGTGGGAAGGAAGCGGCTGTGGCCTTAATTAAGGTATAGTCCCATTTGTCTGATGTGAAACTGGGAACCCACGGAAAACTATCTTCAGAACTGTCGGGGGATTCATTTAAATAAACAGCTGCTCCTATTTTAATTCCTGTCACTGACACACGTATAAAATTAGAAATTCTGGAAGTTTTATAATGATTATAAATCACAGAAGAATACAGAACAACAAGACGTTTGTAATAGAGCAGTGAGTTGTTTGTGGGTCCTGTGGTAACACACGAACAAGTCTCCATCCACAGAGTAGGATTATACCACCATTCTAGTTACACAATTTCCGTTCTTTTCCACATAAAAAAATGTTACTTTCATTTGACCTGTCTCAGTCTCGTTCTTGGCTTTGACATTTTGAAAGTGACGGAGGTGTGAAACTGGGAACCCACGGAAAACGCAGTTACCCGCGCAGCCTGTCTCTATGATAGACGGCGAGAAACTGTCGGTCATAGGGTTGGTTAATGTGTACATTCTAGAAAGCAAGAGGAAACTAATCACTCCTCATTTTCATACTGCGTCTTCTCAGGCCATCTGAGACAGCTGATGGTCGAACTGTTGGGGATCAAATCAGCCTTTTGTTTGAAGGCACAACATACATATGAATATTTACAGAATATAAACTAATATTTAAACCGACTTTCTAAGAGTATTTTCTGTGAGTAACAATAACCTTGTACACTAGAAGTAATGTAATAGGCGTGATATAGATATTTTGAACGAAACATTCAGGATGATGCATTCAGTTAGAAACGAAGTATTATGTTCAATAAACTATTAGAAATTTCACTCATCTATATATATAAAATAAGAGTTTTGTCTGTACATTGCTCATAATTTAAAAATAATGGTATTTCTGTATCGGTCATGTCCATAGTAACAAGGAAATGCACTTTTTACTTTTCCGTAATTTCTGTCTGTCTGTCTGTCTGTCTGTCTGTCTGTCTGTCTGTCTGTCTGTCTGTCTGTCTGTCTGTCTGTCTGTCTGTCTGTCTGTCTGTCTGTCTGTCTGTCTGTCTGTCTGTCTGTCTGTCTGTCTGTCTGTCTGTCTGTCTGTCTGAAGAGAATTTTATGAAAATCGGTATGTGAAGTCGGGGGATAAGCCGCTACAATCTAGGCTATAAATCATTTTACTCGCGCTAAGTGAAATGGTAGTTTAGGGGAAGGCCTAAAATTTAATTCTCAAATATTTATATTATTAGTGGTCCTATCGATACATACTACATAACGAATGTTATATAGAACTAGATTTCCGATCATTTATGTCATACATTGTTATCGTACCGGCTTTGATAACACAGATATTCATGGATCTGTATTTTTTTGCCAAGTCCATATCAACGCCGAGCCACGAGAAAACTGGTTAACAGAATTGAATGAAAGTCGGTATATAGAGTCGGGGAATAAGAAACTATGGTTTAAGTTATAAACAATTTTATTCACCCTGGATGAAATTGTAGTTTAGGGGAAGGCACCTAACATTTAATTTTTAAATACCAATGTCTTGGACCTATCGAAAAGAACTACATAACAAAAGTTACAGAGAATACAATTTCCGACCATTTATATTTTATTCAGTTTTACCGTACCGACTATGATAAGAGTGGTATTTCAGAGTTAGAAGAAAACTAAATGTGAAGGCCTACAATATTGAAAGCACATAACATTGATCAACAATAACATTACATTGACCATTGTTTGTTGTGATGTTCTTTGTCTCTTATGCTGCCGCTCAGCTCAGATATATGGGATTACTGGTGCGTACCGAGTATAACAGCCTGACTGAATATTGGCGGGAAATAGCTGGGGAGTTCAAAAACTTTCTTCTTTAGCATGACATTCCTCTGGTTCATACATTTTCTGATACTGCCGGTACGTAACAGACTGGTTCATCATAGTATTCCAGCTATTCAATCCCTACTCTGACGCGCTGTACTGAATGAGCAGTGTGCATACATAAGGCAGAGGCTCACTTAGTAGTAGTAGTAGTATGACCTGGTCTAGAATGACAATTTAGGCCTATTCCAAATTATAGCACCACAATTGACTAAATAACTCAAAATTCAACCCTGGAAAGAGCCATTTCATAAGAAAAGCTTCTTCCACTTAACTTTTATTAAATTCTACATTCATTTTATTCCAAATTAGCAGTGAAGACGGGGTTTTTCCTCTGGCTTGGAGGAAAAATTTGCCTCCAAGTCAGATAGATTTTTCCTCCGCCAGTGTAGTGAACTGAGATTTTCCGACTCATTGGGTAATCCTAGAAAACACATTAGTAACAGGGCATAGATTTTGCCCTGGGAGTCTTCACTATTCGACACCCCCAGCCGGCCGAAATAAGACGAAGTGTGTTCACACGGAACACGGCTGTCTGCACTGTTCGTTAAAAGTGAGGAAATGTGTGGTTTTTCATTTGATCGAGCATGTCGTATGAAAGCATTGCTATTAAATGCGCCATTCCTACTGACGTCATTGTAATGACCTATGTTCATTTAATTTGGGAAAGCTACTAAGACAGTCTTTCTGAGGATGTGAAAAGGTAGATGAAGAGTATCTGCCATTATAATGAAAACTCCCCAACCTGTTTGTGACTGATGTAAGCAAGGGGACCTACCATTACAAAGAAAATTCCCTAACCCAGTCTTCATATGAGGAAAGATGTCACCGATATCGATAGCTGCAGTCGCTTACGTGCGGCCAGTATCCAGTAATCGGGAGATAGTGGGTTCGAGCCCCACTGTCGGCAGCCCTGAAGATGGTTTTCCGTGGTTTCCCATTTTCACACCAGGCAAATGCCAGGGCTGTGCCTTCATGAAGGCCATGGCCGCTTCCTTCCACTTCCTAGGCCTTTCCTATCCTATCGTCGCCATAAGACAAATCCGTGTCGGTGCGACGTAAAGCAAATAGCAAAAAAAAAAAAAAAAAAAAAAGACTTTTGGTGACTTCCCCGTCGCGTTTCTACGGTAACGTTAAGTGCTATACAATTTAATACAATCTTTCTCACAACATGTATACTACCTAACCTAGAATTCTGTATACAATTTAGAATTCCGTAGCGAAGCACGGGTACATCAGCTAGTATTAATTAAATATGTGTCAGATATGTTTCTCTAAAATTCTGTGCACGATATGAAGTAGGTAACATTTGTATTCCTAAACATATGACATTTTGAAGCAATTAAAAATGTTATTAATATTTATATACCCCTTCGTATTTATCATAATATGAAAAAAGAAAGGTCATCATCATTTGTCAGTGAATTGTGATTAATAGTGATTAGATTTTCCAGACAACGGATTTTGTAATATTTTAAATGTAACATAATACCTTGATGTTATTGCGCTTAAAATAGTAATATTCAGACACTATAATACCTTACAATATTTTACCAATTTTCTTTCTTACGGAGGAATATTCTTTCCTAAGTGCAGAAATAATTTAAATATTTACCGGGTGGTCCATCAGTCCCTTATAAGAAAAGCAATCCATTTAACACTGATCGTCCTTAAAGGTCGATATTGCTCTGCTTGCTACCAGTAAATCAGCAACTTAAAACGAAACAGACTTACACAGGGAAAAGGACTGTATGCTATCTTCGCGGCACAATTAAAGTACCACTCCACAAACACGCTGTTTATTGCGTGCCTTTATAATACACTAGCTAGCCACCCGGCTTCGCATGGGAACAGTCATGCATTTAAAGGCGATTGGTTACTTTTAACCGAAGTCTTAAAAGATTTCCTTGTATATGATATTAGTAGTTTTTCTCCAGTAATGAATACGATGTAACGCGTAAAAGGCACACGTAAAGCTGTTCATAAGAAAAACATTCATCACTAAGATCAATTACAGCCACGCTAAGTATCTGACCCTGTGCTTAGTTTATTGTCAATCCAAGGCAATATCTTACCTGGATTTGGTCTCGTTTGAAATCAAAAGGCAAATCTGAAGGAATCATAGAGAATTTAAGTATTAATAGCACTTTTACTGTGCCACAGCCAATTAAATTAGTAGCTTCAGTCAAACAGCTTTGGAAATTTTCTGTGCCAATTGCGTATTATTGCATGACTTTGGCGGGTGTACATTACGTTACAATATAATAGGCAGCACTACTTCCAGAATCAGCTTGAATGGAGGCATTTTTGAAAGGACTAATTGACCGATAATCGTTGGTGTCATGTAATTTTAAGTAGATTAGGATAGGATTAAGTGCTAACTGATAAGATGGATGAATAAAATTAGATGAAACTACAACCCGTATTTTCTACGGTGGAACTCTACTCAGTGTAGTAGCCTGAACAATCTTTATTGAATAATTTGAAAATATAGATACACTTTCGTTCTGAGCAAACTGTAAGTACAAAATAAGAACATGAAGTGTGTATAGGTGATAAGGTGAGGTAATACTAAGGTAGGTAGTGGAAAAAGAAATGGTATAATGTTTTACAAAACGTCTTACTGATATTTAAAATATTTAGAGCACTTGATGAACACGCAATTGTTAAGGGTGGTATTATTTTCGCAAATGCGATAAAGCCCGAAATGGTCATGAAGGCTTGTATTTTCATTTTTCACGTCTTGTAAAATACTTTTATGCTCGACAATGCCGAAATATAAATATTGTATGCCAGAAAACTGAATTTTAATGAGGCTAATTGTAGTTCAATTTTTATTATGATACAGGTTCTCCACCAATCAGAGTTCAGATTTTTATTATAATACAGATTCTCCACCAATCAGAGTTCAGATTTTCATTGTGATACAACTGTTTGACCAGTTAGGTAAGGATAGCATCGCACTTGCGCTCATTGCACTGGCTTCGCACTTGTTTCCAAAATCAAACATGACGGACACACATAGTAACATCAATGCACTCTCTGCTTCCAATATTCCACAACCACACGGCACATTCCAGCAACTTCACCAACTGTGCAATAAACAATTTATATTTGAAACAAAGCTAGGTTATGATAACTTTCTATCAAAGCTTTGAAAACATATGACATTGTCAAGGTCTCTGATCCACTCACGGAAAATCAACAACCCAGCGCATGCACTCTGCGCTCTGCTCAGTAAACTCAAGTGACATCTCGACAGAAATTTATGAATACAAATAAAAATAGAATTATAATTATCGTCGAGCATAAACAGTCGGATTCAACTCGCTTATTATGGTAATGAATTAATGTCATTATACACTATTATTCATTATGTACTATTATGCTCGACGATGCCGAAATATAAATATTATACGCCAGAAAACTGAATCTTAATGAAGCTCGTTATAGTTTAAATTTCATTATGATACAAGTTCTCCACCAATCAGAGTTCAGATTTTCATTGTGATACAACTGTTTGACCAGTTAGGTAAGGATAGCATCGCACTTGCGCTCAATGCACTGGCTTCGCACTTGTTTCCAAACTCAAACATGTCTGACACACATATTGACATCAATGCACCTTCTACTTCAAATACTCCACAACCACATGGCACATTCCCGCAAATTCACTTCACCAACTGTACAATAAACAATTTGTATTTGAAATAAAGCTAGGTGATGATAACCTTCTATCAAAGCTTTGAAAACATATGACATTGTCAAGGTCTCTGATCCACTCACGAAAAATCAGTAACCCAGCGCATGCGCTCTGCGCACTGTTCAGTAAACTCAACTGTCAAGCGACATCTCGAAAGAAATTTATGAATATTTAAGAAATAGAATAATAAATATCGTCGAACATAAACAGTCGTATGCAACTCGTATGGAAATTATAAAATTCACTTCGCTCGTTTTATAAAGATACTCGTGTACTATTAATTTTTGAACTTGACTCAAAATGCTAAAATTAAACTAAAATGCTACATAAATGAGACATTTTCTTTCTTTCTTTCTTTCTTTCTTTCTTTCTTTCTTTCTTTCTTTCTTTCTTTTTCTTCAATTGGGGAGTTTATTACGACTTGACTACAGTCCTGGAATGCGGAAAGTAATACCTCTTGCTGCTCGTTGCTCGCCCATCGCTGTCATTACCTCCACTTAAGTTCTTGTGCCCGTTCGCATCTCGTAGACCAACAACAAAATGGCGGCGTAGGAAGGTATGGCCCATGCGATCTACTAAGGCAATGAACTTCGTATCAATGCAACGTATAGGACGCTATGTACGTCACGGAAAGGATAGGTTTCGAAGACACTGGAGAACAGTAGAGGCTCATTTGAATTGTTTTAAAAAAAATATAGCAGCGGGTGAATTGTTTAACGAGACTCTAAAAAATTACTTTCATGTAGACAAGACGCAGATGCGAGCAGATCTACATATTCCAAGAATAGATTTGCCTACTGAAGAAGAATATTAATTATATATATACGCGACAGCATATAATTAAAGTATTCATCGCTGTATGCCAGTAGATGAGCCGAGAAAAAAAATATAAATATATAAATTTTGGTGATATACGACGGATTTGGAAGATCAAGTAGCAACGTAACGATCGAAAGAATCGGAATTCACCATTGTGAAATATTTAATAACTACACATGAGAAGAGTATAACTACCGTTGCAGTAAAGAATAATAATTATTTACGGAGAAAACTTTTTACAGAAAGAAAAACTTTAACGATTATTTTAAATAACAGAAAATGCAGATTATCATGACTAATTACTGCGCACAGGGAATTCTTTTCGTTGTCAACAGATACGTGATGATGACTGTCTGCTAATTCATCAAGATGGACCGAACTGGGGATATGTACCGTCGAATCAGATGACCAGGCGGAGATTATTGGACAGACCAACCAGTGGAGATGATGACGTTGGATGAGCATCGGCCAGCCGAAAGACCGGATGATACGAAGTGGTCTGACGAGCTATGTAACCAGCAGATGACCGTGAATGTCCAGTTCAGACAGAGATCCAGTTCCAATCTGAGGGTCTAGCAGCAAGTGAAGGACGGAGCAACCACCAGACCAGATGTAGCAACTGACGAGCTAAGTCCATACTTTTCTATAGTAGAGTAGTTTCTTGCAATCTGCACCCTCAATCTATTTTGGCATGTGCTGAGAGTTTGGTGATTTATGAAGTAATTAAGAACGCGTGTGTAATATAAGTAACGTGTGAAATACTTAAGATTTTAGAATTAGATGGAAGTGATGAATTAGAATGACAATATGACATATACTGGATACTGCACTAGCACATCGGTAGTGGAAATAATATCCGATAAGAGAAAGTATGTTACTTGAGTAGAGCTAGAATCAATGAGTCTAAGTTACTAGTAAAGGTTCGATTAATCTCGTTTTATCTGAGTAGAGTTTACGTCACGAATTACCTGCGCAATACGATGATCATTAACAAATTAAGTATTCCTTTCGTCAGAGAAAGAGGGCATATGAATTCATACTACTGTTATTAAAAATAGAGGTTATTGACTGCGTATTTTGCTAAGCAATTCTTGAATATTTAGCATATGGTTTCGGAGTTATGGCTATATGCATGCGGCTAAATGGAAGCCGATAGGATGTTAAAGTATCGACGGTAGTGTATTGAAATGTGATTATATATTGATGAATGGTTTAAGTGAAGAGATTTAGTTATGTTCTACGAGAAGTGTAAGAATTGCTATTTGACGTGTTAATGATTTATTAGTAATATAAGGTGAGTTTCTATGCCATGTTTGAAAATATACGTCAAGAAGAGAATTCCGTGCAGATGACCATTTCAAGGTAAGGTAAACATGAATTATGTAGAATTATGTATCGTGACAGTGATATTGTGTTTGACTTGGGTGAATAACAGGTACTGCGTAAGAGAGAGTGTTCTTATATATGATGCAATAGACTCATGATTGATTATATATCTAGTATTTCGTGGAGCGGTGATCTTACAGCTTGATATGAAATACCTGCATTTTATACTATCCATACACGTTCAGTAGCACGTTTATAAATGAAATATTGAGACAGTGCAGATCATAAGAGTACATTGAGCCACTAATAGATGAGTGTGTAGATTAGAAACTATTTGAAGAGTTAGTTAGATTTTTTTTATTTCTACTCAGATAAATATGATTTTAACTCAGTATATAAAAATGAAGAATATTACAATGGTTAGTTAGGAGCCAGATATCGTAGGCACGAGGGTGGTATTGCTTTAGCTCGTAAGTCGTTACTTGTTCACACTAGAAAGATATTACCTAACACTCGGAGTTCAAACCTATGAAAGACTTTAACTTATGAATGGAAGGTCGGTGAACACTGCCACAATTTAATACACGCGAAAGTGTATACTTGGGAAACATGTCTCATATGTTGTGAGGATAACTTTAATAATTAACAGAGCAGTATTTACAATATGAAAATTTTATTTGATTCCTTGAATGCTGAATGATCGCAAATATTATATTTAAAAAAATGTAATACTTTCGGAACATGGCTACGAAGGTTCACATGTGTATTTATTGGAATTTGAACTTATAAATGAGAGAATGTTAGCATTTTTTTTAAGTTTCACTATTTTATCTTAAATGAGCCAGCGCTGACTCTAACTTATTTTCAAATGATGAGATAACACGGAATTAATACTACCCAGATTTCACTATATCTCGAACATTAATTTTTGTCAATAAATAATCTTATATATTTTCTTTAGTATGTGACTGAGTTATGATTTCTGTTCTGGTAACGTTTAGAGTTAAGTTAGTTGTTAAGTTTTCTAGATGTAAGCAATCGACAAGTTCTTACAAACGAAATGCGAGATGATTTCTAGATATCGGTCGTCATTCTCGTGGATATTGATACTCCCATCACGAGCACCCCAGCGGCCAATTTCTCTTCCGAAACCACGTTAAATAATTACATATAAAATCTCAGATTTTATGGGCGGAAAAAGGATACCCTGAGAAGAATGAATGAGCTACCGGGATAATCTTGCACTGACCGTTGCAAGAGCGGGTGCAAGTATTTAAAATGGCTGCCCAACTGTGGGGCAATTGAAGAGAAACACACCGTGGGAAAGTTATTAAAATGACGTCGCAATGTGTGACGATTTGAAGAGAAAGACACCGCGGGATCATTGAATATTGGTTGCCAGAGGTAATTTTCGACATCATAACGTGATTTAAAATGGAGAAGGATGCCGTGAGAACTGTTGGTTGCCAAAGAATAAAATGCCGCAACAGTGGAGCGAGTGAAGAGAAATACACCGTGGGAACGCCAAATAAAGTGAAAAAAGTATTGGAAACGGTCTTCACTTTGAAATAAATTAAATGTCGCATTAATGGTTGGCGCCTGAAGAGAAACACATCGCGGGAGTGTATGAAAATAGTCTGATAATTTATATTACTTAATAGGCAATCATGTGACGAAGCTCGAAATGTAGGTATCGGGTATAGAAAACATGTCACTAATGTATTGAGTAATTTATTAATTATTACCACATGGCTGAACCTGTGAAGATATATTAATAAGGAATTATTGTATTTATTTAGATGAATGCTTCTTTTTAATAATAATAATCTAGGGTTAGGTGATTTTAAGTCAATATGAAACGAAACTTAGTTAATTTTAATTATGGTATAGGCTGATGGCCATACATATAAATATGGAATGCAGCATAATGGAATTTTAATTTATTTATTTCGTAACATGTTCCGAAATGTGAACGAAATCATAGATTTGAACTCTTGGTCTGGTTGTTGTTGGTCTATCTGGTGAGATGGTGCCGATCTCCAGGAAGGTCCATCAATATTATTATTTACTGAAGAGAAAACTTCAAACTAGTGCATATAGTGCAAACCTTGAACTATTTTTAAACCTTGTAGACTAAGTTATTGTGGTGTGTGTGATATAATATTTAATATTTTGTAAACTTAGAGGACTGTTAGGCAAATAAGTGATTTTTAACAAAATAGAGAGCTTAATATAAACTTTGAGATATTATAACGAATATATAGAAAACGACATAAAATGGCAACACAGGGTAGAGTTCAGACAAGAAGAGAACAAGAAGAGGAGATGAGAAGAGCTCAAGAGAAACAAGAGGGAGCGCCACTATGGTTTCTCGAATATTTGAAGCAACAACAAGAAAAAGAGAGGAAATTGGAAGAAGAAAAACAGAAGGAGAAACAGGAGCGTGAAGAGAAAGAGAGGAAACTGGAAGAAGAAAGACAGAAGGAGAAACAGGAGCGTGAAGAAAAAGAGAGGAAACTGGAAGAAGAAAAACAGAAGGAGAAACAGGAGCGTGAAGAGAAAGAGAGGAAGCTGGAAGAAGAGAAAGAAAGAAGACGGATAGAAAAGGAACGAAAACAACAAGAATTGTTTAGAGAATTTCAAAAGGAACAAGAAAAGAAACAAGAAGAATGGCAACAAGAACAACGCGAAGAAAGAAAGAAAGAACATTATGAGTTGATGCAAGAGAACCTTTGGAGGTTGGAACCTATGTTCTTGTAAGAAAACCAGCCGTGTCTTGTCCTACGGAAAAATTCTATTCCAAGTTTGCACATTTGTACATCGGGCCGTTCAAGGTTATTGAAGCGTTGGGCAATAACGCATATAAAATACAGAGTTTGGAGTCCAACAACATTGCTATTTTCAATGCTTCAAGTCTTAAACAGTACAGTTTCCCGATCGTTGATGAGGAGGAAGTTAATATCATCGTGGAAGACGAAAGAAACGGAGATGCTTGGGATGTTTATTCGCTGACCGACGGATCAGATGATGAATGTTGAAGTCCAGACAAGATTGGAAGGCAGGATATAGTATAACAGTATCTCAAGACCAGAGTTATTTTCGTTCATTTCAGACCTGATAAAAGAAGATTTCATTGAAGAAGAGAATTATGATTAGATCTGGCATGAACATGAAATTTCTCCTTTCATACGAAATTTCATTTTTGAGTAGAGGAGGAATATAACCTTCCAATGTATGTCAGGATGAGATTGGTGAACACATTGGAAGTTTATGTCGAGAAATAACGTCAATGAAATCTTATGTCCGATTATCACACCTCCAGATGAATTAGAGGGTAGTTGATTTGTCTAATTACGTGAACGGCATCGCTGAATTGAAGATATCAGCGGATTGATAACAAGCTCTAAACCCCGTGGTATCTCGGAAATGTTGAGACAGTTAAACAGCGTGAAACATAGGGCAGGATTAAATGAATAATACGTATTCCTCAAGTAAACTTTCCGAAATGCATGAACGGCAGAATATCTATGACAGAATGTTACTGAGGGCCATGAAATATGTAAATAATAAATTCATATGAGAGGGCCATACCTTGTACATCTAGTCTCGCACGATCCAACGATCGAGATGAAGAAAAGAAACTGTCGATTAATAACCTAAATACGAGGCGGCAATTATTAAATAAGTTCCTTTGCTAGTACAGCTGATTTGTACGAGATCGTCTTGCATTATGTGTCAAATGTTTCCAATTGTCAGAAACATATGGGAGCTAGAAGCTGAGAAGAATTCTGAAAAGCAAACCGTCTGCAATTATTATGTTGTGGTAGAATCTGTTTTGTCTCTGAAGAAGTTGACACTCTCAATCTGCATCTCGGAAAGATCGGAAGCAAGAATTCATAGGGAAAAGATCGTATTGAAAGGAAATATTAGAGAGATATTGGCATATCATAAACATATAATATTGTAAAACAAGATATCTTGTTATTGAATGAAAAAGGCAAGTGTATCATTTGAACTGTAAAAATTGTATTAAGGTGTATAACATTGTTCTAATTGATATCTCTGAGTTTCAGGTAATATGGAACCGTCAGTATTTGATTATTCAGATGAAATGAGAGCACGAATCAACATGAACAACTAAAATAGAGGGACCTCAAAGGATCTGACCAGAAATGTGATGGACAATACTTGATAATGTTATTGAGTGAGAGCTGAACTCGGAAGGTGACACCGTCGTGGAGCAACAACCCAGGATGAGTACTTGAATATCTTATATATTCCGCCACGTAATTGCTTATTGTAGTTGTAGAGTAGTACTTATTTTGTTGTCGATTTGACATGAACAATTTTAACTTGAAAGCGACCGTTATTTGTTGGACATTGCGTTGTAATACTTATGATCGTTACGTCTAGTGTGGTGAGCCAGACTACGTTGTGATAATATGCGATGGTTGTGAAAGATTTCTTTAATATTTGTTAGCAAGGTTTTACGGAAAGATTTTTCGACATGGATGTTATTGGTATCGTAATGATGTTATGGTATTGAACGCTAATTTAACTTGTAGATCAGAATACCTCGGAGGAGCTCGGTATTTTGCGACGTGCGATTCTGTGATCTTCAAAATGTTATGCGCTTGTGTGGAAATACAGTGTTTTGATAATAGAAGTGTGATACTATTGTGGTGATATGGTGTTAATGCGGCAACGTATTTAGTAATTTTACGTAATTGCCTGAATAGATTGTTCTTTAGTATTGTGAATTCGCTGTGCATGACGAGTTGTGTGATGTAATAAGGTGTTAATTACGGTAGGATCTTTGAAAGTATTTACGTGGATAGAGAGATGTGATGATTATAGACGTGTCATTAGGATTGCGAATTTTATAATGATGTTATGTGAAGGTCCTGATGATGGTATTGATGGTAGGAAATATGTTGGTCATGCGTGAATTTTGATGTTGTCGTGATGAATAATTTATTTAGGTACGAGGCCGTATTTTAGAATAATGTTATAGGATGTTGCACTCACGAACACTAGTAGTTGGTCGTCATATTTATCCTATTTAAATACAAGATTGACCAGAGCGCACGATATTAAAGGGATGTTTAGGATCTTCGCGAGATAATCGATAACGTAAAGATGTTGAGGTCATGTCGTAAAGGAAATATGATCTTCTATGGTAAGTAAATCATTTCTTTGCTAGTTGGATTTTGTAGATCATTGAGTTGACGCCTAGTGCTAATGTAGTATTCCAGGTCAAACGTCGCAGTGGTATCCGGAGGCGCAGAATCAACGTAGTTAGACAAGGGTATTGTAGTCGTTGCAATGTCTTTTTGATGTCTTTTATCTAGGTACAGTCACCGATGAATGTACGGGAGGATCGAGTCTGTCTTTTAAATGCATGATTTTGATGGATGTCATATTATGTTACGATCCTGTGTCTTTCAAACATTTCTGTGGCATTTATGGTGATTTTATGAAGTTAAAATAACGGTATTTTTCAAGTTGCTAGATAGACAGATACCGACATATAATGCGGTGATTTTTAAAAAGAGAAATGACGGAATATTGTGAGATATTTGGGTAGAAAATAGCATTCTGAAGTGGATGATTCTTTAATTCCCAGTGATTTATTTTGAAAATGCGAGGTTGATAATTGATTTTCACTGTAAGCCTTCAGCAGAGGGTCACTTTGTCTCTTTTGTTTTTCGATTGACGATGTTATAACTTATTTGTAACAAGAGCCTGAAGTTAGGTGTTTATTTTCAAGTTAACATAATATTCCCTTCTTATATTCGTTTGTGTTGCCGATAATTTGCTATTATTGTAATTGATACTTCTGAAGTTATTTAAAAATCATTAAACGGAGAATCCTTCCATAAATAAAACATTTTACGGAGTTCTCATTTAAAGTAGCGTAGGAACACTAGGTTAGTTATTTAATTTAAGATATGATTAAATGATGGTCAATGTATCTTAACGAATATGCCAATATTCTCGATCTCTTAATACTCTATTGCGGAATATTCACGTAATTTAGGCAGAAATGATGATTACATTCTACGTTAAAACACGATGATAACAGTCCACTTAATTAACCTGTGACCCAACTCGTCGGACTTGCACGTCCCTTGAGTGGAGCCTTCATGGATCTCCGACTGCATTGCTTTGCCGCGGCCTAACCCAACACTGAGATACAGAATTAAGATTTACAAAATGGTCACAGGGATTGCTGTCAGGGCACAATACATACATACATACATACATACATACAATTCGTGTATTGGTCTTCAAACAGACTGAAACGTGGAAAAGAAACCGCCAAAATGTCAGCAAATTTTTAAAACACAAACTCCGAATTATGTCGTCAAGCAGATGCTGAATATTTCACTTTCATGAGTTCCACATTTTATACTTCGATGTACACGTATATCAGCAAATATTTATACAAACCTATATGTATACACTTGTGTACTGCCTCTATTTATTAAGAAAATTAGAGAGCATTGCAATTTTTCAATCAGGAAAAACTGTTCTAGAACTAGTAATTGTTGTAACACCATAATTAGAACGACTTGTCGCTGTAAATCGTTTTGAATGGACAGCCTCAGTGGCGTATACTGAGGACTACCAAGGCTATCGGTGAAGCCCAAACCTCACTTGAGAACGATGGAAGTCCAAAGCACATTAACTTATAGTGTAAGCATCTGACACATTTTCAAAACTTGAAAAGAGTGAGAAAAAACGTCGCACATATTTCTGAGGGCTAAGCATCGGAGACTGATATCGCGGTCCAGACTCTCGTCCGTCTCCCCTCTACTCTTCCATAGCGGCTTGCTGCTCTATATTGGATAGGAGCGTGGGCCGGGGGAATAGGTATGCTAGGCTTCGGTCTGTCAGATCGCCACTATTATCAACCATGCGTTACTCATCGTATTTACTTCCTCAACTCATACTTCTGACTTAATCATATAGATAACAGAGTGCTGGAATTTCACTCCCGTTTCCTTCTACATCCTTGTAGGAAGGCAATGCAGGGCTGCTGTTATATGAGCAATATAGTTTTATTTTCATAGAAATAACTGCTAAAATGAAATGCAATCTATCGGGATTTCTTTTGTTGGTTGGAATCGAACCCGTGGTCATGGGTCGGACACCACCACTGATCTCCCGAGGAAGCTAATAAACCAGTGAACGATGGGTACGACCGCTGTAAAATTCAGCATTTGTATTTAATAATAATAATAATAATAATAATAATAATAATAATAATAATAATAATAATAATAATAATAATAATAATGGTGCATGGCATCTGTGTAGGGTTGGTGGTGTCCTAATGAGGATAAAATGAATGGCGAAGACGTCATAAATACCCAGTCCCCAAGCCAGGGGAATTAACAGTATGAGGAGGTTGATTCTGAAAATTGATCCGAGGCCATCGGACCGAAGGCAAGCATTCTATCCATTTAACCACAAAGCCGGACTTTAATTTGCTAAACCTTCGGCTACCATCTCTACTGATCAGGGGTTGAGCATTGGCAGCAACAGAGACCAGGGCAACAGCTTGTGAAGCAGATTTTACAACACAGCAGGCTTCTCCGTTGGCTACTGGCTGCAGCTCAAAACGCTGAAGGCTTGACGTTCACTAAACCTACCATCGAAAAGGGTAACCTAAGACTACTGGTAGCCCACGTCTTGATCCCAGCATAAGCCACTGACAATCAATCAATCAATCAATCAATCAATCAATCAATCAATCAATCAATCAATCAATCAATCAATCAATCAATCAATCAATCAATCAATCCCCACGGATCTACATTTAGAGTAGTCACATCGGTGGCACATCGCCTAGTCTTTTCTTAAATAACTGCAAATAATTTGGGAATTTATTGAACATCTCCCTTGGTAAATTATTCCAATCCCTAACGTCTCTTCCAATAAACGAATATTTTTTGCCCCAGTTTTTCCACTTGAATTCCAATTTTATCTTCATACTTCTCTCCTGCTTTCAAAAACACCACTCAAGCTTATTCGTCTACTTATATCATTTCACTTGAACTCACCACTGACAGCTCGAAACATACCACATAGTCGAGCATCTCGTCTCCTTACTCCCAGGTCTTCCTAGCCCTAAGTTTGTACATTTTCGTAACACTACACCTCTGTTGGAAATCACCCACAACAAATCGTGCTGCTTTCCTTTGAATTATTTCCAGTTCTTGTATCAAGTAGTCCTGCTGAGGACTGACAGAGACTTAGACGCCCTCTCCTTACATCCTTACCACACCCCCTAAATACCCTCATAATCGTGTGGAGAAATCTGTAACCTTTCGCGACAACCTCCTTAATATGATTTCCGCAATATACCTTGCCCTGTATTACTCCTTAGTATCTACAGTAGACAAACATTCAGCAGTAACAACATTAATATTACGAGGAATTACCTCCAGACCAGAGATGAATGCTAGTCCAGATGTGATGCTCGCCATGTCAGTTATTTCTCTTCTACCAGACTTAAAGTTTGTAGGAACTTTAATATACTTCAACTTGCCTTGTGGGTGAGGGCAGTAGAATAACACCCACGACACCAACTGCCTGTCGCCAGAGGCGACTAAAAGGGGCTCCAGGGACTCTTAACTTAGCTGAGCCCTGACATTGCTTGTGCCAGGCTTCTCACTTTCATCTGTCCTACCCGACCTCAATTGATCAACTCTTGTTCATTTCAGACCCCGACGGTATTAGGTCACGAGGCCCAGGGAGTCTTTCAATTTCATGCCCGTAGTGGACTAGTGGACTTTGTCTTTCTTTGGCCGATACCTTCCTTTTTCTCATTTTTGGATCCCTTCTTTTCCCTCCCCCTCTCTGATTAGTGTTATCGGAGGATAACTGCTTAGTTGCACGTCCTCTTAAAACAACATTCACCACCACCGCTGTCACAATAATGGTGCGGCACCACATTCTCTATGCGGTCCGTCCTTAATGTTAGAAGTGGCGGCTGCAATAATATCCTACTTTGAAGGGGGTATGAGAAGTAGCTCCTTCGGGAAGAGCTTTCGCATTACTGGCCATCCGCATGGTCGTTTGCAAGACTACTATTTATTCTCTCTCGACCGCGCGTCAAAATTTCTTTTTTATTTCATTATCTTCTCCATTTTCTACCTTGAAAGCCTTGCAGGCGGCCATGGACCGGGGGTGACAGTGGCTCTTGAGCGGCAGTGGTCTAGCGCCGGGAATGTCTTGGTATGACCGCGACAGAGTAACCAGTGCCGAAAGGAGATATGGGATTGCCTGGTGGGTTTAGGGAGGTTTCTCATAACTTCTCCTTTACGGAGGGGTGGAAGTGGCTGGCAGAAGACTAGCCTTTGCACCTCAAGTTATTCTGTACTCTTGTACTAGGCTATGTTCCTGCGTTAGTACTCGCTTGTCGGTCATTTGTCCAAACAGGTAGGTCACCACGGGCTGTGAGGCGGGGCGGAGCCTCACGGCACCCCCCCCCCCCCTCAAAAAGTCACATACTAGCACAGCCCTCCTCTCTTTATCTCACCTATAAAGGCAAACCTTGTCGAGCTGGGCTGATCGATGACCGTCCGACCAGGCCTCCAGTGATATCCATCTCTTCAGATCGTTGATGAAGCACGAGGATGAACGTCATGACGTGGCTTCAGAAATTGGAAGCAGATTTCTGTGTTGCTAACATCGATGTCTTGACGTAGAGGAACAAGAGCTTGGATAAGAATAGTATGTTGAATAGCAATGTGTACTACTATGTATTATTTTATCTGCCTGTAAAATAAAGTTTCTCCCTGCAAGATCTTGTTTCCTTGTTTTTTCAAGATACATTGTACTTGTAACACATGGTGCCCGTCATCACTGAAAGGTCTGCCTTACAAAGGCTGCACCACTCTTAGTAATAAGCCATACAAAATACATCCTGGGGTGTACAAAATTCTCTGTACTTGCGGCAAGGCATACATTGGCCAAACATTCCGGTTCCATTGGTACTCGTATCAAGGAACATCAACGTAATATCTGTCTCAACCAGGCAGACAAATGAGCAAAAGCTGAGCGCGCCCTATCTATGTCGCGCTCCAAGATGTTCGACTACTACTAACATGTTTTCATTCCTTCCTTGAAAGAAGGAGGTGGGCCCCTTAGACAGTCACGTCGTCTCTCAGACCAGAAGATGCTTGGAGAAAGTGAGGGGGTAGGCGTTCTTTGCCTATACTAGGAACTGTCTCAGCATTCACCTTAGTGCAGGGGAATGGAAAACCACGTAAAACAATTTTCAAAGCAGCCGAAGGTGGGGGACCAGCCCCTCTCTGTCTCCCGAATTCATAGGCGTAGAGCCGTGACCATCCCTTCTCTGCTCAGTTGGCCGGTCGAAGTGCAGAGCTGTCGGACCACGGACCAGCCGTGGCCACTTGTGGGCCCAGACTCACCCTGCATCCGCCGACCAGATGTTCGAACTCTAACCCACAGTAAACACTACAGGTGTGGGATTGGGCCGATGACCTCGATGTTAGGCCCCTTTAAACAACAAGCAAGCAACAGGTGTGGGATTATACGAGAAACTGTGGAAATACGTAAAAATCCTGACAATTTCAACAGGTACACTCTCTGTCACTTAAGTAATACCTGGTTGCCAGCCATTAAGGATTTTTATACGTAGTTCTCTTCCCTGTCCTTTCACTATTATTATTTATTTCCGATTTTTTCAAAATTCGTATTCTCCTCATCACGAGATGGTTCACACTGCGCACATGGAACCATCTAGTGGCGAACGAAAGTACCACTTACTATAGACAACGGTAAAGCATTCTTAAGTTCAAGCACGGCCGACTTGATGCGTCGCTCTAGCTAGCTCCTGAGCGCAGCGAGGGATCTAGTCGGTCGTGGTTCAAGTGATTCAAACCTTCATTCATGTTTAGACAAGTCTTGCTCGCAAACAGACGAGATTATCTTTTGAAGACGCAAAGCAAAGTTCTGTGTGAAGAAAACAAAAGCAAACCAAAAGCTTATTATCGTACCTACATACAAACTGTTATTATCTATGTAATGTCATCATCATTCATTGTGCAAAATATGAATCACCAGTATATTGTATTTCAAGGAATGTGTGCTTTGTGGTTACTTACACTAATGTCTGTATTTCATGTACATCATCCTTTAATTTGTCAGTTTCATTTGTAAATGGTCTGAAGGAATGCAGTTTATCAAGTTTCTATTGACTCAAAGGGAAGTATAGCTGGGCAACCACGCTAGGCAAAATTTGAAAAGTTCCAACAATTCTTAGAATGAATGTATTGTCCAAAGAAATACAAGCACCATAAAGGGCTTGAAAATGAAAGACTCCCCTGGCCACGGAAACCTAACATCATCGGAACAGATAAAGAACAACAGTTGACCAAGGGAGGTCGGATAAGGAATATGAAAGCGAGTAGCCTGACACAAATAACTGGAAGCAATGTCAGGCTAAAAATGCTTCAAAAATGAAAGCCTCTGGGACCCCTTTTAGTCTCCTTTTACGGCAGGCTAGACGTGCCGTGAGTGTATTCTACCGGTCCCACCCACAGGGGGCTAGTAACATTATTATTGCTATTATTATTTCTGTCCTATTACTAAATTCATTAGTCAGCCCGTACTGTAGTTAGATCTAGTTTTACGACTAAATATCCTTCCAGACTCCAACGCTGTATGGTGGGACGTCATCAGTATAATGTGTTACTGTGGTAGATGGTAGTGTAATGTGTTTAGTGCATATGAAGATGATAATAATAATAATAATAATAATAATAATAATACCAAGGGTTTCCCGGCAATTTAGACTACGCGCCTTCTCTAAGGCCATCTATGCCAACGGATTTGAACTTGTAAACTCCCAAAGAATTTCGTCTTCTACAGTTAGATGGCTCTAACATCGTTTAGCTAGCTCACTCTCACGCAATAAAAACGAACCTAGAACTTAGGAAATTTCATTTTTGTCATTAGTAAACCCTTTTCTGAAGACTGTTTTTTTTAAATGTACCGAAGTTGTCAACACTTCAGCTGTTTCCTCCTCTACTGTAATCTAACTATCAGATGCTTGTAGATATGTTCTCTAGCCAATCAAAACCCGAGTTGTGTACAGGAATCCAGCCTATCAGCAAAGTATACTTCAATTTAATCGGGAAGCTTCCCCTTACAGAACTGCATAAGCAGGGCACTTTAGGGCCGTCTTGTCTGAATTGCTCCAGTGTCTGGGAGTGTGACTTGACGGAGGCCTAGGAGGCAGGGCCGCGGCCTGCTTGAAGAATATCCAGCGATACAAAGTAATGGCAGAATTTTCGTAAACATGTAGTTTAAATGTGGGATTTTCGGAGAAGTCTGAGGATTCTGTTTCTATTACCTATCGGGAAATATGTAATGTAAGGGAAAGAAGAGTGGTGACCCTCTGCCGTCTCCCATTCAACCTTGCAATTGGGTGAATAAATTTTTCAAACCCTAAATTGTGTAAATCTCGTCTTGGCTTTAAAGGTTTCTCCTTTAGTCACCCTCTTTTAGTATGGGATTAACCTCTGTATCTTTGGCCGTAAGCCCACTTAGGTTTTTAGTAATTTCTATAAGGAGTGTTGGAGTTTCGCCTCCTTGCCTTTTGTTAATGGCCAGTTATGTGCAACCTTTTCTCCTTTACTCTTAAGGCCATGTAGTATGGGTAATTGTGCCCCTGTTTATCCTGTATTATCCATAAGACAACTGTTCTTCGTTGCAGCTCAAAACGCTTAAAAGGCTTGACATTCACTAAACCAACCATCGCAAAGGGGTAACCTAAGTCTAGTGGTAGCCCACGTCTTGGACTCAGCATACGCCACTGGACAGCCTGCAATCATTAAAAGATGCGCACATCCTCCTGTCAGCATATGTTGTTTAATATCTCATTACTAGAGTCCTGCACGGATGCGGATATCCGTGGATTTTTACAAAATGTATGACAGTTCGGATAGTTTTGCTGATAATTTATAAATACAATTAAGTTTATTGATTTTCACTCAAGCAACCTCTTATTTATGCTTGTGGTTAGGCGACTCTTCATATTGATATAGGATGATGGTGATATATAAAGAGCCTTGAGTTCATAAAGCCGTAAATCTAACCTAAGCCTAACTGACTCCTGCTCGCAATTAGTGGAAGGGAGGAGCACAGGTTCCAAAAGAGAACCGCTCAATATGTCAGTAGTTGTCGCAAGAGGCAATCCCTCATAAACCTGTGACTGTTGAGGGTCAGGCCTGTTGAAGTATGTTAATACTTTTATCCGTTTCAATGCTTTCGGTGTAATTAGTTCAATATTTACAATATCCGCGGGTGCCGGTACGGGTGAAGGAAGTGTGGATGCGGAGCGGATGCGGGGCGGATGCGGAGCGGGTGCTGATAATATTTTGTATATCCGTGCGGGGCTGTACTCATTACCCAGTATCTAAATATCTGGAATGTTTTAGAACATCCCCAACCCCAGGAGAAGTAATCAACAGGAACTATTAAGTACCAAACATGTACGATTCATAAATTTAATAAAGTTTAGTCATAAAGACAGTATTATAGTTACAGTCTTAAAGGTGATAAATGTACAAGTATTATTTCTCATATCCTTCACAGAGTCGCCTTGGACTTGTCTTACATCGAGACCAGTTTAAGATTCTCTTCACCCTAGGTAGTGGCGGTGGTGATGATTACTATTTTAAGAGGAAGTGTAACTGGGCAAACTTCCCCTCTTAACACTTATCAGACGGGAAAAGGAAGAGGTCCGAACTTCGAAAAATGAAGGTATCGGAAAAGGAAAGGAAAGTGCCGCAAAGAGTGTGACAATTAAAGATTCCGTGGGCCTTGCAGACCTAATGCCATCAGGGTAGGAAGAAAACAAATGTTGATCAAGAAAGATCAGATAGGAAAGATGCTAGCGAGGAGCCTGGTACAAATAAGTGGAGGCAATGCGAGACTCAGGAAGGAAGTGCTATAGTTGCCAGCCAGCGCTCCCAAGACGAGAGTCTAACTATTTGGTTTACATCATACCTACACAGCGAGATCATACAACGGGACTGAAAAAAATATGAAATGGCGTATGGCTTTTAGTGCCAGGAGTGTCCGAGGACAAGTTCGGCTCGCCAGGTCCAGGTCTTTTGATGTGACTTCCGTAGGCGACCTGCGCGTCGTGATGAGGATGAAATGATGATAAAGACGACACATACACACAGTCCCCCTAGCGAAATTGACGAATTATGGTTAAAATTCCCTACCACGCCGGGAATCGAACCCGGGACTCCGGTGACCAAAGGCCAGCACGCTAACCATTTAGCCATGGAGACGGACACAGCCAGATTAATAGATCTGTAACCTTTATTTACAAGCTCGTTAATATGATGGAGACATAACACCTAGGCACTTACAGTGATCTCCCAGAGGTACTTTCACTCCACCAACACAGTAGTTAAGACTGAGAGGACTTTTCCTTTAAGATAAATTTACAGCCTGATGTTTTATCCCGTTTACCATATTACCGTTGTCTGCTGTCCACCTTAGAACATTGTCGAGATCCCTCACAATCCTGTCAGTCATAAATATGTGAATTAATGATCTGGTGTTTGTTACAGGCCGGCCCCGTGGTGTAGGGGTAGCGTGCCTGCCTCTTACCCGGAGGCCCCGGCTTCGATTCCCGGCCAGGTCAGGGATTTTTACCTAGACCTGAGGGCTGGTTCGAGGTCCACTCAGCCTACGTGATTAGAATTGAGGAGCTATCTGACGGTGAGATGGCGGCCCCGGTCTAGAAAGCCAAGAATAACGGCCGAGAGGATTCGCCGTGCTGACCACACGACACCTCGTAATCTGCAGGCCTTCGGGCTGAGCAGCGGTCGCTTGGTAGGCCAAGGCCCTTCAAGGGCTGTAGTGCGATGGGGTTTGGTTTGGTTTGGGGTGTTTGTTACAGCCACTTCCGAAATGCAGCTTTCTCAGTTTCCCTAATCCACTGCTCATTGAGTTTTTGCCCCTCCAAATGGCTGATTTAATTGCTTTTAGGACTAACTTAATGCTACCATGGTTTTAGCCGTGTAGCGTTTAGCTTGCATTCGGGAGATAGTGAGATCCAATCCCACTACCGGCAGCCGTGAAGATAGTTTTCCGTGGTTACTATTTTTCACACCAGCAAAAATTCTCGGAATGTGCCTTGATTAACGCTATGATCACTCTCTTTTCAGTTCCAAAGTTGCCAAAATCCTGTTCGAATTCGTGCGACTTTGAATCACTAGCACAGAAAAATTCCCCCTTCCAGTAAAAATATCACGAACTGTTTAAGAGAATAGCTCTACCTTCTGCTCCGGTTAGGAACATCGATAATATGTGACATTAGTTTAGCAAACGTTTGTCGCTCGGTAAAATGAACAGTGCTCTCTGCTTGCATATGGAAGAGGAAGAACATTATAATCAGCGATGAGTCCTCCATAACATGGCAGCAAGCCAGGAACACGATGTTCTGTCTTAATGGCTAGCGGGTTGTTCCTATTACCGGACCAGCTCTAATTAATTAAAATGTGGCTAATCGTTTCTCGCTGTGCGGTTTGAACTCTGAAAATACACCTGATGGGTTTTATCGGACCTCTCCCAGAGCTTCAGGATTATTTTACAGCATAACACTGTGATAGGGGCAATGGTTTTAATTGGATGATCAGGTCAGTTTTACACACCCAGCTCGGCAGCTCTAAGAATAACACACACTCACGAAATGACGTAGGATTGGACGTTCTCATTTCTAAAGTTTCTACTGTAGAATCCATTTCTGAACGGATAATTTTCAAATATTCAATAATTAAAATGTTATTAAACACCAAATGTGTCGTCAGAGATATTTTGCGTACCAATGTCGTACGACATGGAGTGCAGAGTGGATCTTTATCCGACTACCTCTGCTGGATTTGAACCCAGTGATCCACAGAGGAATCGAATCCATCGGGAGTCGAAACCTAACCATCTGGATGGAAAACCTTCCTCTAAGTCATTGCACTTATAATGACTCCGATTCTGTATGTAATAATAAAAATGTAATAATAATAATAATAATAATAATAACACCGGGTGAGTTGGCCGTGCGATTGGGGGCACGCAGCTGTGAATTTGCATCCGGGAGATAGTGGGTTCGAACCCCACTGTCAGCAGCCCTGAAGATGGTTTTCCTTGGTTTCCCATAATTAAGGCCACGGCCGTTTCCTTCCCACTCCTAGACCCTTCCTTTCCCATCGTCGCCATAAGACCTATCTGTGTCGGTGCGACGTAAAGCAACTTGTAAAAAAAATACTAATAATAATAATAATAATAATGAAAGTAATAATAATCACCACCATCATCATCATCATCTCTTGATATGAAATTATTTGGGTGTCAATGCTGTCATTTCATTCTGCTAATGTGAAGCTCATGAATATAACATTCACAACTCTATGCAGTTAAACAAGACACGGTGTACGCAAGGCGAATTACAAATGAAAGGGTAGAATCTTGCTTTCAAAATTTATCTTTCCCATACTGTTACCTAGAAACACTACTGACTTCCTTCCTGCTTGATATACGCAAAGAAAAATGAGGTATGATGGCAGAGGGGCATAATCTCTGGCTTCTCACCAAGATGGCCACGGTTCGAATGATGTCAAATGCATGTGTGTTATTTAAAATGAAAAGTCACCTCCTTATAGTTCGGATTCCGCGTAAAACTGGAGGTCCAGTGACCAGGATTACGATATCAACAGCCACGTAAAAACTACAGGCTCCCTCGCTACACACACACAAATGTTACCAAGACTTTACTTTTACGTGACTCTTGACAACATCATCGCAGCCACGAGACCTCCAGAATATCAAAGATAGAATCGCATGGGAGGACATATTACATGTACTAACGACGTTCTCCGTGTAGATGGGTGGCTTCCCCTGCCTGTCACAAGTAATGGTGTAAAATTTTGAAATACTCAAGGTACGTGTAAATTTGTGTGTGCCGGTGCTGTAATGTTAAGCTCAACCTGTAGTATTGTTAGCCGTAGTGTTAAGCACTGGTAATGTTTAAGTTGTGTGTGTATTTCTATATGATAATGCTGGATTTAGAATGTTAAACTAGTAGTATTTCTTGTAATATTTCAGTTCCATGGAATTGCTTGTTGTACTCTTCTTTTTGTTGTTGGGTAGTTATATTTTCACACTACCTTTTTTTACAATTTGTTTTACGTCACACCGACATAGATGGGTCTTAAAGCCTAGGAGTGTAAAGGAAGCGGGCACCTTAATTAAGGTACAGCCCCAGCATTTGTCTGGTGTGAAAATGGGAAACCACGGATAACCCATCTTCTCGGCTGCCGACAGTGGGGTTCGAACCCACTATCTCCCGGAGGCAAGCTCACAACTGCCCGTCCCTAACCGCACGGCCAATTCGCCTGGTTTTCACACTACTCTAAGTGACCATTGCCACCGGGATATTTCCTAATTGCGATGTATTTGTTAATAATAATAATAATAATAATAATAATAATAATAATAATGATAATAATAATAATAATAATAATAATAATAATAATAATAAGAGGGGCAACACCCAGTAGCTCTCAAGTTGGGAACCACGTGTCGCCTACCTGAGTCTGGTGTTGCTTCAACTTACTTGTGCCAGGCTCCTCAATTTCACCTATCCTATCCTATCTCTCTTGGTCAACTCTTGTTCTCTTCTAATCCAGATATTAGGTTTTCGAGGCCTTTGTGTCTTTCATTTTCTTCGCTTTCTTTTGCTCATATCTTCATTCTTCGAAGGAACGAACTTCTTTCACTTTCCTTCCTGTTTACTGTTAAGAGAGAATGGTTGCACTTCCTCTTAGAACAATAATCACCACTTCCACTATCAACAATACTGTTATTTGTCAAACTGATTTCAGCTACCTGGAGGGTAATGAATCTTTCTATACTAAAATGTCCACCGACATCGAAAGGCATCCAAATCACATTCAGACGCAAAGGAAGCTAATTGGACTGCTACTTATCCTCCACTAGCTACCCGCGCCGGCTTCGCACGGGAGCAGTTATGAATTGAAGGTAAAAAGTTACTTTCAGCCAAGGACTTGTCGTTTTTCCTGCAGTAATGAACACGAAGACTTCGTTTTGATGTAACACGTGAAAGGGACACGTGAAGCTGTCCATAATGAAAATCCCCTTCAGGCAAGCAACTCAATGTTGAAAGGTTAGCGTACTGGCCTTTGATCACAGGGGTCCCGGGTTTGATTCCCGGCAGGGCAGAGAATTTTAACGATAATTGGTTAATTTCGCTGGCACGGGGGCTGCGTGCATCTGTCGTCTTCGTCATCACTTCATCCTCATCACACGCGCAGGTCGCCCATGGGAGTCAAATCAAAAGACCTGCATCTTGCGAGCCGAACTTGTACTCGGACACTCCTGGTACTAAAAGTCATACGCCATTTCATTTTTTTCAATGGTGAAAACATTCTAGGGATATGAGCTACAAATTTTAGGTTCTATAAATAAAATAAATAAAGTATGAGAACATATTATTTATTTATTCCTAAAAATTACAATATACCGAGCTCGACAGCTGCAGTCGCTTAAGTGCGGCCAGTATCCAGTATTCGGGAGATAGTGGTTTCGAACCCCACTGTCGGCAGCCCTGAAAATGGTTTTCCGTGGTTTCCGATTTTCACACCAGGCAAATGCTGGGGCTGTACCTTGATTAAGGCCACGACCAATTCCTTCCCACTCCTAGCCCTTTCCTGTCCTGTCGTCGCCATAAGACCTATCTGTGTCGGTGCGACGTGAAGCAAAAAAAAAAACGAGTAAAGAAACGAGCGATTTTAGGCAGTTTATCCGTAACTGCATTTAGGTCGGGAGTGATTTTCGAAGTTTGCCTTTTTAGTTTGATAGATCTATCCAAGACTCACAATTTGAAACCCTTTCGGGCTCTTTAATTCTACAACTTTCGGCATAATTGAGGAAATTGTTTAATTGTACGTAGTACGGAGATCCCTACTTTGCCTGTTAAGAAATGTTTTCAACATTGAAACATACTCCACGGACATCAATTCCAGCCACGCTAAGTGTCTGACCCTGTGCATTGTCTATTTTCATGTCAAAGCAGACACTTACCTGGAATTGTACTCGTTTGAAATCAAAAGGCAAATCTGAAGGAATCATAGGGATTATCTGCATTAAGACCTCTTCTCCTGTGTGACAACCAGTTAAATTAGTACAGTACCGGTCAAATGTTTAGGACCACATAAGAAAATCACGAAATGTCATCTAGAACCTAAAATTGTGCCACTAGTCCTCTATAATTTTCTTTCTGATCTCTCACATCTAATAGGATATATGTCGCTTGATTTCATTGAGTTACTCCAAATACTGTGGAAGTTACGAATTTTTAACTCTTGGAAGGTCACACCAAAAAATCAAACATTTTGGTAATATAATGTATTGTACACTCTAATTGGCTGAAAGTAACACCAACACGATTTTTCTATAGACTTAGGGATAGGTGGGGGCCATTTTAGTATAAATATAAAAATTCTGAAAATATGCGGCACCGGTTTTTTTGCGTGGTTTTTTTTGAACCAGGGCCACAATTGTTGATTTTTCTTTGCCTTTGTCATGTAAGGCCTAAGGTCTCATGGCGAGCTATCGGCGTCAAACTTATCTGCTCTGATAGATCCACTTTTACTCTGCGGATGGCATCCAAGAACACATTTCTGATGATGATAGCTGACACTGAGACCTATGACAAGAACAAGGAAAAATTGACTATTTTAGCAATAGTTTGAAAAGAAAATAAAGGAACACAAATGGGTGCCGCATGTTTTCGTAATTTGTATATTTATACTAAAATGACCCCTAACTATTGCTAAGTCTCTACAAGAATCTTGGTGGTGATACTTGAAACATATTAGAGGATACAGTACATAATATTTCCAAAAATGTTGACTTTCTGATGTGACCTTCCAACAGTTAAAATTATATAACTTATTCAAAACTTGGCGTAAATCACTGAAATCAGGCGATGTATATCATATTAGATGCAAGAGCTCAGGGAAAAAAATACAGAGGTGTAGTAGCAAAATTGTAGGTCCTAGATGGAACTTCATGATTTTTTAATATGGTCCTAAACTTTTGACCGGTACTGTAGCTTCAATCGAACACTTTTTCAAAATGTTCACTACCAATCGCATCACATTGCGTAAATAATTTCGTGTGGCCCAGTGCAGCCCTTGTAAGGCAGACCCTCCGATGAGGGTGGGTAGTATCTGCCATGTGTAGGTAACTGCGTGTTATTGTGGTGGACTATAGTGTTATGTGTGGTGTGTGAGTTGCAGAGATTTTGGAGACAGCACAAACACCCAGTCCCAGAGCCAATGTAATTAACAAATGAAGGTTAAAATCCCCGACCCGGCCGGGAATCGAACCCGGGAC
Organism: Anabrus simplex; assembly: GCF_040414725.1. Taxonomy (NCBI): domain Eukaryota; kingdom Metazoa; phylum Arthropoda; class Insecta; order Orthoptera; family Tettigoniidae; genus Anabrus; species Anabrus simplex. The sequence continues at coordinate 1,029,819,824 of NC_090265.1, read as the reverse complement.
CCTCTGAACTGAAGGCTAGTACGCTGACCATTCAGCCAACGAGTCGGACATCACATTGCATAACTTTCGTGGGTGTAGACAGCGTAACAATGTAGTGGGCAGCACCACTTTCAAAGTCAGCTTTCCTTTTCTCTGTCCAGCGACATTCGAGAATCCCTTTGTTGGTCAGCTTCTCTGTTACGTGATGAACGCATTTCTTCGAATGCAGTGTGCTACGACTGGATTTCGCTTTCCGTCTTGGCACGACGGGTTATCATAGATTTTATGCAGATAATGAAAAACCACTTGAAAACTATGTTGTATCGTTCAACGAATGCTGGCCGAAGCCATTGATAGCCCACGCGCTGGCTTGTACTGTAATGTACTCAGTCGCTCTGAAGCTGGTCATTTACATTTCCATATTTCTGAACGGAGATTGACCGAAAAAATGGAAACGAGGAAGTATAGATGAAAACAAAATTCTGTAAATTACATTTTAATCTACATTAGTTACTTGGGGGAAAACAATTTGTTTTCATAACGATTAAGTAATGAATTTAAAAAACTGTTTTCTTAACGTTTCTTTTTTATGGCGACAATGAGATAGGAGTGGAAAAGAAGCGGCCGTTGCCTTGTGAAAATGGGAAACACGGAAAACCATCTTCAGGGCTCCCTACAGTGGGGTTCGAGCCCAATACCTCCAGAACGTAACTCACAGCTACGCGATCCTAACCGCACGGCCAACTCACTCGGTTATAAAAACAGTTATAGTGGAGTATGTGTTAAAGTGTTCGTTGTTATTTTTCCCTACGAATGTTTCCCTAGGCAAGTTCTCCCAAAACCTTTTCATCCAGAGCCTTTTTTCCTTTCATCAATGTTACCCAAAATAACATTTTCTTAATAACATTTTTACCTGTTACCTATCCATCCAGTAACAATCATATACATTATTTTCACTGAAATTTATTACCAAATATAAAAAGTTTTCACATACAGCATAGATATTATGTTTCCTATTGTGAAATGCTGACCCAGAGTCCTCATATAAGGGGCATTCAGAAAGAAACGAACCGGAGGCTATAAAATGAAAACCTGTACCGTTATTTCAAAAGTATTGCCCAGCACTGTTGAAGCACTTGTCCCACTGCGACACAAGGCGGTGAATGGCCGTCTCGTAAAATTCCTGGGGCTGCGTTGTGAACCAGTTCCAAACGTACTGCTTGACTTTGGTGTCCGAGGTAAATCGTTTGCCTCTCAGAGCCTTCTTTAGCTCACATTGGATTTTTTGTGTGGTAACGACCCTGCAAGTTTTCACTGAAGTCTTTGTCGTTTTGACTCGGGATCGAAGTGATGACACCATGTCTCGTCTCCAGCGACCAGTCGTGACGGGAACTCATTCCCTTCCTTGGCACAGCGCAGCAGATGTTCAAGAGAGACGTCCATTCGAGATGCTTCCTGTGCTAGTTGAATACCGTGAGACACCCACTGAGCGCACTTATAGCGAAATTTCAATCTATCCTTAATGACGTGAACACTTCTGACCTCTACGGCAATGGCTGCTACCGTAACTCGCCGGTCTTGCATAATGAGGCCACCCACCTGCTGGACAATGGCATCGGTAATGCGGTGTGGTGTTCCAGACCGTGCATCATCGGCAAACGACATCCGTCCTTCCCTGAATCGCTTGTGCCACGCCTTGACATTTGCACCAGACATGCAGTGTTCTCCATACACTTGTGCCATTCTTCGATGAATTTTCGTTCCCTTCACACCTTCTGCTGTCAGCAAACGATCTACACCCATTTGCTCTTCTTTATACGCCTCCATTTCACTGTTGTCATCACGACTGTTTGCAGTGGACGATCAACGGATGTGCGTGCTCGCTCTGTCGTCACGTAGTGTGCACCCATGTCCCTCCAGCGGCGAGTTTAGGACCCCAGCGCTCTTATAGGGACCGCACTTCCTTCCACCGAGCTCGATAGCTGCAGTCGCTTAAGTGCGGCCAGTATCCAGTATTCGGGAGGTAGTGGGTTCGAAACCCATTGTTGGCAGCCCTGAAGATGGTTTTCCGTGGTTTCCCCATTTTCACACCAGGCAAAAGCTGGGGCTGTACCTTAATTAAGGCCACGGACGCTTCCTTCCCAGTCCTAGCCCTTTCCTGTCCCATCGTCGCCACAAGACCTATCTGTGTCGATGCGACGTAAAGCCAATAGCACCTCCTTCCGCAGGCAATTGTATTACGATCCATTTGCGGTTTTAATTTTATAGCCTCCGGTTTGTTTCTTTTAGAATGGCCTCCATATATTCTAAAATCCTTTCTTCCTCCTTAAAAGTGGTGTAATCCATAACAATTAAACTTTCAATGTTTTTTTTTTTCTATATCGATCGGGTACTTTCCTTAAATGACTCATTGCTTTCACTTCAGGTAATTGATCTCCCCTAAATTCACATCTAATAGTTCTTTTTAAGTTTTTTCCGCTTTGGTAAATAACACAATACGGGATACAAATTTCGGCAATTCGGTTCGAATCAATTGTGATGAGTTCTCCTCGGGATGTTCCTTGGCTCTTCACTTTATAATAAGTTAGTTGTACCTGACCTTCCTCCTCATTGGGAGCATGACAATGTATTCCTTCTTTCACTACATTTATTGTTTCTCCAGATCCTGTGATTATGGCAGTTGTTTTGCATTCTGGTTTCTTATTACCCGTCCAATACAACTTCTCTCCTCTGGAATCTCGCCTGTGATACATGTGCTATTCTAAATGAGTATTTTTGCCACCGCGAGATGATGTTATACCTAATCTGTGGTTCGTTTGACAAACCACTTGAATATTTTGCACTATCTCCATGGAAACAAACGCGATTGCTGTTATGTACAACAATTTTCGAGTGAAATAAAATCAGAACTGTGCTAGGGAAAAAAGTCTAGGGAGAAAACATTTTAAGGAAAAAGTGCTAGGGAGAAATATACGGGAATGGTGATAAAGATAGATAATTATATGCTGTCCCGAACATTTTTGTAGAACTTATTATTCTCAACAATACTTAACCTTTTAGTATAAATGTACATTTAATGGTTTGGCCAGCGTAAGCTAAAATTACGCATGAACGGCCGCTTTTTCTTCGACTTGCTTCACTTAAATCGTTACTGTAACAAAAAGAACCATTTTTGCGTTAAAGATAAATATATGCTGTTGCGGACTTTTCTTTAGGAAGTTTTATGTTGAACAATTCTTACCCACATAGTATATACAGTATGTACCTCTTTCGGGTTAACTAAATCTAAAAAGCTAAAAGAGCCGCGCGAATGGCCATTTTTTCTTCGACTTGCTTCACTGAAATCCTTACTCCTCGGCCTCTTTGGTCATAGATGAATGTTTCTAAACATAAAACTTTCTCTAGAAATGCTTAACAAAATGGTGAAAACCGCATAAAAATTCATCGAGTAGTTCTTCAGACTGGCCATCACAGACAGACTTACTAATTAGAGATAACAACATCAGAACAAAGCATTTGAATTACTGTTGATGAATTTCACAGCAGCTGTGTTTCTAACATAAAAACAGTAGGTTGGATAAAAACGAAATCGCCACCTGTAGCACGAATTTTAGTACTTATACTGTTCTTGAAGAAATAGTAGACGGCCTGTCCGGGTGCAGTCGTCAGAATGACGCCAGCTTACTCAGCTTGGCGTCGTGTGCCGTTTATGGGTGCTTCGTTACAGCTTAATTAGCCATTAAAAGTGGGCGTCAAATTTATTTGCTTATTCCTTTTAACAAGGTCCACAAATTCACCGACTGGGAAGTGCCAAACGAAACTTTTAGTTGAGCATACACTGCAACAGTGCATGCTTCGCATCGGGAACTAAAATAAGCTATTTGTTTTACGTCGCTCCGAAACAGTTAAGTCTTATGGCGACGATGGAACAGGAAAGGCCTATGATTGAGAAGGAAGCGGCCGTGGCCTTAATTAAGGTACAGCCCCAGCATTTGCCTGGTGTGAAAATCTGAAACCACGGAAAACCATCTTCAGGGCTGCCGACAGTGGGATTCGAATCCACTATCTCCCGGATACGAGCTCACAGCTGCGCGCTCCTAACCGCACGGCCGACTCGCCCGGTGAACTAAAATAAGAGCATATGTGTAACAAATGATTCCGTCCATATACAGACCAGCGTAGGCCTATATATTTCCAACTCTCACTTCGATATATCATTTCACCAAGACCTCGTTTTCGATCTGCTGATAATGAAAGCAGCCTACATCACATAGGTAAAATTCACGCGTATCACCGCGCTATATAACATGTACCAATCACCCTTGGTCAAGTCAAAATAATTGAAGACGTACCTGGTTCAGCAATCTCTTACATATTTTGATACGAGGACAATCTATATTAATGAAAGCTCTTACTAAATGTCAGGTTCGATTACTTGCCAGTTCAGGGATTTTAATGAGCGCTGGGACGAGATTCATTCAGCCCCGCGAGAACAAATGAGGAGCTATCTGGCATGAGAGGCAGAAGACCAGGTAAAGAAAGCCAAACAATACAGATAAGGTTGCCGACACGCTGACGAAGTGGAAATCCAGTGTCTGCAGGCCATCTGGCTTGACAGCAGCCACCTGTTCAGGCCAAAGCTCTAGTGGGCTGTGACTCCATAGGTTTGTTCGTTCGTTCGTTTGTTTGTTTGTTTGTTTGTTTGTTTGTTTGTTTGTTTGTTTGTTTGTTTGTTTGTTTGTTTGTTTGTTTGTTTGTTTGTTTGTTTGTTTGTTTGTTTGATTGTTTGTTGGCTAGGAACTATATTTCTATTTTATTTTCCCTATCCTGAGCTCGAGGCACTGATGATTTTTACTCTATGAGCTACACACAAAAAAGCTAGTGAGATTATTACTTTTGGTCAGATTTTTGCCAGACCTTTGAAGTGTGTGTGTATAAATAGATTCGGCACTCCATGTCCTGTGCCAGATACGCAATTTAGGCTACACTATAAAATTAATTAATTGGTACTAATGGATCACCCAGTAAAGGTGTAGTGTCCCATCCATCTTGTAGAGTAAAACAAAAAGTCGAAAGTGGCCCATAGACAGCCAAGGAGGCGTTAAATAGAAATTCCTGCACACAGTACCCGAGACCATGCAATTATTATTTAAATAATATTTTTATTTTATTTAATTGCTAGTTGCTTTACGTCGCACCGACAGAGGTCTTATGGCGACGATGGGACAGGAAAGGGCTAGGATTGGGAAGGAAGCGGCCGTGGCCTTAATTAAGGTACAGCCCCAGCATTTGCCTGGTGTGAAAATGGGAAACCACGGAAACCATTTTCAGGGCTGCCGGCAGTGGGGTTCGAACCTACTATCTCCCGAATACTGGATACTGGCCGCACTTAAGCGACTGTAGCTATCGAGCTCGGTATTTAATAATAATAATAATAATAATAATAATAATAATAATAATAATAATAATAATAATAATAATAATAATAATAATAATTCCGCCTCTGTGGTGTACAGTAGTAGTTAGTGTAATTAGTTGCCACCCCCAGTGGACCGACATCCATTTCTATTTTATTCTCCCTACGCTGAGCTCGGGGCACTGATGATTTCGATTCCCGGCTCTGCCACAATATTTTAAAAGTGGTACGAGGGCTGGAACGTGGTCCACTCAGCTTCGTGAGCTCAACTGACTAGAGGGGGTTTCGATTTCCTCCTCAGCCACCCTCGAAGTGGTTTTCCGTGGTTTCCCACTTCACTTCTAGGCAAAAGCCGGGATGGTACACTTAACTTGAGGCCATGGCCGCTTCCCTCCCTCTTCCTTATCTATCCTTTCCGATCTTCCCATAACCCCCCCCCCCACAGGGACCCTGTTCAGCTTAGCAGGTGAGGCCGTCTGGGTGAGGTACTGGTCCCCCTCCCCGGTTGTATCCCCAAACCCAAACTCCAACACGTACCCTTGAGGCGGTTGAGATGGGATCCTTCGCTGAGTGCGAGGGAAAACCCAAACCAGGAGGGCAAACGTATTTTAATAATAATAATAATAATCTTCTACCGCTTTTCCCACAATTTGCAAGTCGTGGGTGTGACCTGTATCACATACGTAGATTTGGCCCGATGCCCTCATGGCGCCAACTCTATCTGGAGGGATGTAATCACTATTGTATGATTCTGCGGTGGTTGGTAGTCTGGTATGTTGTCTGAATAAAAAGAGATGCGTTTTTGGAACAAACACAAACAACCAGTCCCCACGAGCCAGAAGAATTAATCGCACGCGATTAAAATCCCCGTTCTGGCCGGGAATCGAACATGGGACCCTCTGAGTCGAAAGCCTGAACGCTGACCATTCAGCCAAGGAGTTGAACAATAATAATATGGCCTCAGCTACAATCTGCAAACATTGATACCATCTTGACTACCTTCACGTCAATGTTGACGTTCTAGTTTACTCTACAAGATGGCTGATTCTAATTGACTTTCTTGGGTAAACAACAAATGTGTCTCCGTAAATACAGTGGCTTAAAAAATTATCCAAACACCAAGAAGGGGTTGTGCTAGACTAACGAACGTTGGTAGGCGTATTTATGCATCTGAAAGATGACGTTGATTCACATTTCCTGCAAATCGCATTAGCCCCATGACGTTGCGCATCAGGTTTGCCTTAATTACGGGCTGTACTGTGCGAGAGCGTTAGTTATCTGTGAAATTGGATGCAGTGACTGTGAGTGGGTCAAGAATGCCCTTACGACGGCGATGGCCAGTATCAACAGCTCACTGTGGTTGAGCGAGGGCCGTATAATAGGGCTACGTGAAGATGGAAATTCCTTCCGCGCTATTGCAGAACAACTTGGCAGGAATGTCTCCACTGTGCATGCGTGCTGACAGTAGTAGTCACGAGAAGGTACAGTACGCTCGCAAGAAGACCGGGCTCCGGACGTCTCCGTGTCACCACCGAGAGGGAGGACCATCGTATTCGGCGTATGGCTGTGGCGCAGCGAACTGCGTCTGCAGCAGCAATTCGAGCGGCACTTTGCACGACAGTGACGCAGCGAACTGTTCGAAATTGGTTACTTGAAAGACAGCTCCGAGCCAGACGCCATGTGGCTTACATTCCACTTACCCCAAAACCACCGCCGGCTGTGACTTCATTGGTATCAAGCGAGAGTTCATTGGAGGATGGAGTGGAGGTCTGTTGTGTTTTCCGATGAAGGCCGGTTCTGGTTGATGACAGTGATGGCTGTCTGTTGGTTAGAAGGAGGCCAGGTGAGCGCCTGCATTCCACCTGTCTGCTGCATCGACACACTGGACCTACACCGGGAGTTCTGGTCTGGGGAACAATTTCCTATGACAGCAGGAGCACCCTCGTCGTTATCCCACGCACCTTGACTACAGATGTGTACATCCGTCTGGTAATTCTACCTGTTGTGCTGTCATTCATGAACAGCATTCCCGGGATGTTTTCCAATAGGATAATGCACGCCACCATGCCGCTGTTGTAACCCAACGTGCTCTACAGAGTGTCGACATGTTGCCTTGGCTTGCTCGTCCCGCGATCTGTCCCTAATCGAGCACACATGGGACATCATTGGACGGCAACTCCAGCGACATCCACCATCGGCATTAACCGTCCCTGTATTGACCGCTCAAGTGCAACAGGCATGGAACTCCATCCCACAAGCTGACATCCGGCAACTGCACGACACAATGCATGCACGTTTGCATGCCTGCATTCAACAGTCAGGCGATTACATGGACCAGCATGGCACATTTGCGATGGCTTTTCTCGTGCAGATATTGTACCTTTAATAAATTAAATGTGTTACCTCGACAAATATATTGCTCCATATTCTACATTCCTTACTTCATGGTGTTTGGATATTTTTTCCGCCAGTGTATTTTAGCCTACATGCCAAAATCGAACAGCACAGATTATCAAACGGACATTTTACCGTCCTTCAAATATCCAAATATTTGAACTTGCAATCTTGCGATTCGGAGACTGACACTCTACTGCTGATCGAGAAAGAGAGATAGTAATAATATGGCTTCTTGGCTGAATGGTTGACGTAGTGGTCTGGATTCAGAGGGCCTCGGGGTTGATTCCCGGTCAGGTCTGGGATTTTAGCTCCGTCTATTTAGTTCCTCTAGCTCCCGGACTGAATATATGACTTCATCTTAGCACACACCTCTTCATTTACTGTACACACAACATATCACACTACTAACCACCACAGAAACCCAACAGTGAGAACAGCGCTCCACGGAGGGTTGACATAAAGAAAGGCATCAAACCGTTTCATGCACAAGTAATGCAGACCCGAAGTAATTGATAAAATCCTATAATAATAATAATAATAATAATAATAATAATAATAATAATAATAATAATAATAATAATAATGTCCGACTCGCTAGCTGAATGGTCAGCGTACTGGCCTTCGGTTCAGAGGGTCCCGGGTTCGATTCCCGGCCGGGTCGGGGATTTTAATCATCATTGGTTAATTCCAGTGGCCCGGGGGCTGGGTGTCTGTTCTGTCCTCAACATCCCTGCAACTCGCACACCACACATAACACTATCCTCCACCTCAATAACACGCCGTTACCTACACATGGCAGATGCCGCCCACCCTCATCGGAGGGTCTGCCTTACAAGGGCTGACACTTGGCTAGAAATAGCCACACGAAATAATAATAATAATAATAATAATAATAATAATAATAATAATAATAATAATAATAATAATAATAATAATAATAATCGACCGAGTTCACCATGCAGTTAGGGTCCCGTACTTGTGAACATGCATTCGGGAGATGCTGGGTTCAAATTCCACCATCGGCAGTCCTGGTTTTTCATGCTTTTCCACTTTCAAATTAGGTAAATGCTGGGTCGGTACCTTAACACCAAGGTCACATCCTTCCCAATCCTAGACCTTTGCATCACCGAAAACCTTCAGTGTGTTATGTTAGTGCGACTTCAAACCACTAGCAATAATAATAATAATAATAATAATAATAATAATAATAATAATAATAATAATAATAATAATAATAATATAGTTTTACAAGTTGCATTACGTCGCACTGACACAGACAGGTTATAAAGCGATGATAGGATTGGAAAGAGCTAGGAGTGGGAAGGAAGCGGCCGTGGCATTAATTGAGGTACAACCCCATCATTTGCCTGGAGTGAAAATGGGAAACCACAGATATCCCTCTTCAGACCACCTTCAGTGGGGATCGAACCCACTATAAGCTGAATACAAGCTTACAGCTGGGCGCCCCTAATCGCACGTCCAACTCACTCAGTAATAATAATAATAATAATAATAATAATAATAATAATAATAATAATAATAATAATAATAATAATAATAATAATAATAATAATAATTGTTACGGAGATATCCGTGGTAGGTAGAGGTGAAAGAAGGTGCGGGTGTGAATGGGTTTCAAGCTACGAAATTAACGTGCAATGTAAAATTAATTTAAAATTTAACTAGGTTATATTTTCTTTTCAAAAACAAGAGATAACAATCATAACAGGTACAGAGTAGCAAAAAGGTAGGTACAATATTACTGGATTCGGGCTCAGTGCCCTTACTTCATAACTCTTGGGCAATCAGCCCCGCCTTACTCCAAAAAAAAAAAAATTAGCCAAGGGGCAGAAAACCCCATTCATGCCCAGGAGCACTGGCTCCAAACATTACACATAAAGCCTGCACGAGGCATACAGAAACAAATTTCAAAGAGCGATCCGCTCTCAAAATTGTAAGCCTATCACAAGGCCACACCAAACTCTACCTTCAAGATGTCCTCTAAGGACGTATTCACAGGGGTAAAATACCCAACCTACGGAGGTCTATTACATGAAAAGAAGGTTGATTACATGACCTCTAAAATAACAATTTGAGAGGAGGCGATCTTGCACTCCTAATACACTTTGTTTTTAAAACCTAATCTGGCTCTGGGCCGCTAACGCAAGGGCTAATCCCATACTACAGAGGTGACTTAGAGAAGAACACTTTACATTACATAAACGAAGAATAGTTTGAGAAAATAAGTTCACCTCAAAACAAATGTGAGTGGGAGCTCGAGAGGGTTAGCACTCTCTATCCCAATATGTAGCTTTACAAGAAAAAGATGAAAAGAGTAATTACATTTTGGGAAAAGGTTACATGATGGAAATGCTTCGAACCCGCCGCGAGTGTTAAACTGCCGACCTAGCAAGAAAAGAAGTTATTAATAGGCCATTACCTGGTGTTGAACGGCTGAAGAAGAAAGAGGCGCTTCCCGCCTCCTGCTATGTACTTAATACACTGAAAGATGGAACAGAAGTGGCCCGGAGACCCCAAAATCAGCAGTTTATATACTCTCGCGGAAGTTTCTAGGCGTTAGGGGAATGAAAACACCCGCCCACAATGTTTTTATTGGATAGGACCCCGCAACAGATACAAGTTGGGGGAAGATACACCAGATTGGTCAGAAATTACTAAAAGAAATTCGGGATTGGATAAATCTAAAACAAGGGGAAAAAGAGGGGTATACAGCCAACTTAAACAATAACAGAAGGAAATTTAACAAGAAACAAACTTTTGAAATAAAAATTTCTTCAACAAAATAGTTCTTTGACTCCGCACTAGGTTGCACTATTGTTGATCTTCAGTAGTGTCCTCTAGAAGAGAAAGTTCACACTTCTTACTTCAAGCTAAACAAAAACACATCAAAAGTGACACAGTTCAAAAACTCAAAATTTTCCACGTGGTGACATCTTCTGAGAAAGTAGAGAATTAATAGAATAGATAAAGTTCAACCTTCCTCCAGAAGAGGAGTTTCAACTGGCGCAACTTTTAAATAAACGGTGTAGAGGTGTACCGCCCGGTACAGACCTCCCTCCCCCCAAAAGTTCCTCCAGGGGTGACACATGAAATCAGTTTGAAACAAAGTCCAAGTAATGATGTTGATACGAAGATAGATAGCAGAAGCATTTACAAGATTTCTTAATTCAGTTTCAAAATGTTGTTGTTGCAGGTGAATGAAAGTCTTTATGTTTGTAGAATTTGAATTTCTGAAGATAAACTTTTAATACTTAAAGGTGAAGAAAAATTTTGCAATGTCCACCAAATATTGTTGTTGAATTCCCAAGTGTAGTTATTGCTTATGGTGCCTGTCCATGTAGTTGATGTAGATTGAGTCGGATGGCCAGACCGGCCGTTGCAGCTTGCGTCCAACGGAGGCCGCTCGGACCCCTCAAGTACCCTGAGATACCGCTCGCCCGCACTATGAGGGGAGCAGAGGTGTTGAAGTACGCCGCGCCCGCGGTGAACAGATACAGGCTGCGGGCATGTAGCAGGTCGTGCGCCGCACATCAGCCTTGGCCGGGAGGAGAGCTCCGGCTCGCCGTGCACATGTCGTCCTCGCTGGAGAGGAGGGGGCCCATCCCCCTCCCCAGTCGCTGCACGGCGCTGCGCGGCTGCGGGGGCGCTGAAACATTAAAGCTAGGCGGCAGAATTGTGTTGGACTATCATCTTCTTTGAGGGTACAGGCTTGTGGAGAGGTTGAGGGGCCAGCGGCGTGTAGATATCCATGGCATTTACTATTATGAAGCCACAGTGTAAGGTGGAGCAGGAGACGGGAGCGTGGTAATGGCCGTGGCAAGAACAGGATGGCAGTTTAACGGGTCGGGGCAGGTTTTACACAAGGCTTACATCTAAAACCAAAATATTACAGAAGGGGCAGAATGCCTTAAAAGTGAAACTCAAAAAAAATATAACCTTCATATCCTTTCAAAATAATATGAAGCAAGTTAACACAGAAATTACACCGGTTTCACCTGGGACAGGTGAACTCTAAATATCCTCTCGGTGGCTGGATTACTTAGCAATAAGGTAACCGGCGTAAGAAAATCGAGAATGATACAAGGCCCATGAAATCTGGGGGCAAGCTTGCCCGCGGGAACAAAATTTTTGACCATAACCTGGTCACCTACCTTCAAAGTGGTGGGTCTCCGTCCACGATCATACCTTTCCCTAACCTTTTCATGAGATACTTTAAGATTAGCTTTAGCCTTCTTCCAAAGATCTTTAATGTTGTCCGGATCTATTGTCTCGGGCAGAATGTCATTCAGAGACCAGAGGTTAGAGAGCGGCGTGTTGGGAACGAACTTAAACATCAAAGAAGCTGGAGTAAATTTGTGTGATTCATGAACCGCCGAATTCAAAGCAAAAGCTAACCAATGCAGGGACGTGTCCCACCTAGAATGATCTTCATGATGATAGGCAATAAGTGCGGACCTGAGATTACGGTTAACCCGTTCAGCCAGAGATGGTTGAGGGTAATAAGCAGATGTAGTTACATGAGAGATGGACAAGTCAAAACAGAATTTACGAAACAGATTTGATGTAAAAGCTTTAGCATTATCAGATACAATGTATTGGCACGGACCAAAAGAAGCAAAAATAGAATTTAGGCAAGTAATGGTGGACTGAGCGGTAGCCAGCTTAGTCGGAAATAACCAAGAAAATCTAGTAAAGCCATCTACGCACACAAAGATGAACTTGTTAGCATTACCCTTTGACTGGGGGAAGGGTCCTACATAATCGATATACAGGCGTTCCATGGGGCGCGACGCTTGATGCGAAGACAAAAGGCCTACCTTGGTGGACATGGTGGGTTTACTAAGCAAACAAGATTTACAAGCTTTTACAAGTTCACGGATTTCACCGTCCATACCTTTCCAAATGAACATTTCACGAATTTTTTCACGGGTTTTAAAGATTCCAAGATGCCCTCCTAATGGGGTCTCATGATAATACTTGAAGATCATAGGCACAAGAACCGCTGGCACGACAACCTTCATCATCTTATCATGCCTCGATGGGCAACATAAAACACCATTCCTCAGAACATAAGGGACGACATGTTCCCCAGAAGAAAGGGTTTCCATTATCGGACCCAGCGTCGGATCTTCACGTTGGTATTTCTCGATATCCCTAAAGAGCATGGGAGCATCTGTTAGGATGGCATTAACCTCAGATAGTATGGACTCGGAAGGTGATGAACTGTCGACAGGTTCATGGGTCTCGACGTCGTTAGAAAACATACGGCTGAGTCCATCAGCAACAACATTTTCAGTACCTCTGATATGTCGTACATCGAATTGGAAGGCAGAAATACGGATGGCCCAACGGGCTATACGACCAGTACGACGCGGCCTACCTAAGACCCAGCTTAAGGCTTGATTATCTGTCTCCAAGTCGAATTTGACATGTTCCAGATAGAGACGGAACTTTTCTAAGGCAAATAAAACTGCCAAACCTTCAAGCTCATATATGGAGTACTTTGCTTCTTGAGCCGAGAGAGTCCTAGATGCATAGGCGATGGGGCGCCTCCCTAGTTCAGTCTCTTGAAGAAGGACTGCAGCTACCGCCGACGACGACGCGTCGGTTTGGACGATGAATTTCTTCGAGAAATCAGGCATAGCAAGTACAGGGGCATTACAGAGAGCTAATTTAAGGTCTTCAAAAGCGGCTTGTTGAGACGGTCCCCACTCGAATTTGATGCCTTTCCTACGGAGAAGGTTTAAGGGCGCCGCTCTATTAGCAAAATTAGGAATGAACTTCCTGAAGAAATTCACCATGCCAATGAACCTGGCGATACCTTTAATGTCCTTGGGAGGTTTAAAATCACGGATGGCCTGTGTTCTAGAATGATCGACTGCTACACCATCAGGTGACACAATATGCCCTAGGAATGACATAGAGGGCTTAGCAAAGGCAACCTTGGACAACTTAACAGTTAACCCAGCCTTACGAAGGCGATTGAGAACTTCTCGCAGATGATCTAGATGTTCTTCAAAGGTTTCGGAAAATACGACGACATCATCCAAGTAGTGATATAAGTACTCAAATTTGATGTCGGAAAAGACCCTATCTAGTAGCCTAGTGAGCACAGCTGCCCCCGTGGGGAGCCCGAAAGGCACGCGGTTGTATTCATATAAATTCCAGTCCGTGGCAAACGCTGTAAGATGTTTAGACTCTTCGGCAAGGGGAATTTGGTTGTAGGCCTGATTCAAATCCAAGATCGTGAAGAACTTGGCCTTACGAAACCATGAAAAACAAGAATGAAGGTCGGGAAGGGGCACAGATTGCAACACCACCTTCTGATTGAGAGCCCTGTAATCAATGACAGGCCTGAAGCCTCCTTGGGGTTTCGGGACTAGAAAAATAGGCGAAGAATACGCTGACTTAGAGGGCCTAATAATACCATCCTTCAACATCTGATCGATGATTTCTTTCAGAGCCTTCATTTTAGGTGGAGATAGCCTATACGGTGGAAAACGGACAGGAATCGAATCCGTGACCTCAATTTTGTATTCAATAAGGTCAGTAACACCAAGAGTATCAGAGAACACCTCGGGAAACGACTGACACAGTTTCCGAATACTATCAGCCTGCTCCTCAGGTAGATGTCTAAGGTCTAACAACATCTCATCCTGGGTAGGCGAAATAGATGAACATGATACAGAATTACACTTTAACAAGGGAATTCTACAATTGGACGCAAATTTGAATGTGCACGACCTACTCTGGAGATCGAGCACAAGACCAGTGTGAGAAATGAAGTCCGCTCCCAATATGATGGGGCAAGACAAACGCTTGGCCACAAACAATTTGATCTTCCATGTAAATTTAAAAACCCGAATTTTGACATGTAAGGAACCTAGAATTTCTAATGGAGATGAATTAGCCGAAACATATTTAACAGGAGATGAGTCATAGTCAGGGAGTTTACAAACAGATTTCAATTTAGAATACCAATCAGCCGAAATAATGGAACAAACACTGCCTGAATCTAAGAGAGCTGTTATAGGCTCGTTATTTAACTCAATCTTAAGAAAAGGAACAGATGCGGGGGTATCCGCCGCAATCCTAAGACACTCTTTAGGGCATTCAAAAGATGAATTTGAAGGCTGGTCGTTCTCTGCATTTACAACCTGTTTACTAGGGGCTAAGTCTCGGGAAGATGGATTAGTCGGCTCAGCCGACGCCACTAGTCACTTTTTATTATTGGCATAGCTGGAATTTACACCAGAAGTTGAGCAGGAGGGGGTGCTATTTGAGTTTGGGCAATTCTTGGCGATATGTGAGAAGGCCCCACACTTAAAACAGCCTTGTGATGACCCTGCTCCATTCCTTGTCCCACTTGACTTGATCAGAGGACACTTATTCCGCAGATGGTCAGGCGACCCGCAAGCATAACATTTACGGGGATTGACTGGTCGGCGAGGTGGAGGCCGAGTGTTACTAAAGGAAGGCGGGGGTTCTTTCGCGACACGCAAAGAATCGGCGTATCTAACTCCTTCCGCTGAGACGGCCAATGCTTCAAGTTCAGAGAAGGTTTGCGGACACGCCGCGAAACACAAATATGACCTGTAGGATGGCGAAATACCTTCTACAATAGCCTGCACAATCTGATCTTCAGGAAAGTGCAGAGCAAACACCCTAGTGTAGAATTTGATATCTTGAATGAAATCAGCCAAGTTTTCATCCAAGCGCTGTACACGGTAATAGTACTTCTGAATCAGGGAGGACCTGGCCCTAGCCGGGATGAAATTAGCTAGCAAATGGGCATGGAAATCCTCAATAGATGATTGCTCGGCAATGGCTCTTACGATTTTATCAGAGAGAATACCAATAGCATACGGATAGATAATTTGCAAAATTTGACATGGCGAAAGAGAAAAAACAAGAGCATGATCCTGAAATTCCACTAGAAATCTTAAAAATGAAATTACATCACTGGTGGTGTTGACGGAAAACTTAGAGATACCTCTAAGCAACATTGCCAATGGATGAGGCAAGCTACTGAACCCAGGTGACATAGTCGTTAAAGGTTTCAATGGCAAAGAAGTTAATTCAGAGCGGATGTTACCCAATGACGCACGGCGTTCAGATTCGTTGTTCGATGGGGCAGAGATAGTTTGAGCAGCAACGGTTATCCTATTGACTTCTCCCTGAGGAGGCTCTTCCTCGTCACCTACATTCACCGTGGCGGGTTGATCAGTTTTGGGAGGAACTTCGCCGGTTAGCAATTGAGTGACCTTATTAGACAATTCAGAAATAGTTTCAAGGAGCGTATTAGCGTCCTTCCTCTGAACGTCATTCACCTTTAGAGACAACAGATCATTAACTCTATTTGCAAAGTGATACAGCCTGCCTTGCACACGCTTAATTTGATTAGGAGACGGATCGTTTTCATCAAAAAAGCTGACTACAGATGCTAGCCCAGTAATATTCTCGACGATCGTGGAAAGAGAGTCATCAATTTCTTTCTCTCCCAAATTGGGGATGGAAATGGGCAAATCAAGGGACTCTCTAAGCTTGTTGGTGTCGATTGCAACCGTGCCTCCAGATTGCACATTTCTGATAGTTAACTCGTATATCAACTCCTCTTTGCGCAAGTAGTTAAGGAGGAGAACATCGCGAGGGCCGGGCATGATGACAGAACAATTTTGAAAAACTCAAAAAATTCCAGCAACTGAGAAAATTGTTAGAGTTCGAATCAAAGCAATGTTTAACCGTCAAAAGGGGCTAAATTGAGACCCATTCAACCACGCTCTGCTACCACTTGTTACGGAGATATCCGTGGTAGGTAGAGGTGAAAGAAGGTGCGGGTGTGAATGGGTTTCAAGCTACGAAATTAACGTGCAATGTAAAATTAATTTAAAATTTAACTAGGTTATATTTTCTTTTCAAAAACAAGAGATAACAATCATAACAGGTACAGAGTAGCAAAAAGGTAGGTACAATATTACTGGATTCGGGCTCAGTGCCCTTACTTCATAACTCTTGGGCAATCAGCCCCGCCTTACTCCAAAAAAAAATTAGCCAAGGGGCAGAAAACCCCATTCATGCCCAGGAGCACTGGCTCCAAACATTACACATAAAGCCTGCACGAGGCATACAGAAACAAATTTCAAAGAGCGATCCGCTCTCAAAATTGTAAGCCTATCACAAGGCCACACCAAACTCTACCTTCAAGCTGTCCTCTAAGGACGTATTCACAGGGGTAAAATACCCAACCTACGGAGGTCTATTACATGAAAAGAAGGTTGATTACATGACCTCTAAAATAACAATTTGAGAGGAGGCGATCTTGCACTCCTAATACACTTTGTTTTTAAAACCTAATCTGGCTCTGGGCCGCTAACGCAAGGGCTAATCCCATACTACAGAGGTGACTTAGAGAAGAACACTTTACATTACATAAACGAAGAATAGTTTGAGAAAATAAGTTCACCTCAAAACAAATGTGAGTGGGAGCTCGAGAGGGTTAGCACTCTCTATCCCAATATGTAGCTTTACAAGAAAAAGATGAAAAGAGTAATTACATTTTGGGAAAAGGTTACATGATGGAAATGCTTCGAACCCGCCGCGAGTGTTAAACTGCCGACCTAGCAAGAAAAGAAGTTATTAATAGGCCATTACCTGGTGTTGAACGGCTGAAGAAGAAAGAGGCGCTTCCCGCCTCCTGCTATGTACTTAATACACTGAAAGATGGAACAGAAGTGGCCCGGAGACCCCAAAATCAGCAGTTTATATACTCTCGCGGAAGTTTCTAGGCGTTAGGGGAATGAAAACACCCGCCCACAATGTTTTTATTGGATAGGACCCCGCAACAGATACAAGTTGGGGGAAGATACACCAGATTGGTCAGAAATTACTAAAAGAAATTCGGGATTGGATAAATCTAAAACAAGGGGAAAAAGAGGGGTATACAGCCAACTTAAACAATAACAGAAGGAAATTTAACAAGAAACAAACTTTTGAAATAAAAATTTCTTCAACAAAATAGTTCTTTGACTCCGCACTAGGTTGCACTATTGTTGATCTTCAGTAGTGTCCTCTAGAAGAGAAAGTTCACACTTCTTACTTCAAGCTAAACAAAAACACATCAAAAGTGACACAGTTCAAAAACTCAAAATTTTCCACGTGGTGACATCTTCTGAGAAAGTAGAGAATTAATAGAATAGATAAAGTTCAACCTTCCTCCAGAAGAGGAGTTTCAACTGGCGCAACTTTTAAATAAACGGTGTAGAGGTGTACCGCCCGGTACAATAATAATAATAATAACAATAATAATAATAATAATTTAAAAACATTGTTCAAGAAAATAAAATGCCGAGGCTTGGTAACCAACATTAAAGATGACTGTCTTGAAATAAGTTATATATCTGTGTCATCAGGAAGAGTTTTATTTCACTGAGTACTGTTTATTAAAATATTCTCCTGGAGCTCATATTACTGGACGGAGAAAATCCAATGCAAATCTTCTTCTGAGTTTTAATAACATACTGTCGTGATTTGTTTTAGTTATTAACTTCGTCAGTTCATATCTCCATTATTTTTATTTGTAGATCGTAAAACATGATATGCGGTAGCTCTACGCTATAGAGTTTCGGACGAAGCTCATTAAAATACCGACATGTAACGAATATCGCTAATCCTTCTTCTTAAAAATGTCTTCACTTTATTGATTCCTCTGTCATTTCAACAACGACTATATTTCTTATGCAGTAAGTAGGTTTCAAGAGTCCCCCATTTAAACTGCACTCGGAAGATGGCGATGCAAATTGACATTAACTCTTGCTCGTGCGCTTTTTTTACTTTACACAACAAAGCTCTGCTGCTGTAGCTTACCTTGTAGAAAATATTTCCAATTTCCTTTTCTCCCATCACTAACAGGAACAATATAACAAAATTATATCCAACAATATCGTCTCATGTTCAGTTAATACGACAGTTTATGTAAGCCTATTACCCATTGCAGTATGACTGTAAATAAAACTATGAGGGAATTACTACCTGTACCTACATTGGTTTATCGCTTTCTTGTATTTTGGGGGATACTTGTTCGTTTCGTGTCAGCAAAGATCACCCCGGGGGCTATTAACTCCCGTGTTTGTTTGTTTGTTTGTTTGTTTGTTTGTTTGTTTGTTTGTTTGTTTGTTTGTTTGTTTGTTTGTTTGCTTCTCTCTTTCTTTCTTTCTTTCTTTCTTTCTTTGTCACGCCATTTACTAGGGAAATTCCCTAATATGTTTCCACCAACGTTCATATTTGGAGACTGCGCATCCACATGCGTGTGTTTTCAAAATATTTCAATAGACTAGAGGACAACATGAATACTAAGTATGTATGTTGGGTATTCAGCCCGAAGGCTGGTTTGATCTTCCACAGCTCCACCAAAAGCTATCAGAGATCGCCCAGGCATCACTGAAGAGGCATACTAGGGAAATGAGGAGTGAGGTAGTTTCCCGTTACTAAGAGAGTAACTTAAAATTTCGCACACAGTATTGATTTTCTGTAAAATCTATAGTCTCTTTGTGGAACGTCCGATTTAACAATTTTCGGTCAAGAATACTTTTTAATTTACTCTCCATATAACGGTGTAAACTACCTGTGGGGATTTTGTTTTACCATTAGAGACTGGCTGCCTCGCAGTTCGGCGCTGAATCTAATGTTTGCCATGCCAACGCTGTGGTCTGCCTGCAACTGCTCATTTGCCGCCAAGTTACAATAATGACATGATGCTAAATTCATCATTAATGTAAACTCATGGTTGCTCGTTGGCTAGCGGGCTAGAGAGGCATGATCCTGCCGTTCTGGCGAATATCCGGTTTATCAGCTACCAGAAAACAGAGAATAAAATGTTGTTTATGAGGAGGTTATTAATGAGTCTGCTATTTCTCGGCTTTAGTACCTACCATGGACTCTCTAATTTTTTCATTTGATTGGTGTAGTAATGCATACTTTTCCGTCGATGAATACAGACATAGTATCGAAGCAACCAACATATACTGAGTGCCCATTTATACTTACACTACGGTACATACATACATACATACTGCACCCATATCCTGAGTGTGCTGTTTGGAATTAATATAATTTCACAACTCAGAACAACAGGCAGACCCCCCGTAGAAGTGCTAAGGCAGCGAACAAGCTTTCAGGCATGGCTTGTTTTGGTATAGCCTTAAACCCTGCCGCACCTGTGTGTCAGATACATCAGTGGCTAGCGTGAGGAAAACTTTAACCAGAGCGAACTGAGCAAAAGAGTAGAGAAAGAAACGAAATTGTGGGAGTGAGAGAGAGAGAGTAGGAGATGTATACTCCCTCACGAACGAATGCATTGTTCCAATATCGTCCAATCAGAGCGTTTTGATTGTCAAATGGTTGGCATCACAGGCCGAGGCTAATCGATATATTCCACTCTACAGACGAAAGTTAAGCACAAGTCCGAGTTCTCGAGAGTTCAGTGGTATAATGCGAATTTCTGAAATATCCAGCAAAACTATAGTGATTCGGATTAATTAATTTCAGCAAGTGCGTTGTTGTGCTACTTTGGGATCGAAATTGCGACCAGATGTTGTGTGATGGAGTTAACCTAGTGTATATCCGCGGAGTAAAACAACTCTATCCACGCACTTCAATTTTCGGACGATCGCTACAATCGAATGTGGAAAAATTGTTAATTGTGATGTTAGTACCAATATTTCGAACCTAGAATACGCCCAAGTGAATTAGTCCAAGCAAGACTTTAGCGAAAAGAACTCTCTCAAGTCCCGCCTACTTCGCAGAGAAAATAGTCCAGGCCACCCTTTAAAACTACAGTAGTAGGAAGGCCGGCCAAGGAACATCGTTCAACGTCAGTCATCAGAAGGTTAACACTATATCTTGGCAGTTGCCAGTCAACAGATAGTTAACGTTACATCGTGTTCTTTGTCAGTCATCAGACAGTTAACAGTATACTTGCACACATGTAATATTGCACTTGTTCATCGTTGAGTCTTCGTTATGTAATAGTCCAGTCGTACACACAACTGAGACAGTCGAGCAGCCCTGTTACCGTCACGTGCAGATCCGTGTATGGTAAGATGACAGCAAACCTCATTTAATAAGTCATTCAACTTTTAAACGTATGATTTTCCCCGAGCTTAAGGTACGTTGTGTATAATAATAAAGTAAAAGTGATTTGTGCATAACAGTGATTATAAAACAATTGGAATCAGTGTTAAATAATGAAAATATCCGTAAGCCAAAGTAAATACGCAAGTGTGATGCCGAATTTACATACGATGTGTGCTACAACAATTAGTGTGACGATGAATGGTCTAAATAATTGGAAAAGGAGCGCTAGATAAATGTGTATGTCCCTGAGGTAATTGAGTCATGATGGTCGGCGCGTGATGACAATAGATGTCTCCATATGAGAGGGTGAGATTTGTATGTGTCAACCTCAAAATTGAGTGCAGTATCTTCGCGAGATACAGAAGTAGAGAGACGAGAGGTGCTCACTGTCATGTGAACTTTAATGGGATAATATGTGGACATGATTGACAAAAATGTTGATGTCCTAGTATGAAAGGCTCTCCGGTTGAACCGAAGTGAATAAATATTGACGACTGCTACAACGTGCACAAGTCCCAATTACAATTTAAAGTGTTTTATTTGACTCTAATAAACAATAATTATTTTCCCATTTAGAAGATGATACCCAACTGAAATTAACGAGAAATTATTGTGAAAATTAAACATGCGATTTTTTATACTATTTTACTTGTGTTGAATCATGAGTGAATTATTAAACTATCTTAGCAAGCTCCTTAGTTTGCCAATGGGATATTAGATTTGAACGATCTTAATGAATAATGCGTGGAGATCTTTTGTCACGGGTGATAGAGAACAATATTTTATGTTTTCATATCAGCTGACCATGATAATGATAGTCAAATATGGTCAATGGACGTCTCAGTGAGAATAATTTCTGTTAGCCACTGAAGTACAATGGTAATTTTTTCAATAGGTGGAATTTCGTTTCCATGTTATCTCTATGCGCTAAATAAGCTACAATAATAATCAATGCAGTCATCACCTAAAACGAAATATACAATTAACAAATACGTGGAAGCTCACTGTTTGTAAATAATATAGCAGTGTATTTTTATGTGTCTTTCTTTGCAGATCATCGTGCGTTTTGCATGCCATTCTGAGGGTTTTTCATGGTTTTTGTGCATTGCTGGCTATATCAGATGGAGCGTGAATTTGTCTTGTCGTTATAGGAATTCGTCGTTGTAAACATTGTATTGATCACTTGTATAGCGTTAGAGGGTAGGACGACAGCAAGAATGAATCAAGGAAAAACAACCTAAATGTTGTTAAATTAAAATACCTGCACGCAGAACATTAGGTCATTCCATCATTATTATATTTATTTATTTATTTATTTATTTATTTATTTATTTATTTATTTATTTATTTATTTATTTATTTATTTATTTATTTATTTTGCAAACGTTCGTGGAAATAATATTCAAGCAATGTACAGATTTTAGGAAATCAAAGCGCAATAAACCTTAATTTATACTATATTTTTACGTGGAACTTGAACCCATAAATTTCCGTAATATTCTAGTCTTGATAATGACCGCCGTCTTCTGCATGGTCTTGTAGATGTTGACATCAAGCTTTTTCAGTCCTTCCACCAGAATTTTAGGTATAGCAGCTGTACTTGAAAGGACGATTGGTACAATTATCACCTCTTCACAGTGCCATATCTTTGAATATGTTCTGCCAGTGGTGTATACTTGTTGATTTTCTCAGTACACTTTTCATGGAGGTTCGCAGTGTTCGGGACAGCTATGTCAATCAGAGCGGCACGTTTTATTCCCTTCTCTAACACCACTATATCCGATCTGTAGTGGATGGTCGTTTTATCCGTGATACTTGTTCGGTCCCAGTACATTTTAATCTCGTCATTTTCGAGTACAGTCTGAGGGCTGTACTTAAAATAGGAAAAACTTTCATCAGTAAGTCTGTATTTAATGGCAAGTTCTTGGTGCAAAATCTTGTCAACCGAGTCGTGGCATTCCTTATACCCCTTCCTGAGAAGAGCGAACATCCAGGAGTAACATGATGGATGGTTTCTTGGTTTGGCAGCCATATTGGCACGAGTCCCTCATGACTGTTGGGTTTCTCGCCACGGTTTTCAGGTAGCTTCTAGTTGTAACGGCTTGGTCTTCTATAGTCAACATAAAACCTCCTGTTTCTGGGAACAATCGCCCTGCAGTCAGCCAAACGTTCAATGCTTCTAAATCGACATTTTCTTGCCTAACTGAGTAGGCATGTTTCCCATGTAGTGGTTTTGCTGGCCATGCGTCCAGAGTTTGCAAATCAGATCTTACTTCTCGCTCTAAGTTTCGGTGGTTGAGAAGTAATGGAGTTACATCATCTACTTCACATATCATTCGGTGGAGGTCTGAGTTTTCAGCCGATGTATGAAAATACTCCCTCAGTGACACTAATTGCCGTGTTAGCTGAGCTCTAATGTCCAGAATACCACGACCACCCAGACAGCGTGGCAGAGTCAATCGCTCAACTGTTGACTTTGGGTGGCGTTTTCGTTCCTTGGTCAACAGGCAGCGCAGTTTCTTTTCAAGATTTTTTATTTCAGTCTTTCTCAACTTGATAACTCCAAAGGAGTAGTTAAGAACTGGTATCGCATAGATATTGATTGCTTTAGTCATATTTTTGGTGTTCAGGCCTGATTTCAGGATTAACCGCGACCGTCTGACAAATTCCTCAACCAATTTATACTTAACCACTGTGTGTTCTGTGCGCGATGTTTGCTTGATACCCAAGTACTTATACGGCTCGTTTGAAATCATCGTTTTGTTTGATCACCCATCTCTCAGCTCATACAAATCTTCTTCGCATAATTTACCTATAACCATTTGGCATTTTTCTATCTCAGAGTCAATACAAATGTCCTTCGAGAAGTTCTCAGTGATTATCAGTAGTTGTTCAAGCTGTTGCTGGTTGGTTGAATACAGTTTGATGTCATCCATGTACAAAAGATGACACCATCGGTACTGGCTTCGTGATTTGGACTTGATCGAATAGCCAAATCGAGTGGTGTTCAATGTCCTTGACAATGGATTCATTGCCAGGACGAACCACAATGGACTTAAGGAGTCTCCTTGGAATATTCCACGCTGTACGCTTACGGTAACTGTTTCAATGTGTCCTGTAGATGTATTGAGAGGCATTTTTGTGCTCCAAGTTAGCATGGCATGAGACAGGAAATAGAGGAGTTTTGGATCAACCCTATAAATCTCCAACACTTTTAGTAGCCAACTATGCGGCACGGAATCAAATGCTTTCTTGTAATCTATGTATGCCATGCACAGGTTGCGATGCATAGTATTGGCCTGTCAGCATACAGCTGCATTAATGGTGAGTTGTTCCTGACATCCTTTCGAAACGCGTTGCCATCCTTTCTGGTGTATTGCAGTGATGTTATTATGCTCACAGTGCTTGTAGATCCGTTTGGTTATACATGATGTTATGAACTTGTACAGTGTGGAGAGGCACGTAATAGGTCGATATCTCGCAGGATCATCTAATCTTGTGGGAGAAGGTTTGTGATCCCCAGAGTTAAGAATGTTGGCATTTGTGATGGAGCGGTCACCACTGTGTTGATCAACTTTGTTAATTTCTCATGGGTGTTCCAAGATCTTTTGTACCAAACGTTCTGAGTTTTATCAGGTCCTCGTGCTTTCCAGTTGGGAAGATTCATAATAATGCTTGTTACAAAATCAGTCGTCCGGGGTTCATGTTGCATTTTTTGATATTGCAAAAGCGTCTGTTATTCCTCAGCTATCCAACTTGCGTCTTTGTTATATTTAACAGAAGTTGGGAGTTTGTCTCTCCAAATTTTTTGAACTTGTTGCTGTGTTGGGTAATCTGTGCTTGAACAAGTGTGGGTCTTTTTAAATTTACGATAGAATGACTTCTCAGCTCGGTCAAATAGTGGATTATCTTGTTTCCTCTTTGCACTTTTCTTGTATCTTGCAACTTTTGCTTAATTATATGCAGGACCTAATTAGCAGTAACATTTTTCTCATCATACTTTGTGTGAACCTGGTACCTGTACATAATCTGCTTCACCAGTTTCAACAGCTTCTTTGACCTTTGGCATTTAATGTACTCTTCTATACGTGCAATACCTTGTTTGATGGCCTCTATGCGCTTCTTCAGACTCTTCTCCCACTTCGGCATTGTTATTGTTTCGCCAGCTTGTCGTGGCAAATGTCTTTCGGTGTAAAAGTCAATGCCCATTGCTCTAACGACAGTCACTGCTCCACACTAGATGTGCGCGTGGAGAGATTCAAGGCTGTCTGTGGTGTGAATGTATTCCGGAAGCATATTTTTGTTCATCACGTTTATTACATTTGCCATTTTCTTTGAAGTATTAACCTTCGGTGATTTCGGTCTCAAGTTTGGATTCATACCCTCAAATTCCATACTGGCTCACTTCATTAAGTTCTCCAGTTTCAAATCAAGTTGTTCTCTGGATTTTGAGGGTCAGGACCAGTGGGTCTTGTGTTCGTTCCTGCTGTTGTCTGTTGTTCTTCAGTACTTGTGTCTGGACTACCATCAGTTGATTCAGATTTCATTTCCTGTTTTGTTTATCAGCAATCATATTGAGTCTGGTTTGAGGATCAAGTTGTTCTTTAAGATCACTCTGTATTGATCAGCTATTATTTGTTCTTTCACTAAAATGTTAGTATCTTTATCGGTGAATTATCTGTAAAGTTTCTGCCTGTACCCAGTTACATTCACTTATCCTAAGTAATAACAAGACAGAAGTGATCTACTTCCGTTTAATTAATTCAGTCTGGGTAATAATGATCAAAATTGTCAAATTATTGGGCTTGTATCTGGATTGTAAATTAACCTGGAACACACACGCGCAAAAATTATGTACAAAACTGGCTAAAGTGATATTTTTGCTTCGCAGACTTAAAGGATCAGTTAGTAGTAGTCATATGATGATTGCATACTGTGCCTTCTTTCATTCACACTTATCATATGGTACCATGTTATGGGGTAACTCAATAGGCGCTCAAGATGTGTTCAAGTGGCAAAAGAAGGCAATAAGATGTATTAAAGGTAAGGTCACAAAGGATTCTTGTATACCTATGCTCAATGACCTTCCAATTATGACTCTTCCCTCATTATATATTTATCATAGTATACTCAATACTAAAGAAAATCTCATCGACCTAACAACTCGCAGCAATGTACACTTATATGGCACAAGATATAGGAACGATTTAGATTTACCACATGTTAGACTGAGAAAAACACAAGAAAACTATAAGTATAATGGCATTAAATTTTTCAACAAACTACCTGCCCAAGTAAAGGATATGCCCCTATGTAACTTCAAAAGAACCCTTAAAAATTGGTTGACATCCAATAGCTTCTACTCAGTATCTGAATTTTAAGAAAAATAACACCGTTGGTAAATTAGTAGTTATTTATCACCCTCTTGGACGAATAGTGTTATGTTTAACTTTTGTGTATATAGTTGTATTTATTTTCTGTGCTTAATGAGATACTTGTAATATTTTGTAACTATGCACCTATGACTGTCCATTGCAACGACAATAAAATTATTCTATTCTGTTTCAAAATTCGTAACTTTGTAGTAGGTGCGCATAATGTCTTCGTTCATGGCATTTGTCCATTTCATGCTTTTTCTTGGCAGCCCTGTTTGGGTGAACGCTGGCCTACCTTCAGTAGGTGAACCTCGTGTGGTCATTGGGCTTCTTTGCTCTGTCGATATTATCTTCTCTGTGACTTGCTGTCACATGTTTAATCTTAATATTTACTTCACCTTTGAGCTGAATGTTTCTGTGGCAGGCATTAAGAGACAGCGAAGGAAATTCCCAATCCATTAAGAAAGCAGGCACCATATGAAATTTTATCTTGGAAGCCACATAGACGAGGAATAACGAACGTTGTGGCACATACAGCTCATTAAACCTTTAGCTGATATGATGACTTCTACCTAAATAGATGGAGTGGAAAATGCAGACACTCATAATACAGGGAGATCTTAATCATCTAATAATAATAATAATAATAATAATAATAATAATAATAATAATAATAATAATAATAATAATAATAATAATAATAATAATAAATAATGTTATTGCCTTAAAGTTCTACTAACTACTTTTATGGGTTTGAAGACACCGAGGTGCCTGAGTTTAGTCCCGCAGGAGTTCACTTACGTGGCAGTAAATCTACCGACACAAGGCTGACGTAGTTGAACACCACCGGACTGAACCAGAATCGAACCCTCAAAGTTGGGGTCAAAAGGCTAACTCCTCAACCGCCTGAGCCACTCAGCCCGGTATCTTAATAAAAAGTTACCTATTGTGCCATAACACGAAATTTCGATTTTTATCATGACTAGTAGGCGCCATCTGATTGGGGTTGCTACTCACGTTCTTTTGCTCTTTGAAGAAATAATCATCACTACAATCATCATCACCTCCTGATCTGCGTTAGTGAGAAATTTGAGCCAGAGATTCATTACTACAAACTTACTTGTTAAAGTATCAATTACGAGTTAAGAACATCCATATGCAACATGACGCCGCTATAAGGTCAACTTTTATAGGTTGCTATAGCTGGTAATAGACTTCTACAGAGAATGCTCTGAGGCTCACTTCTAGAACTACGGATACAGGAAGATATTAGATAAACATAAATAGCATCTGTAGGTACTTCGTGTTTCTCTGAAATAAGAGGAATATCATGAGTGTTTACAGTCGTGGTCGATAACGTGGTTTTCGTTTTGTAAAATGTAGGGTGCACAAATAAGGTAAAGGGGGGTAGTAATTCACTTGGTTACGACTACATAATTATCTACTGTTACTGAAAAAGCAGTAGACATGCAAAATATACCACGTAAAATCTTATACAAATAGACAAATTTATAAACTTACTTTTCAAAAATCACTGACTTTTTTTTCTTTCAGGTATCCATATCCATAATATCCATGTAAAACTGTGGATTAATGTTTTAAAATATTTATAATTGAAAAGAACATGTTGTAATTGTATTTCCCTGACAGATTATCAGCTGCGTGAATATAAAATAGGATAAACTGTTATGTAAACACTTGCACCATAACAACAAAACACAAACTAAATGCAGTGCATCAGAACGTGATTATATCGCGGAACAATTATCACTCTGTTCAGAGTATTACATGCTGACACAACACTGGTCAAATTAAAGTTATAAGTACAGTAGTGGTATTTAACATTAAATTACAGGATGTGAATAAATATGGTTTCCATGTCTAGACGGTTCACTCTCACTGACCTACCAATCATTCTTTTGTCAGAAACAGAAGAGTCAGTTACTCCAGAATAATAAATATGATAAAACAACAAGTTGTTTCCGTAATTTGAAGTAAGCAGTTGTTTTACCTTATTTTCGACTTCTTGCAGCTCCCTTTATTAAATTATAAATCAGGTACTCTGAAGCGTACAATCCTTTCGGTTTTATTACCGAGTTATAATGTCGGATATTTCCCGTTTGTTATGCCTGTTCTGTGTTAGCCCTTTCCTTGTTTCCATTTATTCATTCCAATTTCAGATCTTCTCCACAGGTTTTCATTATTTTCTCCAGTACGATATTGAAGATGATCGGAGATAATCCGTCTCCTTGTCTGACCCCTACTCTTATTTCAAACGGAGCAGAGATTTCTCTTAAGAACTTTGCTTTCGAGATAGTGTCCGTCAATGTTAGTTTATTGATTTCTCTCGTTTTCTTGTCAATTCCAAACTCCTCTAAGACACTAAATAAGGTTTGTCTATTAATCGAGTCCTATGCATTTTTGAAGTCAACAAAGATGTCCACTGTGTTCTGGCACCTTATCGCTCTTGTTCTCAGAATGCTTTTAAGGTTGAACATCTGTTCCGCATACGACCGCCCCTTTCGGAAACCAGCTTCGTATTCTCCAATGAGGTGATCGGCTTGATCTCCAACTCTGTTCAGCGCTTTAGAGAGTATCTTACAGGCGATTTGAAGTAGAAAGATCCCTCTGCAGTTGTTTGGATCCGTTCGGTTACCTTTCTTGTGGAGCGGGTGTATGAGCGCACATTTCCAGTAATTCGGGATCTTTTCACTTGTCCACACGTCTTCAGTAACGTGGTGGAATCTTTCTGCAACGATTTCTCCTCCGATCTTCAACATTTCTGCCATAATGTCTTTGAGCTCCTTGATTATTTTCTTGATGTCGTTAAGGTTTGGTGGTTTTGAATCTGGGTTGTCGTGAATTTATTTCTGGGAATTTAGTCTTTCTAGAGGTTCTTCGCAGTTTAACAGTGTTTTAAAATAATCTGCTAAGAGTTGCAGTTTTCTTTATTGTTAATAACTATATTTCCATCTATTTGCTTGAAGCAAAGAGTTGGTGGTTGGAATTCCTGCAGCTTCTCTTTGAAGGTTCTGTAAAACTCTCTGGTGTTGTTCTTTTAAAACTATTCTTCCACCTTTGACCTTTTCGCTTTTCAGCTCTTATGATCTTGGCTGTCCCCTTCCTTTCATTCCTGAAGTCTTCCCATTTTCCCTTGGTCTTATTGGAATTCCACCTCTTCCAGGATTCTTATCTTCTTTCAGATGCTTCGTCACACTTTTCATTCCACCACCTGTGCTTCCGTTTTCTTGGAGGGTTGCCCAAACTTTCGGATGCTTTGATCAAGGTTTTTCCGATCTCTTCCAAGCTATTCATCTAGGTTAGACAGGTTTTCAAGATTGTTACCTTTCTTCTGCTACAGTGTTCCTGTATTGATTCTGGGCTTCTTGATAGATCTCCGTTTCGGTCCGTCTGGCAAGTGTTGGCGATGTCTGGTCGATACTGACGCTCTTTCTTACTTTGACATTTAGAATATCTTTTCGATTTCGGACCGTTATTGCGACATGGTCGATCTGGAACTCCCCTAGCATTTTGTTAGGGCAGATCTATATTTTCTTCTTCCTTGCGAGGACTTTGAATTTATTATTACTTTTATTATTATTATTATTATTATTATTATTATTATTATTATTATTATTATTATTATTATTATTATTATTATTATTATTATTATTATTATATATTAAATATTTTATGGTACAAAGAAAGTAGTACACATACCTTATTAGTAGTTGTCCTGTTATAAGTGCTATGTAGTTTTACTATTTTCAAAACTAATTTGTACAGATTTTTAATTAGTTTGTGAATTACCTATAATGCATTTTATTTTTTTATTTTGTGTAATTAAAATACTGTAGTTACGTATCATTCAGTACACGTGCCTTCTTACTTTTGAGGCGCTGATTGTACCGTTCTCCCAGAACTGATGTTAAGCTTAAAACATGAACTCGTACGTTTGAGTTCAGCCTGTCATTAAGAAACTGCAGCAAAGAGGAAGAGGGTGGAGGGAACAGGAAACATCTGTGGCTATGACGTCACAAGCGGGCTAATTGTGGTCCGTTCCAAAGTCTCTAAAATGTGTGTGCATATAGTGTACAGGATGATCATATAGGGAATGAAGTTCTAGGTTTTGCATATTACTAAGTTCCCAATCAGACTAAGAGTGTCTACGTTTTGTTGAGGAGTTGACGTTGAAGGATTGTGTTCTAAATGCTGAAAGACTGCCTGAAAAATGGAGCGTCTTGTTATTATCACGCCGGAAGACGCTAATTTAGAGATCAATATCCTAAGTGGAATATACTAGGAAAAAGCTTTAAATTCAGTACTTGAAAGATTGGATTAAATTTTGTTGCAACGTGAATAAACAACACGATCTACTTAAAGTTTTTAAAGTAATACCTGATATGAATCAACATTTAAAAGGAAGGGACTACGCAAGGGGTGAGGTAGTGGAGCATAATAGCTGAGTAAGAATTTCATTGGATTCTCTCCAATGCGACCGAGATTCGAATCACACCCAATGTACGAGGAATATTGAAATTCAAATTCCGTCTTCAGGTAAAACAATATATCTTATGCCCATGTTCACGATATCAAAGTCATGTAAAAACAGGAGCCGGATACTGATGTAGGAGTGAGGTAGATTTCTATATCCTTCCCCTCTCACGGAGACAGTGCTTTGATACACCACTGAGCAACGCACTAAACTCACAGGCAATGCTCCAGAAGCGATTATTCATAACCACTCATATTGCAGGGACTCCCAGTCAGTTACGGACACCTGAATCATCGTCGAAAGCTAAATTTTTCTGCAGCGTGTATCAAGAGATAGCGGAGGAAACTTTCTATCCATTGAGAGATAGCAGCCGACACCATATGAAATTATAACTTGGAAACCACATAGACGGGGAATAACCAGCCCTGTGGTAGATACAGCTCCTTAAACCTTTGCCGGACTTCATTAACTACTGCCCAACTAGATTGAGTGCGCAATGCACACAAACATAACAGAGAGAGAGAGAGAGATTCATTAGAATTTAACAACAATATCACTAATTTCTTTCTCTTGATGGCGTATTTAGAGTAATTGGAAAATAACAAAGGAAGAAGGAAAGTATTCTAGATATTCAAGAATATAAGAACAGCATTGGCAAACATGGAACATTCTTTAATTTGGGAGCCGAAACATACCAAATGCGGGACTATAATAAGGAGAAAAGCAAAACGTTAAAGATTCCTGGTAATTGGCACGTCAATTTCAGTCCCTGTAAAGAGTTATTTTAAGACCACCATTGAAGCAACAGATACAGAGCAAATTGAGGTGAACCGTAAGTCAGACATGACTGTTATAAACGTATTAACAAGAAAAAGGAAGATTGATTGTTAGTCATGCAAGTTTTATGTTGAGATTTTAAATTCAAGAATGACATTGAAGAAGAAAAAGAAGAAGAAGATGAAGGTATCCATTTTGAGGAAAACGAGTGTAATAATATTGCATAAAACTGTATAAACTCAGAAAGTGTCCATATTTTGTTTCATTTGTACTCGATATTGATACTGAATTATACATGTCATTATGTATAAAACCAAGCTAATATTATTATATGTAACTTACAGACATGTACTTCCTCTCTGTCTTTCATTTACTACATAATTTTGTAGGGTCTAAGTTAAAATATCCCTCTCTTGCAATATGTTCGGGTTCATAAATGCCTCCCTTACTATCAGAGGCCTCTGAATTAACTTTAAAGTTTCAAAAACGTTTGTCGAAATTAAATCTTATGTGTTAGTTTCTGTAAAGAGGCACGCCATAAATTAACATGATTACATCAATGATAGTAAACTGTTTTATCACACCATTGCTATATTCTAGTAACGTTTGTCGTCGCCATAAGACCTATCTGTGTCGGCGTGACGTAAAGCCCCTAGCAAAAAAAAAAAAAAGTAACGTTTGTTCATTTAGAAATACAGTAGTTTTCCAGAAAATTGTATTTATTGGACTTGGAGGATTTATATTCTAGGCATCATATATGTAACCATCCACAAAACTGAAAAACTGTGAAGAGAAGAACGTTTGAATGAAAGGCGGATTTTACATTATTTATTCACTGTCATAATTAATAGAATAGAATTTATTTATTTATCACATATAGGATGTACCAATTACAGATGATGTAATAGAAAATGAAATAAAAAATAAATTAAATAACAAAAATAAATAAATTAAATAATATACATACAAATATACATACTGTATATACAAATAGATATAAATTGTCACATATTTTCTACAGATTATTTACATAACCATCAATGTTGTCAAGATCATCAGTCCCTAAAGGGAAAAACACTCACTTAAGTGTCAAAAATGACCAAATGGGAACTCAAAATGGCTAGAAAGGAAGATGGTACCTTTGGAATGTAATTCAGAAAAATGCCACTACATGCCAATGATAATCATAAAACCCTCTTTAACTAAAGGCTACATTTTTCGACACATAGACCAGGGTGGACTATGTCTTTCACCTTGCACAAGAACAACAACAAAAACAACAACCAAGATCACATTGGATAACCGACTATAACAACTGCTGCAAGCTAACGACTTATTATAAGCTTCTATCTTACAAATGCAGCTGATGATTGAGAAGTCTCCGATTTGACAAGCGATCCAGTTTCATTCGTTCAAATGTATATTGAAAAGTTTTATTTCACCTCAAACAAGATAAGAAATAATCTTTTGCCCTGTTATTGGAAAATACATACGAGATCATATCTTGACCATCCAACATCTTATATAGAAAGCCATAGAATTCAACGTTGCTATATTCATGTGCTTTATCGACAACATCATCAACAACAGCAACAACAACAAAACCTTTGATAAGGTTAAATGGGACAAACTGTGGATAATCCTTAGCAAAATAGACACACATTTTCACCTGACCTGGTTGGTAAAGCAGCTTTACGAAGGAAACAAAGTGGAAGTAAGGAAAGACAAAACACTTTCCAAAGGGTTCACCATCTCAGCAGATATCATCTCCAATACGATTTAACATCCTATTGTGCGCAGGTTTTTTGAAATGGCACAAACATATTGCAGCGTTCGAAAATATTATCTACAACGTGAGATATGTTGATAATACAGTAATCCTACCTAGCATGTAATGAAATTAAACTCACGGCCATTATGAATCGACTGTGCGAAACAAGTGCAGAGTTTCGACTTTAGGTAAATACTAACGAGACAGAAGTAACGATCAGAGACTGCTCAAACAATTTATGTCAGTTTTTTCTGGTTATGAAGTGTTGAAAACTTTACCTACCTTGTCCCCACTGTAACAAACTCAGCTAGATGTGCGTATGAAATCTTATAAATAACTACGATCACCAGCAAAGCATAATGAACTTAGGAACATCTGGAAATCTCGTCCAATAACCAGGTCACTAAAACTGCGACTAGTCAACTCACTCATTTTTCCAGTCACCACATACGCTGCTGAGCTATGAACAGTAAAATCGAGTGACCAGTGAATAATAATTGATTCATTGAGAGTGATGCTACAGAAGGGTAATAATAATTTTGGGAAACTTCGCCGTCAGTCGATGACGTGGAAATTTACACTTCTAATACTGAACAGCTTTCCAGTGGTTCTCACGATGCCAGTCAGTCCACATACTAATATAAAATAATAGTCAGCGACGAAGATTGAACCCGAGATACCCAGGTTCTCTCTCAAATCCACTATCGAGCGGCTTTGAAGCCAAGCTCCGCATTCGGGAGACGGTAGGGTTCGAACCCCACCGTCGGCTGTCCTGAGAATGGGTTTCTGGGGTTTCCCATTTTCACATCCGGGGACAGTAGCCTACCTAATCGTAGTCCACCTCCTTACCCAGTTTCATTCACCATCATTCACTTCATCTTCATTAGCTTCTCAACTGTGGTTGGCGTCAGGAAGGGCATCCGACTGTAAGAATACACGATACAATTTCACCTCACACCATCCCCGACTACGTATCAGGAAATGGGATGAGGGGTTGACAGACATCATATTATTATTATTATTATTATTATTATTATTATTATTATTATTATTATTATTATTATTATTATTATTATTACATAC
This sequence comes from Anabrus simplex, assembly GCF_040414725.1. Taxonomy (NCBI): domain Eukaryota; kingdom Metazoa; phylum Arthropoda; class Insecta; order Orthoptera; family Tettigoniidae; genus Anabrus; species Anabrus simplex. Next base: position 1,029,785,379 of record NC_090265.1, on the reverse strand, counting down.
AGTATGTATACGATACAAGATAACTAGATGCGTTGAGGATCACCAAGTGTAATCACAGCTACCCAGCATCAGTGGGCTCGTTCTGTAACTTCCATGTAATTCGGCAGTCCAGCGGAATTGATTATCAACTGGGACCGGAGAGTAAAGGTGATTCTTTTACAAATCTCACGTCATATTCTCTAAATTCCTAAGATGGGAAGGAATTTTTAAAAATAATAGTAGGCGTGTCTCCGATTTCCTAGCTTTGTATGAAGAATTGTATTTCAGTGTCACGTCAGTTAGTTACTTGACAGGGTTTTTATTGTATTATTATTATTATTATTATTATTATTATTATTATTATTATTATTATTATTACTAATTTGTGGGTGTGAAGTAATTTAAATTTGAAGGGACTTGATGAATTTATAATATACATTTAAGTATTTCTTTCTTGACTTTTTTCCTTTTTTACTGGTGAATGGTTTCAAGCTAAAGTGTTAAATTCTTTGTTTTTACTAGATTGTGTCAGTGTTTGTAATTAGGGGAAATATTTACCTTCATTTTGAATTTAATTTTTAATTTCGTGCGGCTATTTCTAGCCGGGTGCAGCCCTCCGATGAGGGTGGGCGGCATCTGCCATGTGTAGGTAACTGTGTGTCATTGTGTTGGAGGATAGTGTTATGTGTGGTGTGTGAGTTGCAGGGATGTTGAGGACAGCACAAAAACCCAGCCCTCGAGCCATTGGAATTAACCAATGAAAGTTAAAATCCCCGACCCGGCCGGAAATCGAGCCCAGGACCCTCTGAACGGAAGGCCAGTACGCTGACCATTCAGCCAACGAGTCGGACTTTATCTTCATTAAAAGAAACCGTTGAAACCTTGGCTATGAAAATATTAATGTAGCTGATCATTGTTTACACTAATACTATCTTAACGTTATTTTACTGGTTAGCTCTAATCAGTGGTTATCGTTAAACAGACAACAACTAAATTCTGCTGTATTTTGACAAATGTCAGTAAGTGCATCAATTATAAAATACATCTGACGGACGTAATTCTGTTACTCGTTTACCACATCACGACATTTAACTGTTAGCGAATGTGTTTTTTGAGGACGTACCGGGGTTGAAATCAACCAGATATTATGCACTATTCGAATATACAAGTATAATGTTGATGAGCATAGGATATTTATTTTATCTATACAAATTCTATTGAATCATGTACATAATTATAAGAAAACAAGAGACACTAATTATGTATTTGTATGTTCAATATTTAGTGTATGAGAGCTTTCTTTCTCATCTCCCAGTAGGAAGGTATTGAAATTCACTAGCCAAGCCTTAAACAGGTATACGTATATTATGGAACACATAGGTCAACCGTAACTCCGTCGGTTCTGAACACTTACGGAACTCAGGTTCTTTTCATTCAGAATTGTTGTTATATGTTGTGCGTGTCCTAAGCAAGAATTCTAGAAATTTGGTTGGTCCATATACAACTGAATTAAAATGTGTCATGAGCGATGGTACACTAAAAATATTTGAAAAGAATTGTGGGGTGGATATAGGCCAGATATTTATTCACCTCTGGTTTACTTTCCTGTTATGACGAAATTATTCAAAATTAGTGAAGGGATATTTATTATTTTTTACCCAAAATAGAAGAACTAAGTTATCTACCAAATAGCCAGTTAAGGATGTGAAAATCAGTTCCCAATTCAATAAGGGAAATTCATCAGTCTCCAATTCAGCTCCAATTTGGGCAGCATTCATTTCCTAGTCGCCGCGTATACTCTGCAATATCCATGTCGTCTGGGCTATATGAAGCAGTAATTTGTGGGTGTATTTTCCTCGCAATAAACCTCGCCTATATGGATTAATTATTGGTTGAATAAGCTATTATTTTACTTAGCGGAGAAACAATACGCTAGTTAAGGATGTTTCATATTACAGAATGTTAGTGAATGAAAACGAAATAGCACAGGACAAGCAAATGAGCTCGAAGCGAAAACACCAAATATGGGTGACGTCAACATTAGCTGATTTCTAGGCCGAATACTCTCTAAAATCTTGCGTTGTAAATAGAATTATCGTACTTATTATGTGTCAAAAAAAGGACAATATCTAATCTAAAAACTGCCCTCGGTTGTCTTATATTCAAAGGTACATTGAAAAGTCCATTTAAAAAGTTATTGTTACCGATGTGGTGATGGAGATTTTCATTTTAAGAGGAAGTACAACTATACAACCATCCTCTATATAGCACTAATCACAGAGAAAAATGGAAGGGATCCGACACTTCAAAAAATGAAAAGTGACAGGGGTCACGAAGGGCGTGAAAATGAAAGACTCCCTAGACCTCGTATGGTCTAATACCGTCGGGGTTGAAAACAAGAAAGAGTTGACCAATGGAGGCCGGATAGGATAGATCAAAGTGAGGAGCCTAGCACAAGTAAATGGAAGCAGTGCGAGGATTCAGGTAAGGACTCTGTGATCACCAACTCACTCTGCCAAACTGAGAGCCCTTGGGGCCTCTTTCATTCACCTCTTACGACAGGCAGGGGATACTGTGGGTGTTATTCTATCGCCCCCCCCCCCTTAAAGAGGGATATTATTACAGAGGAGCTCAGCCGAACAAGGCTAGAAGTTTTTTCCACATTCGTTATTTTATTTATTTATTTTTATTTGTCTTAAATAGTGACAAACTTATGACTCAAGGTCTCCCCCACCCCTTTACACTTTAACACATTACTGAGTAAAAATGATGAAAAATATTAAGTTTAAAAACCCATTTAAATAGTAATACGAACTATGTGCAACGTAACAATCGCTTTAAACTAATACGTATATAACATTACTCAAACTACTAACATTCTGAGATTGATTAAAGTTGATTTTGTTATTCACACACACACACACACGTAATATCATTCACTTATTATGATTCGTAGGTAAAAGTTTCAGTTATGGTCTTGGTACACGACTTCAAATAAAATTATGTGACTATCGAGTATTTTCAGTACTTAGCAAGTTGAATTGCTGCGTGTACTTGTGAGGTTGTCCGTAAAGAAGGAAAGGTCATTACAGAAGAGCTGAGTGTACCTGATTGAAACCTTTCTGACTTTCCCCATGATTAAATTTTGTACTATGTCAGAATTACTTTTCACATTGCCATTGTCGGAGTTCACAAAAATGAGCAGACTGTACTTTTAATTTGCACTTTGACGAGAAAATAAACGATGAGTCACAGCACCGATAACAAAACTAAACCAAAACTAAAACAAAACTCCTTCAGTGTTGTAAACCATCCAGGACGATCATATTTGTTCAGCGCAGTGACTATTCCTTGTAGAGTGGTAATACAGCACTCCTACAGATCTCCTTCGTATTCAGAACCAGATTATTTTTACACTGTACAAGAGTTTACCATTAGCAGCTGATATTGCACGTCATGTGACCTAGAAGTTGTGCGATGCTTTCAACGATATGAACATAATTTTGCTTTACCAGCTCGAAGTGGTGTAGGTTCCTAGTCCGGAGAATATACCACTGAGATATTATAGTGCAAACTTCACCGTCTCTAAAAATCGCAAAAGTAGTTATAGAGGTGAAAAACAAATGGCATTAATTAGGACACCATTTATGTAGGAATATTTTCACGCTTCACGTTACAGTATTCATGCCACCAACAGTATTTTAGTCGTGCGGTTAGGGGTGCGCAGCTGTGAGCTTGCATCCGGAAGACGTTTTTTTTTTTAAGGCCACGGCTGCTTCCTTCCCATTCTTAGGCCTTTCCTGTCCCACCGTCACTATAAGACCTATCTGTGTCGTTGCGACGTAAAGCAAATAGAAAAAAAAAATTTTATATGATATTATAACGAGACTGCAATTTAAGACCTGTGGTTCCCGATGTTAATGAGAAAATTGCCTGCTACATAATATCTTAAAGCAATCAGATTCATTGCTTCCGGCGAAATAGCATTATTTCGTGTAGTTGGCGTTTTAAATGAATTGTTCTTTGATACAAGACAACCCTTGCTGTTCGCTTATGAATTATAAATCCATCAAGAAACTCAGTTACATCTGATTTTCCAAAATTGTAAAATTTTGTTGGAATGCGTCTTCTTAACCTCACTTGCACATCAAAATTATTTCCTATTTAAGCAAAGACTTCAATATTCTTCCATTTTTCTAATGCTATACTGTATTATAATTTTAGAACGTTTCCTATGTAAGTACCTCAATACTGGTAGTCAAAACTAACCCTTCTACTAGGAAAATCACAAATATAGTTAATAAAATGCCAAAAAGGTTGAATATAAACAGCAGTTTAAACCTGCAATATAGAAGTTTTAACTTCGAACTAAGTTTAAACTTGATGCCGGCCCCGTGGTGTAGGGGTAGCGTGCTTGCCTCTTACCCGGAGGCCCCGGGTTCGATTCCCGGCCAGGTCATGGATTTTTATCTGGACCTGAGGGCTGGTTTGAGGTCCACTCAGCCTACGTGATTAGAATTGAGGAGCTATCTGACGGTGAGATAGCGGCCCCGGTCTAGAAAGCCAAGAATAACGGCCGAGATGATCCGTCGTGCTGACTACACGACACCTCGTAACCTGCAGGCCTTCGGGCTGAACAGCGGTCGCTTGGTAGGCCAAGGCCCTTCAAGGGCTGTAGTGCCATGGGTTTTGGCTTGGTTTGGCTTGATTTAAACTTGATACAAAGTTTAAACCAATATCAGATAAGTAACGCTAGTCCAAACTCAGAGTTAAACCAGATTAAAATAAACCTAGAATAAACTCATTTGGAGAAAACGGCCCTTAGTGTGTAACCAGGTTATGCTTATGTACAAATACTGTAATTATCCATGAAATAGAATGTTGACTTCCGGAATGTTTTTGATTACAACACTTGAACTGTTTTCTAATGGAAACAATTATCTTTCAGAATATACGAGTATCAGCTGCTGAACTCCCAATTAAGATGAAATCAAGTTCACATTTAACAACTGTGCTTCTTGACCTCTTTGTCTATTTGGCAATCGATCTCCTTTAAAGAAATGCTAGGAGTCGTAAGCTCTTGTCTTAGGGCAAACAAATCAATCTCCCTTCTCGATTGCTCCTTTCTCCAAGGCACTGGCGATCAACTACATGTCCGCCATCAGCCCCTTTGTATCTTTCGAAATTCCTATTGGATCTATGGTCGTTGAGCGTGCTGTCCACTCGCTCGGCCTACATCCAGTTAGCAGTGTCTGGGCCGGAATACTCCACGTCATGTTAATGCTTAACTGCGATGTAATAACTTCGGCAAGACTTATTTTAATCTGCTTTCTTTTGTTACTGTTTTAGAGTTCAAGGAATACACAAAGGATGATTTTTCTTACTATTTTAAACCATTGCTATTTTAAGGATAGGTAGAACAGGATTTTAACTGGAGAATATCAATTCGATCAATCAATCAATCAATCAATCAATCAATCAATCAATCAATCAATCAATCAATCAATCAATCAATAATCTGCATTTAGAGCGGTCACACGGGTGGTGGATTCCCTATCTATTCTTTACCTCTTATTTACATTTATAATTTTTTACCTAGCTTTATCTTAAATATTTTCAACGACCTTGGAAATTTGTCGAGCATTTCCCTTGATAATTTATTCTAATCCCTTACTTCGTGTTCTATAAATTAATACTTGCCCCAACCTGTCCTCTTGAATTCCAGCTTTGTCTTCATATTATGATCTTTCCTACTTTTGAAAGCTCCACTCAAGCTTATTCTTCTACGCATGTCATTCCACGTCAACTTACCACTGGTAGCAGAAAACATACCACATAGTCGAGCATCTCTTCTCCTTACTCCCAAGTCTTTCCAGCCCAAAGTATACAACATTTTAGTAACACTATTCCTTTGTTGTAAATCATCCAGAACAAATCATGCTGCTTTCCTTTGACGTTTTTTCCAGTTCTCGTATCAAGAAGTCCTGGTGAGGGTCCCATACACTGGAGCCCCATACTCTAACTGCGGTATTACCAGAGACTTGTACGCTATTTTGTTTCCTTACTAAAACCCCTAAGTACTCTCATAACCTTGTAAAGAGATATGTAATCTTTCTTAACTACCTCATAAGTATGATTACACTAATGAAAATCATTCCTTATATTAACACCTAGGTACTTACATTGTTCCTCATGAGGTGCTGTCACCCCATTATACTCATTCTTCATTAGGATGAGAAGAAAGCATGTTTGAATAAGAACATAGTGTTGGTACTAGTGATTGTTGCTTTAAGAGAAAGTACAAGTGGGCAACCATTTTCTCTTAACACTAATCTGAAAGTGGTCCAACACATCAAAGAATTCAGGTATCGACAAAAGAAACATAATGGCCACTAAGTGCGTGCAAATGAAAGACCTCGTAAGTTTCATACCTACCGGGCGAGTTGGCCGTGCGCGTAGAGGCGCGCGGCTGTGAGCTTGCATCCGGGAGATAGTAGGTTCGAATCCCACTATCGGCAGCCCTGAAAATGGTTTTCCGTGGTTTCCCATTTTCACACCAGGCAAATGCTGGGGCTGTACCTTAATTAAGGCCACGGCCGCTTCCTTCCAACTCCTAGGCCATTCCTATCCCATCGTCGCCATAAGACTTATCTGTGTCGGTGCGACGTAAAGCCCCTAGCAAAAAAAAATATATATCATACTGTAGGACTCGTAACAGAACTAAAGCAGACTAAGGGAGCTAAGACACGTAAAATGAAGGCAATGAGCTTGGCACCGGTAAGTAGAAACAATATCAGACACACCTAGGAGTCTCATGGGTGCCAACCTACACTCCCAATGTGAGAGCTCCTGAGACCTCTTTCATAGTTGCATTTTACGGCAGGCACCGTCTTCACCTTCAGAGGAAAACAATTAGATAGATAGATAGATAGATACATACATACATACACATACATACATAACCATTAGACTATAGATTCTAATGGTTTTCAGCGTTCAGTCTGCAAGCTTCTGTGAATTAAGTAGGCGCCTCCAGAATCGTCTATTACCAATTAGCTCAGTGGCCTCATTTAGTTTAGTCGTACCGGATGAGTTGCATCCGGGAGATAGTGGGTTCGAACCCCACTGTCGGCAGAACTGAAGTTGGCTTTCCGTGGTTTCCCATTCTCACACCAGGCAAATGCTGCGGCTCTACTTTAATTAAGGCCACGACCGCTTCCTTCCCACTCCTAGCCCTTCCCTATCCCAACGTCGCCATAAGACCTATCCGTGTCGGTGCGACGTAAAGCCAACTGTAAAAAAAGTTGTAAAAATAGTTTAGTCGCACCGACTCAGAGAAATCTTATAGCGAGGATTGGGTAGGACAGTGCTAGGACTGGGAAGGAAGCGGGTTGCCGGCTTTTCTGTCATATCGAAAAAGGACCATGAACTTTTCGTCACATTTTAATGTAATATCATACCGACATAACGTCACATAATCGTATTGTAACGGGAATTTTTGCCACAAGAAACATCCAACAGTCACTTATAGTCACTTTCGGAATTCATGGTAACTTATCTATAAATAAATAAATAAATAAATAAATAAAGTTTTAGGGGGTCCGCTGTCTGTAATTCCTTTTGTTTTGCCAAATTTTCAAATATCTATCCGTTTTACGTCAACTCAAGACCGAGTCGGTGGTTTTTACTTTTCGTGTCTGTTTGTCTGTTTGTCTGTTCCACCATCACGTCGAAACGGCTGGATAGATGTCAACCAAACTTCATATTTGGAGTATACTCATCCCGGGGAAGGTTTCGATATGCATATCATTTTAAAATCTTTGAAAAGACGGGGGTTTTATAGGCAAACCACAACGGTTTTCCTCCATTTTCTCTTATACTATTGATTTTCTGTAAACTCTGTGGATCGTATGTGAAAGGTCTCTTCATTATAAACAACTTTTGTTATTTTCATAATTTACCTTACTCTTCAAATGACGGAGAAATTACTATTTTCTGCCGATACCATGCTCTGCATTGAGTGACCGACAGACCGACAACGAATATATGCGTTACCATGGCAACGTCTCTGACTGCTTGCCAGCAGGGAAGTAACGTATTGCCATTTTCCTCATCATTCCTTTAAATTCGTGGTTGTTCCTTGGGTAGAAAGCAAGAGAGTCGTCAATCGGTCATTCTGCGGGATATTGGCGGAATATCATTCGAGGTTACAACCGTCCTCGAATAGCTTAAGTAATAACACAAATATTCATCCTCTTATGTGATTACCTAAGAATCCCTGCGCCTAAATTTCTCTCCGATTACCGCTTTCTTATATCCATAACGCACACCGCCATAATTTATTGAGGAGCATTTGATTTTCCAACACATTCACTTGGTATTTACATATTTGTCGTCATCCGGATGTCCTCAGTTATAATCCATTTTCTATTAATTTCACCTTACTAAACTGTATTATTTTCTTCCTTAATTACCACGTATGTATGCGAGTGTTAATCCCGAATGCTGGACACTCTTTTCTTTGAGGAAATACACTGACTGACAGAGCAAATGCAACACCAAGAAGGAGTGGTCAGAACTTTATGCCAATTGCAGGGTAGACTGACGTCACTGAGGTATGCTCATGATGTGAAATGCGCCGCTGTGCTGCGCACGTAGCGAACGATAAATGGGACACGGCGTTGGCGAATGGTCCACTTCGTACCGTGATTTCTCAGCCGACAGTCATTGTAGAACGTGGTGTCGTGTGCCACAGGACACGTGTATAGCTAAGAATGCCAGGCCACCGTCAACGGAGGCATTTCCAGCAGACAGACGACTTTACAAGGGGTATGGTGATCGGGCTGAGAAGGGCAGGTTGGTCGCTTCGTCAAATCGCAGCCGATACCCATAGGGATGTGTCCACGGTGCAGCGCCTGTGGCGAAGATGGTTGGCGCAGGGACATGTGGCACGTGCGAGGGGTCCAGGCGCAGCCCGAGTGACGTCAGCACGCGAGGATCGGCGCATCCGCCGCCAAGCGGTGGCAGCCCCGCACGCCACGTCAACCGCCATTCTTCAGCATGTGCAAGACACCCTGGCTGTTCCAATATCGACCAGAACAATTTCCCGTCGATTGGTTGAAGGAGGCCTGCACTCCCGGCGTCCGCTCAGAAGACTACCATTGACTCCACAGCATAGACGTGCACGCCTGGCATGGTGCTGGGCTAGAGCGACTTGGATGAGGGAATGGCGGAACGTCGTGTTCTCCGATGAGTCACGCTTCTGTTCTGTCAGTGATAGTCACCGCAGACGAGTGTGGCGTCGGCGTGGAGAAAGGTCAAATCCGGCAGTAAATGTGGAGCGCCCTACCGCTAGACAACGCGGCATCATGGTTTGGGGCGCTATTGCGTATGATTCCACGTCACCTCTAGTATGTATTCAAGGCACGTTAAATGCCCACCGCTACGTGCAGCATGTGCTGCGGCCGGTGGCACTCCCGTACCTTCAGGGGCTGCCCAATGCTCTGTTTCAGCAGGATCATGCCCGCCCACACACTGCTCGCATCTCCCAACAGGCTCTACGAGGTGTACAGATGCTTCCGTGGCCAGCGTACTCTCCGGATCTCTCACCAATCGAACACGTGTGGGATCTCATTGGACGCCGTTTGCAAACTCTGCCCCAGCCTCGTACGGACGACCAACTGTGGCAAATGGTTGACAGAGAATGGAGAACCATCCCTCAGGACACCATCCGCATTCTTATTGACTCTGTACCTCGACGTGTTTCTGCGTGCATCGCCGCTCGCGGTGGTCCTACATTCTACTGAGTCGATGCCGTGCGCATTGTGTAACCTGCATATCGGTTTGAAATAAACATCAATTATTCTTCCGTGCCGACTCTGTTTTTTTCCCAACTTTCATCCCTTTCGAACCACTCCTCCTTGGTGTTGTATTTGCTCTGTCAGTCAGTGTATTCTAAGCTATGCAAATGAATAACTTTTGGCCCAGGAAAATTCCGAAATATGGATGCAATTTTAACGACGGTGCAGCCCTTCGTTTCGGGGTAATTGGTGGCTAATCAGTAACTCGTATCACAAGTCAGAAAGCAAATGGCGTTTCATTTTGGAGAGATCTACAACTTTTGTCCTATGCCTTTTCGTCGTATTTCTATCCCTAATATGTTAAATACAGCTGTATTTCTCGATTTCAAGTTGGTTTTGTACTTTTACACGTATATGTTATCATTTGGCACAGTTATAGGAAAGGTAGAATCATGACATTCGGCACGCACATTGACATGACCATTGGCCATGTTATAGCCAAATTTTATGATTCTAGCTGTCACATGAGTATCAAAAATATAAAGAAGTATGTGAAAACTGTACAAAATTTCACCCCATTCAATGACTCTAACTCAATCTAACCCATAAATATAGGAGATACGAGAACATGTCGTAGAACCAACCATGTAGAACACTGAAAGTGGTGTCTGATGGTGAAGTCCGTTTGTAGATACGTCGTACAGTTTCAAAGCAGTAACTATCGATTTAAAGGTCTGCACTTCTAGAGTGTGTCTGTACATTGACAATTTTGGCGAAATTTCCGTACAGTTATCCGTTTCAGGTGTAATAATGACCATCTGCATATATTCAGTTTTGGTGTCTGTCTGTCTGTTTGTTTGTTTGTTTGTTTGTTTGTTTGTTTGTTTGTTTGTTTGTTTGTTTGTTTGTTTGTTTGTTTGTTTGTTTGTTTGTTTGTTTGTCCGTTTGTCTATAACTTGGAAACTACTGGATATATTTCCACCACTCTTGATATTTAGAATCCACATGTCCTTTGGTAGGTTTTAGGGCGAATATTGTTTCTAAATCCCTTAATTGACTGCGGGATTATACGAAACCGAAACCGTGATTTTGCATTCCCACAAAATATACACAACCAAACTTAATGTAAATTTACCTGCCTTAATGGAAATTAATTTCTAAGCCTTTTTCCTCATGTGCATCATTTCAATACGAGGATTAATAAGGGAGATATCATTAACGGACCGTTCTCCGGTACAAGTCCACCGGACTTAACTCAAGAGTGGGTGCGTGTAAAGCGTATTTTTTACAACTTGAAAACTACTGAAGATATTTGAGTCAAACTTTACATTAACATCCACCTGTCCAACGGTAGGTGTTAATCGTCAATAACATTTCATGTTCCCGGAATGGACTGGCGGTTTATAGGGAACCGAAATGGTGATTTTACTCTAACACAATATATACAGTACAAGACCAACCTGACTGGAAATCGACCAAACGTGATGGAATTCCATCTCTAAAACTTTTTTCATGTGCATTTTTTCGACAGGAGGATTAATAAGGGAGATATCATAAACGGTCCGTTTTTCAGGTTAAGTCCAGCGGATATAGCCCAAAAGGTGTTGTACGTGGAGCAGGTTCCTTATCTATCTATGTAAAGAAAATCGTAACGACTGTGTGCCGGCACATTGTCTATTTTGGCGAAATTTTCGTACACCTACATGTTTAAGGGGTAATAATGTCAATCTGCATATTTTTTGGTTTAGTTTCTTGAAAGTCCTAATTTTTACACTCCTCACCGAAAACCCAGATTGCGGCATAATCTGCCAATCTTAGAAGGATATTGAAATTTGGCAAAATTATACGTTTTATTCTGTAACGGACGGAAAACTTCCAAGATCTTTAAATTTTTCCCATTTTATCCCGAAGAATATGGAGGCAATTTTAATGATGGTGGAGACCTTCGGGAGATATTATCACATAACGGATGGCACAATCCCCGTTCTATTTGGAGTGATCCACAACCTTGGTCTTACGACATTTTGTCGTATTTCTATCCCTTTTACGTTTAGTTTTTCTCTATTTCTCGATGTTAAGTAAATTTGGACTTTTCACATACATAATTCATACCTTCCATCACTTATAGGAAAGATAGAATCATCAAACTCTACACGAAAATTGGGTCACCCACTAGCCATATATGAGCCAAATGCTATGTATGTAGCTGTCACTTAATTATCCGAAAAGCAATGCAATGTGAGATAATCTTACACAAATTTTACCCTATTCCACGTTTCTAACTCAATCTGACCCATGAATAGATGAGATTTCATAAGACCAGGAATTTAGGCCGCTAAATCGGGCGTCTTATGGTACAATCCTTTCTCGATATGATGTACCGTTTAGCAGCAGTTTATCTGTAAATGAAGGTCTGCAATATTGTAAACAAGCACATACTTTCGTATGTCGAACTATATATATTCAATGATGTCGATTTTGTAGCGATCGAGAAAGGGTGTGTCTGCTATTGTAATCAGTACTCCCCACACCGACTTTGACTGGCAGTAGGAATGGGGTCCTTCTCCAATTCCTGTGTAACTGGCATTAATAAGGCAGGCCTACCATTGTAATGAATAATTCACTTCTCGATTTGACTTGCAAAAGGCAAGGAAGCATGCAGTTTTGTTCAAAACTCCCCTTACCCGATTGTGTTTGGCTGTAGGCAAGCGTTCCCGCAGTTATAAACAGATGTACCCATCTAAAATGTGACTGGCATTAGGCATACTGGCCTGCTATTTTGATCGAAACTCACCAACTTGGTGTGACTGGCAGTAAGCTGGCTGGCAGTTGGAAAAGGGACCTGTCATTATAATGATAACTGCACAACTCAATTTTGACTGGTTGTAGGGAAGTTTCCTGCCATTATAATAAAAACTCCTCAATTTGTAATATGTCTGGAAGTAGGAAAGGGGGGCTGCCATTGTAACGGAAACTCCACAAATCGATTGTGACCGCGCAGCAGGCAATGGGGCCTGCAATTATAATGTAAACTTCCCAACTCGATTGTGAATGGCAGTAGGCAAGTGAGCCTGTCGTTATCATCACAAATCCGTAACAAGCACTTTACACTGGAAACAACGTATGGGGACCTCTCCATGCTGTTTCTCGGATAACGGTAAGAGACATGCTATTTTAAAACAATCTTATTTACTGCATATTCGTATACAACGCAGAATACCGTAGCGAAGCACGGATACATTTGCTAGTAAATAAATAAATAAATAAATAAATAAATAAATAAATAAATAAATAAATAAAGTAGCTAACCATTAAGTAAATATTTTTGCATCTGGATCAACAAAGACGGATTATTACAAACAGCAGGGTAGGCAAAGGAAGTCAAACATAAAATGCATATACGTATCTGAAACATAGGCCTGCGTAAATTGGTACAAGATGGAAATGTGTCATTAGGGAAACCTGTAGTGCAATGCTCACAATATCAATTGCTGACGGCAGAGCAATTGTGTATTCCGAAGAACAACAATAATGAAAACAAAAAAATAATTTCATCGATTTGATTGAAATAAGACAGGATATCATGAACTTGCATTAAGATGAACACAAACTCCAGTTTCCGAACCTAAGGAATTAACAAGACGTGTCTAAAATCCCCAGAACGACACCGAATCGAACCTGAGGCCTGTGAACTGTACACCGCTATACGTGGTAGGACGAAATTACAAAGTATGATATATTCTGACTAAGTGATAGGTAGTAGCCCTCCTAGGTGTGCGCAGTCAAATATCAGTCCTTACGTGTACTCTTAAGCAGTAACAAACAAGAATTCATTTTTCTTCTGCCACAAATAGCTTTTTTCCTTTTTTTTTTTTTTTTTTTTTTACAGCTTGCTCTACGTCACCCCGACACAGAAAGGTCTTATGGCGACGATGTGATATGAGAGATCTGTAAGTGGGAAGGAAGCGTCCGTAGCCTTAATTAAGGTACAGCCTAGGCATTTGCCTGGTGTGAAAATGGAAAACCATCTTTAGGGATGCCGACAGTGGGGTTCGAACTTGCTATCTCCCGAATGCAAGCTTGGTAATCACTTCTTTTACTCTTCATCTGCTAAGGACTAAGGTGTTTAATTTTCGTCCATATAGATTCATTTTACACGAGATAGTGTTATTGACGTAAAGGTGATTAGTGGGTAAAATGACAGATACATGAGGACCAATTATTCGAAGAGAATCAAAAACCATGAAAATCATGACATTGCACACAATAATTGTAACTGGAAGACAATACTGGTTCATCATGGAAAATTCGGAAAGTAAAGATGATAGGATATGCCTGTTACAAGTAAATGGAAGTAATTCGAGGCTCAGCTGTGAGTTTCATAAGCTATCTAGTACTCAGAGATTTGTAGGATGCAATGATGTAGTGACACATCGCCATAGAACTTTTTTCACACCTGTCGATGGCTGTGTAGGTGTTACTGAGAAAGGATCGGATGTTTTACTGTAAGTGGGCGGAACAAGGCGCCACTGTTCTCTTCATGACAGTGTGATTGATGACACCATAATGTTACAGCACGTTCCCTTTATAATAGTCAACATGTCACATACTCAACACTTCAATAAGCAGTATAAACGAGGCAGAATGCTTTTAAGTTTCTGAATTTGAAGTTTATTTGCTGTGGCATCAGATCGGCTTCAGCCTTCTTTAGCGTTTATTAACCGCGTCTAACCTAATAGTAATACAAATCAAGGAGCAAGTAAATTGAACTTAAGGTGAAAGCTATACGTACAATTTTCATTTTTAAATTTATTTATTCATCAGCTTAAGTGATATGTTAGGTTATTGTTTTTACATTTGAATGGGATTATGGTGACAAATACAATACAATTTTCAAACCAGTCGGGTTGGCCGTGCGGTTAGGATCGCGTAGCTGTGAGCTTACATTTCGGAGATATTGGGTTCGAATCCCATCGTCTGTAGCCCTGAAGGTCGTTTTCCGTGGCTTCACACACCAGGCAAATGCCGGAAATGTACTTTAAGTAAGGCCACGGACGCTACGTTCGCAATCCTACCGAACAAGTGGCTGTGCTGTTTATGGCATGTAGCTATCAGCTTGCACTCGGGAGATAGTGGGTTCGAACCCCACAGTCGGTAGCCCTGAAGAGGGTCTTCCGTGGTTTCCCATTTTCACACCAGAAAAATGCTGGGGCTGGACCTTAATAAAGGCCACGGTCGCTTCCTTCCCACTCCTCGGCCTATCATATCCCATCGTTTGCATACTCTGAGACATATGTGGGTCGGTGCGACGTAAAGCCAGTTATTGTCTTTAATGTGTTAGTGTTAGTGCGATGTTAAACCACTAAGAAAAAAGAAAAAAAATCACAATTAATTTTTTTTCCAGTAGTTTCGATTACACATACATTATGGGTTTCACGAAGCTACATATTGCTGTTGATAATTTGTTCCTTTTTTGTCTCTTTATCGTATTTATATAGTTACACAATATTCAATTATTTGCTATTATCATTCCTAAAAACAATCTGAAGTCTGGTGAATCTTTAACATGCTGTATTTTTTAAAAATCTCCTGTATTTAAAAAATGTTCGTAAGTGTCCTCGTATGCCACTTGTTACGTTTCACTTTGTCATGCGATTTTCGTTCATTTTCTGTATTTTTCACTTTCAGGCGGTTCTCATCAAAATCAACAAAATTATTGAAGATATTTGCACGTAATTTTGCATGATAGTGTATTTACATTTCATAAAGGGTATGGTCTAGGTTCTTTCTTCTGAGACAAGTAATATATTAAAATAAATACCACTGAGCAAGTTGTGGCGCAGTGTGATTCATGTAGCGATCAGCTTGCATTCGGAGAATGGTGGGCTAGAACCCCACAGTCAGCAGCCGTGAAGATGCTGTTCCCGTTTTCACTCCAAGCAAATGCTGGGGATGTACCTTAATTAAACCCACGGTCGCTTCCTTCCCATTCCTAGCCCTCTCCTATCCCATGGTGGCAATGAAACCTATCTGTGTCGGTGCGACGTGAAGCAAATTGTAAACATAATAATTAGCTGTGCAAACATTAGAAAAATAAAATGGAAGGTAACCGAAAATAATTTCTGAAGAAATGTCATAGATATTTTAGAGTATGTTGTTAATATTCCGGCCTCGCGGTGTAGGTGTGCCTCTTACCCGGAGATCCGGAGCTCGATTCCGGTCAGGTCTAGATTTTGACTCGTCATTTTACAGTAGATGTATGATCATTCGACTGGTGGATCTGAGCACTTTCAAATGCCATGGGACTGAGCCACAATCGAAATATGTCATCAAAAGAGATTAACTATTGATAATGCTAACATAAAAATACACCTAAGGACAGGTAAACGCATTATATTGTCTGTCGAAAGGAAACGAGAATAATGATGAAGGGATGTCGCACCGAAAAATTAGGACAGAGGTGTCGGACAAAAGTATATGTTAGTCATATCGGATTAAGCTACGTACCCATGGTCATCACATACATCTATAAAACATACATACATACATACATACATACATACATACATACATACATACATACATACATACATTATCATTATAGACTGTCATGACTTTCAGCGTTCAGTCTGCAAGCCTCTGTGAATTTACTAAACGTCGCCACAATCCTCGATTTGCAACTAGTGTTGTGGCCTCATTTAGTTCTATACCTCTTATAAATCGTTAGAAACCGAGTCTAACCATCGTCGTCTCTTACCCTCCATAGCAGAGTCCATTATTCTCCAGGTAACCTATCCTCTTCCATTCGCCTCGCATGACCCCACCACCGAAGCCGGTTTATGCGTTCAGCTTCATCCATCGAGTTTATTCCTAAATTAGCCTTTATTACCTCATTCCTACTACCCTCCTGCCATTGTACCCACCTGTTTGTACCAGCAATCATTCTTGCTACTTTCATGTCTGTTACTTCTAACTTATGAATAAGATATGATCAGTCCACCCAGCTTTCGCTCCCGTAAAGCAAAGTTGGTCTGAAAACAGACCGATGTAAAGATAGTTTCGCTGGGAGCTGACTTCCTTCTTACAGAATATTGCTGATCGCAACTGCGAGCTTACTGCATTAGCTTTACTACACCTTGATTCAATCTCACCTACTATATTACCATCCTGGGAGAACGCACAACCTAAATACTTAAATTATCGACCTGTTCTAGCTTTGTATCATCAATCTGACATTCAATTCTGTTGAATTTCTTACCTACTGACATCAATTTAGTCTTCGAGAGGTTAATTTTCATACCATACTCATCGCACCTATTTTCAAGTTCCAAGATATTAGACTGCAGGCTTTCGGCACAATCTGCCATTAAGACCAAGTCGTCAGCATAGGCCAGACTGCTTACTACATTTCCACCTAACTGAATCCCTTCCTGCCATTTTATACCTTTCAGCAGACGATCCATGTAAAACTACGAACAGCAAAGGTGAACGATTACAGCCTTGCCTAACTCCTGTAAGTACCCTGAACCAAGAACTCATTCTACCATCAATTCTCACTGAAGCCCAATTATCAACATAAATGCCTTTGATTGATTTTAATAATATACCTTTAATTCCATAGTCCCCCAGTATGACGAACATCTTTTCCCTCGGTACCATGTCAGATGCCTTCTCTAGATCTACGAAACATAAACACAACTGCCTATTCCTCTCGTTGCATTTTTCAATTACCTGGCACATATTGAAAATCTGATCCTGACAGCTTCTCTGTGGTCTGAAACCACACTGGTTTTCATCCAACTTCCTCTCAACGACTGATCGCACCCTCCCTTCCAAGATGCCAGTGAATACTTTGCCTGGTATACTAATCAATGAGATACCTCGATAGGTGTTGCAATCCTTCCTGTTCCCTTGCTTATAGATAGGTGCAATTACTGCTTTTGTCCAATATGAAGGTACCTTACCAACACTCCACGCTAATTTTACTATTCTATGAAGACATTTCATCCCTGCCTTCCCACTATACTTCACCATTTCAAGTCTAATTTCATCTATTCCTGCTGCCTTATGACAATGGAGTTTATTTACCATCCTTTCCACTTCCTCAAGCATAAATTCACCAACATCATTTTCCTCCTCCCCATGAGCTCGGTTGTTCACGACACCACCAGGAATATCTCCTTTTACGTTGAGCAGATTTTCAAAATATTCCCTCCACCTCTCCAGTGATTCCCTGGGATCTATTATGAGTTCACCTGAATTACTCAAAACACTGTTCATTTCCATTTTCCCTCCCTTCCTAAGATTCTTTATCACTGTCCAGAAATGTTTCCCTACTGCTTGACCTAGCCTTTCCAGGTTATTACCAAAATCTTCCCATGACTTCTTTTTGGATTCAACAACTATTTGTTTCGCCTTGTTTCTTCATCTACGTACAAATTCCTGTCTGCCTCGGCCCTTGTTTGGAGCCATTTCTGATAAGCCTTCTTTTTACGTTTACAGGCTGCTCTCACTTCATCATTCCACCAAGATGTTCGCCTTTTTCCATCTTTACACACAGTTGTTCCTGGGCATTCCCTTGCTGTTTCTACTACAGCATCCCTGGATGCCACCCATTCACTTTCTATGTCCTGAACCTGCTTACTGTCCACTGTTCGAAACTTCTCACTAATCATATCCACGTACTTCTGTCTAATTTTCTCGTCCTGGAGATTTTCTACCCTTATTCGTTTGCAGACAGATTTCACTTTCTCTACCCTAGGCCTAGGGATACTTAGTTCACTACAGATCAGGTAGTGGTCTGTATCATCGAAAAATCCGAGAAAAACTCGTACATTCCTAACAGATTTCCTGAATTCGAAGTCTGTTAAGATATAGTCTATTATGGATCTGGTACCCCTAGCCTCCCATGTGTAGCGGTGAATAGCCTTATGCTTGAAGAATTTATTCGTAACAGCTAAACCCATACTAGCACAGAAGTCCCATTCCCATTAGCTTCCATATCTTCCCCACATTTACCAATCACCGTTTCGTATCATTCAGTTCTATTTCCAACTCTCGCATTTAAATCGCCCATTAGCACTATTCTATCCTTGCTGTTGACCCTGACTACGATGTCACTCAATGCTTCATAAAACTTGTCAACTTCATCCTCACCTGTACCCTCACATGGTGAATACACGGACACAATTCTTGTCCTAATTCCTCCAACTGACAAATCTACACACATCATTCGCTCATTTACGTGCCTAACAGAAACTATGTTGCGTGCAATGGTATTCCTGATAAAGAGCCCTACCCCAGACTCTGCCCTTCCCTTTCTAACACCCGTCAAGTACACTTTATAATCTCCTATCTCTTCCTCGTTATCTCCCCTTACGGCCCTTACCTGAATATCACTTACTCCTAGCACATCCAGATGTATCCTCTTTGCTGACTCAGCCAGTTCTACCTTCTTTCTTCCATAAGCCCCATTAATATAGATAGCTCCCCATCGAATTCCATTTCGTTCGCCAAGTTGTTTTCAAGGAGTCCCTCGCCTGTAAAATGGGAGTGGGACTCCGTTACTCCCATAGGTCCGAGGCTTGCTTAAAATGTTCTGAGCTCGGTAAATTCATGAAGCAGGATGCTACCCTACTTGCACATAGTCCAAGTGAGGATCTCTCCTCTAATGGGTTATGGACCACCGGTGAATTGTATAGTCCTAGCCGCCTGAGCACTAGTAGAGCCATGACTCAGAATATGTCCGAGATGCCCACTCCCATTCCATAGCAAATGGTATCCCGACTCTCAGGGCCACTTACTAGGCCACTGAGCCGTTGCCCATGGTTCACGAACTAGCACGTGACTACAGTAACCCACAAACATGAACCATAAAACTCATATTATTAATTTCCCTCATTGAATAAATTTGTTATTATACCCTTCCAAGTTAACTGTTTTCTATTCTAAACTCATTGTTCCATGAACAGCATTTTGTAAAAAAATCTACGCTAAATAACAGTGTGCTAATGGGTCAGCAACATACAATACCGCTTTGTTACGTAAGCGGAAATAATTAGTGCATTTATTAATCCACAGGAGTGAAATGGGCCAATTCGACAAGAGAGCAGGGGCGAGATTGCTTTATCATTTTAATTAACCCATTTTCTCTCATGAATCTGTTAAACTATTTTAAATCCTTCCATTGAAATATTGATCAATCATGAACACTTAGTAGAGTCATGTTCCTTTATGGTTTCTCTCCACTCACAACTGCTCTTTTCCAGCCCATCAACTTGTTTTTTTGAAAACTCAAGGCCTATAGACTTATCAAAGGGCTTTCTTCCACCTCGTCTGTTCCTATCCGTTCTCTTCTAAATCTATACATTTGGCTTTCTGGATTCCTCAGCCAACAGACTTCAACCAAGGGACTTCTTGCACCCTAGATCGAATGAGGGTCTTCTCTGGAAGATTACGAGTTGGAGGGTATAAGCTGAAATTTAGAAGCAGTTGACCATAGCCTTGAGTTACGTACCATCCCGGCATTTGCATCGAGTTGAAGTGGAAAACCACGGAAATACGACTTCACTGATGGCCGTGGTTTGAGATCCTGTGCTATTCAACTGTCAACTCATTTCTTACGAGGCTGAATATATCCCGTTCCTGTACTGCTTTAAATCTCTGACAGCGATTAAAAACTCCTAAGACTTTGTAAAACTTGTTTCTCCGGTGGTTGGATGGCTCTGGCATCAATTTCCTAACGATCTCTGGTGGGCTAAGCCCCAATGAATCTATTGAGAAATGTATTTTGTTATAGTTAGTGAACCTTTTTCTTTTCATTGTTTTTTATGTGCTAAAATTGTCTAGTCTACACTTGGTTCCTAATCTAATGTATCCCGCCTATCTCATGCCGCGAAAGAAGTTTTCTGATCAATCAGAACTCAGGTTATTAAATGGAAATTTAGCCTATCAGCACTGTGAACTCTAATGTAGCCTAGGACTTTCCCATGGAGATTTATTTAAGCCAAGAACGTTAGGGCCGTCTTCTCTTGTCTGATATTGCTCCGGTGATTGTGTGAACGACTTGACGGAGGTTAGAGTAAAGTAAACTCATGTCCTCATCCTGAGGTTGTGCAGCTGTTTTCAGGCGCACCCCCGTTGGAGGTGAGCTGCATGTACCATTTTAACCACATACCAGCCCTCCTGCCATTCTTGAAATTCCTGGCAGTACCAGGAATCGAACCCGGGCCCCCGAGGACGACAGCTAATAACACTTACCGTTACGCTACGGAGGGGAGGTTAGAGTGGGCAATAGGCATGGGACGGTCGGCTTGAAGAAGATTCGGAGCTAACAGGAAATGGCAGAATAAACCTAAATATGTGTTTGTGCCGGCGTGTGTTCCGAGGGAAAAATTTAAGCCGTTTTCATTAAAATATAATATGTAAGCTTTTCATTTTTCGCTGTAATGTAGGACCTTCTGCGCAGCCTTGGGACTCAATTTATATTCTCTACTGGGAAAATGTTTTAACGTAAGGGAGCAAGAGTGGTTACCCTCGGAACTCTCCCTTTCTACTTTTGAGGTCGGAGACTAAAGATTTTCAACCTCTAAACTTGAAATTACTCTCGGCCTTTAAATTTTCCCCATTTAGTCACCCTTTTCAGCACTGAATTAGCCTCTATGCCATTGGGCCCTAAGCCCACTTAGGTATTTGTCGTCTCCAGGATATTCTTTCAAGGAGTGTTGGTGTTTCTGTTCCTAGTCTTTTGTTAATGACCTGTATTTGTTGTAACATTTTTCTTTTCCTTCGTAAGGCCTTGTAGGCTAGGTAATATACCTCTGTAAACGCATTATGGTTTTGCGGGTAACCGTGTTTACATTTAGGTTTATTGTGCAACAGTACTTCAATTGTTTGTTAAAATTTGTAAATAATAAGCCAACCATGGGGCAAACTGTTTATGAACACTATGAAATGGTGTCACCAAATTGATTACCAGTGTTATTGGAAAGCTAACAAGCGACATATCGCTTTATTTAGGCTATCCTCTATGTAATAGGAGCTCAGGCTCTATAATGTCGTCCCTGTTAGGAGCAATTATGCTCTTCCATATGTAGGTTGATAACTGGGAGTTACTTCCCATTAAACTTGTACCTGATTAATGACCTCTAAGTCCGCTGTATTGCTGGAACTGACGAGCTCTTTGTTGCATGTTACCATCCTCAAGTAATTTTTCAATTCCTATGCTTTTTATAGTTCTTGTTAAATTATTAAATTACTCTATTTGGTTTTTTTAGAGAGGAAAGAAATAAACTTTGCAATTTTTGTTTGAGTAATCTTTACTGTAAGTGGTCTCCTGTCCAGCCATTCATCCCATACGCTTCCTACCTCTGCGATCCACAATAAATACACAATAAATCCCTGTAATAATAATAATATCATCGATTAAGGAGAAATGACCGTTATTCTATTGACTTATTTTCAGGATGCCAGATGACCGACTAAAATGGAATGTGGATTTTCATCGAGCCAAACTCAACATGGCCGAGATGGTCCCAGGAATGTGAATAATATCTCAGATAGATCAGCATTCCAGAACGTAAAATGAATGAATAAGTAATTATAAATTGAATAATTAATGAATTAATGTATAAATTAATATCATTTAGACAGACAGCAAAGATGTGCCAAGGCTTTAAGATGGAATCGGAACTCAAAAGACGGAGAGGACCTCCACCTGAAGAGCACAAGAAAGCGCTGGCTGATGGGTTCAAGAAATACTGGGGGGGAAGGGAAGGATGTCAAAATCGGGAGAAGAACTGGATACAGACACTGGAATTAAATTCTCCCTTATAACGCAATAATAATAATAATAATAATAATAATAATAATAATAATAATAATAATAATAATAATAATAATAATAATAATAATAATAATAATAATGATGATGATGCGGATCTTCATATTAAAATTTCTTATTCTTATTCTCCCAAAATCATTACCTCTTAGATAGAAGTGTCCAGCTGTTGCTTATTTGATTTTCATGATTCAGTACTATATTTTCTTGAAGTTACATTAGAAGAATTGAGCCGAGCGAGTAGGCCGTGCGGTTTGGGTCTCGTAGCTGTGAACTTGCATTCGGGGGATGGTGGGAATGAATCCCACAGTTGGCATCCCTGTTGGCGCTATTCCGTGGTTTCCCATTTCGACTCCAGGCACATGCCGGGGCTGTACCTTAATTACGGCCACGGACGCTACCATCTCAATCCTATCAAATATTTTCCCCTCCTTTTCTACAAAATACAACGCAATATTTGAAATCATAGTCCCTTCTCTTTTATATTGAACTTTAGTCCAGGAAGAGATTGTGCATGGAAGGTTGTCTCTTGTCCCTCAAACGCACGGCGTGAAGAGAGGAGTAGCGAGGTTTATGATACTTTAAAGGAGGTTGAGGTAAATCTCCAGCGGCGCATATTGTCAGAGGGTGGCTTGTAAAATCCACCTACATGCCGTCCGACTTTTCACTCTAGGATAAGAAAATAAAGAGAGGTCAGTGGGACACATTGTAATGTTAATTCAATGCATTCTTTGGATGTTCGTTTAAATTTGTGAGTCAGAAAAGGCAAGACAATGGACAATTCTACAGTCAATTATATCTTTTAGCGTATATTGACGCGGGGTGGCTTAACATATCAGTTCACTTGCCATACGACTTTAAGTGACAAGTTAAGAAAATAAGGAGAGGTCAGTTGGACACTTTATAATGTTGGTACCTGATCAGTGACCTCTGGCGTAGCTGGGGGGAAGTGACTAGATCACCACCTTCCAGTGTTGGATAATGCACTAGATTATTATTAATTATCAGTGATCATAAAGAGGGGAAATTTGAAGCATTGTATCAATATGTATCATAGCTCCTAAGGCATTATTTTCCCATGCTGAAAAAATGACATTAAATAACATAAAATTCAAGAATATCAGCTCGTATCAAAAGAAAGAAACTTCTCAAAATATACAGTACCATTATTACTGAGTGCTGCCATACATAGTCTGCACTTCTTTATATGCTTAAAGAATACGAGGTAACTCCATTCTCTTCGAGAATACGACTTGTGACATCTGTGTGGTGACAGTGAGACTCCAATTAATCTCGTATTGCTTCCACACACTTTAGCCAGGAACCTCCTGTTGTCTTCAGAATACATTAACAAAATATATCATTTTGTTGTCATGAAGTATGTTACATACAATAGTCATTGCCAAAAAATAAAACCATATTATACATCTACAGACTAAGGCGTAATTACAACATAATATAAAAAGTAATTAATTTCCAAGTATTCCTGGACTTAGTAACCACTTCTTTAACTTATTTCTGAATATATTGGATGATGGATGGATTATGAAAAATCTTCAACAGAGCAATGGAATGGCTTGAACTCGTCTTTTGTAACCAATAACGACTTCGTTAGCTTACCTGGGTTTATATTTATGAACATGACTTCTGAGCATGATTTTGTCTAATTCGTCGAATACTTTTAGAAGTGTATTATAAATTTATGTGTTCACAACAGACATAACAGATAGCGAGCTTAATAAAAAGAGGCTTACACTGGGCCGACATAGGCGATTTTATTACAAAGCTGATGACATACATTATTCCATTTACAGACTGATGGTATAATAATAATAATAATAATAATAATAATAATAATAATAATAATAATAATAATAATTGAAAAGATAGAACAAAACTTTAGGAAGAATGAAAGCAGAGAGTACTACAGGGCCTTCAAACGCAAACTCACTGGCTATAAACCACCATCTCTATGCTTTGAGCGAAAGGACGGCACACTGGCGACGTCAAATGAAGAAAATTGTAGCATTCTGGCAGACTACTTCAAGAATTTACTTAATTGCTCTAAACCGCAAAGCCCCATTGAAACCAAGGAACCCTTACTCAGGTACCCAGATTCCAGACCACCCGACAGAGATGAAATCAAGCGCCACATTGCCCGTCTCAAAAATAACAAAGCGCCGGGGGAAGACTCAGTAGTAGCAGAACTATGGAAATATGCCCCAGAGGAATCACTTGATATTTTGCAAATGCAAATAGAAGAAATTTAGAACAAGGAGACCCTACCTGAAGATTGGAAAATAGCTTTGATCCATCCATTACACAAAAAAGGCAGCATGAAGAACATCAACAACTACAGAGGAATATATTTGCTTCTCGTGACCTACAAAATTCTATCACTTGCCATCCTGGAGCGTTTGGAAGCACAAGTCGAACTCAAATAGGTGAATACCAAAGAGGGTTCAGAAAAGGTCGCTCAACAGCCGAACAGACCCAAAATCTCAAAACGATCATCAGATATTGTACACTAAGGTCCAAGCAGTATGTGTCTGTCTTTGTGGACTTTAAGAAAGCGTACGACTCCATTGACCGGGAAGTCCTGCTAAACATCTTAAATGAATTTGGAGTTGATTTGAAACTGCTGGCTTTAATTAGAGCAACCCTGACCAATACAAAATCCAAGGTGAAGTTCCACGGATGTCTCTCGCATTCCTTTGACATCAAAACAGGAGTCCGACAAAATGTTGGGCTATCCCCGATACTCTTCAACTGTGTTCTTGAAAAGATGATCAGAACCTGGCGGGTGAGATTACAGGAAACCAACTACAGTGCATTAAGAATAGGAACCAAATTCAAAGGAATCGCAACAGACTGCTTAGCATTTGCCGATGATATTGCTGTTCTCTCAAACGACATAGAAACCGCTAGAGCTCAAGTTGAAATTTTAAAGGAAATTGCCGAACAAACTGGTTTGCAGATATCGTTTGAGAAAACGGAAGTAATGACTAACATCAAAGAGGCTCCACCAAAACTCCATACGAAATACGGGGACATCACCCGAGTAGACAAATTCAAATACCTGGGTGAGATAATCATGAAAAATGGAATGGACAAAGAAGCACTTCAGGAGCGAGTACGCAAACTGCAAATAGCCTACCAAACATCCCGCACAATCTACAACAAAAAATGCCTTTCCCAAAACACCAAGATACGTCACTATGAAACAGTTCTGAAGCCAGTAGTTCTATATGCAGCCGAAACCCCGTCCATAAATGCCAACAAAGGACTCCTTGAAGAACTGGAGAAAAAGGAACGCAAAATTGTGAGAGGAATCTTGGGATCAAAGTACAGAAATGAATCCATCAAAAGAGATACGACGAGGAAGTCTACAGCAAAATAGAGAAAATTACCGACACAATCAGAAAAAGACGGGCACGATTTTACGGTCATCTGAAAAGAATGGAAGGAAGAAAGTTAACTAAAGAAATCTTTCACTTTTTTGATTCAAACCCCAAAACCACAATTCCCTGGTTTAGAAATACCAAAGAAGACCTGCAAATGCTACATATCTCAGCTGAAGACGCCCTTAACAGAAATCTCTTCCGCAAGAAAATATTGACGAACGGGCTAAACCGAGACGAGCAACCGAAGAGAAGACACGGTGCACCTTGGACAGAGGAGCGCAAGCAGGCCCACTCACAAAGAATGAGGGAAATTTGGGCTCTAAAGAAGGCCAAGTTCAGTGTCAAATGCAACAAGACTTAACGTGGTCCTTGATGGCCCCAGCGAATTATATAATAATAATAATAATAATAATAATAATAATAATAATAATAATAATAATAATAATAATAATTGTACCGGGGGTACATCTTTCCCGGCTACTTAAAACTGCGCGACTTCTGTACGGCCGTCTATGTCAGTGATTATGAACTTTTAAGCACTTTCAAAAACTTTCTTCTTCGATGGAGAAATGGCTCTGCCATCTAGTTTCTAATGATATCTCGTGGATTAAAACCAGACTAATAGCCGAGGAAATTTTGTTATTGGTGAATATTTTATTTTCTGAGGATTGGTTTTTTAATGTACCGAAGTTGTCAACACTTAAGCTTCTACCTATCAGATGTTTATAACTATGTCCTTTAGCCAATCAAGCCCGTTGGGTGTGTATGGAAATTCAGCCTATCCGCATATTGTATTTTAATTTAGTCTGGAACCTTCCCCTACGGAAGTATTTAAGGAGAGTCTCGTCTGAATTGCTCCAGTTTTTGAGATTGCAACTTGACGGAGGCCTGAGAGGACAGGGGGGCAGGGTCGCGGCTGGCATAAAAGAGATCTAGCGCTAGCAGGTAATGGCAGAATTTACCTAAACATGTGATCGTGCCTGTGGGTAGTTAGAGGGGAAGATTTCAGCAGTTTTCTTAATATCTAACATGTAAGTTTTCTTTTTGGGTTGAAAAGTAGGGCCTTCTGGACAGTCTTCGGACTCTATTCCTATACCCTACTTGGAAATAGTTAATGTAAGGAAGCACGAGTGGTGACCCTCATTTTCTCCCCTGCAACTTTGGAGCTGGGTGACTAAGGTTTTCAAATTCTAAAGTTTGGAAAGTTTGGAAATCTGGTCTTGGCTTTTAAATTTCGCCATTTAGTCACCCCTTTTAGTATGGGATTTGCCTCTGTGTCATTGGGCCTTAAGCCCATCTACGTTCTTGTCTACCGGGCGAGTTGGTCATGCGGTTAGGGGCGCGCGGCTGTGAGCTTGCATCCGGGAGATACTGCGTTCGAATCCCACTGTCGGCAGCCCTGAAGTTGGTTTTCCGTGGTTTCCCATTTTCATACCAGACAAATATACCTTCCTTAATTAAGTCCACGGCCGCTTTCTTCCAACTCCTAGGCTTTTCCTATTCCATCGTCGCCATAGGACCTATCTGTGTCGGTGCAACGTAAAAGCCACTAGTAAAAAAGCATAGGTTCTTGCCTCTTCCAGAATGTTCTTTAAGGAGTGTTGGTGTTTCGCCTCGTTGCTTTTTGTTAATGGCCTATCGTGTGTAATCTTTTCCTTTCCCTAAAGGCCTCGTAGTATTGGTAATTATGCCCCTGAACATTCTTTATAGTTTTAGGGTAATTGTGTCTACGTTTTGATTCCCTTTGGGAACAGTGCTTAAAATAATCGTGGAACGTTGTAATTGATAAGCCCACCATGGGGCAACCGTGTACGAACACTTTGAAGAGAAGTAACCTTAGCGGTTGTCGAGTGTAATTACAAGTGTAAAAAGCAACTGATTGCCTGTATGAGGCTAGCCTATTGTACCTTGGAGCTGAGGCTCCTATAAATTGTACATGTGAGAAGCAACTGTGTTCTTTCATAATATTGTACCTGTCAGAAGCAGTTACGCTCTTCCATATGTAATAAACCGATTGGGATATTCTCCCACATCATTTTGTACCTTATTTAGGACTTCTAAGTTTGTGATATTTCGAACATTACAGAATGTATATAAAATAAAAAACTGTATAATTAATTTGTAAGATGTATATATTTAATTTGTGATAGGTCGTTCTAAATGATTATGCTTATATATAAGGTTTTAGTCATCTATTTTACATTATCATCCCATTTCCTAGTTTTGCGGCAGTAACGAATTCCGAACGAGCTTAGTCTTGAGTAAAGTATTACAACATCACCCGTATTAATAGCTTACAGTAAATTTCCAGTAGCCCGAGGTCGGGCGAAGGGACACGCCATGCTAATTTTAGCCCTTTATTAAGAAAAGGACTTCATCGAGATGGCAAAATTGCTTAGTCCCCTTCATATTATGAAGAGACAGTTAGAACTTGTTAACTCCTACTTTTCGAACTTTCTTAGATCATGCTTTGAATTCCCGCGAATTTTCCACCTAATGAACGTTACGAAACAAGAAGATGGATATACAGCGATGGAAAGGCGAAGGCATAGAAACTCAGATCTTACTGGACCATATGATATGAGAGTTCAGTTTTCCTAAACACGCCGTCACGTTTATCATCGTAATAAATAGTTATATTAACTGGTACTTTCATAAATTCTTATTAATGATCCTTAGTTTCCTAGTTCGTGTGTACTTAATGGTTAGTGTCCTGTCACCCCACCTCTGGGATTATTTAGAGTCTCATTACTTATTATTATTATTATTATTATTATTATTATTATTATTATTATTATTATTATTATTATTATTATTATTATTATTATTATAAGTGGACTTAAGTATCTACAACAGTTTTATCGCATTCCTACAGTAAACATATACAGTAATGTGACTGCTACTGTCACATGTTACTGGGTTTAACATTGTGACAGAATGAAATTGCGTATGGATTTTAGAATCGGAGGTGTCCGAGGAGAAGTTCAGCTTGCCAGGTGCAGGTCGGTGACGTTTTGTGCGCATTTTCGCTAAGTATTTTTCTTAATGATTAAAGAAATGAAAGGAAAGAATTAGTTTAAGAGACAACAGAGTTTGCACATTTTTTAAATTCCTAGTTCCAGGCGGCTAAAACGTCGTTTGTGCGGCTAACCGAATAGTACAGTGCCACAGTAAGTAGCGGAGACTCGCGGAGCAATGTGTAGCATGTTCTGCGACGAAGGGTAGCAGGGGTAGATTTTTACGAAGGTCACCCGCGTTTGTCAGTCTGGCAGTCTGTTGTGTCTGTTCAGTTCTGTCTAGTGTCTGTTACTTTATCACTGTGTAGTCGAACAATAAACTACTTATAATTGTACACTACGCCGTACTTCTATTTAATTGTAATACATGTGTAATTATTGTTCCTTTTGTGAAAGTTTTATTGTATAGTACTAGTATTACCGCACATAAATTGGTAGACTGTCAACCTTTATGCCTCTATCCAAATTTGCTCAAAGTGCGTAAAAACCTTACCATTTTATTGCTAATTTTTAAATTTTGATTTCTACCTCCCCCCCCCCCCAGTCCAGCTGTGGTACTTTTTGTTGTATATACATTCCCCCCCCCCTACTTCTTATTCCGAATTACCGCTCCTGTCTCTAGAAATATTAGTTCTATCTGAAACGTGTAGCCTACATATAAATAATGATAGGAAAACTTTCCATAAATTATTTAGGATGCGATTTCACTGACCAGCTATGAAAATGGAGATATTCACAAATTTAGATTTCTATTACCAAATCTATCAACGACGAGCATCGCCCTTATTGTTTAGTTCTTCTTCTGGGTTGAACCGCATTGTTGTTATGTGTACCTCATGCACAGGTTGCCGCCGTTTCGAATACATTTCAATGTTCCTTGACTGACGTATCCCTATTCGTTCCGAGAAAATCAGTCTCCAGGCAGCTCAACTCAACTAGTTGATTGTTAAACCCGGAAGAAGAACTAAATAATTGAACAGACCGCGGAAACTTCACATCTAAGATTGTTCAATCCTCATCGTGACGAACTAACTGACATTGGTAGTTATTGTTGTCGTGTTTGGCTTTTTAGCTATGAAGCTGCGTAGTCACTAACCCCATTTCATTAAGAATATAAGGAATATGACTATCGAAAATAGAACGATCGCTCGAAATTTAGGAGAAAATGAATAATAAACGTGGAGGAAGGAGACGGAGGGGTACAAAGCGCTAATATCGTCGAGCCAGGAGAAAACAAAATGTAATGAAATGCAATGTCCTACGTCCCCAAAACATATCAACAATAACATCACATTCACATTAACTGACTACTGTTAGTTGTGGTTTGATTCGTCTATTCGTATGCCACTCATCTCTGTTAGATGGAAGTACCACTGCAATTAACGCATGGAGATAAAAATCTCACTAACGCTAACTTTTAACCAACTATGTGTATGAATTAAATGCAATTGGTTTCAGAACTCCGTATAAGGGAATACCTAAAATACTAGAGAGAGTGTTCGAAAAGTATAGCTGCCCTTGAATAAGGATTACCATGAAGATACAGCCCTATAATTAGATATTTTGAACTAGTGCCTATAATTTATTGATTTAACATTTTTCAACATTCCTCTGAAGAGGCGGCTATCCCAGAATTGAAACATTTATTTCATTTGTATTTTACTTTACTACAAAAATCGTATACGGATTGTATATAGTCCCTGATAATATTCAATTTTCTCAATATAGGATGCTGTTTCATACCTCTTGGAACTCAAAATCCCCACCTATTCCATCGAATACGAGATTTGTGCTTTTCATGTACAATTTCCTGTTAGGTGGCAGCTGCTTTGCCGCTTAACTCATTGTGAGTTTCAGCGGTTTCCTGTTAGGTGGCAGCTGCTTTGCCGCTTAACTCATTGTGAGTTTCAGCGGTTTCCTGTTAGGTGGCAGCTGCTTTGCCGCTTAACTCATTGTGAGTTTCAGCGGTTTTGATTTTATCGAGGGAACATTATGCTGTGAAAGGTCATCAAATAAACATGGCTGCAGTCAAATAAAAAATGAAAAACGAAGCAAGAAAGAGGAAAAGCCGAGCCAGTGGCTTGATATTTTTAAACGTTCGGTTGGGTGTGAAGTTGTTGAGATCAAGTATGTCTAACGATATTCGATATCTCATAAAAACACCATGGAACCGATTTAAGTCCCAGAAAGCAAACACAGCTGTGTCGTTCTGAACTGAAGTAAAATAAAACTCGCCCTTCTCACTAAAAAAAATTAAAGCAAAAGGCTTGCAAAATTCAATACAGCTTATTTCGCACGAAATATTATTTCACGTTTATTATATTATTTCTTTATATATCACGTAAATATACATGTTGGATATATTTTGACCCCCTGTAAGTAAAAATAACCCTTACTCAATCACTGCTTCATTGTAGCAATACATACTGCAGATAGTTACGTTTAGTTGTATGTAAATGTTAAATTAAGTATTTTAACAGAACAGGAATACATGAACTGACGATGCCAGATCAGTAAAATACATGAACGACTTTTCTCTCTCCTGTAATTTATTTTTTCTGCGAGTGTTTTTTTCTGATATCCCTAATTTAATTATCAACGACGGGACATAACTGCTAGTGTAATATAAGAGTATTTCCTTCACATTACGTCCGTATAAAGGGGAATGCATTTACTTGCGAGGCCTTTTAAATTTCTACTGCAGTGTAATTAGAGCCTCTGAAGGATTTAAGTAGAACAGTAAACATCATACCGCTCAACGGGCGATAGCCCCCAGGGGTAGCTCGCTGATAATCCGATTATATCTATAGCGTTGGGGTAATGTCGATAAGTGGTGATTAGCACTGGGCGATAAACTGACAGGCGATTGAACTATTACTATGGAGGTACAGGTGCAATAGTAATTTTCAATCAGGACCACTTACGACTTGTGATAATGACAATGAGCAACGTCTAGAGATATTCAAAAGTCACACTGCAATAATCGTTACAAATTATAAACTGAAAGATGAGTGAAGACGTAGTGGAACTGTGTATGTTATTATCTGTACTAGTGCAGGAATCTTTCTTCTGTCTTCTCTCTGAAAACCTGTCCTCTACTGCCACTTTGGTGATTTCGTATTGAAAGTTGTATCTTCTACTACAACACTACTACTACTACTACTACTATGTTATTTGTTTTACCACACAGTGACACAGGTAGTTTGTACGTCGACGATTGCATAGGAAAGGTATAGGATCGGGAAGGAAGCTTTAATTAAGACATGGTGTGAAAATGGGAAACAACGGAAAACCATTTTCAGGGATTTCCATAGTGTGGTTTAATCCGAATATACCGAATATAAGTTTAGAGCTACGTGACCCAAATCACGTTATTAAATTCTTCCTACACAACTGTAGAACAGGCAAGAGGATACTTAAATTTGTTAGTATTGTAACCTATTACTTCAAGAAATTTCTGGTCCTAGTTATAAGATACGCTGGAGTGCCGGAATTTTGTGCTGAAAAGGGGTTCATGAACTTCTTTGCGCGGATTTCTCGCATCGAATCTTTAATCCCAAACGCATCGGAGGGATCCAGACTTGTAGAAATTCTTTTAGATGTTAGGGCCGAAATATCCGAACTTCCGAAGAACGTATCCGATCATAAGAATAATTTGATAGGTCAGCTGGAAAATAATCATAGAAGAATAATTGGGACAAGAAATCAATACCGATCTATCTGTCAGACATTACATTTTTAAGCCACTGACAGCATATGTGTAGTGGGTGAAGAGGTCACCATTAGTTCCGTTGGGGGGACTCATATATATTTTTCTTACAATTGGCTTTATGTCACACCAACACAGATAGGTCTTATGGCTACGATGGGATAGGAAAGGCCTAGGAGTGGGAAGGAAGCGGCTGTGGCCTTAATTAAGGTATAGTCCCATTTGTCTGATGTGAAACTGGGAACCCACGGAAAACTATCTTCAGAACTGTCGGGGGATTCATTTAAATAAACAGCTGCTCCTATTTTAATTCCTGTCACTGACACACGTATAAAATTAGAAATTCTGGAAGTTTTATAATGATTATAAATCACAGAAGAATACAGAACAACAAGACGTTTGTAATAGAGCAGTGAGTTGTTTGTGGGTCCTGTGGTAACACACGAACAAGTCTCCATCCACAGAGTAGGATTATACCACCATTCTAGTTACACAATTTCCGTTCTTTTCCACATAAAAAAATGTTACTTTCATTTGACCTGTCTCAGTCTCGTTCTTGGCTTTGACATTTTGAAAGTGACGGAGGTGTGAAACTGGGAACCCACGGAAAACGCAGTTACCCGCGCAGCCTGTCTCTATGATAGACGGCGAGAAACTGTCGGTCATAGGGTTGGTTAATGTGTACATTCTAGAAAGCAAGAGGAAACTAATCACTCCTCATTTTCATACTGCGTCTTCTCAGGCCATCTGAGACAGCTGATGGTCGAACTGTTGGGGATCAAATCAGCCTTTTGTTTGAAGGCACAACATACATATGAATATTTACAGAATATAAACTAATATTTAAACCGACTTTCTAAGAGTATTTTCTGTGAGTAACAATAACCTTGTACACTAGAAGTAATGTAATAGGCGTGATATAGATATTTTGAACGAAACATTCAGGATGATGCATTCAGTTAGAAACGAAGTATTATGTTCAATAAACTATTAGAAATTTCACTCATCTATATATATAAAATAAGAGTTTTGTCTGTACATTGCTCATAATTTAAAAATAATGGTATTTCTGTATCGGTCATGTCCATAGTAACAAGGAAATGCACTTTTTACTTTTCCGTAATTTCTGTCTGTCTGTCTGTCTGTCTGTCTGTCTGTCTGTCTGTCTGTCTGTCTGTCTGTCTGTCTGTCTGTCTGTCTGTCTGTCTGTCTGTCTGTCTGTCTGTCTGTCTGTCTGTCTGTCTGTCTGTCTGTCTGTCTGTCTGTCTGTCTGAAGAGAATTTTATGAAAATCGGTATGTGAAGTCGGGGGATAAGCCGCTACAATCTAGGCTATAAATCATTTTACTCGCGCTAAGTGAAATGGTAGTTTAGGGGAAGGCCTAAAATTTAATTCTCAAATATTTATATTATTAGTGGTCCTATCGATACATACTACATAACGAATGTTATATAGAACTAGATTTCCGATCATTTATGTCATACATTGTTATCGTACCGGCTTTGATAACACAGATATTCATGGATCTGTATTTTTTTGCCAAGTCCATATCAACGCCGAGCCACGAGAAAACTGGTTAACAGAATTGAATGAAAGTCGGTATATAGAGTCGGGGAATAAGAAACTATGGTTTAAGTTATAAACAATTTTATTCACCCTGGATGAAATTGTAGTTTAGGGGAAGGCACCTAACATTTAATTTTTAAATACCAATGTCTTGGACCTATCGAAAAGAACTACATAACAAAAGTTACAGAGAATACAATTTCCGACCATTTATATTTTATTCAGTTTTACCGTACCGACTATGATAAGAGTGGTATTTCAGAGTTAGAAGAAAACTAAATGTGAAGGCCTACAATATTGAAAGCACATAACATTGATCAACAATAACATTACATTGACCATTGTTTGTTGTGATGTTCTTTGTCTCTTATGCTGCCGCTCAGCTCAGATATATGGGATTACTGGTGCGTACCGAGTATAACAGCCTGACTGAATATTGGCGGGAAATAGCTGGGGAGTTCAAAAACTTTCTTCTTTAGCATGACATTCCTCTGGTTCATACATTTTCTGATACTGCCGGTACGTAACAGACTGGTTCATCATAGTATTCCAGCTATTCAATCCCTACTCTG
Source organism: Anabrus simplex (assembly GCF_040414725.1). Classification (NCBI taxonomy): domain Eukaryota; kingdom Metazoa; phylum Arthropoda; class Insecta; order Orthoptera; family Tettigoniidae; genus Anabrus; species Anabrus simplex. Next base: position 1,029,750,494 of record NC_090265.1, on the reverse strand, counting down.
ACGCGCTGTACTGAATGAGCAGTGTGCATACATAAGGCAGAGGCTCACTTAGTAGTAGTAGTAGTATGACCTGGTCTAGAATGACAATTTAGGCCTATTCCAAATTATAGCACCACAATTGACTAAATAACTCAAAATTCAACCCTGGAAAGAGCCATTTCATAAGAAAAGCTTCTTCCACTTAACTTTTATTAAATTCTACATTCATTTTATTCCAAATTAGCAGTGAAGACGGGGTTTTTCCTCTGGCTTGGAGGAAAAATTTGCCTCCAAGTCAGATAGATTTTTCCTCCGCCAGTGTAGTGAACTGAGATTTTCCGACTCATTGGGTAATCCTAGAAAACACATTAGTAACAGGGCATAGATTTTGCCCTGGGAGTCTTCACTATTCGACACCCCCAGCCGGCCGAAATAAGACGAAGTGTGTTCACACGGAACACGGCTGTCTGCACTGTTCGTTAAAAGTGAGGAAATGTGTGGTTTTTCATTTGATCGAGCATGTCGTATGAAAGCATTGCTATTAAATGCGCCATTCCTACTGACGTCATTGTAATGACCTATGTTCATTTAATTTGGGAAAGCTACTAAGACAGTCTTTCTGAGGATGTGAAAAGGTAGATGAAGAGTATCTGCCATTATAATGAAAACTCCCCAACCTGTTTGTGACTGATGTAAGCAAGGGGACCTACCATTACAAAGAAAATTCCCTAACCCAGTCTTCATATGAGGAAAGATGTCACCGATATCGATAGCTGCAGTCGCTTACGTGCGGCCAGTATCCAGTAATCGGGAGATAGTGGGTTCGAGCCCCACTGTCGGCAGCCCTGAAGATGGTTTTCCGTGGTTTCCCATTTTCACACCAGGCAAATGCCAGGGCTGTGCCTTCATGAAGGCCATGGCCGCTTCCTTCCACTTCCTAGGCCTTTCCTATCCTATCGTCGCCATAAGACAAATCCGTGTCGGTGCGACGTAAAGCAAATAGCAAAAAAAAAAAAAAAAAAAAAAGACTTTTGGTGACTTCCCCGTCGCGTTTCTACGGTAACGTTAAGTGCTATACAATTTAATACAATCTTTCTCACAACATGTATACTACCTAACCTAGAATTCTGTATACAATTTAGAATTCCGTAGCGAAGCACGGGTACATCAGCTAGTATTAATTAAATATGTGTCAGATATGTTTCTCTAAAATTCTGTGCACGATATGAAGTAGGTAACATTTGTATTCCTAAACATATGACATTTTGAAGCAATTAAAAATGTTATTAATATTTATATACCCCTTCGTATTTATCATAATATGAAAAAAGAAAGGTCATCATCATTTGTCAGTGAATTGTGATTAATAGTGATTAGATTTTCCAGACAACGGATTTTGTAATATTTTAAATGTAACATAATACCTTGATGTTATTGCGCTTAAAATAGTAATATTCAGACACTATAATACCTTACAATATTTTACCAATTTTCTTTCTTACGGAGGAATATTCTTTCCTAAGTGCAGAAATAATTTAAATATTTACCGGGTGGTCCATCAGTCCCTTATAAGAAAAGCAATCCATTTAACACTGATCGTCCTTAAAGGTCGATATTGCTCTGCTTGCTACCAGTAAATCAGCAACTTAAAACGAAACAGACTTACACAGGGAAAAGGACTGTATGCTATCTTCGCGGCACAATTAAAGTACCACTCCACAAACACGCTGTTTATTGCGTGCCTTTATAATACACTAGCTAGCCACCCGGCTTCGCATGGGAACAGTCATGCATTTAAAGGCGATTGGTTACTTTTAACCGAAGTCTTAAAAGATTTCCTTGTATATGATATTAGTAGTTTTTCTCCAGTAATGAATACGATGTAACGCGTAAAAGGCACACGTAAAGCTGTTCATAAGAAAAACATTCATCACTAAGATCAATTACAGCCACGCTAAGTATCTGACCCTGTGCTTAGTTTATTGTCAATCCAAGGCAATATCTTACCTGGATTTGGTCTCGTTTGAAATCAAAAGGCAAATCTGAAGGAATCATAGAGAATTTAAGTATTAATAGCACTTTTACTGTGCCACAGCCAATTAAATTAGTAGCTTCAGTCAAACAGCTTTGGAAATTTTCTGTGCCAATTGCGTATTATTGCATGACTTTGGCGGGTGTACATTACGTTACAATATAATAGGCAGCACTACTTCCAGAATCAGCTTGAATGGAGGCATTTTTGAAAGGACTAATTGACCGATAATCGTTGGTGTCATGTAATTTTAAGTAGATTAGGATAGGATTAAGTGCTAACTGATAAGATGGATGAATAAAATTAGATGAAACTACAACCCGTATTTTCTACGGTGGAACTCTACTCAGTGTAGTAGCCTGAACAATCTTTATTGAATAATTTGAAAATATAGATACACTTTCGTTCTGAGCAAACTGTAAGTACAAAATAAGAACATGAAGTGTGTATAGGTGATAAGGTGAGGTAATACTAAGGTAGGTAGTGGAAAAAGAAATGGTATAATGTTTTACAAAACGTCTTACTGATATTTAAAATATTTAGAGCACTTGATGAACACGCAATTGTTAAGGGTGGTATTATTTTCGCAAATGCGATAAAGCCCGAAATGGTCATGAAGGCTTGTATTTTCATTTTTCACGTCTTGTAAAATACTTTTATGCTCGACAATGCCGAAATATAAATATTGTATGCCAGAAAACTGAATTTTAATGAGGCTAATTGTAGTTCAATTTTTATTATGATACAGGTTCTCCACCAATCAGAGTTCAGATTTTTATTATAATACAGATTCTCCACCAATCAGAGTTCAGATTTTCATTGTGATACAACTGTTTGACCAGTTAGGTAAGGATAGCATCGCACTTGCGCTCATTGCACTGGCTTCGCACTTGTTTCCAAAATCAAACATGACGGACACACATAGTAACATCAATGCACTCTCTGCTTCCAATATTCCACAACCACACGGCACATTCCAGCAACTTCACCAACTGTGCAATAAACAATTTATATTTGAAACAAAGCTAGGTTATGATAACTTTCTATCAAAGCTTTGAAAACATATGACATTGTCAAGGTCTCTGATCCACTCACGGAAAATCAACAACCCAGCGCATGCACTCTGCGCTCTGCTCAGTAAACTCAAGTGACATCTCGACAGAAATTTATGAATACAAATAAAAATAGAATTATAATTATCGTCGAGCATAAACAGTCGGATTCAACTCGCTTATTATGGTAATGAATTAATGTCATTATACACTATTATTCATTATGTACTATTATGCTCGACGATGCCGAAATATAAATATTATACGCCAGAAAACTGAATCTTAATGAAGCTCGTTATAGTTTAAATTTCATTATGATACAAGTTCTCCACCAATCAGAGTTCAGATTTTCATTGTGATACAACTGTTTGACCAGTTAGGTAAGGATAGCATCGCACTTGCGCTCAATGCACTGGCTTCGCACTTGTTTCCAAACTCAAACATGTCTGACACACATATTGACATCAATGCACCTTCTACTTCAAATACTCCACAACCACATGGCACATTCCCGCAAATTCACTTCACCAACTGTACAATAAACAATTTGTATTTGAAATAAAGCTAGGTGATGATAACCTTCTATCAAAGCTTTGAAAACATATGACATTGTCAAGGTCTCTGATCCACTCACGAAAAATCAGTAACCCAGCGCATGCGCTCTGCGCACTGTTCAGTAAACTCAACTGTCAAGCGACATCTCGAAAGAAATTTATGAATATTTAAGAAATAGAATAATAAATATCGTCGAACATAAACAGTCGTATGCAACTCGTATGGAAATTATAAAATTCACTTCGCTCGTTTTATAAAGATACTCGTGTACTATTAATTTTTGAACTTGACTCAAAATGCTAAAATTAAACTAAAATGCTACATAAATGAGACATTTTCTTTCTTTCTTTCTTTCTTTCTTTCTTTCTTTCTTTCTTTCTTTCTTTCTTTCTTTTTCTTCAATTGGGGAGTTTATTACGACTTGACTACAGTCCTGGAATGCGGAAAGTAATACCTCTTGCTGCTCGTTGCTCGCCCATCGCTGTCATTACCTCCACTTAAGTTCTTGTGCCCGTTCGCATCTCGTAGACCAACAACAAAATGGCGGCGTAGGAAGGTATGGCCCATGCGATCTACTAAGGCAATGAACTTCGTATCAATGCAACGTATAGGACGCTATGTACGTCACGGAAAGGATAGGTTTCGAAGACACTGGAGAACAGTAGAGGCTCATTTGAATTGTTTTAAAAAAAATATAGCAGCGGGTGAATTGTTTAACGAGACTCTAAAAAATTACTTTCATGTAGACAAGACGCAGATGCGAGCAGATCTACATATTCCAAGAATAGATTTGCCTACTGAAGAAGAATATTAATTATATATATACGCGACAGCATATAATTAAAGTATTCATCGCTGTATGCCAGTAGATGAGCCGAGAAAAAAAATATAAATATATAAATTTTGGTGATATACGACGGATTTGGAAGATCAAGTAGCAACGTAACGATCGAAAGAATCGGAATTCACCATTGTGAAATATTTAATAACTACACATGAGAAGAGTATAACTACCGTTGCAGTAAAGAATAATAATTATTTACGGAGAAAACTTTTTACAGAAAGAAAAACTTTAACGATTATTTTAAATAACAGAAAATGCAGATTATCATGACTAATTACTGCGCACAGGGAATTCTTTTCGTTGTCAACAGATACGTGATGATGACTGTCTGCTAATTCATCAAGATGGACCGAACTGGGGATATGTACCGTCGAATCAGATGACCAGGCGGAGATTATTGGACAGACCAACCAGTGGAGATGATGACGTTGGATGAGCATCGGCCAGCCGAAAGACCGGATGATACGAAGTGGTCTGACGAGCTATGTAACCAGCAGATGACCGTGAATGTCCAGTTCAGACAGAGATCCAGTTCCAATCTGAGGGTCTAGCAGCAAGTGAAGGACGGAGCAACCACCAGACCAGATGTAGCAACTGACGAGCTAAGTCCATACTTTTCTATAGTAGAGTAGTTTCTTGCAATCTGCACCCTCAATCTATTTTGGCATGTGCTGAGAGTTTGGTGATTTATGAAGTAATTAAGAACGCGTGTGTAATATAAGTAATGTGTGAAATACTTAAGATTTTAGAATTAGATGGAAGTGATGAATTAGAATGACAATATGACATATACTGGATACTGCACTAGCACATCGATAGTGGAAATAATATCCGATAAGAGAAAGTATGTTACTTGAGTAGAGCTAGAATCAATGAGTCTAAGTTACTAGTAAATTTTCGATTAATCTCGTTTTACCTGAGTAGAGTTTACGTCACGAATTACCTGCGCAATACGATGATCATTAACAAATTAAGTATTCCTTTCGTCAGAGAAAGAGGGCATATGAATTCATACTACTGTTATTAAAAATAGAGGTTATTGACTGCGTATTTTGCTAAGCAATTCTTGAATATTTAGCATATGGTTTCGGAGTTATGGCTATATGCATGCGGCTAAATGGAAGCCGATAGGATGTTAAAGTATCGACGGTAGTGTATTGAAATGTGATTATATATTGATGAATGGTTTAAGTGAAGAGATTTAGTTATGTTCTACGAGAAGTGTAAGAATTGCTATTTGACGTGTTAATGATTTATTAGTAATATAAGGTGAGTTTCTATGCCATGTTTGAAAATATACGTCAAGAAGAGAATTCCGCGCAGATGACCATTTCAAGGTAAGGTAAACATGAATTATGTAGAATTGTGTATCGTGACAGTGATATTGTGTTTGACTTGGGTGAATAACAGGTACTGCGTAAGAGAGAGTGTTCTTATATATGATGCAATAGACTCATGATTGATTATATATCTAGTATTTCGTGGAGCGGTGATCTTACAGCTTGATATGAAATACCTGCATTTTATACTATCCATACACGTTCAGTAGCACGTTTATAAATGAAATATTGAGACAGTGCAGATCATAAGAGTACATTGAGCCACTAATAGATGAGTGTGTAGATTAGAAACTATTTGAAGAGTTAGTTAGATTTTTTTTATTTCTACTCAGATAAATATGATTTTAACTCAGTATATAAAAATGAAGAATATTACAATGGTTAGTTAGGAGCCAGATATCGTAGGCACGAGGGTGGTATTGCTTTAGCTCGTAAGTCGTTACTTGTTCACACTAGAAAGATATTACCTAACACTCGGAGTTCAAACCTATGAAAGACTTTAACTTATGAATGGAAGGTCGGTGAACACTGCCACAATTTAATACACGCGAAAGTGTATACTTGGGAAACATGTCTCATATGTTGTGAGGATAACTTTAATAATTAACAGAGCAGTATTTACAATATGAAAATTTTATTTGATTCCTTGAATGCTGAATGATCGCAAATATTATATTTAAAAAAATGTAATACTTTCGGAACATGGCTACGAAGGTTCACATGTGTATTTATTGGAATTTGAACTTATAAATGAGAGAATGTTAGCATTTTTTTAAGTTTCACTATTTTATCTTAAATGAGCCAGCGCTGACTCTAACTTATTTTCAAATGATGAGATAACACGGAATTAATACTACCCAGATTTCACTATATCTCGAACATTAATTTTTGTCAATAAATAATCTTATATATTTTCTTTAGTATGTGACTGAGTTATGATTTCTGTTCTGGTAACGTTTAGAGTTAAGTTAGTTGTTAAGTTTTCTAGATGTAAGCAATCGACAAGTTCTTACAAACGAAATGCGAGATGATTTCTAGATATCGGTCGTCATTCTCGTGGATATTGATACTCCCATCACGAGCACCCCAGCGGCCAATTTCTCTTCCGAAACCACGTTAAATAATTACATATAAAATCTCAGATTTTATGGGCGGAAAAAGGATACCCTGAGAAGAATGAATGAGCTACCGGGATAATCTTGCACTGACCGTTGCAAGAGCGGGTGCAAGTATTTAAAATGGCTGCCCAACTGTGGGGCAATTGAAGAGAAACACACCGTGGGAAAGTTATTAAAATGACGCCGCAATGTGTGACGATTTGAAGAGAAAGACACCGCGGGATCATTGAATATTGGTTGCCAGAGGTAATTTTCGACATCATAACGTGATTTAAAATGGAGAAGGATGCCGTGAGAACTGTTGGTTGCCAAAGAATAAAATGCCGCAACAGTGGAGCGAGTGAAGAGAAATACACCGTGGGAACGCCAAATAAAGTGAAAAAAGTATTGGAAACGGTCTTCACTTTGAAATAAATTAAATGTCGCATTAATGGTTGGCGCCTGAAGAGAAACACATCGCGGGAGTGTATGAAAATAGTCTGATAATTTATATTACTTAATAGGCAATCATGTGACGAAGCTCGAAATGTAGGTATCGGGTATAGAAAACATGTCACTAATGTATTGAGTAATTTATTAATTATTACCACATGGCTGAACCTGTGAAGATATATTAATAAGGAATTATTGTATTTATTTAGATGAATGCTTCTTTTTAATAATAATAATCTAGGGTTAGGTGATTTTAAGTCAATATGAAACGAAACTTAGTTAATTTTAATTATGGTATAGGCTGATGGCCATACATATAAATATGGAATGCAGCATAATGGAATTTTAATTTATTTATTTCGTAACATGTTCCGAAATGTGAACGAAATCATAGATTTGAACTCTTGGTCTGGTTGTTGTTGGTCTATCTGGTGAGATGGTGCCGATCTCCAGGAAGGTCCATCAATATTATTATTTACTGAAGAGAAAACTTCAAACTAGTGCATATAGTGCAAACCTTGAACTATTTTTAAACCTTGTAGACTAAGTTATTGTGGTGTGTGTGATATAATATTTAATATTTTGTAAACTTAGAGGACTGTTAGGCAAATAAGTGATTTTTAACAAAATAGAGAGCTTAATATAAACTTTGAGATATTATAACGAATATATAGAAAACGACATAAAATGGCAACACAGGGTAGAGTTCAGACAAGAAGAGAACAAGAAGAGGAGATGAGAAGAGCTCAAGAGAAACAAGAGGGAGCGCCACTATGGTTTCTCGAATATTTGAAGCAACAACAAGAAAAAGAGAGGAAATTGGAAGAAGAAAAACAGAAGGAGAAACAGGAGCGTGAAGAGAAAGAGAGGAAACTGGAAGAAGAAAGACAGAAGGAGAAACAGGAGCGTGAAGAAAAAGAGAGGAAACTGGAAGAAGAAAAACAGAAGGAGAAACAGGAGCGTGAAGAGAAAGAGAGGAAGCTGGAAGAAGAGAAAGAAAGAAGACGGATAGAAAAGGAACGAAAACAACAAGAATTGTTTAGAGAATTTCAAAAGGAACAAGAAAAGAAACAAGAAGAATGGCAACAAGAACAACGCGAAGAAAGAAAGAAAGAACATTATGAGTTGATGCAAGAGTTGCACAAGAAACAAGAAGAATGGCAACAGAAACAGAAAGAATCTTTAGAAGAATTCGTTAGAAAAATAGAAGATGAACACAAAGGGATGATCGATGAGCTACGCAAGAAACAAGAAGAAGCGACTGAAGAAACAGCGAAAACACGGTCGGAAGTATATGAAGTTAGGAACGAAATCCAAAACATGCAGACGAGGTTGACTGAAACCATGGAGAATAGAAACAGGGAAATACACGAGGAAATAAATAAAATAAATGAGATGGTAACAGAGAGCCAGGAAACAATCCGAAAATTGGAAGAAGAGAAAATAAATGATATAACAGCTGGTATGCAAGGATTAAATCTAAGACAGCAAGACTTAGATGAGAAATATGACCAAGCGGCGAGCAAAGTAGCACAGAAAATTGATGAATTGAAGCAGAAAATAGAAGATAACAAGGAGGAATCGGAACGAAAAATCGAAAAGACGGAAGAAGTGGTGAATCAGATCAGAAGAGAAATACAAGAGATGAAGGTGGAATCGCACACGGCAAAATCAATGGGCTCAAGCTCTAGTGATAGGCAGAGAGCAGTAGAGGTACAGATTAATGAGAGAGAGAACACACCTTCAGGGATAAGCGACCCAAGTAGAAGAGATATAGAAATATTAAACGGTAGTAATCAGAGTGAAGGAAGCACGATAATTAATATTATTAAAAATTACGACGACCGCCCGAAACATTTCGACGGTTCGGCTAAGACCTCACCGAAACAATTCCTTAGGGACATAGAGGAATATTTTAGGGAAGGAAAAATTCAGGAGGAAAAGAAATTGAGAATTCTCGAAAAACATCTGGACGGGAACCCAAATATTTGGTTCCAGGCTTTCAAGTACACATTCCATAACTATGACGAGTTTAAGGTAGCTTTCCTGAAGAAGTTCTGGGATCCTGAGATCCAGCAACAGCTAAGATTAGAGCTGTACTCAAGGAAATTTTCGACTGCAGGCCAAACTCGCTTTAGTGATTTCTTCTCCCTACAATTTCATCGTTTTCAGGACTTAGATTCTCCACCTAGCGAACTGGAGGCAATTAAAACTATTCAGAGGCAATTACCACTCGAAATACAAAGATTATTAGCAGCCTCTGATATACAAACTGCTATTGACATGGAGAGACGATTAAGACAGATCGACCTAACGTCATCCTGCTTAATAGAGAGGAACCCCAGAAATATAAGACAAATAGAAGCAGTCAATACGCTCAGCTCCGAAATCACTAACCAAGGACTAGGTAAGGGTCATGAAATTAGGACAGAAGATTGTGTTAGAGCCCAAAACAAAGAACCAAGAAAATGTTATTGTCAGTATAGTGGTCAACAGCACGGAAGATGTGGGCGAATTGGAAATAGAAATAGTTTCCAGTATAGGAGTAACATTCGATATGGGAACAATAGAAGTCGACCATATCAGAGGAACAGAAGGCGATACGATGAGAGGAGAAGACCTGCACAATATAATCAAAATGAAGAGAATAGGCGATATCTTCAAGAGCTAAGAGAAGAGAGACAAAATAGGAGCCGATGGGAGGAAGCCATCAAAAATAAGGATATAAACGGCGACCTCGAAGGCGCAGAAAGTCTCGAACTTCAGAATTATAAACGAAGAAGACAGGAAGAAGGTTGGAAGGAGCATGAAAATCATGGGAACACAGAAATTTCCCAAACATCTGAGCGAAAAAAAAACGCCGATAATGAATTAGTTAAACACGAAATTGTAAATATTAAACCGTTAGTGAATATTGTCAAAATTCGCAGTTGGGTAGTAGCACAAATAGATCATTGGGATATTCAACCTGAAGATTTAATTAAAGAAGATACTTGTCACGAAACTCAACCTAAATTCAAGTTACCAGTAATAGTTGTGAGAGTGCTCAACACCCGATTGTACTGTTTAGTGGACTCTGGAGCTAGCATAAGTGTAATGTCATATACCTTATTCCAAGAGCTAAATCAGAAAATACAGATACCAATCATACCTGTATCTGGTATAAAAATCCGAGGCATAATTCCAGACAAGTCTGTTGAATGCAAGATACAAGCCTACTTAAGTATAAAGATCGGAAAATATGAATTTGAGCATCCATTCATGGTTATGAAGAAAATAAAATACAACGTTATTTTTGGAATAGACTTCATGATAAGCTCTAGGATGACAATTGATATGGATAAGGGTGAAATTCGATTTCCAGTGGTAGAAAATGATGGAAATAGAACTGTAGAAAGAGTTCAAATTAGTAGCACACTTGAAGAAAACGAATGGTTGAAGATCGAGAGAAAAGAAGTGGATTTATTGGACGGAGAGAGCCAAGAACTTGAAGAAAGAGATCTTAACACAGAAATAGAGCCGGAATTAATCATGAGAATTGAGGAAATAGTTGCAATCGAAGAGGAGAGCTATGAAAAATCTGAAATTTGGGAGGCTATTACTCAAGCTGCGGTATCTGCAGAAGAAAAACGAATATTGTACAACATCATAAAGAAATATATTGAAGTTTTTAGTGATAAACCAGGGCAGATTCCTAACTACAAGTACAAACTGATAGTTACTGACTGGACGCCATACAAGGGAAAAATATATGATGTGCCAGAGAAGTATTTCACTGAAGTTAAACAAATCATCGAGGAAATGTTAGTTGATGGATTGATCGTGAAGACTACCACTCCATTTCTGAACCCTATAGTAATTGTAAAGAAAAACAACGGAAAACTGCGTTTGTGCCTTGATGCGCGAGTCCTAAATTCCAGATTGATTCCAGAGTATAGTCAGGCCCCTAAAATTAAGGACATTGTGAAGAGATTCCGAGGTCAGAAATATTTTACGAGTATGGACTGCACAGCTTCATTTCACCATATTGTACTTGAAGAAAAGTCACGGTTATTAACAGGTTTTATGTTTAATAACCAAACATATGCCTATTGTCGGTTGCCTTTCGGATTAAAGGTCAGTTCGGCAGTATTGATAAGGGCACTAGACAGAAGCCTAACGAGTGAAGTAAAGGACTTTGTAAATTGTTATGTTGATGATCTAGTCTTTGCGAGCACTACCTTCGAAGAACACTGTGTCAAATTGGAAAAGCTATTAAGTAATTTACAGAGAACTGGCTTCAAAATAAATTTATCAAAATCTAAATTTTGCCAAAGCCAAGTACTTTTTGTAGGTCACGTGATCGATGGAGAAGGGATAAGACCAAATCCCGTAAAAATAAAGGCAATATGCGATTTCCCAAGGCCGACTAAGGTAAAGCATATAAGGCAATTTCTTGGGTTGACTGGATTCTTCTCAGACCATTGTGAAGGTTACACAGATACGGCTGCACCGTTACAGAACTTGCTAAAGGTCAACAATAAATGGAAGTGGAATGATGAGGCAGAAGAAGCATTCATCAACATGAAAGAGCTGATGAAGAAAAGTATCAAACTGGGATATCCTGATTATCAACAGAGATTCATAATTCAAGCTGATGCATCACACGTTGGTGTAGGAGCATGCCTATATCAAGAAGATAATGAAACCAAAAGACGAACTTATTTGGCATTTACCAGTAGGAAACTTAGAAAACACGAGCAACATTATACTACTACTGAGCTTGAACTACTCGCAATAGTGCACGCATTACAACATTGGAGACGTATAATTTATGGCTACCCAGTAACAATACGGACAGACCACAAGGCGTTGACTTTTGGGTTAAAAGCCGTCATGATCAGCGAAAGGATAACGCGATGGATGTTATTCACGCAACAGTTTGACCTAAAGATTGAACATTGCAGTGGAAAGGAAAACATCTTAGCTGATGCGTTAAGTAGAAACCCACATGAAGGTGAAGAACATGTGCTAGCAATCGAACTGGATACTCAAGATGAACAACTACTAAGAAAGTTAGAGAATCTGAGAGAATTTCAAGAATCTGACCAGAAATTAAAGATCATCATCGATAATTTGGTTAACAGGGAATCAACGCCAGAACTCACAAAGAAATATGAAATCGTAGACGGAATACTATTGAAAGTAGTGGACAAGATTAGTAACAGCAAAAGAATTGTAATACCGGAAGAGCTACAAAGAGAATTAATCTGGCATACTCATAAGATGACAGGACATGCTGGTATAGACAAGGTAATAGGGATGATAATGGAGAAATTCACGTGGAATGGATTACGAAGATCAGTAAGAAACATAGCAAAAACATGCGATGTGTGTCAGAGAGTAAAGCATAACAATTACACATGCGGACATAAACCGATCCCAATTATACCATCTAGAGCTCAGGAAATTTATGCAATAGATATTTTTGGAAAGTTGCCCACTGCTAGGAAGGGAAAGAAATATATACTAGTGGTTATCGACATATTCTCTAAATATATTTCATTGCAAGCCATACAGAGAGCCAATACTAAACAAGTTTTACACGGCCTCATTAATAAGACATTTCCTGAAATGGGAAAACCTGAGAGGATCCTTACTGATAGAGGAACACAATTTACTTCAGTTATGTTCCGCGAACGAATAAGAAATGAGGGCATCAAGCATACGTTATGCTCAGTTCGTCATCCAGCAGCTAATCCCGCAGAGAGATATATGAAGGAGATCGCTAAATTTGGGAGAATATATTGTAGTCAACAACATTGGAAATGGATAGATATGCTAGATATCATAGCTGAAAGTTTAAACAACACGGTTAATCAATCAATAGCCCAAATTCCTAGCGTAGCCCATAAAAATGTTCACCCACAGAGAACATGGGACAGCATTTTCACTACGCAGCTAGAGAAAAAGCCAGATCCTCAAGAAATAAATCTAAAGATCCAACAGAGACTCAAGGATCAGCCTCAAAAACGGTTAAGAAGGCTACGGAATAAGAAGTTCCATCCACATTTCAAACAAGGAGATCTAGTTCTGGTTAAGACTGCACCAATATCAAATGCACCAGCAAAAATATGTGCTAAATTTCTGCCGTTATATAATGGTCCCTACAGAATCGAACGCGTACTTGGGAATAATGCGTACGAAATGGCAAGTTTAAATGGCAAATATCGTAACGTACATAATGCATGCAATATCAAGTTGTACCTCCAAGAGAATCAGCAAATGTAATAAGAACTTAAGAGATAAGAAAGTCTAAAGCCATTAAATGACCTACCATTGTGAAATGCGCAAAGAGGAAGGAATAAATATCTTTATTACGACCACTAGAATGAAGAAAAAGCAGTTGCCAAATACATGGTTACGGGACATGTAAACAAATTAATGCAACTAGGACGTAATCGATATCAATCTGTTGATATTCGATAATCGAATAGATAATATCGCAATGGCAGAGAATATACGAGATGCAAAGTCACATTTGAGTTCGTTCTGGCCCGCCCGTGTAGTATGCCGGCATTTTCGGAAACCTTGGAAATTTCGTAGGACTCAGCAATGACAGGGTTAGAGCCATGACTTGGAATGTAGAAGGACTAAGAGGTGCACTAAATCTAACGTCAAGTAACATACTAGAGGAATTTGGCATATGTGTTCTAACAGAAACATTCATCAGGGAGGACTCAATAATAAATGTTCCAGGTTTCTACAACTATCATGTGTACGCCAATCAACTTAAGGAAAGGGGACGACCATCAGGTGGAGTATCAGTACTCGTTAAACCTCATCTAACACCATGTAAACAACTGTTGAGAGACGAAAACCTATTGATTTTACGAACGAAAGTATTAGTGATCATGGCAGTATACTTCAGCCCTGAACGCACTGCAGCAGACATAGTTGATACGCTTGGAAATGCGTTGAATATGATAAATGATGAAGAAAAGGTGTTAATTGCCGGTGACTTGAACTGTCCAGTAGATAAACACAGCTGGAAAACTGAAGATGTTATGGACTACCTGAGGCACAGTGGATTTGTGCTGTTAAACAAGAAACAGGAATGGACATACATAGGACCAAATGGAGGCAGCACAATAGATTTAATGCTTTCAAGGGGTCTCATAACATTGGGAACAACAAAGCTGGTCCTCAAAGATGGCTCCATTGTAAGAAAGCACTTACCAGTGAGCACAGACATTATCACGAAGACGGAAGAGGTGGCTGAATTAAGAAAAGGAGCCAAAATCAGAAAGAATATAGACATAAACAAAGTGAAAGCAAAGACAAGCCAGATCAACGAGGTGAAGAAAATGATAGATGAAGGTGAAATAGATTCCGCAGCATGGTGGATAGCAAGTTGCTATGAGGAAGCGGCTCCTCTAAGTTTGGGGACAAGAAAGTCAAAACCTTGGTTCGACAAACAATGTTATGAGGCAAGGAGAAGTACATTAGAAAAATTGAACAGGGCAAGAGAAATAAGGAACAGAGAAAACTTGGAAGAGTACCGGCAACAGAGAGTTCAGTACAAAGAGCTCCTGAAGAGAAAAAAGATTCAGTACATAGAAGAACAACAGAAGAGGATCATAGAAGAAGCTAAATTGGATCCATACAAGACTCTACGGCCGAAAACGAGCAAAATACATTCTAAGATTGATATGGAAACATGGAAATCACACCTCAACAAAACAATTGCTTTGAGAGATACGAGACCAACATTCAGATGTCCAGATCACAGAGAACCATCAAATTTAATAACGGAAAATGAAATCGTTCAGGCCATCAAGGAAGGAAGGCGCAATAGAACACCAGGACCAGATGGAGTCAGAAATGAGCATCTAAAAGAGACAGTGAGGGAATTGTTACCGGTATGGAGTGCCTTACTGAACAAATGCCTCGAAACTGGAAGGGTCCCAACAGATTGGAGGAAGGCAACAATCCGAATGCTATATAAGGGGAAAGGAGACGCAGATGATCCGAATTCCTACAGAGGGATCGCGATGGAACAAACAGGTTTGAAACTTCTGACAAGGATCTTAACGAAGAGAGTGATGAGTAAATTGGATGCACTGTTACCAGAGGAGCAATTTGGATTCAGACGGAAAAGATCTACAACTATGGCATTGGAGAATTTACTGAATCATATTCGTATCACCCTAGAAATGCCACGAGGCAAATTATTTGTGGCATTCATTGACTTCTCCAAGGCATTTGATTGGGTAAACAGAAGGTTACTCACAGATAAGCTGGAGAAGTTAATCGGAACATCTAATGTCACAACACTCATATCAAACCTGTTGGCTGAGAATTATATACAGGTGGACGATGGCATTGGGTCGTCAGATTGGATACCGCAGACTATAGGAGTTCTTCAAGGTGATCCACTTAGCCCTATATTATTTAACGCTTTCACCTCTGATGTAGTGTCAGAGATAAAGGAAAATACAGACACAGAAATGTACCTGTATGCTGATGACATGGCAATTGCGGCTGAAGACATAACAGAACTACAACGTGCGATGAACTTGTTAGTGGACTGGGCAAACAAGAATGAAATGAAAATAAATGAGGATAAAACTGAACTAGTCGTATTCAGGAAAGGAGGTAAACTAAAGGAAACAGAGCACATATGGTGTAATAATGTCCGCCTTCGCAGAGTTAGCAGTTTTAGATACCTAGGTGTAACCTTGCAGACCACATGCAGCAGTTTCAGGATCCATATAAGAGCTAGAATTATTGCAGCTCTGAAAGCGATGAATGACATCGAGAATATCACACAAATTGCAGTGGATACAGCCATGGTGCTTTTTCGAGTAAAAGTGCTACCAGTGTTAACCTATGGGCTTGAGATCATAGGGGAATTTCTGAGTTTGAAGCAATTAAACGACCTGGAAAAGATAAAATCCAGATATCTGAAGCGAGTCCTCAGTGTTTCAAAGACTACAAGATCTCGACTTGTATATGAACTCGCGAGAGAAACCTTCCTGATTGAGGACCTGAGATACAATCTTGTTTTACCAGGAGGCGCAGCATACGATAACCTGTTGCATAAACTTAGAGAAAAAAAGAGGGACATTTGGGAAGACTTCTACTCAACGGAGGCCATGACGAATCGAAAATGGATGGAAACGGGCTACCAACTGAGACACATAGTTACGAGGTTGGCTGTACACGGATTCCATTTCAAGATGTGCAAAAATAAAGTTTTTCACGATCCGAACATAAACTGTGTGTGTAGGCTATGTGACCAAGTATGTGAAAGATATCATATCCAGAAGTGTTCCTCGAGGTCCTGCTCGATTAGTGAATTTATTAAGGACTAACACTTATGCAGAGCGCATTAGACGCCACGCTGTCTTATCTAATTGTGAACTTCTATGCACATTGTGCGCAATAAAATTTATTATTAATGAGAAAATATATCGTGACCAATATATTTTCTTCATGCCAGGGGGATTAAATGTGCCCGTTCGCATCTCGTAGACCAACAACAAAATGGCGGCGTAGGAAGGTATGGCCCATGCGATCTACTAAGGCAATGAACTTCGTATCAATGCAACGTATAGGAGGCTATGTACGTCACGGAAAGGATAGGTTTCGAAGACACTGGAGAACAGTAGAGGCTCATTTGAATTGTTTTAAAAAAATATAGCAGCGGGTGAATTGTTTAACGAGACTCTAAAAAATTACTTTCATGTAGACAAGACGCAGATGCGAGCAGATCTACATATTCCAAGAATAGATTTGCCTACTGAAGAAGAATATTAATTATATATAATCGTGACAGCATATAATTAAAGTATTCATCGCTGTATGCCAGTAGATGAGCCGAGAAAAAAAATATAAATATATAAATTTTGGTGATATACGACGGATTTGGAAGATCAAGTAGCAACGTAACGATCGAAAGAATCGGAATTCACCATTGTGAAATATTTAATAACTACACATGAGAAGAGTATAACTACCGTTGCAGTAAAGAATAATAATTATTTACGGAGAAAACTTTTTACAGAAAGAAAAACTTTAACGATTATTTTAAATAACAGAAAATGCAGATTATCATGACTAATTACTGCGCACAGGGAATTCTTTTCGTTGTCAACAGATACGTGATGATGACTGTCTGCTAATTCATCAAGATGGACCGAACTGGGGATATGTACCGTCGAATCAGATGACCAGGCGGAGATTATTGGACAGACCAACCAGTGGAGATGATGACGTTGGATGAGCATCGGCCAGCCGAAAGACCGGATGATACGAAGTGGTCTGACGAGCTATGTAACCAGCAGATGACCGTGAATGTCCAGTTCAGACAGAGATCCAGTTCCAATCTGAGGGTCTAGCAGCAAGTGAAGGACGGAGCAACCACCAGACCAGATGTAGCAACTGACGAGCTAAGTCCATACTTTTCTATAGTAGAGTAGTTTCTTGCAATCTGCACCCTCAATCTATTTTGGCATGTGCTGAGAGTTTGGTGATTTATGAAGTAATTAAGAACGCGTGTGTAATATAAGTAACGTGTGAAATACTTAAGATTTTAGAATTAGATGGAAGTGATGAATTAGAATGACAATATGACATATACTGGATACTGCACTAGCACATCGGTAGTGGAAATAATATCCGATAAGAGAAAGTATGTTACTTGAGTAGAGCTAGAATCAATGAGTCTAAGTTACTAGTAAAGGTTCGATTAATCTCGTTTTATCTGAGTAGAGTTTACGTCACGAATTACCTGCGCAATACGATGATCATTAACAAATTAAGTATTCCTTTCGTCAGAGAAAGAGGGCATATGAATTCATACTACTGTTATTAAAAATAGAGGTTATTGACTGCGTATTTTGCTAAGCAATTCTTGAATATTTAGCATATGGTTTCGGAGTTATGGCTATATGCATGCGGCTAAATGGAAGCCGATAGGATGTTAAAGTATCGACGGTAGTGTATTGAAATGTGATTATATATTGATGAATGGTTTAAGTGAAGAGATTTAGTTATGTTCTACGAGAAGTGTAAGAATTGCTATTTGACGTGTTAATGATTTATTAGTAATATAAGGTGAGTTTCTATGCCATGTTTGAAAATATACGTCAAGAAGAGAATTCCGTGCAGATGACCATTTCAAGGTAAGGTAAACATGAATTATGTAGAATTATGTATCGTGACAGTGATATTGTGTTTGACTTGGGTGAATAACAGGTACTGCGTAAGAGAGAGTGTTCTTATATATGATGCAATAGACTCATGATTGATTATATATCTAGTATTTCGTGGAGCGGTGATCTTACAGCTTGATATGAAATACCTGCATTTTATACTATCCATACACGTTCAGTAGCACGTTTATAAATGAAATATTGAGACAGTGCAGATCATAAGAGTACATTGAGCCACTAATAGATGAGTGTGTAGATTAGAAACTATTTGAAGAGTTAGTTAGATTTTTTTTATTTCTACTCAGATAAATATGATTTTAACTCAGTATATAAAAATGAAGAATATTACAATGGTTAGTTAGGAGCCAGATATCGTAGGCACGAGGGTGGTATTGCTTTAGCTCGTAAGTCGTTACTTGTTCACACTAGAAAGATATTACCTAACACTCGGAGTTCAAACCTATGAAAGACTTTAACTTATGAATGGAAGGTCGGTGAACACTGCCACAATTTAATACACGCGAAAGTGTATACTTGGGAAACATGTCTCATATGTTGTGAGGATAACTTTAATAATTAACAGAGCAGTATTTACAATATGAAAATTTTATTTGATTCCTTGAATGCTGAATGATCGCAAATATTATATTTAAAAAAATGTAATACTTTCGGAACATGGCTACGAAGGTTCACATGTGTATTTATTGGAATTTGAACTTATAAATGAGAGAATGTTAGCATTTTTTTTAAGTTTCACTATTTTATCTTAAATGAGCCAGCGCTGACTCTAACTTATTTTCAAATGATGAGATAACACGGAATTAATACTACCCAGATTTCACTATATCTCGAACATTAATTTTTGTCAATAAATAATCTTATATATTTTCTTTAGTATGTGACTGAGTTATGATTTCTGTTCTGGTAACGTTTAGAGTTAAGTTAGTTGTTAAGTTTTCTAGATGTAAGCAATCGACAAGTTCTTACAAACGAAATGCGAGATGATTTCTAGATATCGGTCGTCATTCTCGTGGATATTGATACTCCCATCACGAGCACCCCAGCGGCCAATTTCTCTTCCGAAACCACGTTAAATAATTACATATAAAATCTCAGATTTTATGGGCGGAAAAAGGATACCCTGAGAAGAATGAATGAGCTACCGGGATAATCTTGCACTGACCGTTGCAAGAGCGGGTGCAAGTATTTAAAATGGCTGCCCAACTGTGGGGCAATTGAAGAGAAACACACCGTGGGAAAGTTATTAAAATGACGTCGCAATGTGTGACGATTTGAAGAGAAAGACACCGCGGGATCATTGAATATTGGTTGCCAGAGGTAATTTTCGACATCATAACGTGATTTAAAATGGAGAAGGATGCCGTGAGAACTGTTGGTTGCCAAAGAATAAAATGCCGCAACAGTGGAGCGAGTGAAGAGAAATACACCGTGGGAACGCCAAATAAAGTGAAAAAAGTATTGGAAACGGTCTTCACTTTGAAATAAATTAAATGTCGCATTAATGGTTGGCGCCTGAAGAGAAACACATCGCGGGAGTGTATGAAAATAGTCTGATAATTTATATTACTTAATAGGCAATCATGTGACGAAGCTCGAAATGTAGGTATCGGGTATAGAAAACATGTCACTAATGTATTGAGTAATTTATTAATTATTACCACATGGCTGAACCTGTGAAGATATATTAATAAGGAATTATTGTATTTATTTAGATGAATGCTTCTTTTTAATAATAATAATCTAGGGTTAGGTGATTTTAAGTCAATATGAAACGAAACTTAGTTAATTTTAATTATGGTATAGGCTGATGGCCATACATATAAATATGGAATGCAGCATAATGGAATTTTAATTTATTTATTTCGTAACATGTTCCGAAATGTGAACGAAATCATAGATTTGAACTCTTGGTCTGGTTGTTGTTGGTCTATCTGGTGAGATGGTGCCGATCTCCAGGAAGGTCCATCAATATTATTATTTACTGAAGAGAAAACTTCAAACTAGTGCATATAGTGCAAACCTTGAACTATTTTTAAACCTTGTAGACTAAGTTATTGTGGTGTGTGTGATATAATATTTAATATTTTGTAAACTTAGAGGACTGTTAGGCAAATAAGTGATTTTTAACAAAATAGAGAGCTTAATATAAACTTTGAGATATTATAACGAATATATAGAAAACGACATAAAATGGCAACACAGGGTAGAGTTCAGACAAGAAGAGAACAAGAAGAGGAGATGAGAAGAGCTCAAGAGAAACAAGAGGGAGCGCCACTATGGTTTCTCGAATATTTGAAGCAACAACAAGAAAAAGAGAGGAAATTGGAAGAAGAAAAACAGAAGGAGAAACAGGAGCGTGAAGAGAAAGAGAGGAAACTGGAAGAAGAAAGACAGAAGGAGAAACAGGAGCGTGAAGAAAAAGAGAGGAAACTGGAAGAAGAAAAACAGAAGGAGAAACAGGAGCGTGAAGAGAAAGAGAGGAAGCTGGAAGAAGAGAAAGAAAGAAGACGGATAGAAAAGGAACGAAAACAACAAGAATTGTTTAGAGAATTTCAAAAGGAACAAGAAAAGAAACAAGAAGAATGGCAACAAGAACAACGCGAAGAAAGAAAGAAAGAACATTATGAGTTGATGCAAGAGTTGCACAAGAAACAAGAAGAATGGCAACAGAAACAGAAAGAATCTTTAGAAGAATTCGTTAGAAAAATAGAAGATGAACACAAAGGGATGATCGATGAGCTACGCAAGAAACAAGAAGAAGCGACTGAAGAAACAGCGAAAACACGGTCGGAAGTATATGAAGTTAGGAACGAAATCCAAAACATGCAGACGAGGTTGACTGAAACCATGGAGAATAGAAACAGGGAAATACACGAGGAAATAAATAAAATAAATGAGATGGTAACAGAGAGCCAGGAAACAATCCGAAAATTGGAAGAAGAGAAAATAAATGATATAACAGCTGGTATGCAAGGATTAAATCTAAGACAGCAAGACTTAGATGAGAAATATGACCAAGCGGCGAGCAAAGTAGCACAGAAAATTGATGAATTGAAGCAGAAAATAGAAGATAACAAGGAGGAATCGGAACGAAAAATCGAAAAGACGGAAGAAGTGGTGAATCAGATCAGAAGAGAAATACAAGAGATGAAGGTGGAATCGCACACGGCAAAATCAATGGGCTCAAGCTCTAGTGATAGGCAGAGAGCAGTAGAGGTACAGATTAATGAGAAAGAGAACACACCTTCAGGGATAAGCGACCCAAGTAGAAGAGATATAGAAATATTAAACGGTAGTAATCAGAGTGAAGGAAGCACGATAATTAATATTATTAAAAATTACGACGACCGCCCGAAACATTTCGACGGTTCGGCTAAGACCTCACCGAAACAATTCCTTAGGGACATAGAGGAATATTTTAGGGAAGGAAAAATTCAGGAGGAAAAGAAATTGAGAATTCTCGAAAAACATCTGGACGGGAACCCAAATATTTGGTTCCAGGCTTTCAAGTACACATTCCATAACTATGACGAGTTTAAGGTAGCTTTCCTGAAGAAGTTCTGGGATCCTGAGATCCAGCAACAGCTAAGATTAGAGCTGTACTCAAGGAAATTTTCGACTGCAGGCCAAACTCGCTTTAGTGATTTCTTCTCCCTACAATTTCATCGTTTTCAGGACTTAGATTCTCCACCTAGCGAACTGGAGGCAATTAAAACTATTCAGAGGCAATTACCACTCGAAATACAAAGATTATTAGCAGCCTCTGATATACAAACTGCTATTGACATGGAGAGACGATTAAGACAGATCGACCTAACGTCATCCTGCTTAATAGAGAGGAACCCCAGAAATATAAGACAAATAGAAGCAGTCAATACGCTCAGCTCCGAAATCACTAACCAAGGACTAGGTAAGGGTCATGAAATTAGGACAGAAGATTGTGTTAGAGCCCAAAACAAAGAACCAAGAAAATGTTATTGTCAGTATAGTGGTCAACAGCACGGAAGATGTGGGCGAATTGGAAATAGAAATAGTTTCCAGTATAGGAGTAACATTCGATATGGGAACAATAGAAGTCGACCATATCAGAGGAACAGAAGGCGATACGATGAGAGGAGAAGACCTGCACAATATAATCAAAATGAAGAGAATAGGCGATATCTTCAAGAGCTAAGAGAAGAGAGACAAAATAGGAGCCGATGGGAGGAAGCCATCAAAAATAAGGATATAAACGGCGACCTCGAAGGCGCAGAAAGTCTCGAACTTCAGAATTATAAACGAAGAAGACAGGAAGAAGGTTGGAAGGAGCATGAAAATCATGGGAACACAGAAATTTCCCAAACATCTGAGCGAAAAAAAAACGCCGATAATGAATTAGTTAAACACGAAATTGTAAATATTAAACCGTTAGTGAATATTGTCAAAATTCGCAGTTGGGTAGTAGCACAAATAGATCATTGGGACATTCAACCTGAAGATTTAATTAAAGAAGATACTTGTCACGAAACTCAACCTAAATTCAAGTTACCAGTAATAGTTGTGAGAGTGCTCAACACCCGATTGTACTGTTTAGTGGACTCTGGAGCTAGCATAAGTGTAATGTCATATACCTTATTCCAAGAGCTAAATCAGAAAATACAGATACCAATCATACCTGTATCTGGTGTAAAAATCCGAGGCATAATTCCAGACAAGTCTGTTGAATGCAAGATACAAGCCTACTTAAGTATAAAGATCGGAAAATATGAATTTGAGCATCCATTCATGGTTATGAAGAAAATAAAATACAACGTTATTTTTGGAATAGACTTCATGATAAGCTCTAGGATGACAATTGATATGGATAAGGGTGAAATTCGATTTCCAGTGGTAGAAAATGATGGAAATAGAACTGTAGAAAGAGTTCAAATTAGTAGCACACTTGAAGAAAACGAATGGTTGAAGATCGAGAGAAAAGAAGTGGATTTATTGGACGGAGAGAGCCAAGAACTTGAAGAAAGAGATCTTAACACAGAAATAGAGCCGGAATTAATCATGAGAATTGAGGAAATAGTTGCAATCGAAGAGGAGAGCTATGAAAAATCTGAAATTTGGGAGGCTATTACTCAAGCTGCGGTATCTGCAGAAGAAAAACGAATATTGTACAACATCATAAAGAAATATATTGAAGTTTTTAGTGATAAACCAGGGCAGATTCCTAACTACAAGTACAAACTGATAGTTACTGACTGGACGCCATACAAGGGAAAAATATATGATGTGCCAGAGAAGTATTTCACTGAAGTTAAACAAATCATCGAGGAAATGTTAGTTGATGGATTGATCGTGAAGACTACCACTCCATTTCTGAACCCTATAGTAATTGTAAAGAAAAACAACGGAAAACTGCGTTTGTGCCTTGATGCGCGAGTCCTAAATTCCAGATTGATTCCAGAGTATAGTCAGGCCCCTAAAATTAAGGACATTGTGAAGAGATTCCGAGGTCAGAAATATTTTACGAGTATGGACTGCACAGCTTCATTTCACCATATTGTACTTGAAGAAAAGTCACGGTTATTAACAGGTTTTATGTTTAATAACCAAACATATGCCTATTGTCGGTTGCCTTTCGGATTAAAGGTCAGTTCGGCAGTATTGATAAGGGCACTAGACAGAAGCCTAACGAGTGAAGTAAAGGACTTTGTAAATTGTTATGTTGATGATCTAGTCTTTGCGAGCACTACCTTCGAAGAACACTGTGTCAAATTGGAAAAGCTATTAAGTAATTTACAGAGAACTGGCTTCAAAATAAATTTATCAAAATCTAAATTTTGCCAAAGCCAAGTACTTTTTGTAGGTCACGTGATCGATGGAGAAGGGATAAGACCAAATCCCGTAAAAATAAAGGCAATATGCGATTTCCCAAGGCCGACTAAGGTAAAGCATATAAGGCAATTTCTTGGGTTGACTGGATTCTTCTCAGACCATTGTGAAGGTTACACAGATACGGCTGCACCGTTACAGAACTTGCTAAAGGTCAACAATAAATGGAAGTGGAATGATGAGGCAGAAGAAGCATTCATCAACATGAAAGAGCTGATGAAGAAAAGTATCAAACTGGGATATCCTGATTATCAACAGAGATTCATAATTCAAGCTGATGCATCACACGTTGGTGTAGGAGCATGCCTATATCAAGAAGATAATGAAACCAAAAGACGAACTTATTTGGCATTTACCAGTAGGAAACTTAGAAAACACGAGCAACATTATACTACTACTGAGCTTGAACTACTCGCAATAGTGCACGCATTACAACATTGGAGACGTATAATTTATGGCTACCCAGTAACAATACGGACAGACCACAAGGCGTTGACTTTTGGGTTAAAAGCCGTCATGATCAGCGAAAGGATAACGCGATGGATGTTATTCACGCAACAGTTTGACCTAAAGATTGAACATTGCAGTGGAAAGGAAAACATCTTAGCTGATGCGTTAAGTAGAAACCCACATGAAGGTGAAGAACATGTGCTAGCAATCGAACTGGATACTCAAGATGAACAACTACTAAGAAAGTTAGAGAATCTGAGAGAATTTCAAGAATCTGACCAGAAATTAAAGATCATCATCGATAATTTGGTTAACAGGGAATCAACGCCAGAACTCACAAAGAAATATGAAATCGTAGACGGAATACTATTGAAAGTAGTGGACAAGATTAGTAACAGCAAAAGAATTGTAATACCGGAAGAGCTACAAAGAGAATTAATCTGGCATACTCATAAGATGACAGGACATGCTGGTATAGACAAGGTAATAGGGATGATAATGGAGAAATTCACGTGGAATGGATTACGAAGATCAGTAAGAAACATAGCAAAAACATGCGATGTGTGTCAGAGAGTAAAGAATAACAATTACACATGCGGACATAAACCGATCCCAATTATACCATCTAGAGCTCAGGAAATTTATGCAATAGATATTTTTGGAAAGTTGCCCACTGCTAGGAAGGGAAAGAAATATATACTAGTGGTTATCGACATATTCTCTAAATATATTTCATTGCAAGCCATACAGAGAGCCAATACTAAACAAGTTTTACACGGCCTCATTAATAAGACATTTCCTGAAATGGGAAAACCTGAGAGGATCCTTACTGATAGAGGAACACAATTTACTTCAGTTATGTTCCGCGAACGAATAAGAAATGAGGGCATCAAGCATACGTTATGCTCAGTTCGTCATCCAGCAGCTAATCCCGCAGAGAGATATATGAAGGAGATCGCTAAATTTGGGAGAATATATTGTAGTCAACAACATTGGAAATGGATAGATATGCTAGATATCATAGCTGAAAGTTTAAACAACACGGTTAATCAATCAATAGCCCAAATTCCTAGCGTAGCCCATAAAAATGTTCACCCACAGAGAACATGGGACAGCATTTTCACTACGCAGCTAGAGAAAAAGCCAGATCCTCAAGAAATAAATCTAAAGATCCAACAGAGACTCAAGGATCAGCCTCAAAAACGGTTAAGAAGGCTACGGAATAAGAAGTTCCATCCACATTTCAAACAAGGAGATCTAGTTCTGGTTAAGACTGCACCAATATCAAATGCACCAGCAAAAATATGTGCTAAATTTCTGCCGTTATATAATGGTCCCTACAGAATCGAACGCGTACTTGGGAATAATGCGTACGAAATGGCAAGTTTAAATGGCAAATATCGTAACGTACATAATGCATGCAATATCAAGTTGTACCTCCAAGAGAATCAGCAAATGTAATAAGAACTTAAGAGATAAGAAAGTCTAAAGCCATTAAATGACCTACCATTGTGAAATGCGCAAAGAGGAAGGAATAAATATCTTTATTACGACCACTAGAATGAAGAAAAAGCAGTTGCCAAATACATGGTTACGGGACATGTAAACAAATTAATGCAACTAGCACGTAATCGATATCAATCTGTTGATATTCGATAATCGAATAGATAATATCGCAATGGCAGAGAATATACGAGATGCAAAGTCACATTTGAGATTCAAGTTAACAATGAGAAAATATATCGTGACCAATATATTTTCTTCATGCCAGGGGGATTAAATGTGCCCGTTCGCATCTCGTAGACCAACAACAAAATGGCGGCGTAGGAAGGTATGGCCCATGCGATCTACTAAGGCAATGAACTTCGTATCAATGCAACGTATAGGAGGCTATGTACGTCACGGAAAGGATAGGTTTCGAAGACACTGGAGAACAGTAGAGGCTCATTTGAATTGTTTTAAAAAAATATAGCAGCGGGTGAATTGTTTAACGAGACTCTAAAAAATTACTTTCATGTAGACAAGACGCAGATGCGAGCAGATCTACATATTCCAAGAATAGATTTGCCTACTGAAGAAGAATATTAATTATATATAATCGTGACAGCATATAATTAAAGTATTCATCGCTGTATGCCAGTAGATGAGCCGAGAAAAAAATATAAATATATAAATTTTGGTGATATACGACGGATTTGGAAGATCAAGTAGCAACGTAACGATCGAAAGAATCGGAATTCACCATTGTGAAATATTTAATAACTACACATGAGAAGAGTATAACTACCGTTGCAGTAAAGAATAATAATTATTTACGGAGAAAACTTTTTACAGAAAGAAAAACTTTAACGATTATTTTAAATAACAGAAAATGCAGATTATCATGACTAATTACTGCGCACAGGGAATTCTTTTCGTTGTCAACAGATACGTGATGATGACTGTCTGCTAATTCATCAAGATGGACCGAACTGGGGATATGTACCGTCGAATCAGATGACCAGGTGGAGATTATTGGACAGACCAACCAGTGGAGATGATGACGTTGGATGAGCATCGGCCAGCCGAAAGACCGGATGATACGAAGTGGTCTGACGAGCTATGTAACCAGCAGATGACCGTGAATGTCCAGTTCAGACAGAGATCCAGTTCCAATCTGAGGGTCTAGCAGCAAGTGAAGGACGGAGCAACCACCAGACCAGATGTAGCAACTGACGAGCTAAGTCCATACTTTTCTATAGTAGAGTAGTTTCTTGCAATCTGCACCCTCAATCTATTTTGGCATGTGCTGAGAGTTTGGTGATTTATGAAGTAATTAAGAACGCGTGTGTAATATAAGTAATGTGTGAAATACTTAAGATTTTAGAATTAGATGGAAGTGATGAATTAGAATGACAATATGACATATACTGGATACTGCACTAGCACATCGATAGTGGAAATAATATCCGATAAGAGAAAGTATGTTACTTGAGTAGAGCTAGAATCAATGAGTCTAAGTTACTAGTAAAGGTTCGATTAATCTCGTTTTATCTGAGTAGAGTTTACGTCACGAATTACCTGCGCAATACGATGATCATTAACAAATTAAGTATTCCTTTCGTCAGAGAAAGAGGGCATATGAATTCATACTACTGTTATTAAAAATAGAGGTTATTGACTGCGTATTTTGCTAAGCAATTCTTGAATATTTAGCATATGGTTTCGGAGTTATGGCTATATGCATGCGGCTAAATGGAAGCCGATAGGATGTTAAAGTATCGACGGTAGTGTATTGAAATGTGATTATATATTGATGAATGGTTTAAGTGAAGAGATTTAGTTATGTTCTACGAGAAGTGTAAGAATTGCTATTTGACGTGTTAATGATTTATTAGTAATATAAGGTGAGTTTCTATGCCATGTTTGAAAATATACGTCAAGAAGAGAATTCCGTGCAGATGACCATTTCAAGGTAAGGTAAACATGAATTATGTAGAATTGTGTATCGTGACAGTGATATTGTGTTTGACTTGGGTGAATAACAGGTACTGCGTAAGAGAGAGTGTTCTTATATATGATGCAATAGACTCATGATTGATTATATATCTAGTATTTCGTGGAGCGGTGATCTTACAGCTTGATATGAAATACCTGCATTTTATACTATCCATACACGTTCAGTAGCACGTTTATAAATGAAATATTGAGACAGTGCAGATCATAAGAGTACATTGAGCCACTAATAGATGAGTGTGTAGATTAGAAACTATTTGAAGAGTTAGTTAGATTTTTTTTATTTCTACTCAGATAAATATGATTTTAACTCAGTATATAAAAATGAAGAATATTACAATGGTTAGTTAGGAGCCAGATATCGTAGGCACGAGGGTGGTATTGCTTTAGCTCGTAAGTCGTTACTTGTTCACACTAGAAAGATATTACCTAACACTCGGAGTTCAAACCTATGAAAGACTTTAACTTATGAATGGAAGGTCGGTGAACACTGCCACAATTTAATACACGCGAAAGTGTATACTTGGGAAACATGTCTCATATGTTGTGAGGATAACTTTAATAATTAACAGAGCAGTATTTACAATATGAAAATTTTATTTGATTCCTTGAATGCTGAATGATCGCAAATATTATATTAAAAAAAATGTAATACTTTCGGAACATGGCTACGAAGGTTCACATGTGTATTTATTGGAATCTGAACTTATAAATGAGAGAATGTTAGCATTTTTTTAAAGTTTCACTATTTTATCTTAAATGAGCCAGCGCTGACTCTAACTTATTTTCAAATGATGAGATAACACGGAATTAATACTACCCAGATTTCACTATATCTCGAACATTAATTTTTGTCAATAAATAATCTTATATATTTTCTTTAGTATGTGACTGAGTTATGATTTCTGTTCTGGTAACGTTTAGAGTTAAGTTAGTTGTTAAGTTTTCTAGATGTAAGCAATCGACAAGTTCTTACAAACGAAATGTGAGATGATTTCTAGATATCGGTCGTCATTCTCGTGGATATTGATACTCCCATCACGAGCACCCCAGCGGCCAATTTCTCTTCCGAAACCACGTTAAATAATTACATATAAAATCTCAGATTTTATGGGCGGTAAAAGGATACCCTGAGAAGAATTAATGAGCTACCGGGATAATCTTGCACTGACCGTTGCAAGAGCGGGTGCATTCTTTTTTCTATTTGCTTTACGTCGCTCCACTTAAGTTAAGCCAACAAATGCTAAGATAGCGAGATCAAAAATATTTATAAAACAACGGGCAGAAAGTAATTATAAACAGGAAATATTTTTTTATAGGTTGATAGTAACGTTTTAATGTGTAAACTATGCAATCAGCGCCTGAAATAGCAAAAGGAGGACTTGTTAGACAAGCACGTGAAAAGTCAGTTCTTCTTCTTCTTCTTCTTCTTCTTCTTCTTGTAGTGCCTTCTTCATTGCTGAAGGTTGGCCGCAATCACAGAGAAGTCTGCACGATGTTCGGCTGTCCGTCCTCATCAGTCTACTTGAATCTAGTCCTGTCCAAAATAATATTTTAAGAATGTTTTAACAAAAATCAGAAGAGGAGCAACGTGGAGTAAAGCGATAATCCACCATCAAAATGATGCAAGATAAAGTGAAAAGTGAACAATCTAAAAAAATTGGTTCGTGTTGTAGACACAGTAAAGATGTTTTTGGAGACGTACATCCCTGTTCACAAAGTGGGCCATGTAGATTTTCGGGAGTAAAAGTCAAAGTAAAGTACCTTATTTTAAGGTTGTATACCGCGTATTTAATTTCGTCCGATTGCCAAAAACTAAGCGAGAGTCATGAATTTAAGGAGGACATTTCCGCGGTTACACTTTACTGAAGACACAAAAATTAACATAAAAATAAAATGTCTGAAAACTAAATTTAAATTTAGGGTTGTAATATGACACAAAACCGTATTAAGTGCACAATAATTATTGTAAAATGATCGAAATGTTGTGCTAAAGTCCTTTCAGCTAATTTATTTCAGTTCTGAATTCAGGTACATGCCACGATTGGGAGTTTTGTGAAAGTCTACTACAATACGATATGAATACGTACCTCGCTGAGGAGAACCAGTGAAAGATGATTTTAAGGACTGCCTACAAGGAAAGCCAATTGCTATAGTACAGTAGTAGCTGATACTTCAGACAGGATTTGAATTGTGTTTTCGCGGTTTTATTCAAAACAATGTGTGACAGAGCAAAAGAGGACATACCCCGCATTTATAGGTACTGTAGTTGTAGCTTTCTTGGCGGACTACATGGTACGACTATTAACGGGACAATACGATATCTAATGCGAAAATGTACTTGGTTTGGTATCAGAATCATCTCGATACACAGGAAGATGCTTTAAAGCATTGAACACTATAATTGGGGACTATCTTATGCACTTTCAATACTTTGCGCTCAAGGTGAACTTAGTTGGAGTTGTGATTCTAAAATAAATATTACAACTAAACCATTTTGTATCAAAACAGAAACTGACTCTCTTACATTTAAGAAGAATTAAAAGTGCTATAGGCTGTTGGACTTATGCCGTGTCAAGAAAATAAGGTGAAATTCTTTACATTTCGCAGACAACTTTGCTCTGAGTCTTCAGAAGAAAATCTCGACTGTTCACGAGGAAGACTTCTCCAAGAATGAAGTTTGAAATTAGACGTTAATGACAGAAGTGGTACGTTCATTCGTCACCAGATGGCTCACTGTACGCGGTACAGCGCTAGCATTCGAAGCGGAAGATGACGGAACCATCAGAATGAGTCCGAGAGGGAGTCACATAACAGATGTACACACATATGGAAGTATGACATTGACACAAGCCTGGTGATGAGGAACGTACGAATTTGGAAAACACCGAAACGAAATAACAACGGTAAAAATACAGGGAAGGGAACTACATACGTAAATACTTAATGGCTGGCAACAACGTATTACTTAAGTGGTAGCCAGCGTTCCTGTTGAAATTGTTGGGATTTCTATGTATTTCCACAGCTTCTCGTATAATCCTGGACGTGTAGTGTCTAGCGTGGGTAAGAGCTCGAGCATCTTGGAACAGACATCATCACCCGACGATAGAGGTGCTCAGCAATTGATGATTTGGTCTGGCTTGTTGAGACGAATATTTCGTTCATGTTCCTTGATACCAGTACCAATGGACCGGAAATTTTTACCAATGTATACCTTGCCGCAAGTACAGTTTGTCCCCACTTTTACATCGTGGTGTATGCAAAATTCCCTGTTCTCTGCGAAACGTAAAGAATTTCACCTTATTTTCTCGACATGGTATAAGCCCAAAAGCCTATATCATGTCTGTAAGTACGGGCTGTGAAAGCATCAAAGGCAATGACATTCATAATTGAATTTATGAAATCATGTCTATGAATGCCATTATTTTGCAGCACAGGATCAGGCTAAATTTGTGACTCAGGCCTCAGTCATAATTAGTAAATAAGCGCATTAAATTAATTACCGAGTTCGAGGGCTCTTCCTATTCTTTTGCGCATAAATTGTGGGAAGAGTTGTTAAATTTATGCACTGTGCTGAAAAGGTGTGCTTGAGGAGGTTATCCACAGATATGTTGTAATTCACGGACTCTTTTTTCAAATGAAAATGTCAAAATCAAAAGGAATAAAACAGTTTATGCTTAGGTGTAACAAAACACTGAGCAGTCATATGACGGAAAATGCGACAAATTGTTTTTTCCAAGAGGTTGGAATTTTTTAAATCCTGTCACTGCTGACCGAGTGTTGTCAATAGACTTAAAAGATTTAGGTAAGAGTAAAATAAGGGTCCCATTTTTTCGGTATGTTAATATGGACAATTTTCTTGAGGGATATGCATATTTTCATTCGCAACTGGTGCAAATTACGCGTAAAGAAAAAAAATGCAATTCCCCGAAAATGCTTTAAGCTCAAATACCCCAAGTTTCCCCAAGCAGCTTTGGGCTCCTACTAACAGCGTAGATGCTCAAGGATATTTCATCATATAAATTAAATTGTAAGTGACATGATAACACAAATGACGGAATAAAATATTGAGGTTTGTTCTCTGATTTCATTCAACAGTGTTCTTTATTCATGAATTTGTACGGCTTAAGTCAGTTTTGTGCATTTTTTATTATTCTGGTTTTGCTTCGCTGTACATTTGTCTTTTTTTGTGTGTTAAGTTTTAGCCTGTATTAATTGTTCTATTTGTATGTGTGTAACTTTAACTTATATTAAACTGAAACAAATGCACAATTTATTTCATGCACTTTTATCTCACTATTGATGTTTTACAAATGTGATATTAATTTCATATTAATGTCATTTCAAAAATACTCTTTCATCAGAATTAACCCAAATTATATGTTTTTCTTCAAAATGCTATAAAAATGCTAAATTGCATGTGTATAAATGCTACAAAATGCTAAATGTTCTAATAAAAATTCTAAATTTTTGATTTCATAATGCCTAAAATCACCACCCCTACAAATTTTTTAGTTCATTTTACTATATCGCACAGTAGAAATTTTGCAGATTTGGTAAATGACGAAGTCAATGTTTGGTCCCATGAAACGATAACCATCATCACCTCTACCGTCCGACTCGTTGGCTGAATGGTCAGCGTACTAGCCTTCGGTTCAGAGGGTCCGGGTTCGATCCCGGCCGGGTCGGGGATTTTAACCTTCATTGGTTAATTCCAATGGTCCGGAGGCTGGGTGTTTGTGCTGTCCCCAACATCCCTGCAACTCACACACCACACATAACACTATCCTCCACCACAATAACACGCAGTTCCCTACACATGGCAGATGCCGCCCACCCTCATCGGAGGGTCTGCCTTACAAGGGCTGCACTCGGCTAGAAATAGCCACACGAAATAATTAATAATCACCTCTACCGATTTGATTAATTCAAACAGCTTGGGTAAAAGGAGGTGTATTCGTGATAAATAAACAGTAGTAAAGTTGAAATGCTTAGTCTGCAAATAGGGAAGTTCATGATACTTATTCAAAGATTTATTACGAGCTTACCTGTATCACGAATATACCTCCCTTTACCCTACGTACGTATGGGTAAACTGTTCTTGTTTCGTTATTAGAATATCATGCTTTAATGTATATTTTGTGATGATTCTCCACTTCTGAAATTATGACAATAACCGAATCTTCTTAATGAATCCAACATCTTAATCTTATTTCCAATGTATGCATTCATTTGCTGAATGCCTCTAGTAAAATGAGTCTTCTTTGTTACGGAAAAAGCAGTCTGCTAATTTTAAATTCTAAACGTGGGGACTATACTTGGAATTACGGAGAATTCTTGTACAAGTAGTCTGTCTTATTGTGTACTGACTCCTACCTCTGTCTTTGTTTTCCGCCAATCCCTATTGTTCACATTTCTGGGCATTATTTCCCTATTATACATCAGGAACACCGGGGAATTATAAACATATGCCACATTGAGAGAGTAAATCATGTAATAGTTGTTATGTTGTTACTGTTTAGGAATTTATAGCCAGTGAGTTTCTCAATACCGCGTGCACTTATGTGTGTTTATTGTAAAAACGTATATGCTAAGATATTATTTGATTTGTTTTAGGGAACAGCTGAAAAGATATACTGTAACCCACAAGAAAGTCAAATTTTAATGCTATATGTCTCAGGGAATTACGCAGAGTGTCACTTATATATTGAATATTAAAATCAATTTAGTTTCGCGTTACAGTGGATCTATGACTACCGAGCAAGTAGTTGTACAGTTTGGGTCACGTAGCTAACAGCTTGCATTCGAGAGATAGTGGATTCGAACCTTACTGTGGGCAGCCCTGAAGATGTTTCTCCATAGTTTTCACACCAAAAAAATGATAGGGCTGTATCTTAAGTAAGGCCAGGGTCGCTTCCTTTCCACTACTAGCCATTTCCGGTCCCATCGTCGCCATAAAACCTACTTGTGTCGGGGCCGACGTAAAAAAGTGTGTTTACACGTGTCGTACTACTTGCTCCAGGCTAAATTATTAACCATGAAAATATCTGAGAAACATGTGTGGCCGTAGAGTAAACTCTCTTCTATGTGTTTGTGTGGAAAATCTTGATGAGGCTCTACAATCCTGTAAAAGGAGTGTACAACTGGAAAGTAAGATAAAATCTTTCCTATACACTGAGCGGCCAAAAGTCATGGGAAGACATTGAATGTGATATTAATAAAGAGTTGCTCCTCCGCGAGCCTTCAAAACAGCAGGAATACGGCGAGTCATCGATTCTGAAAGGTGTTGTAATCGCTCTGAAGGGATCTGGGCCCACACATCTTGCACTGCTATCCATAGTCCGTCTTTTGTAGTTTGCGTGGGGCCCATGGAACCTACATCAGCATCAACAGCATCCCATAAATGCTCGATTCGATTAAGATCGGGGGTTTTAGAGGGCCAGTCCATGGTTGTAACTTCATTGGAGTGCTCTTCCAACCACCTGTGTGCCACCACAGAGCGGTGACATGGCGCATTGTCCTGTTGAAACATGGCCACTCCATCATCGTACTCTCGGGCCAGAAAGGGGTGCAGATGGTCTGAAATATTTCCAAATAACATGCACCTGTCAGCGCTCCCTGCAGCCGGAAAATGGGGCCTAATTGCGACCATAAGAACGCCGCCCAGACCAGAACTGAGCCATCTCCCGCCTGGACACAACCTTGTTGACACGCAGGATTCATAGCTCCATGGGGCATACGTCACACTCTCACGCGCCCATCACCTCGATACAACTGGAACCGGGATTCATCGGACCATATCGCACGCCGCCGATGTTCAAGAGCCCATGCACGACGTTCAGCTTTTTGTCGAGGTGTCAGCAAAGGGACACGAGTTGGTCGTCGGCTGGTGAAGCCTATGCGGTGCAGTTGTCTCCTTACAGTCCTGCTAGAAAAGGGTTGCTGATTCCAAACATTCAACTGGGCGGTGATCTGACTCACAGTAGTCCGTCCAGCACCCAGTATGGCTCTATGGAGGCGACGTGCTGTCCGTTCGTTAAACACCTGTGGTCTTCCCGTGCGGCGGTTTACGCGGATGGTAACATTCTCGCTGCGATGTTGAGGAGTCACCCACGACACTACTGACCTCGGGAACTCGAATTTGTGTGTAATCTCCACAATGCCGTGCACTGTACGCCGATGATCATCCCACGTTCAAATTCGGTTAACTCGCGACGTGTTGCCATCGTCACGGCACTGATGTCTGTAACAGACTGCTCAGCTACACCGCAGCTAGCCGCAACGCTCAGTGTCATACACGGCACATTTTCTAATGGGACACCCTTTCCCGTGACTTTTGGCCAGTCAGTGAATTTACACACTAACATATCCTTATACAATACTCCAATCGTTCTATGTTGCAATCAATTGCCTTAATGAGGTGTAATATACGTTTTTGTGTTGTAATGAATTACTGCAACCTAATATTTGTATTGACTGTCGCTGCTTCGTCGTATAGTCTTTCATAAAACCTGTCAACTTTAAATCACTATCCGTTTCTTTGTGTGACGAAGACTTAGAAGAAACTCTAGCTCGAATTCCCATGTCAGCACATATATATTCGCGTTGTAGCCATTTATATTTTAGGCACACATGTTATGAACGTTCTTATTGCATGTTTTGTTCTAGCTTTATTGATATCTGCAAAGATCAATTCAGACTTTCCCTGTCTTTACTTGATGGCCAAATACTTCAAATATCACTCTGCTTTTCCTTCAGCCTTTCTTTATTCATTTTGTTCTTTCTTTCTTTCTAGATACACAGATGAGCCTGGTTAAATACTAGTCCTTTCCCGTGTTGGTAACAGGAATAAAATGTCATTTAAAATATTATTTTCGACAATTGACTCAAATATTTACATCAAAATAAGAAATGCAGCGGTTTATGTTTTATGCTGAAGATCAGAGGGGAAAATCTGTGGAACATTTATAAATGTTGAATCAACATTCTTAGATATCGAGTTTTTGATGGTAGCAGGGTTAGTGAATATATAGTGTGCGTATATGCGTAAACATGTAAATCTCATATGCTATTCAAATATGTGCTGTTTGTCGGTAGTTTAGCCATCTTTCAATACTCGTGTGATAATAAGAAGAACAGAGACAGATTAAAAAGGGAGCTGGACTGAGAGATATAACGTTCATCCAAGTGCTGTGACTGTCATTCCCATAGCAATATATGCAGTTGAAGGGGACCCTACATATGTATCTGCGACCTCATTAAATTCCTCCCTCAATCTCTCTTTTACACATAGATGGGGACAGATGAGAAGAGGCAGTGATATTAAATACCTGCTCTTCTACGGGATAACTAGAAGCTATTAAAACTTCCAAGAAAGGCGACTATCATCAGCATCCATAAGCCACTGACAAATGTTGATTTTATATTAATTTGATATTTTAAATAATTCCCGGTCTAGAAAGCCAAGAATAACGACCGAGAGGATTCGTCGTGCTGACCACACGACACCTCGTAATCTGCAGGCCTTCGGGCTGAGCAGCGGTCGCTTGGTAGGCCAAGGCCCTTCAAGGGCTGTAGTGCCATGGGGTTTGGTTTGGTTTATTTTAAAAAATTTGTCGGTGCATCCCATAATTGCTCGGTGAAATTGTTGCAGTGAATATTCCACATTTATTTCGTCATTTATTTCATGAAATTTCTGGACCTGGCTTTTGTTAAATTCAAGGTACAACGAGCCTATTCGCAAAAAGCCTCCCATAGAGCAGGCAGAATAGGAGGATCGAGACGGCGGTGGTTTGTCTCTTTTGCTTCCACTCATCTCCACTAATGATATTAGTGCTGTAATCAAAAAGATTTTAATAAAACCTCCGAAGACGAGCAAACAATAGCTAGTAATTCTGTCCGAGCTTCAGTGGAGTTGCCGCTTATTCCCTGTGCCGCTTCAGTGTTGCAATATCCGCTTCAACCTTATGGCTCGGCAAGTGATGTTATGGTCTCAGCTAGTCTGTGATAAGCTTCAGCACAAGTGTACAGCGTGAACGCTTCTTATACAGCAGTAATGGATGGCTTCTGAATTAAGTGTTAAACAGCATATTTTCGTGTGATGTAGATTTAAAAAAATATAATTAGCTCCGAAATTTTGAAGATTTATGAGGCTGGATTCTCAGAGAAGTGTGACAGTCTTTGGCAGACGGCACAATTACTATCCTTGCCGCTAGATGGGGGCTTCATTCATTCCATTCTTGACCCGGTCGAATGACTGCAAACAGGCTGTGGATTTTCAGTGAGGCTAGATTGCAGTGAGTGAACCGCTACAACCTCTGTCTACAAGCTGAGGGAGGGTATTTAATACCTGGTGTAATGGGGTAAGTTTTATACTGTAGTTCTCGTATTTTTTCTTTATTTTGATTGCCCATTCATCGAGGTTGATGCGTATTCTACAAGCGCATGGGAGCGGTGCACGTTTACCGACGCCCGGTATGCAGGAAAGATGAAAACCCTTCCTGTGTTATACATTTGAATTGTACCTCGAAAAAGCCGGAAAAGTTATCGGGCCTGAACTTCGTTCTCCAGATGGGAGCATTAGTCAGTTAACTTCCACTCTTACATGGGCTTTCATGTCCTCCATGAAAATGTCTTTGCTTATACATTGATATATGATGCATTTTACATTCAGACAGCAATACTCCTTCAAGGTTGCTTTGAGACGGTGTCGCAGTCGTAAACAAGGCGTACACTACACAGAGTTGAATTAAAATACGTCCACGCTAATGTAATACCACCTCTAGCTTAAGCGTTACCACTCAGCGTGTCTTACAGCACGAACACTGGCAGCAGCATTATAATTAAATAAAACATTCCTCCTCGTTCTTCTTGCACAGAGCTAAAGGATACTACATATGTTAAGTGTTCACAACAAGCAGTTTAGAAATTTTAGTCGCTATAGAGAGATGTGAGTGGATATAATGTAAAAGAAAAGTAAAGTGTATGAATATATATTCTGAGAGTATGATACCTCCAAATATCAGTTTGCATTCGGGAGATAGTGGGTTCGAACCCACAGCCCTGAAGATAGTTTTCCATAGTTTCCCATTTTCACACAGGGCAAATGCTGGGGTTGTACCTTAATTAAGGCAACGGTAATTACATAAAGTAAAATGATATTAACATCGCTCAAAGCTCCACACACATCTAGTTGGAAACCATTGCATACATACGTACATACATACATACATATTCAATATGGACTGTAATATCTTTCATCATTCGGAATGCAATCCTCTGTGAATTAATTAAGTGTCCCCACAGTCCTATATTCGCAATTTTTTACAATTTGCTTTACGTCGCACCGACACAGACAGGTCGTATGGCGATGATGGGATAGGAAAGACCTAGGAGTGGGAAGGAAGCGGTAGTCGCCTTAATTAAGGTACAACCCTTGCATTTACCTGGTGTAAAAATGGCAATCCACGAAAAAACCACTTTCAGAGCTGCCGACAATGGGGTTCGAACAGACTATCTCATGGATTCAAGGTCACAGCTACGCGCCCCTAACCGTACGGCTAATTCGCCCGCTTGTTCGCTACGGGCTTTACGTCGCACCGACACAGATAGGTCTTATGGCGACGATGGGATAGGAAGGGCCTAGGAGTTGGAAGGAAGCGGCCGTGGCCTTAATTAAGGTACAGCCCCAGCATTTGCCTGGTGTGAAAATGGGAAACCACAGAAAACCATCTTCAGGGCTGCCGACAGTGGGATTCGAACCCACGATCCTCCGGATGCAAGCTAACAGCCACACGCCTCTACGCGCACGGCCAACTCGCCCGGTCCGGTTATTCGCAAGTAGCACTTTCAGTAGTTTTATTAACCCTCATTAATGTTGGTAGCATTCCAAGTGGAAACTTCCTTTTGTTTCTAGGGGTTTAACGTCGCACTAACACATCGAAGGTTTTCGGCGGCGGAAGGATGGAAAAGGGCACAGATTGGGTAGGTAGCGTCTGTGGCCGTAATTACAGTCCCAGAATTTGTCTGATGTGAAATTGGAAGAACATGGAAACCATCTTCAGGGCTGCAGATGGTGGGAGTGAAACCCACCGTCTCCCGAATGCAAGCTCACAGCTGCGCGACCCTAACCATACGGGTAACTCGCTCGGTCAACTGGAATATTGTATACCGATTGAGTTAGGTGTAATTCCATGAAGGGTCAATCCAAGAAAAAAATGTTGCAAAGTGAAATAAATCGCATCACATTTGCTGCCATTAGGTCTGTGTTTCTATTATAATTAATGCCATTGGTTTTGCATCTCCATAATTACTTTTGCGATTTTTAGAGGCGCTGAAAAACCGTAATTTTGTTTCGCAGGAATTATTTTACGTGCTAGTAAATCTATCAGCAAGAGGTTAACGTATTTCGACACTTTCCAATACCACCGGAATGAGCCGGGTTTGAACTTGCCACTTTGTGCTCAGAAGGTCAAAGCTATACTCTACGAACTAATCAGTCTGATGTACAAGTTTAAGTTTAAAGCATGACCGCCTTGCTGTGCATTGTTTTAGGCGTTCAATTCATAGGTGTTCCGATTACTTGTTGACGTATATTTCTTCTTGCCTGCGCTACGAGTGCCGTCAGTTCTTGTATTCCCTGGGCTAGACGATCATGTAAAGTGTCTCCCCGGGTGATTCCCAACTTAGCATAAATCAGAGAACACGGAAGACCAGCTTGCAAGGCTTGTCGTGTTATGACAGAATATGAGAACAGGCGTTACCTTTTCGGAAGATACCCTTCAGAATGGCGGTATGAAGTACACGTCAACGACGTGTATCTCTTTGTATGTCCACTGGTAGACAGATATTATGACCTCAACAGCAACTCAGACCAGTTAACTGATTGGCTCTTAAATCTCCAATGCAACACACAATCATGTTGTCGAGGCATAATAGAGAACTTTAACTCAGTTATATGCCATTCACTTGATTAGTTGCTTCTAGCTGTATACCAGGTTAGTTGCTGGAGGTGAATGCGTTTTAAATGGTATATACAACCCAACATGAAGCAACCAGTGTACAATTATCCGTGTTGATACTGTAACGGTTCAACTCCCGTTACAAGATGATATCTGTATTTTTATTATTTTATCTGTATTATTATTATTATTATTATTATTATTATTATTATTATTATTATTATTATTATTATTATTATTATGTCGGTATTATTATTATTATTTTATCTGTGAGATTACTATTATTTTGTTATAATTCTTATACAATTCAATTTTACAATGCTTGTCGCTTGCAGGATTGTACTTAGATGTATGCATATATACGTGTGTGTAAAATAACACTCAATACATGTACAGTGAGAATTGTTATATATCAGATGTTGGATATGACGTTGTTATATTTTGCACTACTGGCGATTCTGCCAAGTCATTGCTACGTCATGGCTACGTCATCATGAGCTTTTAGCAATTCGCTCAGAGACTCAGCCGCCACAGGGGATTTCACCATTACATGCAACGGTTTGAGGCGTTGTGGGAGTATGTC
The DNA here is from genome assembly GCF_040414725.1 of Anabrus simplex. Classification (NCBI taxonomy): domain Eukaryota; kingdom Metazoa; phylum Arthropoda; class Insecta; order Orthoptera; family Tettigoniidae; genus Anabrus; species Anabrus simplex. The sequence goes on along the minus strand of NC_090265.1, from coordinate 1,029,709,573 downwards.
ATTGTTATTTCTGGAGATTACGTAGCTGTGTCAACCAACGTCTATAAAAGGTGGATGCATATTGTAGCGTCAGTCATTAGTTAAACGGAAGCTGAACAGTGAAGAAGTCTACGAGATGAAGAGGCCTCAGTCGGTCAGTCAACGAGTGTGAACGAGAGATGGAGAAGACTCGGTGAGCCATTAATCATTGGTCATTGAGAGAGTGAGGCCAAAGTTAGTTGGTCACTTAGTTGAAGACACGGACGCAAGGGCTTACCATGGAGTCAGAGAGGGCAACCCTGGACCTGCCATGAGGTGATACCATATTGACTTACAATGAAATCAGATGATATGGAGAAGAAGCAGTCACAAGGATGTATCACTAAGTTAGGCGTGACACATCTACAGTAAACACCAGATCAAAGGATTGCGTCGTAATTACACTCAAAGTGTTGAAGGTACAGTCAAGTGAATCAGTGAGGGAAATATTTCGTATAAATTGTTAAATGTCCGGTCAAGAAGAATTCAAATTCATGCCTAGTTTCTTTCAGTTGCAATGCTATAATTTCATATTCTCATCTGTTTTATCACAACAGGACTCACTATTTTTGATATATTATTTAAAGAATATATATTGTTCTATCAAACGAATTCATAGTTTTATTCCATTGACAGTAAAATATCTTACCCTCAAAATTAATGGGGAAACCGAACGCCAATCTCCTTTTCCCAGAACTTATGTGGTATGTTGTCAAAAGTAAGCTTATTACCCCACACCCTAGAGATAGTCAAGATTCTCATTCTATTATTGCTGCACTGAGTGGCAGCTGGCGCCCTTCAAATAATGTATGTGTAAGTAAGCAGGTAACAAGTAAGTGTGAGTACAAGGTTCGACGATTGTGTATTTTATTTAATGAATGTTAATTTTCCAAATTTTCATGTTAAAATGCAGATATTCAGAGTTTTCAATATAAATTCAGATTAATATGTTTCAAAAGTTAGTCAGAGAGTTAGAAAAGTCTCAATACTGCTCGGAAATCAACTGCATTCATTCATTTGTCAGCAATAGCGATCCAAATAATCTGCCAGATGTCATGTGGCTTTGTCGTACAGAGTGCTTAGGATTCATACAGCTCAGTAAGTTGGGTGGCCTAAAGTAACAGGTTCTTTGGAGAAGCAGATTTTTAGTCCAATCTCCCGATGTGCTGGCAACTTCTCTACTTCCGCTGTGCAGCGGAATGATTTAAAAGGAGAAAGCCTCAAGTAATGGAATGACGAAAAATGTAAATAAACAGTGCAGTTTCGTTACTGTGTAGCACCATTTTATTAGAAAATATATGTTCAAAATACTCAAACTCGTGTTCCGCACAAATCACTACACGCCTAATATTACTTCCTTGTACAGCATAAAAAGTGTGACACTTCGTGTCCTAATTATTCTCAAACGAACATTCCGTTATCATGCTGCGTAAATTAGGTCATGCACGTATTCCCATAAAGAGAATAATCCATTTCTCCGATTTCATCCACACACGAACACCATATCCACCAATTTGTCGTTACTCCAATTATTCACCTGCTTCATTCGGTAACAAACAACATGCACCGGTAAGTTTACTAATGCTCTACTCTGAGATAAGTCTTAAAGTCAACGACTAACTCTCCCATCGTGCACAATGATTTAACCTTGATCTGGTGAGTTGCAGAAAAACTGGTTTGCAGAATTATTCTTTATTAAGAATAGACCATCTCGATGAATAGGTAAAGCTGAGAGGCTGTAGGTACAACGAGTGTTTGGACTTAAAAATCGAATTCTCCATAGCCCCTAATACCCTGAGTACTGACATTGGATAACTGCCAGAATGATGTGATTCCCCTATTATAAACAGGCTTATTGTTCGACCCCTCATGTCAGACATTTGATGGAATGAATTGCATACCAACTTACCAACAACGCACCAGACAGGCAGCCTTGATAGTTACAACCGTTATCGACTTTTAAAGAGCAACGCAGCACTCTTCATAAGGAAGGGTATTATATATTTAATTGCTTGTGCATGAATTTCGTTCAATTTACTAATTATTCCATTTATCAAATACATCAACATTTTGGAACAAGTCTGTTGTCATTTCAGCCACTCCATCTAGATGTAACACTTTCAATTATTGCCAGTGCATTGTATACTGATGATGCGATACCAAATCAGGAATGTTATAATATTCACTGTTCGTGTTATCGAGAAAAGTGCTGATGACGTTATGGAAATTAACTTCTTAACGAAAGTTGTTAAGTTAGTCTAGACTCCGGCAATTTTAGTGCTGGTTAGTTAATCCGGATTCGTATTTGTTCCAAATACATTCAAGAGATACTTTTTTCCAGTGCTGGGATACCTATTCCACCCATCTCTGTGTAATTATCTTCTTCATGAGAGCATAATACGGGCAGTAACTCTACAGAATAAAACGTCTAATGAGTAATTGCGTTGTAAAAAGCGGTATTAAACCCGGAGTTATGAGTGTTTTGTTATCCAACGTACGCTACAAGTCAGTTTTAATATATTGTATGCAATTGAAGTACTCTGTAGTGTGTAATACATTCAATTCAGAACATTGGAAAAAAACAGAATATTCTTGGAAAAAACTGATCAATTTTGATTCCAAAGCAGTAACATATTTCTGAAAGAACATCATAAGATTCACGGTGGTAATGTATACGAAACATACCCGTAACTTCTACTTTTACAGGATGTCATTGCTTACTAAAGTGAGTCCATCTTGATAGTTGAAATTTAAAACGAGACTGAGATCAATCAATCAATCAATCAATCAATCAATCAATCAATCAATCAATCAATCAATCAATCAATCAAATAGATCGATCGATCTCCTGGGTGGGGGCAGTAGAATAACACCCACGATATCTCCTGCCTATCAATCAATCAGTCAATCAATCAATCAATCAATCAATCAATCAATCAATCAATCAATCAAATTCATACAGCTCAGCAAGTTGGGTGGCATAAATCGCATTACATTTGTTGCCATTAGGTCTATGTTTCTATTATAGCCTAATACGTCCTGTGTTTGTTCCTGGTCTGATGGACGTGATCGTTAAAGCGTCAGGTCTACATTGTCCGAGGCGGTGATTAGTCGGTTCGAACCCAGTTTGTCGAAAATATTGTTACCATCTAAATGTTGGCCGGAACGGTAGGAGAAGTGGTGGTAAACAATTTCTGATCACTAGATTGCGTGCTAAAAGCCTGGATTCAATCCCGAACATCTCTGCCGTGTTTATATGACGTGGGGGCACTGACGCTGTTGTTGGTGATTCGTAATGTCGACACCCCGTTCCTAATAATAATAATAATAATTATTATTATAATAATAACTTAATAATAATGTTATTGTTTTTATGTCCCGTTAACTATATGTCACCGTCTTCTGAGACGCCGAGGTGCCGGGATTTTGTCCCGAAGGAGTTCTTTTACGTGCCAGTAAATCTACCGACGCGAGGCGGACGTATTTCAGCACCTTTGAATACCACCGGACTGAGGCAGGATCGAACCTGCCAAGTTGGGGTCAGAGGGCCAATGCCTCAACCGTCTGAGCCACTCAGCACGGCGGCCCCTTCCTACTATCATATATCAAGTCACTCATTTCATCTCATTATCTCCCCTGATGTGGTTGACGTCAGGAAGGGCATACGGTCGTAAAGAGTCCAGCTTCAAGAACAAGTCCACTAGCAAAACTATTGAAATCCAGATCACATGTACCGGTACATCCTGTTTATCTTCTTGTGCTAGCGACAGCGCTTCACTATGTTTAATCAATGATCAAGATCGGGGAGCACAAAATAAACTGTACAGAGAATATATCGCAAGTCCGCCTCTGTGGTATAGTGGTTAGTGTGATTACCTGCCAACCCGGAGGACTGGGTTCGATTCCCGGCTCTGCCACGAAATTTGAAAAGTGGTACGAGGGCTGGAACGAGGCCCACTCAGCCTCGGGAGGTCAACTGAGTAGAGGTGGGTTCGATTCCCACCTCAGCCATCCTGGAAGTGGTTTTCCGTGGTTTCCCTCTTCTCCTCCAGGCAGATGCCGGGATGGACCTAACTGAAGGCCACGGCCCCTTCCTTCCCTCTTCCTTGTCTCTCCCTTCCAATCATTCCACCCCCACAAGGCCCCTGTTCAGCATAGCAGGTGTGGCTGCCTAGGCGAGGTACAGGTCATCCTCCCTAGTTGTATCCCCGACCCAGAGTCTGAAGCTCCAGGACACTGCCCTTAAGGCGTATAGGTGGGATCCCTCGCTGAATCCGAGGGAAAAACCGACCCTGGAGGTTAAACAGATAAATAAGAAAAATAAGTAAACTGCAAAAAATCCGCAGCATATACCCAGCTGCTATCCTGCAGTAACATTGGGCATGGTCAGTACCTGAATGGGGGATCTCTCATGTCTACCACATAACGCCGCACTAAATTACTAACGGTGTCAGCCATGCCGTCTGAAAATATGAAACTCTCGCTTTCAGCCATTAATTTATCTTAAATATTACTACTTTCACTCAGTAGGCTATTTAGCAAATGGTTAAAATTAAATGCTCTCTCTCAAATGACTATTACTCTCTTCCTCTAGAAACTATTACTATCTATACAGTGTGATTCAGCAGCCCCTTCCAATATCATTTGCTGCAGCCCAACTAACGTGCACATGGTTAAAGGGGTGCTATTCCCCTGCAGGCGTACTGCATGGTACTACTGTAATGTTCAGTGAGCACATTTTGCACACGATTCTGAACCCTAGCGGAATGTTATATAATCCGTTCGCAAAACATGACACCTTGAAATCATGTAGCAACGGCCTTTTACCATGTAACTATGTTAATGTGTCGTGGCTCGTGGCCGGGTGTAACGAAGAGAGGAATCAATGCATAAAACTAGGTCACAGTGCAGTAATTAATGTCTTAAACACAGAACCGGGTGGCCTATGTACTCTGCTCTCGTCGTACTACCAGCGTGTTTCTAGCAATGTAGCGTAGCGGATGTGGTTGGGCGTTCGCCTAGCTATCGGCGGAATGTGTCAGTGGCAGTTCGAATCGTGCATCGTTCAAATATTTTTGCATCGGTATGGTGCTTGAATACGTATGCCCTGTGCATACTCCGCTGGTTAGGGCCTGAATGTACTGTACTCTCTGCTGTCATTCGGCATGTTTTCCACAGAGGAATACGTTGACATGCTCCTCATTTATGGGGAAGCAAGACTACGTCTGTACCACGAACGGTATCCCGACAGGCGACACCGGCTGCTACGACATTCCGCCGTGTTGAAAGACACCTAAGGACAACAGGCGTGATTTTCAACCAGCCACCAGTCCGCGATAGGCCCGTTACATCGGGCGAAACAGAAGGGGCCGTTCTGGAGGCAGATCGTAATAATCCACACATCAGTACAAGGGCGATTGCACGACAGGTGAACACCAACCAGCCGTCCGTCTGGCGAATACTGCCTGAACATAAATTTCACTCATACCATCTTGAGGTACACCAAGAGCTCCATGGGCGGCATTTCGAAGCTCGAATTGAATTCTGTCGGTGGATATTAGGCAGGCTGGACAATGTTGTAGCATTCGTATCGCATATCTTGCTCTCGAATAAGTCGTGCTTCCACAATAACGGGAACGTCAATCGCCACAATATGCACTATTGGAGTCCGGACAATCCTCACTGAGTGCGACAGGGATCATATAGTACGATGGGGAGTGAATGTTTGGTGTGGAATCTTGGGGGATCGCCTGACTGGACCTTATTTCTTTGAGGGCCACTGGACGGGACCACGCTGCCTGCACTTTCTGCGTCAGGAACTCCCACAGCTGTTGGAGGATGTGCCCTTGCACGATCGTTTGAAGATGTGGTTGGAACAGGATGGAGCTCCACCACATTCACCTTTACCCGTTCGTAACCATCTGAACGAGGAACTGCCAGGAAAATGGATAGGACTAGGAGGCCCTGTTTCTTGGCCCGGCAAATCACCGGATTTAACGCCGTTAGACTTCTTCTCGTGGGGAAATTTCAAGAACGTCGTTTATACTCAAGCGCCGGAAAACTGCCGTAACTCATCACGGACGCCTGCCGAGCAATTACACCAGGAACGCTTCAGCGCGCAAGACGATGTATTGGACACCGAGCCCGGATGTGCATAAACCAAAACGGTCATCACACTGAGCATTTGCTGCGGTAAACTTTGCCAGGGCACTTATGTTTCTATTATTTTCTGTCTGTATGCGTCCGGCCTGCTAACTAATAGGCCCTTCTTAGCGCCACAAACACATTCATTCACACACAATTTGCATGAAAGCGGGTATTGAACTTATATTGCGTGCGGCACGTATTAAACAAAAATTTCAAATTTTGTAATCATCGCCCCTGACTCGAACCTTCCGCCTGACATGCAAGCTCGCTCCGCCGCTCCTTTAACAACTACATTACTGTTCCGTATTAGGTTTACTGCGGTCACAATATCAATTTAGTGTTTCGCCGGCGTGTCAGGTTCATATGTTCTAGATGGCACGCGCATGTCTTCCAGTGTTTAATACGCGTGTAACATTACGGCGTCCTGTCATGGTGAGGCGGGAAAATACCAAGATATCCGGTTGCGTTGTCTGAACATACCGGTAGGGCAGATGTTTTCAGGACGGAATGAATATTGTGGGTTGCATAAAACTACATTGGAAGGGGCGGTTGAATCACGCTGTATGTTGTATCACTGCTACTATTCACTAATATAAAATTAAATGCATGTTTCCCTCTCTAAAATAACCTGTGTGTGGGGGGGGGGGGAAGCGTGAGAGGCTTTAATTACTATGCATGAAGAAAGGAAAGATAAAAGGAAGGAACGGTGTAATTGTTGCTGTTGAAAGATGTAACTATAAGAGTCACAATGAACCGGGCGAGTTGGTCATGTGGTTCGCGTCGCGCATCTATGTGCTTGCATTCGGGAGAATGTGGTTTCGAATCCAACCGTCGGCAGTTCTTAAGATGGTTTTCCATGGTTCCCCATTTTCACCCCAGGCTAATGCTTGGGTTGTACCTTAATTAAAGCCATGGCCACTACCTTCCTAGTCCTGGCCCCTTCCCCATCTTTCCGCCGCATGAAACCTTCAATATGTTAGTGCGACGTTTAAACAAGTAGCAAAAAAGGAAAGGCACAATGAGAATACTGTAGATAATTGTGAGAAAATTAACATACCTTATTACACGTATCCGTCCGTGATTAAACCAGCCTGCGGTATGCTCCGTCATATGGAATTGTGATGACGAAGTTAGTTTACATAATATGAGCTGAGCATTCATTGCTGAAGTGGCTCTGTTCCACAATGAATATGTCATCAACAATCCCTTTGAAATTAGCAGATAGAGTGTATATTGTAGAGGCTCAGTCCGTGAGATGAAAACAAAAGCGATCACCAATGAAGGGAAATTTAAAACTAGCTGTCTGACGTCAATCAGCTGTCGCATGTGTAATAGTACTTACAAGTGGCACATACTGTCGATTCAAAATATAATTACCACATGTGTTATCGATATGTTTCCTGACATTCAAGTTGCTTTCGGAAAATCACACATTAATAATAGTAGCTGTCGCGCGATATACCAGAGATGGTTATTAAATGTCAAATTATAAATTAACAGTACCACTTAATCACAATTAGGCCTAACTTGTTAACTGAAAGAAAATAATAAATAGGTACCGGTATTGTCCAGACACTACTGTACGAGAAAGGTCTTCTTGTGAGTTGGGGATGTGCATGATTGAAATGAATAAATGAAGTGAAAGAAGTTCGACTTCTGACACTTCAATATCGTTGTAAAGATGGTGTAATGGAATCCCTGCCGTCAGCGTTAGAGGCAACGCCACCATCGTCATCTCCCATAGTATGCACACTTTCAGTTCTCGCTGACTCGGCTGTCGCTCCCGAAACTTTCTGGAACGTTCCGCGGATGGCATTGTGGGTTACATAGGTTCAGAGTTCGATACTCTTTCATCTTGTAACCCCTTTGTGTAGTCACTCACTCTCTTATTTTGGAGATATTTAGATATTTTCCTTGATATACAAAATGTTATCTGTATTTCTCAACTTAAATCTCTCAAATATTTAACCTTATGGATTCAGTTTCTTATGTGATTTTATGACCAAAGCCATGTTGAAACACAGGATTCCCATGACATCCCATCAGTTAAGCAAGATTAGGCAGGGTCGACACTTGAATAGGTAGCCACGTGATGTTGGTTGGTGGAGGAGTGGAAAGGAACTAGCCACCCTACGTCAAGTAAACTCCGGCTCAGAAAGGCTTGGCCCAGCTGAAGTCATTGACGTTTGTATAAGACACTTTGTTAGATTGAACATGATTTTATCCATTGAAAGGATCTAAGCCCGCCTCTGTGGTGTATTGGTTAGTGTCATTAGCTGCCACCCCTGGACGCCCGGTTTCGATTCCCGGCTATGCCACGAAATTCGAAAAGTGGCACGAGGACTGGAACGGTGTCCACTCAGCCTCGGGAGGTCAACTGAGTAGAGGTGGGTTCGATTCCCACCTCAGCCATCCTGGAAGAGGTTTTCGGTGGTTTTCCACTTCTCCTCCAGACAAAAGCCGGGATGGTACCTAACTTAAGGCCACGGCCGCTCCCTTCCCTCTTCCTTGCCTGTCTCTTCCAGAATAGCAGGTGAGGCCGCTTGGGTGAGGTGCTAGTCATTCTCCAAGTTGTATCCCCGACGTAAAGTCTGAAGCTCCAGGACACTGCCCTTGAGGCGGTAGAGCAGGGATCCCTCGCTGAGTCCGAGGAGAAAACCGATTAAGAAGAAAAAGGATAACGATCTAAAATTAACCTACTCGCGGACTCCTTGCACTTGGTTTACGTCGAATGACCTTTTACGCTGGCTGTGCCACGTGATTTTAAACCAATAATAAGCTACCATCTTTTCACTTTTTCAATTTCCACTTTCAAATGGCCCTTATGGATATCTTTCATACTTCTCAAGTTTTAAAAAATGTTTGGTATACACAATTTCATTGCATCCCCGCCAGCCATAGGCACGGTTCTACCGATTTATAAGACGTTTTATGTGAACATTTCCCGGAAGTTAATCGTTAAACAATGTTATATTAAGTTTCGCAGCTAATGTTATTGCAAAGTAGCTGTACTAACCGTCACTGATGGATTATTGAACAACTCACAGCTATAGTATGTATGTATGTTCAGTCCGTCAGCGATGCCGCTGGTGAGATCCTCAACAGCTCTGCCATCAGCTGTCATAGATGGCTTAGGCATCACTGAAGAGGCGTACTAGGGAAATGAGGAGTGAGGTAGTTTCCCGTTGCTTTCCTCACCGAGCCAGAGTTGCTATTACATATCAGTCTGCCAAGCCCACTGAAATGCATACACCAATCGACCCTATGAGCGATATTTTCACACCATCCATAGCAGGGACTGGCTGCATAAGGAATGGCATTACTAGGATCGCTCATACCTCAGTCACTTTCATATTGTCAAAGCGAAGGATAAGACAGAGACAGATCTATGAAAGTAACAAAATTGCTCTAGCCTATACCAGAAGACATAGTGCACTGTAAACACTAGGTCCTGCCAGCAAAGGCATATACAGCTATAGGGCTAGCTAATTCGACACCACTCTGTTGACATGAAAGCCCATGTGATTTGCTCAAGTGGTATATTTCTGGTCATACAATAACGCAGGTAAATAATCATTAGATCTTCTTCCTGACCTTCCTTCCTGTTATCTGGGGTCAACTACATGTGGTTTAAACCCAGTTTTATTGCTTGATGCTCTTTTTATACCAGATGTATGCGGAGGGACGTATAAACCATTGCGTGCTTCTGTGACGGTTTGCAGTGTACTGTGATGTGTTATATCTAAATCAAGGTGTGTATTAAGACGACACAGACTCCGAGCTAAAGAAATTAACCACACGTAGCTATAATCCTCCATCCGTCTGGAAATCGAACTTAAGACCCTATCAACAGAAACCCTCTACGCTGACCATTCATCCAAGGAGCTATACAGGAAAATAACCGTCAGATGTTTTCCGCAAACGCTGCAAGTCTAAATGTGTGAATATCTTCATAATAGCTCGGACGGTAAAAATGTATCTGATATTTTTTAAAAATTGATGTTGGATTTTCTGTAATTTTTGTTCCTGTACATACACTTTCTAGACATATAAGTATTTTTTCTTTTCTTTTTTCTTTTTTTGCAAACTGGTTCACTTCGTACCGACTCAAACAGGTCTTATGGCGAAGATGGCATAGGACACAGCTAGGACTGCAAGGGAAGCGATCATGCCATTTATTAAGGTATAGCCAAAGCACTTGCCTGGTTTGAAAATGGAAAACCACTTTAAACTATCTTCAGGGTTACCGACAGTGGGGTTCGAACCGAATATCTCCCGAATACAAGTTAACAGCTACACGCCTCGAACCGCTTAACCAATTCACTTGGTTGTTTTAGACAGAAATATTTCCGGAGAAGTTTGGAAGGTTGTAAAAGAAATATAGAGGAGAATCGGGTAATATGGAATACCATTTACTTTTGGCAGTATAACTTCTTACCGAAATCAGTTATGAAATATAAATAAATATGGTTTGAAAATTCATATAATTAGCCAAGATTCTCTATATTTTTAAATTTAAGGAACGTTCTTACAGGTGGACGTACAGAAATTTTAAAAAATCGAAAGAATAAAATTGGTAATTAACTTAAATGATAATCTGTATACACTAATTATTCAGAGTTTTCTTTTTACAGTCACTTGTTCATTCAGTGACAAACGTCACAGATGCAGAAACTGAGATCTATAGGTAGTTAAATGTACCAGGATTAATGCAATTAATTTTAATTTTAAATTTCATTTTACTTTGAAACTAAAACAGTATTCCATATATCCCGACACACCATGTTTGAATTAAAGGATTCGTCATGCCATTAACTTTGCACAACAAGGAAGTTACACTGGTGTAGAAATATAAGCAACTATTGTACAATATGTAACATTGGATTTCCCAGGACTAAACTCAGTGTTGGTTATTAATACAAGCTTTAAAAGAATTACCTGCAGAAACTTTTCAAGTATGAAAAACAAATATTCTTGCTCCACGCACTAACCTCACTCACGAGCATGTCGAAACTGAATACAAAGCATCATGAGAACATTTACCGTAATTCGACGAGTTTCCACCTGAGAGCAGTACCTTACAGGCAAGATATTGTAGTATTCCATATTGCCCGACTATTCCATATTACCCGATTCTCCTCTACAGTATGTCACTAAAGAGAAAAGATGTTATTGTAAAACTGGAAGTCAGAGAGGAAAACAATGTGAGAATGATCCTATACCCGGTACTGGAAGATGGGGACTCCGAGACAGAGAGGCTCTGTGATTTTGCCCGGAAAAGTAGGGTAGCTTTCTATGTCCATGTAGCAAGACTGTTTCCCAATAGACTGAACAACCGCCTGTTCACCTTTTAGCGAAACAAGAAAGTTCGTACTACCTCGCTGGCTGAGAATGATGTGGACAGAGAAGGACTGGGGCTGACAGAAAGTAAGTGGTTTGTAGGAAAAACTCTCTGAAGAAGAGAGTTACCCCACGACAAGGGAAAAGAAGGGAGCTGTGCCGGCAGAAGAAGAGACAGTACTGGGCAAAGATCAAAGCCCAGCAGTTGAATAATCGTGGTTCCAAGTAGGCCTATTCGAAAGAATGAATAATAATAATAATAATAATAATAATAATAATAATAATAATAATAATAATAATAATAATAATAATAGATGGCCCTGGGTTAAGCCGGGTCGGGTATTTTAGCCGCGTCTGGTTAATTGGACGCCATTAAGTAGAAAGAAATCAACTCTCAAAATATTATGTTTAATGAGTTAGTGGCATTTTACGTCCCAGTAACTTCCTTTATGGTTTCCAGAAACGTTGAGGTGCCAAAATTTTGTTCCGTAGAAGATCTCTAACGTGCCCATAAATCTACCGACAAGAGGCTCGCATATTTGAGCATCTTCAAGCTAAGAAGGCCAACCGGTGGCACGTTAAATAACCTTCCTCAGAACACCGTACCACCCCAGTATCCCCTAAGACTGAAGTTAAACACATTAACGTTGCACTGAACGTAGCCTAATACGTAAGTTTCAAACCTAATCGTGAGTCAATTTTCTTAAAATCTAATAAATGGGTATAGTATTTTCAGATATACGTAGGGCCTACTTAAAATATATTGAATGACGTATAGTTTAAAATCTTGACTTCATGGCCAACATACCGTTCTTCGGTTCAGGTGGTCCTGGCTTCGGCTAGGTCGGGTATTTTAGCTGCCTCTGGTAATTGGACGCCGGTAATCAGAAAGGAACCAGCTCTCAAAATATCCTCTTTTGAAGGAGTTAGTGTCATTTCTGAGGCCTTTTACCATCGTCTGCTTTCAGCAAAAGGGGCTATTCCAAAATTCATTCATTCCTTCCTTCCATCCTTCATTCATTCATTCATCGATCCATCCTTCTTCTTCTTCCTCTTCTACTACTACTACTACTACTACTACAAATACTACTACAGCTGCTGCTGCTGCTGTTCCCATACCTTGGTAGGGTCGCGGGTGGGAACTGTGTCGTACTTGTGGACTTGTCGCACTGTGTCGTACCTTTTTCACGGCCGGATACCCTTCCTGACAAAACGCTATGTGGGGCATGTATTCCCTGTTACGTGTTTCTGTTGTGGTTTGTTGTGTAATATACTGCGAGTATATGAACAGGAGTGTGTTGGAACAATCACAAACTTCCAGTCTCTGTGTCGGAGTAATTAAACAGACGCGATTAACATCCCTGGCCTGACCGGCCAGAATCATAAAGAATGTTCAAGGGCAAATATAATTGTCACACAGCGTATGACGTATGACGTGTTCAATTGGTAAACATACGAATTTCCTTAATTTCGAACTTGTTATCATATCAGTGGGTTGATCATCTGTTACGAGAGAAGGTAATAATGTTATTTGCTTTACGTCCCACTAACTACTTTTACGGTTTTCGGAGACGCCGAGTTGCCGGAATTTTGTTCCACAGGAGTTCTTTTAAGTGCCAGTAAATCTACTGACACGAGGCTGATGTATTTGAGTACCTTCAAATACCACCGGACTGAGCCAGGATTGAACCTGCCAAGTTGGGGTCAGAAGGCCAGCGCCTCAACCGTCTGAGCCACTCAGCCCGGCAAGAGAGAAGGAAGGAAATTAGAAATATCGAAGTTCTGCACTAATTGGTGAGAAAACAGATTAGATCAGGTAGATCTTTTAATTTTCTGGATATAATCAGGAAGAAACATTTATTTGCTACTTCCTAAATTGATTTCATATTTGTATGTAACTCAAAGCCAAAACATTGGGGTCCGTCACATAATCGATAGTGAAATTGTATTTGCTCCAAGGATACGGCTGTTTTTTACTTGTGTTAACCTTTAAAAAGATGGTCGTGCCAGAACAAAGAAACGTTAATTCTGATCAGTCAGAGAAACAGGTTTACCTCTCTCGGTATATATATGTGTGTATATCGGGTGATCGGAAACAAAGTGAACCGCATATATACCTGGTTTACGTTGTTTGCGATCATCCTGTATTATATTGTAAGCAAGTTAATCTATTTGAATGAGTTCATTTCTATCCTTGTAATACTTTAATTTAACCAGCTGTAAATTACTTCATACGCAGTTTATATACCTTACACAATTTTCTCAGCTCAAAATAGACTATTTTACGTTTGTAATTAGTTTTATCGTCGTATGATTGAATATAATACGTTCTTTTAGCAAGTGTATTTAGTTGAGTTTCTCTTTCACTTCACTTTGAACAAAGTAAACACTACATAAAAGAGCTAATTAGACTCCGTGGTAAATTTTAACGAATAAATCCATATCAATTCTGTATGTACATGTGTACATTGAACGAATTTTCAAATCCACACTCAATCACGTAATAATATTGCAGGTGAATTTTAATTTATTACATTAATTAGTGGTGTAACGGTTCAAATCCCGTCACAAGGTGATATCTGTATTATTATTATTATTATTATTATTATTATTATTATTATTATTATTATTATTATTATTATTATTATTATTATTTCCATAGTATTATTATTTTATCTGTGAGATTACTATTATTGTAATATGAGTCGTGTAGTTTCAAAAACCCCTATCTCCAAGAAAATAAATTTTTCAGGAAGGGCAAAAAACTGCCATGACTGCATTTTACACTCCTTTTTAACATTTTCTTTACTTTTGCTTTAATTAGCTCATATTGAACAAAATACACAAAATTTATGCAATTTCATCTCTACATTTTTGTGCTAGGGCAATATTTATCTAGAACATAGGGGGTTTTGAAAGTCACAGGTGGACATGGCGGGGTTTGAAAGTAAACATGGATATTGCAAACATACCCTTACTGTCTAATGCTCAAAGAAACTTTGTTTACTTCTTTTACTAACATCTATGTAGCACACTGAGATGGAAAACGAATTGAAAACATGAAATACAGTATAAAATGTTTAAATGTTTAAATGTTCATTGAGATGGAATGGTTATGTCTCTGAAGAATAAAAACATAATCATATTATTGCAATCTAATACAACAAGGATACGGAATCATCTCTTGGTTCACAGTATTCTTCTTCCTCTTGCTGTCATACTGCAACGATGTTCAGCCTGTCGTGTTTCCAGCGAAACATAAAACTGGAGATCTGCAAGCTCCCTCCATCTAGCCCCATAATGTTTCTCAACCAATCTGCACACATCCTTCACTTTTGCATTGTTTAATGGAACATTGGCTTTTTCTATTAACTGTGGAACCAGTCCAGAAAAGGTTTTGGCTCTCTTTAACACACTCTTTGACTGGCCAAATGTACAACGGTAAGCAACTTCCCCTTGTACCAATATATTGCTTTTCTTCCTTTTTAGACAAATTCTTTTCGCAGGACTGAACTGAAAATGCCACGAGCTGACAGGTTTCAAAACATGTCGAACAGCAGTCTTCCAGTCAAATATTGGTACTTCACAACCAGGCTGGAGAAGCTTCCCATGTCCACTGAAAATATTGTTGTATACCTCTGGCTTAAGGATAACTTCTCTTTTTCGAACAACTTTCTCTATACGTGCAAACACCCTGTCGGGTGGTAAAAACGAATGACCAACCACAGGAAAGTAAATTTCAATTTCTTTCATATTCACTGGTGCATATAGAAGCCACTTACTAACCATACCCACAAGAATACTGTTTTTATTTTGTCCGCCGCATCCATCTGCAAATAGGCGTACAGTTCTTTTGTGACAGATCAATGCTGCTGAGAGCATGAAACAAACAACTTGCAATTTCATTTGCACCTCTACGAAAGTCAGCTTCATTCCATGAATAGACCATCACATTTTCGTGCGTCAGTGACGTCTTAGAGCTTCCAAACACTACAGTGAAGTTGTACACATTTATTTGCCTGCTGAAGTAAGCACTTTGGTCATTTAGCTTGGGCAATAGCATGTTCTTCTGACAATCAAAGGAAACAGACTGAATAGACTCATCTTCTTCTCTTAAATATTCGTAGAATGCACTGTATTTTAACTTGTGGACTCGTTTCTTGGTCTGCAGGGCAACTTTTGTATGTTCTGATGTGCAATTTTTTAGTTCCTCGTCTAGTTGTGAGCAAGTTGAGCAATCATCAGTCTTCGGACTTCCGAAACCAATATTATAGTTACGATTCAAGATCTTCCTGAAGAAGGCGTGCTTTGCCTGCAATTCAGGTTCAACAGTGGTATTTTATTGTCTCAACATTTCTTTGATATTTAGTTCACATGGCAGGTACATACGTGCCGCTGACTTGGTACGGCAGTAGTGCGGCTCTTTAGCACGAAACGATTCAATAAATTTACAGATGGGCTCACTTTTTGGTTTACTGGCATAGCTTCTTCTGTCTCCCCTCTTCTCTCCACAGGCATTCCCCCAGATTCAAAATGACGCTTTAGTACCCCTTGAATTCTGTCCTTCTTCAATAGGAGAGCTCCCATAAATGCTTCTCGGCAAACTGGTGCCATCGTTCCATCCCGTTTCCGAATAGCGTACTTGAATGTGTGAGCTTTTCCGGACCTGATACTGTTACCCGGCCTGCGTCTCGCCACTGGTATGCAAGAAACATGCTTGATAATGAAACTATCCTGCTGCAGTTTTGATGCTGTAGAGTAGAATACCGAATGAAACTTCTTCACATCCAACAAAGAAATATCTCCGCACTGGTAGGCCTTGGATGGCCGCACATTGGTGTGACAGGAGGTCCAGCCGACGAGTACCTGTGTAATAAACACCCTTTTCACTTACGAGAATATGTATGTTTACTCAAATATCATAGGTATTTATGAATGGCCTGCATCGAAAATGAAAGGGAAGTTCGCTTCTCAACGTGACCATAGAAGGTAATATCAGAAGCTGCACAAAGCCACAACGGTACGGGCTTTCAGGAATCGAACGTGCACTGGCCGAGATTCGAACTGCGGCCATTTTTGTGAGAGGAGAACGACCGATCCGGCACAACACCGCGCGCCGACTTCATGCAGCAATACATGTTTTCTAAAACTTATTCTAAAAGTGCACTTTCTGATACAGTTCTACAATTATGATCACAAGAGAGGAACGGAATAACATAATGTTACTACAAGAAAACATACCTTGATATTTTTGCTTCCTTGCATTTCCACTGCTGTTCGTTACGTAATTTCTTCCTACCCTTGCCAGGGCTACACTTCTCAATACATTTATGAGGTGAATCCATTAGTAATAGACAATACACGACACTGTGTCAACACAAATGCTTCCTCACTGTCGCGCCAAGAGCTCCTCACGCGCCTAACACATGGTTACGTATTGCCTTCCTATTGGCCGGCGGAGATGGCGGGTTATGTTATCTATCGCCGAGCGCAAGGCGTTGGAGATGGCGGAATATGAAAATACTTTGACACTGAATTTCGAACTGTTAGAGCGGGTTTTCATGCGTACTAATAGTATACAGCGGTGGACATGCCCACAGCAAAATCAAATCAATCTTTATCTCCATTTTCGTGAAAATTGGAGATAGGGGGTTTTGAAACTACACGATTCTAATTATTATTCAATTCGATTCTGCAATGCTTGTCGCTTACATGATTGGAGTTAAATGTAAGCATATATACGTGTGTGTAGAATAACACTGAAGACATGTACAGTAAGAATTGCTGGATATCAGATGTTGGATATGACATTGCTATATTGTGCAATGCTGCTGGCGTTTCTGCCGAGTCATTGCTACGTCATGGCTACGTCATCGTGAGTATTTAGCACTAAGCTCACTTTCTTTGAGAAACTCAGGCCGCTCCAGGCTATTTCGCCATTGTAGGCAACACTTGTCGCGAGGTGGGAGTCGATAATAGTTATTTCTGGAGATTACATAGGTGCGTCAACCTAACGCCTATATAAGGTGGCTGCATATTGTAGCGTCAGTCATTATTCTACTGGAAGGAGAGGCACAGTTGGCCATTAAGTGAACGAAATGGAGTGGCCTCAGTCAGTCAACGAGAGTCATTATTCAATTGGAAGCAGAGGCCTAAGTCGGTCAGTCAACGAGAGTCAACGAGTGTGAACGAGATGGAGAAGACTCAGTGAGCCATTAGTCATTGATCATTGAAAGAGTGAGGCCAAAGTTGGTCGGTCACCTAGTTGAAGATACGGACGCAAAGGCTTACCATGGAGTCTTAGAAGGATACCACTTGCAATGAAGTAATACCATCCAGACTTACAAAGAAGTCAGATGATATGGAGAAGAAGCAGTCACGGGGATACATCACCAAATTAGGCGTGACACATCTACAGTAAACACCAGATCTAAGGAATACGTCGTAATTACACTCAAAGTGTTGAAGGTACAGTCAAGTGAATGAGGGATATATTTCGTATAAATTGCTAAATGTACGGTCAACAATAATTCAAATTCATGCCTAGTTTCTTTCAGTTGCAATGTCATAATTTCATATTCTCATCTGTTTTATCGCAACAAGACTTACTATTTTTTATATATAATTTAAAGAATATATTTTGTTTTATCAAATGAATTCATAGTATTATTTCAATGACAGAATTAGATAACCTCAAATTTAATGGGGAAACCGAACGCCAATCTCCTTTTCCCAGAACTTATATGGTATGTTGTCAAAAGTAAGCTTATTACCCCACACCCTAGAGATAGTCAAGGTTCTCATTCTATTATTGCTGCACTGAGTGGTAGCTGGCGCCCTTCAAATAACGTATGTGTAAGTAAGTAGGTAAGAAGTAAGTGTGAGTACAAGGTCCGACCATTGTATATTTTTCATATTAAATTTCAGATTCATATTTTTCATTTTAAATGCAGTTTAAGAGTGTTTCAAAAGTTAGTCAGCGAGTTAGGAACATTACAGTGGAGATTTCTTCAGTATACCGCGCCCGTTTCTTTATCTCACTGTCTCGTAGACAAAATCTCAAATCTCAGAATCTCAGTCACTTAAATTACTTGATATTAACCAGCAGGAATGTATTTTATATGCTTCTTGTTTGTGTACGATTGCTTACCACAAAATATAAAAATGTATGTTTCCATTTAGATTACTAGTGTATTAAGTATAATATATTGCTATATTAAGTAAAGATATGGTTAAGATGCTTTGGTTCACATTTCTCTTTCAATTTGTTTTGAAATAATTGATTATGGTGTTTAATGTAGACTCTACATATTCACAGTGGCAAATTATAACCAATAAATTGAACTCAATTCAGATACATTCAATACAATTCTTAGCCAGAAAAATTGCAATCACAAGGTATGTAGACTCAAATTTGAAATATAATTTGCTTCCTCAATTAATAACTTGTATAATGTCAAAATTTTCTTTATTGCCTTTAATTTATAGGAATAATTAGCTTATGCATAAGGAGTTAAACAAGTAAGTAAGTTTGTTGTCGTTATAAGGCACGAGGTCTTACTTATATGAACTCACTCTTGGAAATATAACTTTGCGGTACAGCAATCTTGGTGTAATAATAATAATAATAATAATAATAATAATAATAATAATAATAATAATAATAATAATAATAATAATAATAATTTGGTTTGGTTCTGAATTGAGTAAGAGCTAAGCATAACACTGCGTGAAACACTGGAGAGGGGACCCTCGACCCCGACACGTCGCGTCCCAATGGCTGATAGGGGAAGTGCCTGTAGATATACAGTACAAGTGTGAATAAGGCATAGCAAATTAGCACCCGCGGATCAACTGAGGTAAAATGGTCAACGACCTCGAAGGCAGAAGAGGACATATCCCAATGGCGGAGAGGACGGGAGAGCCAACTCAAATTCACCTCGCGTCTGACTTGCAGCAAACGGCGAAGTGGTCAGCGTCTGATCACCAGAGGTGCGGCTGGAAATTCATGTTCTGGAACTCACCACTCCAGTCCTAAGAACTGGTCCTAGGTCCAAACTTGTGACAATCAAGTACCACGAGGCGTGATAGAAATCGAACTTTTACCTCAAGAGGTAACCAATCCACTGCTGTCAAGAACAGTACAACCCGAGTGTCGGATTCTGGGGAGTCTGGACTGACACGCAGAGGGAGTTGGAGATCTCTGGCCAACTTCGCCAAACAGCAAACCCTTTAACGGAACACTAAACATAAATACTCTCATACGAACGGGAAAATTGTATGCACTAGAGCAAACATTAAACGAACAAGAAATGCAGATACCGGCACCAGAAAAAACAAGACTGACTGACGAAAACATAATAAATTTCGGGAAGTACAAACTGTTCAAAAGTAAAACAGACAAACGAATTCTCAAAAATACGCCACTTTTAGGAGTCGCCTTTTTCAATCAAGAAAACATAGTCAGCTCAATAAGAAATGTGAATCCTGTAAACGATAGACTAATTACAATCACCGTAAAGTGTGCAAATAAAATATACACACTAATTAATGCACACATGCCAATCAATGAGAACAATAAAACAGACAACGGAAAGGTAGACAAATCTTGGGGAACTCTAGAAGAAATAATATCCAAAATTCCTCTAAACCACGTCAAAATCTTACTAGGTGACTTCAATGCAGAATTAGGCAAAGAAAGAATACACAGTGAAACAATAGGAAAATTCACAGCACATAAATGGACCAACGAAACTGGACAAGGATATTTAACCCTAAAATCATGTCAACACACTTCAAAAAGAAACCATCAAAACAAATGACATGGAGATCACCGAACACACTCATCGGCAAATTCCAAATTGACCCTGTATCAATCTCTTATCCAAACCGCAGAGAAATTATGAATATTCAAGTCAGAAGGGGTACAAACATAGACACCAGATCATTACCTGACAAGAATCAAACTACAGTTGAAACCTCAGAGATTCACAAAGAAGAAACCATTAATCCCAAAATTTGACCCCACTAGGATCCAACCATCTTCCACAGAAGAATTAGAGATAAAGGAGGCAAAAAATTGGCAACAACTCCAAAGCAAGCTGATTACATCAACACAAACACTAATTCCTCTGCGGAAAAACAAGAGACACACTTGAAATGAGGAGTGTGAACAAGTAATCCAATATCGACAGAAGGCATACAAAAACTGGAACATCAAAAGACGGAGAATAACTACAAAATATTCCTAGCAGTGAGGAAAAGACAGCTCAATTAATCAGACAGACGAAAAGGAAATTTGAAAAGGATCAACTACTTGCGATCGAGAAGGACTTTGAGATAAACAACACACGAAATTTCTACAAGAACTTCAAAACTAAGCTTGCAGGATATCAACAACAAAGTCTCTGCTTCAAGAAAGAAAATGGACAGTTGGCACTAAAGAACCAAGAAAACGGTGAGGAATTTTAAAGAATTACTGAACTGTCTAGAACCAACACGAAGACTTTTACCACAAGAATCTGAAAATACTACTCCAAATTCATTGCCACCAGATGAAGAAGAAATCGCAAGACAAATCAAAAGACTTAAAAATAACAAAGCATCGGGTGAGGATGGAATCATAGCAGAAGTCCTCAAATCAGCAGGCCCATATACAATAAAATAAATCACATAAATCATGCAAGACATTTGGTAAACAGAGCAAATCCCAGAAGAATGGAAAAATGCATTAATTCACCCGCTACACCATAAGGGAGATTGAACAGATGTAAACAACTACATAGGAATCTCACTACCATCGGTTGCATACAAAATTCTATCCCAATTTCTTCTTGATAGAGTACAACAACAACTAGAACCACAAATCGGAGAACATCAGGCAGGATTCAGACCAGGCCGATCGTGTCCAGAGCAAATCTTGAACCTAAAGCTAATCCTAAGACATCAGAGAATTTGTAGCAAAAGTTTAGCCTGCACATTTGTTTGAATTCAAGAAAGCCTATGTAGTGGCGTATGGCTGTTATTGCCGGGAGTGTCCGAGGACATGTTCGGCTCGCCTGGTGCAGGTCTTTTGATTTGACTCCCGTAGGCGACCTGCGCGTCGTGATGAGGATGAAACGATGATTAAGACGACACATACGCCCAGCCCCCATGCCGGCGGAATTAACAATTGATGGTTAAAATTTCCGACCCTGCCTGGAATCGAACCCGGGACCCCTGTGACCAAAGGCCAGCACGCTAACCACTTAGCCATGGAGCCGGACAAAACGGGAGTAAGACAATGCGATGGACTCTCAGCCTTACTCTTCAGCTGCGTCCTGGAAAATGTGTAACACAATAAGGGCGCAAACAGAGATTGGTCCTCCAAATTCACCAACCAATCATCTTAGGCAGAGGCAAACCAGCGATAGATTTCTTAGAATTTGCGGATGACCTAGCAGTACTAACCTGAGGCATTCCAACAGCCCAAAATCAGACTGAACTCCTGAAAGAAATTGCGGAAAATGTCGGCTTTCAGATATCTTTTGAAAAGACAGAATACATGGCCTGCAACAAATATACACCAAAATTAATGGAAACAAAGTATGGAAAAATTAAAAGTGTATCACAATTTAAGTACCTTGGTGAAACAATTCAGGAAAATGAACTCGAAACAAAAGACAATGAAGTTAGACGCCAAAAGATGGAAACTGCACATCGACTAACCCAAAATATCTGTAACAAAAAATGTATCTCCAAGCATACAAAACTGAGACACTAAAATACAGTCATTAAACCATACTGTCTTTATGGATCAGAGAAGCTAATTTGTTACAGGAAAGCAGACATTGAAAACACTGATGAAAAGGAACGCTAAATCATAAGAAAAATTCTAGGCCCGAAACTCGCCAACGGAGAATACCAACTTAGAGGCAGACAGGAAATCAAACAATACACAAATATTCACAGTGATATTAGAGAACGCAGGCTAAGATTATATGGTCATATTTAAAGAATGCATCCAGACACTCTTACCAAACAAATAGTCGAATTCTATGAAAATAGGAGTA
This sequence comes from Anabrus simplex, assembly GCF_040414725.1. Taxonomy (NCBI): domain Eukaryota; kingdom Metazoa; phylum Arthropoda; class Insecta; order Orthoptera; family Tettigoniidae; genus Anabrus; species Anabrus simplex. The sequence continues at coordinate 1,029,687,017 of NC_090265.1, read as the reverse complement.
AGGATGAAACAGACACAACGAAATGGATTGACGAAATTAAAACCGATTTGAAACAGGCAGGAATAACACCAGCAGATGTCCAAAACAGGGTATTCTTCAGATCCAAAATTCATAAATGGCAAGTTGACCAAGAGGAAAGACCAAAGAAGAAGACTGGAACAACCGTATCTGAAGACAGAAAGGAAGCCCACAGTAAAAGAATGAAAGAAGTAAGGACACAGAGGAAGGCAAATGCGCGACTGTAAGTACTTTGCGTAGTCTTAATGGGCTATTAGCATATGTATGCATACATACATCATCACTATAGACCGTTATCCCTTAATGCGTTCAGTCTGCTAACCTCTGTGAATTTACTAAACGTCGCCACAATCATCTATTTGCAAGTAGTGCTGTGGCCTCATTTAGCTCTATGCCTCTTATCTTTAAATCGTTAGAAACTGAGTCTAACCATCGTCGTCTGGGTCTCCCCTACTTCTCTTACCCTCCAAAACAGTGTTCATTATTTTCCTTGGCAACCTATCCTCCTCCATTCGCCTCACATGACCCCACCACCGAAGCCGGTTCATGTGTAAAGCTTTATCCATCGAGTTCATTCCTAACATAGCCTTTATCTCCTCGGTTCGAGCACCCTCCTCCCATTGTTGCCACCTGTTTGTACCAGCAATCATTCTCGCTACTTTCATATCTATTACTTCTAACTTACGAATAAGATATCCTGAATCCACACAGATTTTGGTCCCGTAAACCAAAGTTAGTCTCAAAACAGACCGATGTATAGATAGTTTCGTCTGGGAGCTGACTTCCTTCTTACAGAATACTGTTGAAACTGCAATCTCAATCTCAAGATATTACCATCCCGAGAGAACACACAACCTAAATACTTGAAATTATCTACCTGTCCCAGTTCTGTATCACCAATCTGATGTTCAATTCTGTTGAATTTCTTACCTACTGACATCAATTTAGTCTTCGAAAGGCTGATTTTCATACTATACTCATTGCACCTGTTTTCAAGTTCCAAGATATTAGACCGCAGGCTTTCGGCACAACCTGCCATTCAGACCAGATCATCAGCATAGGTCAGACTGCTTGCTACATTTCCACCTAACTGAATCCCTCCCTGCTACTTTATACCTTTCAGCAGATGATCCTTATGAACTACGAACAAACCCCTGTAAGTACCCTGAACCAAGAACTCATTCTACCATCAATTCTCACTGAAGCCCAATTGTCAACATAAATGCCTTTGAATGATTTTAATAATATAACCCTTAATCCCATAGTCTCCTAGTATAGCGAACACCTTTTCCCTCGGTACCCTGTCATATGCTTTCTCTAGATCTACGAAACAAACATAACTACCTATTCCTCTCGTAGCATTTTTCAATTACCTGGTGATTACTGAAAATCAGATGCTGACAGCTCCTCTGTGATCTGAAACCACACTGGTTTTAATCCAACTTCCTCTCAACCACTGATCGCACCCTCCCTCCCAAGATGCCAGTGAATACTTTGCCCGGTATACTAATCAATGAGATACCTCGCTTGCTTATAGATAGATGCAATTACTTCTTTTGTCCAATCTGAAGGTACCTTACCAACACTCCATGCTTATTTTATTACTCTATGAAGCCATTTCATCCCTACCTTCACCATTTCAGGTCTAATTTCATCTATTCCTGCTGCTTTATGACAAAGGAGTTTATTTACCATCCTTTACATTTCCTTAAGCGTAATTTCACCAACATCATTTTCCTCCTCCCCATGAGCTAGGTTGTTCACGACACCACCCGGAATATCTCCTTTTACGATGAGCAGATTTTCAAAATATTCCCTCCACCTGTCCAGTGATTCCCTAGGATCTATTATGAGTTCACTTGAATTACCCAAAACACTGTTCATTTCCTTTTTCCCTCCCTTCCTAAGATTCTTTATGACTGTCCAGATAGGTTTCCCTGCTGCTTGACCTAGCCTTTCCAGGTTATAACCAAAATCTTCCCACAACTTCTTATATAATAATAATAATAATAATAATAATAATAATAATAATAATTTTATTTACTTTCCTCTTCATATTCAGACAACACACCACACTACCAATCACCACAGAAACACGCAATAGCGATTACATCCCTCCATATAAGGTTGGCGGCAGAAAGGGCATCCGGCCGTAAAAAAGGGCCAAACCCACATGTGCGACAAAGTTCGCACCCGCGACCCCACAGGTGTGGGAAAAGCGGTAGAAAAGAAGAAGAATTTTATTGGTTTTACGCCTTGTATATAACTTTTTCAAAATAAAAGAGAACATCTTCCCGGCATTCACGATGACCACAAGGCTCCAGAAGAAAAATGGTATACATAGAAAGATTAAAATACCAAAAACGACAGTCTACTGACACAATACTTTAAAAGCTGTCATAAAAATGATTTTGCAAAATATTCTTACCAATTGTATTTAGAGTACTTTTACGGATTTTGATGACACCTTCAGGATTTCTTTTACGTGCCAATAAACCTACCGACACGAGCCTGGCGTATTTGTGGACCTCCAAATGCCACCTCACTAAGCCAAAATCGAACGTGTGACCTTAGGCTTAAAAACCAGCGCTCTACTGTCTGAACCATTCTCCCCAGCACGTTGATAAGTACGTTCGTGTCCTAATCCCGAGGTGGTGCAGCTCTCTGCAGGTACTCTCCCGATGGAAGTGAGCTGCATGTACCATTTCAACCACATACCAGCCCTTCTACCATTCTTAAATTTCTGGCAGTTCCGGGAATCGAACCCAGGCCCCGAGGACGACAGCTAATAGTGCTACGGAGGCGGACAGCACTTTGACGAGATGCCTGTCAACCTTCCTAGAGTGATAAATATATTATGCCCAAAATCTTCTTTTTCACGTATCGGTGCAGTCTCTAGTGTAATCGCCAGCTTGATTTAAACTATCGCTAAAATTATTAACTAACTCGAAATGCACTTGGATGTGAATATCAGCATTAATCTTTATTAAGTGGGCTTGTGACTTCGGATTCTTACTAATTAAAATACCAGACAATGCTTGACTGGATTCTGGTAAAATTTGTGACCGCTGTAAACATATAAAACACGCAACACAATATACACATTTATAAAAGGTTGTCAGTCCTTTTAAGTAAACATGACAAAATTAACTCCTCTTGTCAGGTGATACAACTCTTGACTTCCGAGTCGACACCTTTAGATAAATTACTACAATGACAGAAAAACAAACACTATCAGTTTTATTTCTTTTATTTTGTTTATTTATTTAGTTTTATGTCCGGATCCATGAAAAAATGGTTAGCGAGCTGGCCTTTGGTGACAGGGGTCCCGGGTTCGATTCCCATCTGGGTGGGGAATTTTAACCATAATTGGTTAATTCCCTGGTTAAAATTCCCCTGCCACGGGGACTGGGTGTACGTGTCGTTCTCATCATCATTTCATCCTCATCATGACGCGCAAGTCACCTACGCGCATCAAATCAAAAGATCTGCACCTGGCGAGCCGAATTCCTCGGACACATCCCGGCACTAAGAGCTATACTCCATTTCATTTCATTTATTTTTATTTAGATTTTATTTTAACGTTACATCTATCTCCGACTCACAGTAGCTATCAAACACAGTTTTCGCACAGCCTGAACGTACTAATCAGTGCAACAAGAGCACAAAACTAAACAGAGGTACAGGACGTTGATATTCATTTTAAATACTATTTTTATAAACATTTTGAAACACACACAGAAACTCATCTACAATTCGGTGGTGAATAATATTATCTTATGTGGGACAGAAACTCGGACAGTTAATAGACAACAAGTCAACAATTTATTAGCCATAGAAACGGATTTCCTTTAGGAGATGGCTACAAATTCATTGTTGGATAAAGTAAGGGACGATAAAATCACAGAGGTAGAGAAGAATGTATTGGCTGTGATTGAAGAAAGGAGATTAAAATTGTTCGGGAGCGTGAGAATGATGAGAGATGGCAGAATTCCCAAGATAATGAATGCTAAACTGGAAAGTTCAGGCCAACAGAAAACTGGGATGTATGATGTACTTAGGAGCAAGGCTTGAAGACATTTAAGTGAGGAAGACGCAAACGGTAGAGAATAGAGGAGGACTGAATTATACAGACCTATGGGCCTTAAGAAATCTATTAGTGGGTATTATTATTATTATTAAAACCGAGATTATTGTTCTTGTACAGGACTTAAAACCTACGTCATACTTAATTATTATTTATTACAATTTGCTTTAAGTCGCACTGACACCAACAGGTCTTATGGCGACTATGGGATAGGAAAAGGCTACGAGCGGGAAAGAAGCGACCACAGCCATAGTTAAGGTATATTTGCATGACGTGAAAATTGAAAACCACGGAATTATTGTTATCTCTTATTATTATTGTTACTATTACTATTATTATTATTATTAAATCTTCATAGTATTGATCACTTATAGGTGTTAGCTCGAGTTACTTCGACATTTATAATTAGGAATTCAAATGTATAAATTCTACACAACATTAACATTATTCTCAAACATATTGCAAATATGAGTAAAAACTCATTTGACATGTTATTTCAGAAATTTTAGTTTCTTTTCAATTACGACGGTAAGTGTATTTATCTTTTGCTTCGTTTTTATTTAGCGAATAATTTCACATTTGTTGAGTACTGTTAAATTTACTTGGAGCTTGATCATGCGTTGAGTGCCTGCGGAGCAGAAATTAATATTTTGATTTTATATATAAAGTCAGATCATCTTTAATTCCTCCCTGTGGTTCGGATTGCGAGTAAAACTTGATATGCAGTGACTATGTTTACTATATCAACCGTCACGTAAAACTATAAACGTGCTTTGTTATTACCGATGAAAAGCAAGTCCGGTTTCCTCCTTACGTATATTAGCACAAATAAATATTCCTCCATCCAGAATACATCAGTCTAATCGACCTTCACTAGCAAATAATTGTTTATGTAAGTGTACTCTTATCATTAATATCATTAGCGACATTCTATATCGAGCAGTAGAATCCAGTCCCTTGAATTAGGCAATGTTAGTGAGACGAGAAATCGCGCTCAGCATCGATTTCGAGTAAATACCAGGAAGATCAGTTAGTACTGCTACCTCATTCTTTAAAGAGACAAGGATTATGAAATCAGACCCCTTGACACAATAACCATTATACCACGATCAAAATTCTTCACAGTTACAAACATGTCCTTTACTCGCTTTCGTGAATGAACTGACTCTTTATCCCAGCAAGTAAACTAGGGACAATCATATCTCCGGAACAGTAATCGGAATACCAATCAAATTCATTGAATTACTCAATTCTTAGCTAATTATTTCTCATATATAAAGGAAGACTACTAAGAAATTAGGTTTTAACGTTACTTCATTATCACTTATAATGTTAAGCTAGTAGTAAACTCAACCTATATTATTGTAAGCCGTAGTGTTTGCTATTTGCTTTACGTCGCACCGACACAGATAGGTCTTATGGCGACGATGGGATAGGAAAGGCCTAGGAATGGGAAGTAAGCGGCCATGGCCTTAATTAAGGCATAGGCCCAGCATTTTCCTGGTGTGAAAATGGGAAACCAGGTCAACCATCTTCAGGGCTGCCGACAGTGGGGTTCGAACCCACTATCTCCCGATTATTGGATACTGGCCGCACTTAAGCGACTGCAGCTATCGAGCTCGGTAAGCACTGGAAATACTTAAGTTGTGTTTATAATGATGCTGGATTTAGAATTTCAAATTAGCAGTATTCCTTGTAAAATTTTCTTTCCATGGAATTGCTTGTAGTAGTAGTAGTAGTAGTAGTAGTAGTAGTAGTAGTAGTAGTAGTAGTAGTAGTAGTAGTAGTTGCTGTTGTTCTTCTTGTTCTTGTTGTAGTTGGGTAATTATGTTTAACTTTATTATCACACTACTATAAGTGATCTTTGCCACCCGGATATTTCCAATTGCGATGCTTCTTAATTACGAATAAAAAAATAGAATAACATAGATGATATTTCTTTGCTCTAGTATTAAGTAGTAAAGAGGTCATTAGGTAAATGAAAATTGTCATTAAATGTCATTAAAACTGGAGCTACAGAGAAGAGTATCCTAGCCTTTAAAATGTGGGGATATATGTGGATTTTGAATTTCTCGTAGAGAGACTATATTACAAATGTGGAGTTCTTCACTGAACGGAATGACAACCGCAATTGATAATGTACGTAAAATACCAGCTTGAATACGTTCGACACGTTATTAAAAGTGAGCAAAAATATCGGCTTTTTTACAAGTCATAATACAAGGGAAACTAGAAGGTAAAAAATGACGTGGTAGAGAAAGAATTTCCTGTTTGTTGAACTTGCGAAAAGTATGATTCGAACTCTGCTCATCTCTTCAAGACTGCACTCGACAACCCGAATATATCTATAATAACACCCTTCATCCCGAACAGATAAGACAATCAAAGAAGAATAACAATTGTGAAGATCACGTTCGTAATTATTCACATCTTGAATGCTTATTTTGTAATATGAATAGTTTTTGTTCTTGATTTCGATAATTTCAATCATTTAACTAAGTTATATGGACACAGTCCACAATGATCTGATAAGGATTTATGTGAATCAAGGGGGATTTTTTATATTTTTTATGTTTTACAAATTGTTTTACGTCACACCGATACAGATAAGTTTTACGGCGACGATGGGATAGAAAGGGCTAAGAGTGGAAAGTAAGCGACCGTGGCCTTTATTAAGGAACAGCTCCAGCATTTGCCCGGTGCGAAAACTGGAAACCATGGAAAACAATCTTCACAGCTGCCGGCAGTGGGGTTCGAACCCACTATTTCCCGAATGCAAGCTGATAACTACGTGACCCAAACCGCGCAGCCACTTGCTCCGTAATCAAAGAGTATATTGAAAATTTAACAACTTAGAAAATGAACATCAAGAAATGGAACTTGTTTGAATACGGGTCAAAAGTTACAGGTCATGTACGGGATGAATTCGAAAAAAAAAATCTTTAGCATAAATTGGCACTTATTTTGAGCATTTCTATATTTCAAATTCATTTGTCAAGACAAAATAAATAATATCAAGTGTTCTAAAACACTGTACACTACCACTAAAACAAGCAAAGCCATTTTACTGCTACGTCTATAAAAATAATAATATCCCATTCACCTAAGCAATTAGTGCAAAAACTGTGTCAGATTACATTACTTACATTGAATGATACAGGGCCAAAATGAACAGCTATAACGTTATATTTCTCGTACACGTGGTTTAAAATTCTACTTTCTGTTGCGATAAAAGCGCTACTGTACTCACCAACACCTGTCGTGTGGCGATGTTTAAAATAACACGCCGTCCTCTTGGAGTATTTCGGGATTGAAAACCGAAATTATACGAGAAACTATTCATCAATAGCTTCTCTTATGTTCCGCAGTTGGAATAAAGTTGCCTAAGTTTTAACTAAACGAAAACTATCTACTCTTGCTGCTTTTAATTGGTAGCAACACATAACATCCTTCTCATAGTTGTTTAAAAATTATTTACATCGTGCATAAATTGCTTTGAATTCTAACGCTCTCATCCCATGTTTGTAAAATGTTTAGAAGACATTGTTAGACTAAGGGGAAGTGATAGGTGTAGGTTTACTGCGGTGGAAGAGGCATGGCACGCACGACACGACGTGAAGAAGGACCACGTGCTACACAGCGTGGCGCCTGTCAGAGCACGCGACGCGCGGGCAGACCTACTGGAGCTTTACTGGTGGCCACAGATTTATCAGGCGTCGAGATGCGCCTCTGGCGTCCGATAACCCAACTAAAGATGATTACCCTCTCACAATTCATCACGCGCCCTCAAGCGGCCGAACGTCGAACTAGAAGAAAGTGCATCACCTTTGTACAGAACTATCCATCTCTTTAATGGGAGCGACAGATACGAGAGCTAATAGCGGCCGCTGGCGGGGAATCAGCACCATGGCCGAGGGATTCTTGTTCTGCGTGACTACTCATAATCTTGGCTTGAGAAAATGTGTTCCTGCCAGTCCAAGAATTAATTCTAAAGAAATCCTTTATTATACAAATCCCACGCTGCCAATCAACTTGTCATTCATTCCTTCAACGTTATTTTTGTTCAATCAATAAATCGGTTTACCAGTATTAGTGTCAGCTAGCATGTCTGAATTTTTTCTCAGGGCCCATAGCTCGTTCAGCTCCTGGGCCAAGGAATTTAACCCTGGTCTAAGTGCCAGAACTGGGTACACTCAGGATCATTAGTTCAACTAAATAATAATGTAATTTATTTTACGTCCCATTAACTACTTTTCTGGTTTTCGGAGACGCCGAGGTGCCGCCATTTTGTCCCGCAGGAGTTCTTTTACGTGCCAGTATGTCTACCGACACGAGGCTGACGTATTTGAGCGCCTTCAAATACCACCCGACTGAGCCAGGATCGCACCTGCCAAGTTGGGGTCAGAACGCCAGCTCCTCAATCGTCTGAGCCACTCAGCCCGACATTAGCACAACTGAGCAGTTGTGTGATTACAGAGGCAGTGGACACGGTCAGAAATGGAAAGTAATATGGCTTCAGAGTAGTAAACTCGTGTCCTCATCCCGAGCTGGTGCAGCTCTTTTCAGGCACACTGCCAATGGAGATGAGCTGCATGTACAATTTCAACCACATACCATCCCTCGTTCCATTCTTAAATTTATATCAGTATCGGAAATCGAACCTGGCCCCCGAGGACGGCAGCTAATAACACGTACCGCTACGCTATGGAGGCTTCAGAGTGCATCATACTGATCACACTCCAATATCTGCAGGCTATCTGGACGATGAGTTGTCGTTTTGCCAGGCTAAGACCTGGCCACGAGGTAACTATTTTCGTCAATGTAAAGAAAAGTTTCTCCCTTTCGGCACTCACGCACACACACACGCGCGCGCGCGCGCGCGCGCTTACTACGATTGTAAATAATATTTCTTGTAATGACAAGACTTATTTCTTGCCACCTTCATCACATCACTCTAACACGGATAATTATTTGGGAACCTGAGGACAGGAAAGGGCTAGAAATGGTAGGGCTCATTCCCAACATTTGTCCGATGTGAGAAAGGTAAACGACGGACAAACATCTTCAGTGTCGCTGACGGTCAGGTAGAAACCAAAACTGGCAGCCACAACCTGATCACACAACCAGTTTCACTCGATGGGATTAAGTAGTACATTTTATACAGTGTACGGTCCTTAGGGACAAGAAATACTGTAGAGCCGTCCCAAGGGAAGGGCGAGCAGGTTGATGCTACGAGCTGCTAGAACGTCTTACGTAACCTATTATGTTATGACAGAAGCGGTGTTTTGAAAATTTGTGTAGAGATTAAGAGGGTATCACGACAGATATTTTCTGAAGCTCAAGTCTATTCGTGATCATGTTTGGCGGCCCAGCACACAAACACTCTATCGATAGCCACGTGCTTGTAATTATCTCCATCAGATAGGGTACTGAAAAAATACGACTTATTTAAGTAATCTCTCAATTTATATAGGTTTATGATTATGCAAAAGCCAGGGCAAATAGAAAAATGCCAATAAATACTAGGAAATAACATCGATTTAGAAAATAATTCCTTTGCCATATTAGTATAGGCAATTTGCATTTTATAGTAACCATTTTTAGGGCTACAACGTACCAATCGTAATAGCAGACAATGATATAACAAAAACTCAATAAACAAACAGAAACGTCACGTACACCATAGTTTAAGTATTTTACTCCCAAACGGCGGAACGAGAATCATGAAGCACGGCTAATAATGATGTTAGCCCGCTACGTCTTTTAGGGTGGGGTGGTATTTCTCACAGCGCTTTCTCATTAGGTGTGGAGCTTTAACCATTTATTCTCTTTCTCTCTCTCTCTCTCCTCCTCCTCCTCCTCCTCCTCCTCAAGGTCCTGTTGTCGATGCTGTTAAACAGAAGAGGATAACTCTCGCCATTTATGAAGAACCGGTGACAGACCCATTTCATTTTCTAACGGCGCGGTGTGTGTCCTATTCCTATGTTAGTTGTACGTCCATTACAATTCACAGTGGTTACTTGTGCAATATCACTCTAGAATGATGCTCTACTTATTTTTTAAGTTTCAATAAATTTAACGATTTTCGTTTTTCCGTCTAACCATCATGGGGTGGGGAAGTGGGTGGGTGGAATTTACCCCAGATCTTCCTGCTCCCCCCCTCCGGATCAGCCGTTGATTGACCATACAATACCAAAAACTCACATAGTTAATTCATTCCGCTATAATGACAGAACTGCTACTGTGCATTCAGAAATACACATCTGTTACTACCGACGGCGGTTTACATGATTAATAACGCGTTCACACGCAGCACTAGTGTGAGCACGGTAATATCATCCATTATCCTAACACCATATTTTCCATATATTTCTTCTTCTTATTCTTCTTCTTACGAAAGTGCCATATCCTCGATGGACGTTGGCGGCCAATCTGGTCCAAGCCTTCCTACTAACAGCTGCTATAAATAAGCCAGCCGATGACGAATTGGACCACTGGCGCAGGTTTCTCAACCGGGAAATGCGCCATCGCCCAGGGCCTCTTCTTACTTTTAGTTTTCCTTGTAGTATGAGTTGTTGGAGGTGGTATTTCTCGTTACGCATAATGTGGTCAAAGTATGCTATCTTCCTTTCTTTTACGGTCTTTGTTACTTTTGTATAACCACGCCTTTCGTTAGGTGAATCAACCAAGATATTCTGAATTTGAGACGATAACACCAGAGTTGAAAAGCATCTAATCATTTAATTATTGCGGTGAGTGTTCAAGCATTCACACCCTAATAAAAAGTGGAAAAGACATAAGATATAAGGACTCGGGTTCTCAATGAAGGTTTAAGTTCAGATTACACAGAATACTTACTTCATCTGATAGAATGCCGCTTGTGCTTTCTACATCGGATTTTTATTTCTTGCTATTGGTCTTATCTCTCACATAGTGAACAATCTAATTATCGCAAGGACAAGAAAATGATTTCGCAATTTTGTCGACGATTTTAATTCTATCTAACGTGAGACTCCCTCTTGAAACACAAAAACACCAATTCTTCTTACATTTAAAGTGTATTAATATACTAAAAGACTTCAGTTAAAGGCAGGAATGTTTAAAATAACTTAAATGATGACATTTTAAACACTTTTTATAACCTAAAATGTAAATAAATACATCGATTCTTAGGTGAAAAGATTTTCCGTACAAACCCTTTCCCGGGAACATATCGTGCCACCACGTGTTCTTAAAAAGGCTTTTGATTATGTTTGTGTTTAGGCCTATACGTTATACACATGTATTTTTATTATTATTATTATTGCCATTTGTTTAAAAATCCTTTCTCGTGGACAGTCGAGATTTCTTCTGATGACGCAGAGCACAGTTCTCTGCGAAACGTAAAGAATTTCACCTAATTTTCTTGACACGGCATAAGCCCAAAAGCCTATACAGTATCATGTCCATTATTATTATTATTAGTATTATTATTATTATGATTATTAAAATTCTACGATATATTTCACCTACTCGCACCAGATAATTTGTTCGAGCTTGTGCATGAAAATAGTGGAAATTTAGGTATTCATGAACGAGTAGAGGCTATAATTAATTTGGGCCGATTCTGGAATATTTGTTGTTTATAGGATTGTACTGAATTTTGAATACAATGTCATAGTGCCTTTCGATTTAGGGTTGAAATTCTTAATATTCACTTAATACGTTTATTATATTTGCTATTTTCGCAATTAGAACGTTTTCGTCAGGTTATTTATGTATATTTTGACCCTCTAATCCTATGCAATGAAATGTTGAATATTTATTCTTTTCCCCCTTTAGTAATGCCAACTCCTAGTTTCTTTCAACCCTACTTTTGATCGGTGCACTTTCACCCAGTTTCTCCAAGTAAAACGACCCGGCTTCCAGGCAGAAACCACCCGTTCCAATTACTGCAGCAAACAAGTATAGTACGCGAACCTTTTCTTGAGCCCTGAACTCCATAGTGCATAATGGGAACTAGGGCTCAAGAAAAAGTTCGCGTACTATACATTCGTTGGCTCTTCGTTTGAGCCCTGACGTCACACCATGTGGGTCGTTTTAAGTTCGCCGCTGAAACTCACTCTACTTAGGAGAGACATCACTTCTTAGTTGTACACTGACTGACAGAGCAAATGCAACACCAAGGAGGGGTGGTTCGAAAGGGATGAAAGTTGGGGAAAAAACAGAGACGGCACGGACGAATAATTGATGTTTATTTCAAACCGATATGCAGGTTACACAATGCGCACGGCATCGACTCAGTAGGATGTAGGACCACCGCGAGCGGCGATGCACGCAGAAACACGTCGAGGTACAGAGTCAATAAGAGTGCGGATGGTGTCCTGAGGGATGGTTCTCCATTCTCTGTCAACCATTTGCCACAGTTGGTCGTCCGTACGAGGCTGGGGTAGAGTTTGCAAACGGCGTCCAATGAGATCCCACTCGTGTTCGATTGGTGAGAGATCCGGAGAGTACGCTGGTCACGGAAGCATCTGTACACCTCGTAGAGCCTGTTGGGAGCTGCGAGCAGTGTGTGGGCGGGCATTATCCTGCTAAAACAGAGCATTGGGCAGCCCCTGAAGGTACGGGAGTGCCACCGGCCGCAGCACATGCTGCACGTAGCGGTGGGCATTTAACGTGCCTTGAATACGCACTAGAGGTGACGTGGAATCATACGCAATAGCGCCCCAAACCATGATGCCGCGTTGTCTAGCGGTAGGGCGCTCCACAGTTACGACCGGATTTGACCTTTCTCCACGCCGACGCCACACGCGTCTGCGGTGACTATCACTGACAGAACAGAAGCGTGACTCATCGGAGAACACGACGTTCCGCCAGTGTATTCCCTCATCCAAGTCGCTCTAGCCCGGCACCATGCCAGGCGTGCACGTCTATGCTGTGGAGTCAATGGTAGTCTTCTGAGCGGACGCCGGGAGTGCAGGCATCCTTCAACCAATCGACGGGAAATTGTTCTGGTCGATATTGGAACAACCAGGGTGTCTTGCACATGCTGAAGAATGGCGGTTGACGTGGCGTGCGGGGCTGCCACCGCTTGGCGGCGGATGCGCCGATCCTCGCGTGCTGACGTCACTCGGGCTGCGCCTGGACCCCTCGCACGTGCCACATGTCCCTGCGCCAACCATCTTCGTCACAGGCGCTGCACCGTGGACACATCTCTATGGGTATCGGCTGCGATTTGACGAAGCGACCAACCTGCCCTTCTCAGCCCGATCACCATACCCCTCGTAAAGTCGTCTGTCTGCTGGAAATGCCTCCGTTGACGGCGGCCTGGCATTCTTAGCTATACACGTGTCCTGTGGCACACGACAACACGTTCTACAATGACTGTCGGCTGAGAAATCACGGTACGAAGTGGGCCATTCACCAACGCCGTGTCCCATTTATCGTTCGCTACGTGCGCAGCACAGCGGCGCATTTCACATCATGAGCATACCTCAGTGACGTCAGTCTACCCTGCAATTGGCATAAAGTTCTGACCACTCCTTCTTGGTGTTGCATTTGCTCTGTCAGTCAGTGTACTTACATTAATGAAAATAGACAACAGGTAGATTTCCCTTACATTTTATTGCTAAATAATCATGAAATGTTATTAAACAACTAACCTGGTTTCTAGTACAAGTAGGACAATAGAAGGTCCTCCAGTATGGTGCATCATCCACCTCCTCATATTTCGCGTTCAGAAAACAACTTAACAGCTCTTCAATATGCCGAAACACAAATGTAATACTTAAAACACTATAACATACCTTTAAAATGGAATAGCGTGTTCTTTTCTCATTTTCCTGAGAGGTACTTTTCTTTAGTTGCATGCAAAATTTCATTCCTTTCATATAGAAGGTTTAGTTGCTATGGAACAGTTTAATTTTTGACTTATTTTATTATATTTCTGTAAAATTTACGCAACTACAATAACAAATTAATTACAGATTATTTAATAAGGTGTTCAAATACTTTATTAGCTTTCTCCAAAATTTAAACTATTACAACAAATGAATGTCAACGCTGCCCATTTAAAATCTGGCACTGGCTAAGTCGGAGTGTGAATTCCTTTCGAACATTTTCAATCTGCATAGGCTATTTATTCCCGATCTTCATTTTTAACTCTTCCGTATTAGCTGACACCATAATAAAGACTCTGCATTTCAAATATCTCCATAAAATGTCATCTTCTTCCGGTCCATCCATTTGAAAAACATCTCCCAATTATTCTCGAACACGGACACCATAATGGGGGGGGGGGGGCAGCAGCTATCTTGTTTATATCAGATTGAATCATGTCGAATGCTTAGACCTTCAAACTTTGAAAGCAACACAGCAAAGGATGGTGTTAGAATGTCACGCGTGAATCCCAAAGTGTTCTTCTATAAGTGCCTTGTCAATGAAATAAGGACCCAAAATTCTGGTTCCCAGGATCCATGCTCGCTCTTTTACTTTTTGAGGATGTGTGTGTGTGTGTGTGTGTGTGTGTGTGTGTGTGTGTGTGTGTGTGTGTGTGTGTGTGTGTGTGTGTGTGTGTGTGTGTGTGTGTGTGTGTGTGTGTGTGTGTGTGTCATTCAGTGTTGATTCTTGTCTGACTAATACTCGCAATTTTCTCTGTTCACTTCCCTGTTGAGATAAAATGAAGCCTCATTAGAATAGCACATTTTATGCTAAGTGATCAGTCAGTGTCTCACAGAATGTGACCTACTATCAAAGTCATCTTCCATCAACTCCTGCAAGGGCTGGACTTTATAAGGGTAGGCCTACAGTTTATGTTTTGCTTGTCCAACCCTTGTCCCGTTTCTCTTCGGGGTCAGGTAAGGGTATAGTTTATCTCGATGCAGTATTCTCCATGCGGTTGGTTTGAGATGTCAAATGCAGCTTCTAATTCTTTGAGAGAAGAATGTTGTTTCTCTTGAACTGTTAATAGAACATCAAGTTACAGATTTTCGTCTGTAGACGGTCCTCCGGATATTTCGATATCTCTGACATTCCCGCGTTCTTTGAATTTTGTTTCTGTTCTGTTGTTTGTGAAATAGATTGACGATTTGGATGAGATTCATTGAAAATTACGCATACTAATCGTGTGTACGTCTTCTGTTACCAGCTCCAATTAGCCTATCATTAAGATATCAGTATTTTTAGTTGCTGTTATTTAGATGTTATTTTTATTGTAGACTTATATCGTGAATAAAACAGTTTTTCTTCATATCAAATCTGATACAGAAGTCAAGAATTAAACCGTTCCCTTAAAAACCAACCTTTCTGTACGAAACGAAAGAAGTTTTGTATGCGACTACAATCAATACGTACCTTCCAAAAAATACCATTTAAAACTTGTCGATGACGTCGGTACTCCTCACAAAATATTAAATTCATGCCCGACCTCTTTTTTTCAAATGAATGTACTTTAGTTTTGTTAACATTAGGCTTTACTTATGAAAGTCTATGTATATTATTTACCTGCCAGTCATTACATAATATAAGTTACACATTACTGTACCCATATCTGAGGTCTGAACCTGATCATTTCTTATGGCTATTGCAGCATATGCACTTTAGTGGTATGATCAAACTTTATGTAAACTTCAACTGTCTATTTCATGGATGAATTATCAAAAGGAGGAACGTATTGGAGATCACAAGGCCCGTTTCTTCATTGTGATACTCTCGGCAGGAAGACCTTTACTCGCTACACACTCGACTCCATTTCAACTCAGAACAAATATAATAAAGGCTAAAGGAACATGCCTACGGGCTCTATGTATCAACGCTATTGACTTTTTAAGATCTAGTAACCTACATCCTTCAAATACTCCATTGCAGTTCGGTGGTAATACGGTCTTTCGATAACACTGGTCATTATATACACCGGAAAAGAACGTTTGGAATATCAAGGATGCAATACAATAATGAAGCTACAAAATGTTGTTTACTGTATCACGGAGACGCAAAATCTGAAAATGTAAACTTTTACAAACTCAGTTTATGAAAAGTTTACGATTTGCAGTTTTTCTTTCAGTGATGGTTGACCCTCCTTCACTGTACCTCAGTACCGTGTATGGCCTTCTCTGGCATTGTTCAGGTCTCTGACACGTTGTGGCATGCTTGTGAACAGTACATTAACGTCATGTTTGGGAAGAAGGTCTCATCCCATCTGGGAAACTCTAATGAGGTCTGGGAGTGTCTGTGGAGGTTGTTGACTACCAAAAACGGCTGTTATCAACCTGTCTTATGGATGCTCAATGCAGTTCATTTCAGGTGAATTCATATGATTGATACATGAAATAATTTTCATTTTGGATCCGTATTGGCAATTGTGTTATATAAGTTGAAAATACTAGTAATACTTGTTCTACTTAGTCAATACATATAAGTTTATTTACAATTCAAAATTGTAAATGTTACCCCCCCCCCTTTACAGATGAGGTACACATAAGTTACAAATAAAACAAGTAATGATGTAATAAATCAAAAATAACAAACCTGAAGGAACAACGTCAGCCGATGATACACCAGGAAAAACATTTTAAATTTCAACACCACATGGCTACGCAGGGTTACCAAGATGACAACTAGAGAAAGGATGTATGGGAAGCAGGCCGGGAAACCCTACAGAGGAAAGAAACGTGAGAGCATTAACCCTTTAGTCTTATTTACTCACAATAAAGAATTTTAACAAGGTATAAAACACCAATTAAAAGGATAACATTATCAATTAAGAAAAGGTTAAATCGAACTACGAGGTTCCTATCGGTGGTTCATCAAAAAATTAAATATCTACACAATATCACAATTACATTTAAATAGGTGAGCATAACTTCGACGATGAAATTTACAAGGAAACTTTAACAAGGAATATGACATAATTACAACCAAGTTACAAGGCAAATCGAAAAGAGTATACAGAGAAAGAAAACAAAGGAAATTTAAATTTAGCGCAAAGGCCTTTAGAGGTGCAGTCCTCTCCTAACACACATCAGCGAGGGACGCAAAGCTCAACAGGTGTCCAATAAATTGACGCGGCATTACTGGAGGCAACCCGAATGGAAAAATTAAAATTTACATTTACACAAAAGTTAATAAAGGAATTGCTTCCAAAACAAGACTATGCCTAGCTGACGAACTAAGGCATTACAAAACGAAAACGGTGAAAACCAGGGTCTAAGGTAAACTCCGAATAAATGAATTTACATATTAATTTAACATTTGAGAAAAGAAAACATGCTTATCCCGGGATGCCTGGAGCCGCTGAGCGAACCACCTTACAAGGTGCGCCTGATCGTTAAGACGTACGGAAACCAAAGACGCTGAACAGAGCCTTGCTACTACCGAGTAGCCAAAGGCCGGGAATTGAGAAACACTCAAACAGCCAATCAGGGAAGCTACCTACGATTCGACCCGAAGTTTCACCAACACAATTTATCGTTATTTTCGCCAATCGCACTACAGCACCATATATGGTAATGTGGGAAATATATTCTAGAGGTTTCGATTGCAAAACTCAGCGATTTCGTGATCGAAACCTCTACATGGCAACTACAGGATGATACAAAAAATGGGTTACAACATGTGCACTACTGGAGGTTTTCACTCCCCCAAAATCAATGTCTCTTTCTTAACCCTAAATATAATTGTCTCTTCTGCGAGTCCTGAAAATTCTTTAAATCAACAAAATTTCACAACAAATAAAACACATAATTATTTATAATCACTTTATTGACCACCCTAGTATATACCATCGGTTTACAGGCAATAAAGACAGCGAAACACGCAGAAACAAAAATTTAAACAAACAATATCTACCATATATCTCTTAAAACTACTTAATTACATACTCTAACTAATTTGGTGGCGTCGCCCAGGCGGATCACCAGACCATGGGCTGCGCCACCCTTCACTAAACAAAACAATATCTACTATCAGTCTCTTAAAACTACTTAACTACATACTCTACTAATTTAGTGTCGCTGCACAGGCGGAGTTCCATACAATGAGCTGCGCCACCCTTCACTAAAACTAATATTCTACTAACTACAACTAACTAACAAAAGGGAAAAAAAAGACAACTGGCTGTTCGCGGTATCCCCCGGTAATGAGGGACCCCCTTTCGCCCATGATACCGCTATCAGCCACACCCGTGGGTCAGATGTCATCCCCACCTAAACCTCGTAAGCAATGTGCTTCCCTCCCATTCTTTGCGTGGCGAATCGCAGAGGTGGATATCAGACCGCCATGCGACTCGTCACGCTCTTATCTACTGTCCCGCCTACTAATCTGAGTCGTCTTACATCACATCGCCTGCTCCCATCTTTGACTCTCCATTATCTCTATGTGCGGACATGCTTGTTTTTCTCACCTTAGGATGGGTCTTTCGCACCCCATCCTTCCACCTTATGTCCCCCTCCCTCCCTTTTCCAAATCTTTCCCTCTCTCTTCCTCACTTAAACCTATTCATCTCCTTATAGTAACTTATCAACTATATTTTCAACACTATGTCCTAGAGTTAATATTTTATACACCATTTAACAACACTGAACTTGTCAACAATTCTACAGTTTCCTTATTCCTCCCGATCCTTCATCATATTAACTTCTCTTAGTCTAAAAAACACTAATTACTTGCACTTTTCTTTACATTACCAATTTCAATACACCTGTTTATCTACCTTTTTGTAATTTATCCACTGTCATTTACACCCTGCTTGTTTATTTCCATCCACTATGTCCTAGTGTTACTCTTTTACACATTTTTTAACACCGAACTTGCCAACAGTTAAACAGTTTTCTTACTCATCACAGTTCTTTTCTCTTATTTACATCTCTTAGTCTAAAAAACCACTCACTATTGCATATTCCTTTACATTACCAATTCCATTATTATCTTCACCTAGAGATGGGTGTTTCATCTCATCCTTCTACCTCTCCCCCCTCTTCCAAATCTACCCTTCTCTCTTCTCACTTACACCTTTTCATCCACCTTATAGTAACTTATCCATTATAGTTAACACATTGCTTACTTATTTTTAACCCTATGTCCTAGAATTAATATTTTAAACACCTTTCAGCAACACTGAACTTGCCAACAGTTCTACAGTTCCTTTTTCATCTTATTTACGTCTCTTATTCTAAACAACCACTACTAATTACACATTTATAACACTTTTTCAACTCGTCCTCGTCCCTATCTATTTCAACTCTCTTCTTAATTCTAATATCTACATCCCTTTTTTGTCACTGCATTAACTGAAACATCACACATTCGACAACGTAATACCATCTTCTTTCAATATCTACAATTTTTTAAATAATACATTCTTTTCCAGTATATTCAGTTATCGTCTTCTTTTTACATTTTATATAATTCACCAGTTTCTCCTACATGTTTATTTCCATTCTTCTGAGACAACATTCTACCTATTATTCCCTTAATTTCATTAAAAATCTAGCTCTAACCAAATTTAAATATTTTTATATATTTGTTCCTCTTTCCCATTCTCTGCATAGCCATGACGTCATCTTATACCCCTTTTCTACTTTTCTATCTCTTTCTTACTCAACACTTTCTTTTTCATCTCCTCTAACGCACTACATTGCTTAAATATATGCAGGTCTGACCATCCCTCCCCACATAAAATACATATATCCTTATTATCTCGACATATCCATCCTCTATTTTTGGAACTCCCATAACCCACCAGTATAAACCTCTTTTACACCTCCTACTCTCAAATTCGGTTCTCGGGTTTGTAGTTTCCACCAATTTGTTTAATACTGATAGTGAGTCTCTTTCCCTACATTCCATTATTAAACTCTGTCTTTCTATATCAGCCATTCTCTTTTTCACCCTTCTCCATACCCATTCTTTCCTCTCTCCCCATCTCTCACACCCTTGATCTCCTAACTCTAGCTTTCGTAATTTATTTTTGCACTTATTCACCCAGTATTCTTCGTTCTCCATACTTTTCTGAAACCTATACACCTCTTGTAATTATCACTCCTACATACTCAATTTTTTCTGGTCTGATTTCTTCCTGTTCTACTATCCAAAATTTCTTTTTTTTCTTGTCTTTCCTTTTCCTAAATACCATTATCTGCTTCTTCTGTACATTTATTCTAAGTGCCCACCTTCTAGTGTATTTCACAACCTCTTCTAGCCCTTTTTTCAATCCACTTCCTGTTAATGCCAAGATCAATAAATCGTCCGCAAATAACAGTCCCGGTATCTCCCGTTTCCCTATCCAAGGACATTGCCAGCCCTCGGCTCCATGTCTGTCTAATATATTATTTATAAACAATAAAAATAATATCGGTGACATCTTACAGCCTTGTCTCTCACCCCTCTTCGATTCAATATCCTTACTCAATTCACCCCCCCCCCCCTGTAATTTAATCATCACCGTTACTTCCTCATATATTTCTTCTATTGCCATCCTCATTTTCTTCGATAACCCCATGTCCCTTAGTCTAGTAAATAACGCCTCCCTATTCACTGCGTCAAAGGCTTTCTCTAAATCTATTGCTGCTACGTATAATCTCATCCATGCTATCTTTACATACTTCGTAATTAAGGTATCCAAAATCCATACATTATCCGCCGTACCTCTCTCTTTTCTAAGCCCGTTTTGATACTCCGATATACTTCCATACTTCTCTGCCCCATTTCTAATCCTATTGGCTATAATTCTTGTACATACCTTCGACAGCGAGTCAAGGAGTGTTATTCCTCTGTAATTGTTTGGATCACTTCGACTCCCTTTATTCTTGTATATAGGACGCAATACTCCCTTTTTCCATTCGCTAGGAAATTTCGCGCTTTCCCATATCTTGTTGAAAAATTTAACCAACACCTTCAACATCGATTCATTTGTCCCTACTTCCTTCCATACTCTGTTAGTAATACCGTTCCCCCACCCGCTGCTTTCATTTTCACTTTACTTAAGACACTAATTACTTCCTGTCTTGTTATCTCCCCATCTAGTAGTTGTACTCCTACTTGTAATTCCCTTAGGATATAAGTCTTGCCCATGTCCCCATGCCAGTCTCTCCTCCCACCCAAAAGACCTGTAAAATAACCTACCCACTCATTTTCCCCTATGCTCGTCCCTTCCCCGCAGGCCTAGTTCTCCTTAGCTTTTTATAGTTTCCCAAATCCTCTCAAATCTTTTCTCTTTGCAATATCTGTTCACTCTTTCCGCTTCCGCCTCTTTCCAGCATTTCTTTTTCTCGTTCAGTAACTTCTTGTAATCTCTTCTTAATTTACAATATTCCTCCCATTTTTCTACTTCCCTCCTTTCTTAAACTCTGTTAGAGCTGACATAACTACATCACGTTCCCTCTTACAGTCTTCATCAAACCACCCCGTGGCTCTGTTTTCGTCTCTCTCTTCTCTTATCTTCACTTTCTTTCCCACCTTCCATACTGGGAGTTCTATTATTTTTATAACTTTATCTACGTCCCCTTCTTCCAGCGCCCGTTCACATTCTACCCTTATACTATCTCCCCTCTCACTTAACTCTAATCTCAATTTCTCAATCGTAGTTTCATTCCAAATATACTTCCATTCCTCCTTATACCTCACCCTTTTTCCTGCCCCTCTCTTCACTTCACCCTTATCATCTCTTAATTTTATGCTAATGGGCATGTGATCTGTTGTCCCACATTCTACCACCTCAAAACTTATTATTTTCCTTAAAGCTGTTTCCGTGCTTACTCCTATATCTACCACACTCCCTCCCTTCGATGTGATGAATGTCAATTCTCCCTTACTGTCTCCCTTCATCCATCCGTTTAAGATATATAATTTTTCTATAGCGCATAGCTCTAGCAACTTTACACCATAACTTTTATATCTTTGTCTTTACTGCTTCTTCTGTACCCTCTCACTTCGGTATCCTCCCTCCCATAATTCGGTACCCTATTGCTCACTCTTGCATTCCAATCTCCTATTAATATCATTCCATCTTCCACATATATACCTTTAATTTTATTTATTTCTTCAATCAGTTCTTCAAAGAAAATTATTCGCATAAACTGAATCCTTAGGATGATTGTACAAAAGAGCTAGACAAATTGCCTCCTTCTCCACTTCCCATTTTAACTCTATACCACACCACCCCTTCTACCTCATTCTGTATTCTCTCTACTCCCTACTATCTCATTTTTTATTAAGACTGTTATCCCTCCAGGGTTCCTTCCCATCCTCCCTATTTTTTCTTTGTGACGTTGACTACTCTATACCCATCCCATTCAATTTCCATCCCTTTCCCTAACCAAGTCTCTACTAGGGCAATGATCTCAAACTCTTTGACTAATTTCTCTATTTCTTTATTTCCTAGCTTCCCCATCAACCCCTCAATATTCCACAACCCTATCGTCATATCTAGTTATTTTTCCCTCCCCCTCTCTGCTTCTGTACTTCTCCACTTCCACTCCTACTCCTTGTCACTCTTCCTTGCAAGTCTTCTCCCTCTCTCTCCTCTTCTTCCTTTCTCTCGTCCTCCTTCCCTTTCTCCGTACCTACGCCTCTTTTCTTTCCCCATAAATCCTTCAAACTTAATGATCTTTCCTTATTTAGCACCTGTCTTCTCTCCATTTTACTTTCTGTATTCCTTTTACTCGGGGAGGATGAATCTTTACCCTGCTTCCTATTATCTTCATTCGCACTTTTCACTTCACTCCGCACCACTCGTGACACATTACTTACTTCCTCCTCCTCTACGTTGCGCTGACTCTTCAAGGTCTCTGCATTCCCGACCATCTGGTTGCTGGCACTGCTGTTCAGCAGTTCTCTGCTTTGTGCACCTAATATGATGTGGACTTCGCTCACTTCCGTAATATCACTCTCCTCTACGTCACTGCCACTTCTCCTTATGCCCTTCCTTGCTGCTCCCTCTGCCGTCCAGGACTCCTTCTGCTGTTGTTGGTGATCCTCATCATGTTTTCTTAACTGGCCCACCCCCCCTATACGATTCTATCTGCCGTCTCCAACCACCAATTGTTGCCCTCTAATATATGCTTTAAGGCCTTGTTATTTTTTTTGCATCTCTTAAATGTCTGTTCAGGATCCTGTTGTCCTCGATGGCTTCCCTGTTCATCTCCCTTCTTATCCACACTTTCTCTTCTTTTAAATTGCTCGAATTTCTTATCACAATGTCAGCCATCAACGTGGATAATAATTTCACTCTGATGGGCCTCCTTCCCTTAACTTTCCCACACGATACACATCGTCTATATCAACTTCACTAAAGTTGATCTTCATCCTATTGTGGTCCACTTCCACCACCTTGTATACTAGTTCCACTTTTGACTCTTTTTCCTCTTCTTGGACACCATATATAAAAATATTCTTTCTCACACTTTCTTGCACCACCTCTCTACTAATCTCTTAGTTTCTCTCAGGTCCCGCTCCAAACTTCTTACTTTCTGATTCAAAAAGTCCAACTCATCTTTATTACACCCTTCCTCTTCTAATATCTTCTTTACGTCTTCCTTAATACTCAGTTTTAGGTCCATAAACTCCTTGGATAGCTCTCGGAACATTTCTCTTATTTGCTCCGCCTGACAAGCCTCCCTTATCATCTCTCTTATCGCTTCGAATTCTTCCCATCCAATGGAACCCACTGGACCTGGGCCAGGATTAACTTCCACTCCTCCTAATATCAACAGCACCATCACCACCACCGCCACCAGTAGAGTAGCCACCATCCTCCTTTTTTAACCCTTCAGCTCCATTCTTGTCTCCATTCCACTTCCCTGTTTACAGTTCCAGTTACCAATCGCCATCCTGTACTGTGTCAACGTATTACCCATTGTTCCGCGCTCCACTCAGCACATCAGCACTCCTTGCTGACTCAAAGACGACTGAATAAAACACATAAAATTCTACATAAATTTACAGCAACAATTTAATTGAATTCTTCAAAAAATGTCAGTTCCTTAGTTTCTTTCAATGACGGTTTCATGACAAATTTTTAGTATAATGCCAAGAATTAAATGATCCCAACGACTTTATGAACTCACCACCGGCGACAGTAAAAACAACATATTATTTTTATTTTTTAATTTACTAGCAAATGTACCCGTGCTTCGCTACGGTATTCTACATCGTATACGGATATCCAAGTAAATGCTGTACGTGCAGTAAATCTATATAAATAAAATTGTTTCTGTTTGTCTGTTTGTCTGTCTGTTTGTCTGTTCCACCATCACGTCGAAACGGCTGGATAGATCTCAACCAAATTTCATATTTAGAGTATACTGACCCCGGGGAAGGTTTCGATATGCATATCATTTTAAAATCTTTGAAAAGACGGGGGTTTTATAGGAAAAACGGTTTTCCTCCATTTTCTCTTATACTATTATAGGCAAAATATCGAATTTGTCGTATAAGGACGAGACAAAGCTCAATTTAATCCTCTTGACGCAAAGAACAAAACTCGGTAAGCCCTTCGGGCCCGAAAACCATGTTTTAAGGCCCTAAAACCAACCGTTACGGAGATATTGGCACCACACTACCCCTGCTCTAGGAATCGGATAAAGAAATGAACTGCCGTAACCATGGCAACGTCAGCTCCAGGATTCTAGAGCAGTGAGATTATGCATGTACGTTTGGGCATAGCTGTCAACCAAAATAGGTACAAATAAGACTTAATATCTGGGAAAAAAATATACTGTTATGTAAGGCACTCATAGGACTCCTTTGGGCGGGGATGGAAAGGGGGTGAAGAACGAGTGTAAAAATCTTACTATATATAGAAATGGAAGTGTGTGTGTAAATGACACATCTCCAACTAAACCACTGGAGCAATTTCAACCAAACTTGGTACACGAATCACTTACTATCGGGAGACGATCACTGTGGGGGGTAAGCCATCCCTAGCGCCCTTAAGGGAGAGGGTCAGGGGGGTGGTAGTTACAATAATAATCGAGAATAGTGTCGAATTCATAGTTTTCGGGGTCGCTGAGTTGAAAAGTGATACTCTAGAATTTTTTTAAAATCCAGCCCCCTTTTAGGTTGGGAGCAAAGGGTGGGGGGGTGGGGTGAGATATAGAAATAATTAAAAACAGTTTCGAATCCATAGATTTCAGGGTCTCTGAGATGAATAGTATTACTCCGGATTTTTTGCAAATCCAAGTGGGGAGCGAAGGGGGTGAGATATAAAATTAATCGAAAAACTACATATAAAAATATTATCTTCTTCTTCTTACTATATATAAAAATTGATGTATGTGTGTGCGTGGGTGTGTGGGTGTGGGTGTGTATATGACACATCTCCTCCTAAACCACTGGAGCAATTTCACCAAACGTGGTACACTTATCAATTAGTATCAGGAGACAAACCGCGTGAGGGTAAGACACCCCTAGCACCCTTTTGGCAGGGGGCGAGGGGAGTGGTATAAAAATAATCTTATAAATAAAGTTGTTCGTTTCTGTTTGTCTGTTTGTCTGTTTGTCTGTTTGTCTGTTCCACCATCACGTCGAAACGGCTGGATAGATCTCAACCAAACTTCATATTTAGAGTATACTCATCCCGGGGAAGGTTTAGATACGCATATCATTTTAAAATCTTTGAATACACGGGGGGTTTATAAGAAAACCAGAATGGTTTTTCTACTATCACGTCGAAACGGCTGGATAGATCTCAAGCAAACTTCATATTTAGAGTATACTCCTCCCGGGGAAGGTTTCGATATGCATATCATTTTAAAATATTTGAATACACGGGGGGTTTATAGGAAAACCAGAATGGTTTTTCCACCATCACGTCGAAACGGCTGGATAGATCTCAACCAAACTTCATACTTAGAGTATACTCCTCCCGGGGAAGGATTAGATATGCATATCATTTTAAAATCTTTGAATACACGGGGGGGGGTTATAGGAAAACCAGAATGGTTTTTCCACCATCACGTCGAAACGGCTGGATAGATCTCAACCAAATTTCATATTTAGAGTATACTCATCCCGGGGAAGGTTTCGATATGCATATCATTTTAAAATCATTGAATACACGGGGGTTTATAGGAAAATCAGAACGGTTTTTCCACCATCACGTCGAAACGACTGGATAGATCTCAACCAAACTCCATATTTAGAGTATACTCATCCCGGGGAAGGTTTCGATATGCATATTATTTTAAAATCTTTGAATACACGGGGGGTTTATAGGAAAACCAGAATGGTTTTTCCACCATCACGTCGAAACGGCTGGATAGATCTCAACCAAACTTCATACTTAGAGTATACTCCTCCCGGGGAAGGATTAGATATGCATATCATTTTAAAATCTTTGAATACACGGGGGGGGGTTATAGGAAAACCAGAATGGTTTTTCCACCATCACGTCGAAACGGCTGGATAGATCTCAACAAAATTTCATATTTAGAGTATACTCATCCCGGGGAAGGTTTCGATATGCATATCATTTTAAAATCTTTGATTACACGGGGGTTGATAAGAAAACCAGAATGGTTTTTCCACCATCACGTCGAAACAGCTGGATAGATCTCAACCAAACTTCATATTTAGAGTATACTCCTCCCGGGGAAGGTTTCGATATGCATATCATTTTAAAATCTTTGAATACACGGGGGTTTATAGGAAAACCAGAATAGTTTATCCACCATCACGTCGAAACGGCTGGATAGATCTCAACCAAACTTCATATGTAGAGTATACTCCTCCCGGGGAAGGTTTTGATATGCATATCATTTTAAAATCTTTGAATACACGGGGGGTTTATAGGAAAACCAGAATGGTTTTTCCACCATCACGTCGAAACGGCTGGATGGATCTCAACCAAATTTCATATTTAGAGTATACTCATCCCGGGGAAGGTTTCGATATGCATATCACTTTAAAATCTTTGATTACACGGAGGTTTATAAGAAAACCAGTATGGTTTTTCTACCATCACGTCGAAACAGCTGGATAGATCTCAACCAAACTTAATATTTAGAGCATACTCCTCCCGGGGAAGATTTCGATATGCATATCATTTTAAAATCCTTGATTACACGGGGGTTTATAGGAAAACCAGAATGGTTTTTCCACCATCACGTCGAAACGGCTGGATGGATCTCAACCAAATTTCATATTTAGAGTATACTCATCCCGGGGAAGGTTTCGATATGCATATTATTTAAAAAAATTTGAATACACGGGGTGTTTATAGGAAAACCAGAATGGTTTTTCCACCATCACGTCGAAACGGCTGGATATATCTCAACCAATCTTCATATTTAGAGTATACTCCTCCCGGGGAAGGTTTCGATATGCATATCATTTTAAAATCTTTGAATACACGGGGGTTTATAGGAAAACCAGAATGGTTTTTCCACCATCACGTCGAAACGGCTGGATAGATCTCAACCAAATTTCATATTTAGAGTATACTCATCCCGGGGAAGGTTTCGATATGCATATCATTTTAAAACCTTTGAGTACACGGGGGGTTTATAAGAAAACCAGAATGGTTTTTCCACCATCACGTCGAAACGGCTGGATAGATCTCAACCAAATTTCATATTTAGAGTATACTCATCCC
Organism: Anabrus simplex; assembly: GCF_040414725.1. Taxonomy (NCBI): domain Eukaryota; kingdom Metazoa; phylum Arthropoda; class Insecta; order Orthoptera; family Tettigoniidae; genus Anabrus; species Anabrus simplex. The sequence goes on along the minus strand of NC_090265.1, from coordinate 1,029,659,343 downwards.
GGGGAAGGTTTCGATATGCATATCATTTTATAATCTTTGAATACACGGGGGTTTATAGGAAAACCAGAATAGTTTATCCACCATCACGTCGAAACGGCTGGATAGATCTCAACCAAATTTCATATTTAGAGTATACTCCTCCCGGGGAAGGTTTCGATATGCATATTATTTTAAAATCTTTGAATACACGGGGCGTTTATAGGAAAACCAGAATGGTTTTTCCACCATCACGTCGAAACGGCTGGATATATCTCAACCAAACTTCATATTTAGAGTATACTCATCCCGGGGAAGGTTTCGATATGCATATCATTTTAAAATCCTTGAATACACGGGGGGTTTATAGGAAAACCAGAATGGTTTTTCCACCATCACGTCGAAACGGCTGGATGGATCTCAACCAAATTTCATATTTAGAGTATACTCATCCCGGGGAAGGTTTCGATATGCATATCATTTTAAAATCTTTAATACACGGGGGGTTATAGGAAAACCAGAATGGTTTTTCCACTATCACGTCGAAACGGCTGGATAGATCTCAACCAAACTTCACATTTAGAGCATACTCCTCCCGGGGAAGGTTTCGATATGCATATCATTTTAAAATCTTTGAATAGACGGGGTGTTTATTGGAAAACCAGAATGGTTTTCCTCCATTTTCTCTTATACTATTGATTTTCTGTAAACTTCGTTTACCGTACGTGAAACGTCTCTTCATTATAAACAACTTTCGTTATGTTTATAATTTACCTTACTCTTTACATGACGGAGAAATTTACAATTTTCTGCTGGTACCATGCTCTGCATTGAGTGACCGACAGACCGACAACGAACCTACAGGTTACCATGGCAACGTCTCTGACTGCATGCCAGCAGGGAAGTAACGTATTGCCATTTTCCTCATTATGCTTTTAAATTCTTGGTTGTGCCTTGGGTAGAATGCAAGAAAGGCGTCAATCGGCCTATCTGCGGGATATTGGCGGAATATCGTTGGATGTTATAACCGCCTTCGACTAGATTAAATAATAACACCATTAGTCATCTTCTTATTATTTGTTTACCTAGGAATCAATGGACCTAAATTGCTCCTCTGTTACCGTTTTATTATATCCATAACTCACACTAGCATAATTTATGGAGGGGCACTTGTTTTTCCAATACATTAACTTGGCATTTACATATTTGTCGTTTTCCGGCTGTCCTCAGTTATAATCCATTTTCTATTACTTTCAACTATCTTAACTGTATTATTTTCTTCCTTAATTACGCCGTATGTACGCGAGTGCTACAAACTACTGGATGTATTTCCACCAATACTCATATTTAGAATACACCTGTCCTTGATAGATTTTAGGGCAAATATTGTTTCTAAATCCCTGAACTGACTGGGGTTTATACGAAACCGAAACAGTGATTTTGCACTTCCACAAAATATACACAACCAACGTTAATTTAAATCTACCTGCCTTGGTAGAAATTAATTTCTAAACCTTTTTTCTCATGTGCATCATTTCGATACGAGGATTAATAAGGGAGATGTCATTAACGGACCGTTTTTTGTACAAGTCCCATCGGACTTAACTCACGAGCGGGTGCGTGTAAAGCGTATTCCTTACAACTTGAAAACTACTGAAGACATTCGAACCAAAATTCATATTTAGCATCCACCTGTCCAAAGGTAGGTTTTAAACGTAAATAACATTTCATATTCCGGAATGGACTGGCGGTTTATAGGGAACCGAAATGGTGATTTTACTCTTGCACAATATATAGAGAACAAGACCAACCTGACTGGAAATCGACCAAACGTGATGGAATTCCACCTCTAAACCTTTTTTTCATGTGCATTTTTTCGTCAGGAGGATTAATAAGGGAGATATCATGAATGGTCAGTTTTGCAGGTTAAGTCCAGCGGCCATAACCAAAAAGGTGTTTTACATGGAGCAGATTCCTTATCTATATAAATCAAATCGTAACGACTGTGTGCCTCTACACTGACTATTTTGGCGAAATTTTCGTACAGCTTTCCGTTTAAGGGGTAATAATGACCATCTGCATAATTTTTGGTTTAGTTTCTGAAAGTCCTAATTTTTACCCGCCTCGCCGAAAATCCAGATTGCGGCATAATCTGCCAGAAGAAAAAGAAGATAATTGAAATTTGACAAAATTATACGTTTTAGCCTGTAACGAACGGAAAACATCCAAGATCATTAAATTCTTCACTTTTTATCCCCGAAGAATATCGAAATATGCAGGCAATTTTAATAATGGTGCAGACCTTCTGAAATTCCTATCGCATAACAGATTGCACAATCTCCGTTCAATTTGGAATGATCTACAACCTTGGTCTTATTACTCTTTGCCGTATCTGTATCAATTTTACGTTTGATTTTTCTCTATTAATGGATGTTAAGTCAATTTGGAATTTTCACGTGCATAATTTACACCTTCGATTACTTATATGAAATACAGAATCATCAAACTCTTCACGAAAATTGGCCCACCCAGTAGCCATATATGAGCCAAATGCTATGTATATAGCTGTCACATAATTATCCGAAAAGTAATGTAATGTGAGATAATCTTACAAGAACGTTACCCTGTTCCACGTTTCTAACTCAATCTGACCCAAGAATAGATTACATATCATAGGACCAGCCATTTAGGCCACTAAATCCGGCGTGTCTTATGGTATAATCCTTTGTCGATATGACGTACGTTTAGTAGCAGTTAATCTGTAAATGAAGGTCTTCAGTATTGTAAACACGCATATAGTTTCGTATGTCGATCTATATATATTCACTGATGTCGATTTGTAGCGATCGAGAAAGGGTGGGTCTGCTATTGTAATCAGTACTCCCCACACCGACTTTGACTGGCAGTATGAAAGGGTTCCTTCTCCAACTCCTGTGTAACTGTCATTAGTAAGGAAGGTCTACAATTGTAATGAATAGTTCACTTCTCGATTTGACTTGCAGAAGGCAAGTGAGCATGCAGTTTTGTTTAAAACTCCCCTACCCGATTGTGTTTGGCAGTAGACAAGGGTGCCCGCCATTATAAAGAAATGTCCTCATCTAAAATGTGACTGGCATTAGGCATAGTGGCCTGCTATTTTGATGGAAACTCACCAACTTGGTGTGACTGGCAGTAAGCTGGCTGAAAGTAGGAAAATGGGCCTGACATTATAATGATAACTGCACAACTTAATTTCGAGTGGTAGTAGGGTAATTGCATGCCATTATAATAAAAACTCTAATCTGTCTGGAAGTAGGAAAGGGGGGCTGCCATTTTAACGAAAACTCCCCAAATCGATTCTGTCCGCATAGTAGGCAATGGGGCCTGCAATTATAACGTAAACGTCCCAACTCGATTGTGAATGGCAGTAGGCAGTGAGCCTGCCGTTATATCACAAATCCATAACAAACACTTTACATTGGAAACAACGTACGGGGACCTCCCCATGCTCTTTCTCGGATAACGCTAAGAGACATGCAATTTTAAAACAATCTTATTTACTGCATGCACACTATTTACTTCGATATTCGAATACAATGTAGAATACCGTAGCGAAGCACGGGTACATTCGCTAGTTTGTTATAAAATTGCATGTCTCTTAGCGTTATCCGAGAAATAGCACGGGGAGGTCCCCATACGTTGTTTCCAATGTAAAATGTGGGTTGCGGAGTTGTGATGATAACGGCAGGCTCACTTGCATTCTGTCATTCGAAACTGAGTTGGGAAGCTTACATTATAATTGCAGGCCTCATTGTCCACTGCGCGGTCACAATCGATTTGGGGAGTTTCCGTTACAATGGCAGACCCCCTTTCCTACTTCCAGACAGATTATAACAGTTGAGGAGTTTTTATTATAATGGCAGGACACTTCCCTACTACCAGTCAAACTTGAGTTGTACAGTTATCATTCTAATGGCAGGCCCTTTCTCCTGCTGCCAGCCAGCTTACTGCCAGACACAGAGTTGGTGAGTTCCATTAAAATAGCAGACCACTATTCCTAACGCTAGTCACATTTTAGATGGGTACATTTGTTTAAAATGGCGGGCACCCTGGCCTACAGCCATACACAATCGGGTAGGGGAGTTTTGAACAAAATTTCATGCTCCCGTACCTTCTGCAAATCAAATCGAGACGTGAATTATTCATTTCAATAGTAGGTCCTCCTTAAAAATGCCAGTTACACAGGAGTAGGAGAAGGACCTCATTCCTACTGCCAGTCAAAGACGGTGTGGGGAGTACTGATTACATTAGCAGACACACCCTTTCTCGATCACTACAAATCGACATCAATGAATATATATATAGATCGACATACGGAAGTACATGCATGTTTACAATATTGCAGACCTTCATTTACAGATTAACTACTGCTAAATTGTACGTTATATCGACAAAGGATAGTACCATAAGACGCAGTATTTAGCGGTCTAAATGGCTTGTCCTACGATATTTTCTCGCATCTCATCTATTCATGGGTAAGATTGAGTTAGAAACGTTGAATAGGGTGAAATTTATGTGAGATTATCTTACATTGCATTACTTTTCGGATAGTTATGTGACATAGCATTTGGCTCACATATGGGTAATGGGTGGGCCAATGTTCGTGTAGAGTTTGATGATTCTATCTTTCCCCTAAGTGATTGAAAGTATGAATTATGCATGTAAAAAGTCCAAATTTACTTAAAATCGAGAAATAGAGACGAATCTAACGTATAAGGGATACAGATACGACAAAACGTCATAATACCAAGTTTGAAGATCACTCCAAATTGAACGGAGATTGTGCCATCCGTTATGTGATAGGACTTCTCGTCGAACGAAGGTCTGCGCCATCATTAAAATTGCCTCCATATTTCGATATTCTTAGGCGATAAAAAGTGAAAAATTTAAAGATCTTGGAAGTTTTCCGTCCGTTACAGGGTAAAACGTATAATTTTGCCAAATTTCAATGTTCTTGCTCGTCTGGCAGGTTATGCCAAAATCTGGATTTTGGGTGAGGAGGGGAGTAAGAATTAGGTCTATCAGGAGACTACACCAAAAATATGTAGATAGTCATTATTACCCCTCAAACGGGTAGCTGTACAAAAATTTCACCAAAATAGTCAATGTACAGGCACACACAGTCGTTACGATTTTATTTATATAGATAGATAAGGAATCTGCTCAACGTACAACACCTTTTGGGCTATGTCCGCTGGACTTAACCTGCAAAACCAACCGTTCATGATATCTCACTTATTAATCCTCCTGTCGAAAAATTTACATGAGAAAAAAGTTTTAGAAATGGATTTCCATTAAGGATTGTAGATTTCCATTAATTTCGGATGTGCATATTTTGAGGGAGGGTAAAATCATGGTTTCGGTTTCAGATAAACCCCCAGTAAATTTAGGTATTCAGAAATAACATTGGCCCTAAAACTTACTCAAGGAGAGGTGGATTCTAAATATCATGTTTGGTAGAAATATATTCAGTAGTTTTCAAGTTATAAGAACTCATACATTCAAACAGACAGACACCAAAGCTAAGAAATATGCTGATGGTCATTATTACACTTGAAAAGGATAACTGTGTGGAAATTCCGCCAAAATAGTCAATGTACAGACACACAGTCGTTGCGATTATATTTATATAGATGACAGGTACCTCTCTAAAGAACCAGAGCAACAAGGTAATTCCATTTGGTCCTTGTTTCAATGACGGTGAAATCCTGACATTCACCTCCCCGCGGTAGAGAGGGGGCAACGACTGCATATAAAAATAATATTTTATATGCAGGCGGCTAACGAATGAAGGGACCGATTATCTCCCGGTATAAGGAGATCCCGTATACCAAGTGCCAACAGTCTCTTTGAGAGTGGATGAGCGAGTGTGCGTAAGGACACTCTATTGTCCTGGGGACAAGAAATTGTTCCCAACGGCGGAGGAACCAGTTTGGTCAACGACATTAAGATGCAGAAGGCAACGGGAAACCACTGCATTAAAGATCCTGAGATATATTACAATAAATCCACATGGCATGGCTGCAACGTCAAGATCAGAGCTGGTCGTGTGGATCGTCTACCTCCGTTTGGAGACGACATCTTAAAGAGATGACAGATAAGCATGCGTACGTTGGTAAGTGAAAACCTTCATTTTGAGATTTACTGCTCCTAAACGATAGATCATATCAACAAACGGTTTGCACTCTTAGACGTCCCTTTTATGCTCTACATGTTTGGTCATAAAATATTTTCTTGTATCTCCCATACGTATGGGTTCGATTGGTTTACGATATTTGAATGGGGTGAAATTTAGGTACATTTTTAATACTTTACATTATTTTTCACATACTTATGGGGAATCTAGAATCATGACATTTGGTTCATATGTAGCCACTGGTAGTGTCAATGCGCATGCCAAATTCGATGACTCTATCTTTCCTATAAGTGAGTCAAACTATGTAACATACTTGTAAAAAGCACAAAATTTACGAACAATCGAAATATACAGCCAAATCTACCCCATAAGGGAGAGAGAGAGAGAGAGACGACAAAATGTCACAGGACCAATGTTGTAGATCACTCCGAATTGAACGGAGTTCGTGCCATCCGTTATGTGATAGGACTTACCATTTACCCGCGAAATACCTCGAAACGAAGGTCTGCACCGTCATTAAATTGCCTCCATATTTCGATATTCTTCGGCTAAAAAAGTAAAAATTTAAATATCTTGGAAGTTTTCCGTAGGTTACCGGCTAAAACGTATAATTTTGCTTAATTTCAATTTTCCAGCTCGTGTGGAAGATTGTGAGGCTATCTTAATTTTTGGGCGAGGGGGGTAAAATTTAGGACTTTCAGGAAACTATAGCTAAAAAGTATGCCGATCGTCATTATTACCCCTTAACCGAAAGCTGTACGAAAATTTTGCCAAAATAGTCAATGCACAGACACACGGTCGGTACGATTTGATTTATATAGATAGATAAAAAATCTGCTCCAAGTATAACACCTTTTGGGCTATGTCCGCTGGAATTAGCCTGAGAAACAGACCATTCATGATATCTCCCTTATTAATCTTCCTGTCGAAAAATTGCACAAGAAAAAAAATTAGAAATTTTTTTCCAACAAGTTCGGTCGATTTCCAGTCAGGTTGGTCTTGTACTGTATATATTGTGGGAGAGTAAAATCACCATTTCGGTTTCCTATAAAACCCCAATCCATTCCGGGAATTTGAAATGGTATTGACCTTGAAACCTATCCTTGGACAGGTGGATGCTAAATATAAAGTTTGAATCAAACATCTTCAGTAGTTTTCAACTTGTAAGAAATACGCTTTACACGCACCCGCTCCTGCGTTAAGTCCGGTGGGACTTGTACCGAGAAACAGTCCGTTAATGATATCTCCCTTATTAATCCTGGTATCGAAATGATGCACATGAGAAAAAAGGTATATAAATGAATTTCCATTAAAGCAAGTAGATTTCCATTAAGTTTGGTTGTGTATATTTTGAGGGAGTGCAAAATCAAGATTTCAGTTTTGTATAAACCCCCGCCCGTTCAGGGATTTAGAAACAATATTTGCCCTAAAACCTACCCAAGGACAGGTGGATTCTACATATGAAGTTTGGTGGAAATATATCCAGTAGTTTTCAAGTTATAGAGAGACAGCCAAACAGACACCAAAGCTAAAAATTTTGCAGATGATCATTATTACACCTGAAACGGATAACTGTACGGAAATTTCGCCAAAATATTCAATGCACAGACACACGGTCGTTACGACTTTATTTGTATGGAAGATTCATGACAGGCCCCAACGAGCAAAGCTCACTTTTTGGGACTGAATACATTCGACATATGCATTACATTCAAAATGTAAAAAATTCGAACATTTTCAAGGTGTTGTATCTATTAGTTACAACAGAGACTACATTAATACAAAGAATAACATAAACAAAAAGTAGAATACAATTTAAAGGTACTAAATTATATCCTAATGACAATTTTTTTAAATGTTTAGCTTAGTAATTTACAGATATATATATATTGTACATATTTTTATATTAGGTATGACTGAAACAATAATTTCCTTAAATTTAGTTTAAATGTATTAATTATTGAAATTGTAATATGTGGTGGGACGGGGAACTGAAACAATGGGAAATATATATTTTTTTAATTTAACATGTCTGAAGGATTTCACTTTTGTTTGTAACTCTGGACTCTGCTGGAATATATTTTTTATGTAATTGGAACACGTTTGTAATTTTTCTTAAATAAGGAAACATCAAGAAATATTGAACAGTATGAACATTGCAAGATGCAATTAGTGATTGTTTTGTATGTAAGTTTTATGTAATTCTGTAAGTCAAAATTGTAATCTGATGTAAAATTTTGTAAGGGGTAATTTCGAAGCATCCTATACCACACGCGCGGTTACCGATGTTGAAACGGGTGATGTAATTCCTTTCGCATCAGTAGGCCAGGAAATGACAATATATGGTCATGCTGCAATGGTATTGGCAAACAGGAATCTAGTGTAAGTTTGATCTTATTGGTTAATTGTGATCGGGCTACTTCCGGTCTTCTGCCGGCTTTGGAAAAATGATGCGTGTGCTCTGCGTCATTTACATCCGACCGCCCTAACAAGCGCTCGCGCTCGAGGGCTACCCTCGGGAACTCCAGTTTTTGTTGGTAAGTGTTATTTCAATGTTATTCTCAATGTTTCCTGGTTTTGTTTGATTTAATTTAATTACTTTGGTATTTCGGTATTTCCTTGCTTAATGTCATTTTCAAAGTTTTAAATTTAACGTGTCCGAGTTTGCCCTAGGTTCCCGTTGCCGTAATTTCAGTTCTATCACTTACTTTCGTTTTAAACTATACATTGTAATGTAGCATCATCTTTCTATGTTAAATCAAATTTTCTCTAAGTTACTTAAGCATGTCTTGATTCCATGTCGTGGAATTGTATTTTGTTAAAGTTTAAACACCCTTAATTTGTGCATAGGTATCAGTTGCTATGTCATGATCTTGTTTCTTGTATTATTGGTTTTGATTATGTTAATATGATGAGTTTCGAGGTGATGATCGTAAACCTTTTCTCCCCCATACCTTCCCATGGACCTATTAGGGCTCCAGCAGCGTGCACATCCTTTCTTACTTGTCATCTTTAGGCCTGCAAGTGTTCCCTTGTTTATGATTTAATTTGCGTATTGAAAGTTATCCGTCACGTTTCCATGCTCTGATGTGTATTCACCGCCACTGCGTTATTTTGCTATTTCTTTATTCACATTTTATGTCAATATTTATTATTATTATTATTATTATTATTATTATTATTATTATTATTATTATGTACGCGTTGTCTCGAACCAACGCTACAGAAATATATTTTATTTCATGAGGTAGTTCGTTGTATATTTTAAAGAAATAATTATTCATGCTTTTTGTGACATAAGTTACTGTACCTGATTGACAGGTATAAATATTCCGATTTTTCGTATTCCATGTTGATATATATCTCTATTATATTGTATTATACAATTGTAACGAATTTTATTCTTAACATTTTTGAAAATATATACAGTGGCATTGAACTTAATCTCTAATTCTAAGGGTAGTATCCTAGTCTGATCATAAAGAACTTTAGTTGGTGTTAAATATGATGTTCCTAACAAATTTATAATGGCCCTATTCTGTAGAACATCCAGTGTTTTCAAATCTGTTTCACACCTGTGACCCCAAATGTAAATCATGTATGTTATGTGAGAATGTATGTAACAATAATACAAGGATCTCTGTCTAAAAACTGATAGGACTCGCCTGAATACCCCAATAATTGGAGCAATAATATCACATAAACTATTATCTACCATCAAGCCCTAGAAATTCACTTTGTTTACTTGCTGAATAATATTGTTTTCAATTAGTATCTAGTTAAAATTTTCATTTATATGATATACGTTTAAAATAAAATAGATCATGCTGAAACATTATTAGATGAAAGAGTCGCTTGATGTAGTATGATGAAGTCAGAATGAATCTAATATTGAAGAGTTTTACGTAATAAATGACAATGATCATGTAATTAAAAGATTCTTCTGTTCCTTAAAATTTGTTCCGCGTAAAATATTGATAGTTAATTCATTAAAATTGGTGTTCCACTTCATATAAAATCTTCGAGGAATTTAGAGTTAAAATGTATGTTAAATTAATTTTAATACCAGCCAGTTGATGGTTGATAAGTGCCTCTCCCCTCGTTGATGCACCTCGGTGAGGACGAACATTGCCGTTAGACGGAAATGAATTCAGCATCATGCTAAAGGGTTGTGCAAATGATCGAAGAATCTCACTGGTATACCGCTGGGCAGTTAACTTCCCTCAAATTAGTATCAAAGGTGCACGATGGCCATGCATAATCCCAGCCCAAATCATTACAACACCACCTCCAAATGCATGTAGCTGTTGATCATGTTGGTACTTTACCCTTCGTCCATACGTTTCCACATCTATTGTCGTCATGTATTTATTTTGCCTAAGGTTTCTCGTCCATTGGAATTATCAGCTGTTCTTCAGCATTCGGTAGCACGTGTGAAGTTTCGTTGTCAAGTCACGGAATGATAACATTTATCTGAAATGATAAATTCCATCTATATTTTCAATAATTCGAACACTGGAGGCAATGACTTAAGACGCACTGCATTTTTAAAACCTATTTTTAAACAATAATCACCGGGCTGAGTGGCTCAGAGGGTTCAGGCGCTGGCCTTCTGACCCCAACTTGGCAGGTTCGATTCTGGCTCAGTCCGGTGGTATTTGAAGGTGCTCAAATACGTCAGCCTCGTGTCGGTAAATTTTCTGGCCCGTTAAAGAACTCCTGCGGGACTAAATTCCGGCACCTCGGCGTCTCCGAAAACCGTAAAAGAGTAGTTAGTGGGACGTAAAGCAAATAACATTAATTAATTCATTAATTATTAAACAATAACCAGACGTACCGTAGGTAAAAAGTGATCGGACGGCAAAATATAAATACTGCTAGAGTTTCTTTTCATGAAAATTACACTTCGACTTTTGTAGCAAATAATCTTCAGATATAAGAATTAAGTTGACGTTTTGCACTTTAAAGAGCTCTTATCATCATCAAGAAGGAAACCAAGTGTGTAACTGGCTGGCTATTTATGGCGTTATTATAGCCATGTTACCTCCAGTTTTACGTGTATTCCGACTCATAGCGACGTGGCTTTTCCTTGTAGAAATCCCGCATGCACAGTCCGAGAATAGATCCGCTGCCACCCCCGTAAGTAGTCAGCCACTGTACCACTCAGCTATCACGCTCTATTGGCATCAACATCAGCTCTATACTGTATACCCCTTGGTCTAAATGATCTCTATTCACACAAGTACACAGGCCTCACGACAAAAGATACCTTAACACCTTTATATATGATATAACCATATAGTTATTCGACACCATAAATTCCGCACACTTTGTGTGAAGAGGAACAGTTTGAAGATTGGGTATGACGAAAGAAAATTTGTTTCCGGCAGTGTCATCATTTGCAGTAGATATAGTATTCAAATGTATTAACCATGAATAAGGTACAATGAAAATAAAGTAACTTAGAGAGTGAATCGTCAAATCGTCTTCGTTCTCCTTCAGACGGAGTATGAGTAAACAAGAGTTTGTTAAGAAGGAAGCCATATGTTCCAGTGTCGACTTAGTTAAAGTACAGTAGCTTTAAGGTTTTCAGTCTATGGAAAACATTAATTGTAATACATACAACACTGTAACCTATCTCTAAAAAATACACATTATTAAATACACTGACTGACAGAGCAAATGCAACACCAAGAAGGAGTGGTCAGAACTTTATGCCAATTGCAGGGTAGACTGACGTCACTGAGGTATGCTCATGATGTGAAATGCGCCGCTGTGCTGCGCACGTAGCGAACGATTAATGGGACACGGCGTTGGCGAATGGCCCACTTCGTACCGTGATTTCTCAGCCGACAGTCATTGTAGAACGTGTTGTCGTGTGCCACAGGACACGTGTATAGCTAAGAATGCCAGGCCGCCGTCAACGGAGGCATTTCCAGCAGACAGACGACTTTACGAGGGGTATGGTGATCGGGCTGAGAAGGGCAGGTTGGTCGCTTCGTCAAATCGCAGCCGATACCCATAGGGATGTGTCCACGGTGCAGCGCCTGTGGCGAAGATGGTTGGCGCAGGGACATGTGGCACGTGCGAGGGGTCCAGGCGCAGCCCGAGTGACGTCAGCACGCGAAGATCGGCGCATCCGCCGCCAAGCGGTGGCAGCCCCGCACGCCACGTCAACCGCCATTCTTCACCATGTGCAAGACACCCTGGCTGTTCCAATATCGACCAGAACAATTTCCCGTCGATTGGTTGAAGGAGGCCTGCACTCCCGGCGTCCGCTCAGAAGACTACCATTGACTCCACATCATAGACGTGCACGCCTGGCATGGTGCCGGGCTAGAGCGACTTGGATGAGGGAATGGCGGAACGTCGTGTTCTCCGATGAGTCACGCTTCTGTTCTGTCAGTGATAGTCACCGCAGACGAGTGTGGCGTCGGCGTGGAGAAAGGTCAAATCCGGCAGTAACTGTGGAGCGCCCTACCGTTAGACAACGCGGCATCATGGTTTGGGGCGCTATTGCGTATGATTCCACGTCACCTCTAGTGCGTATTCAAGGCACGTTAAATGCCCACCGCTACGTGCAGCATGTGCTGCGGCCGGTGGCACTCCCGTACCTTCAGGGGCTGCCCAATGCTCTGTTTCAGCAAGGATAATGCCCGCCCACACACTGCTCGCATCTCCCAACAGGCTCTACGAGGTGTACAGATGCTTCCGTGGCCAGCGTACTCTCCGGATCTCTCACCAATCGAACACGTGTGGGATCTCATTGGACGCCGTTTGCAAACTCTGCCCCAGCCTCGTACGGACGACCAACTGTGGCAAATGGTTGACAGAGAATGGAGAACCATCCCTCAGGACACCATCCGCACTCTTATTGACTCTATACCTCGACGTGTTTCTGCGTGCATCGCCGCTCGCGGTGGTCCTACATCCTACTGAGTCGATGCCGTGCGCATTGTGTAACCTGCATATCGGTTTGAAATAAACATCAATTATTCGTCCGTGCCGTCTCTGTTTTTTCCCCAACTTTCATCCCTTTCGAACCACTCCTTCTTGGTGTTGCATTTGCTCTGTCAGTCAGTGTAAAGAATGGCATGTTTCGTTCTACAACAACATCCTCAGATTCTATCAAATCATCTGATTTAAAGTATATGCGTATATATATCCAATATCATTTACATTGCGTAAACTTGTAAATGATTGAGAGTTGGTGATATTATGAACAAGTAATAAAAATAATGACTATAGTAGTATTCAACCGTCACACTCAGCATTTCTATAAGTTAATTTCAAATGCATCGATGTGGAGTCTGTCCTTTGCTGTCACCGTCCATGATTCGCAGCCGTAGAAGAAGACTGAAAATACCTATCCACAGGTAGTAAGGATCGTTATTTCTAAATGTTGGTACAAAAATATATTTTAAATACTTGATATCTTATTCGTAAGTTAGAAGTAACAGACATGAAAGTAGCAAGAATGATTGCTGGTACAAACAGGTGGGAACAATGGCAGGAGGGTACTCTGAATGAGAAGATAAAGGCTAATTTAGGAATGAACTCGATGAATGAAGCTGTACGCATAAATCGGATTCGGTGGTGGGGTCATGTGAGGCGAATGGAGGAGGATAGGTTACCTAGGAGAATAATGGACTTTGCTATGGAGGGTAAGAGAAGTAGAGGGAGACCAAGACGACGATGGTTAGACTCGGTTTCTAACGATTTAAAGATAAGAGGTATAGAACTAAATGAGGCCATAACACTAGTTGCAAATCGAGGATTGTGACGACGTTTAGTAAATTCACAGAGGCTTGCAGACTGAACTTTGAAAGGCATAACAGTCTATAATGAAAATGTATGTATGTATGTATGTATGTATGTATGTATGTATGTATGTATGTATGTATGTATGTATGTATGTATGTATATACAGTATATGAACATAGGCCTAAATCATATGCAAAAAATGTACAAGGTGTTTTTAACATGTAATGCCTACTAAATTCCAAATTTCCATTAAAATATCAATGAAATGTAACGGAAGAAAAATTTCAAATTTTCAAAAGACTCATTTTCATGACATATTTAAAACGACATGTCTGGGAATATTTTGCTATTATTTATAATAAATTCCCTGAAAATGTCATGAGAAAGCATAAGTTAAGTAAAATAATCTACTTCCAGACTGTTCCCTTAAAATAGATCGTGTTGCATTAATGACATTCAAGGTAGTAAATTCTTTTATCTCACCCTCACTGACACAATGTGATCTTTAATACTTTCATCCAGAAAATTTCTTCGCTGAAGTTCTCGTCATTTCAATTTGGAAAATCAAAGTTATTACAAACCTTGCGATGAGACTAAACACAGTTAACGAGGACCTGATTACTAAGTGTAATGTGTGACAGGGCCTAATCTGGAAATGGATTTTCCGAGTTAGCTGTGTTGTACTGGCCCGTTACTTATCGTCAACTGTCGGACGTCCCGAAAGCGCGCAATTTCCGGAGCGCGGTTGACAGCCAGTGACAGACATGCTGCTAACCCTGTCAACGACGAACTTGTCGCAGGACTTGGTTTACATGAGACAGATCAAGCAGGGTCACCATATTGGAGATAAGCATTTCGGCATAGCCATCATACAAAGTTACGATTCACTTATAATCAAAATGAGATTGCAAGCTCTATATATGAAGATTAATATTTGCTCCTTAATGTAGCGTGATGAACAATCTTCGCACTATGAAAATATTTCAAAATGTTCTTTCAAATCCTACTCAAAAATGGTGTTGAAATCAATTTATATCTAGAACTGTAATAAAAATTGATGACAGAGGTTTCCTCTAGTGTTCAGCTCGAAGTGGGGTGGAGTGGTTATCTCTAATCTCGGCCACATTTGTCCCCAGGAATAATCTTAGTGTTAATTTTTGGTGTAGGCTGAGTGACCCCCAGAGTCATGTGCCTCTTCCGAAGCGCAAATCGCATTTCTAAAATGTTCGACTTCCTGACTGGGAATCGAACCCATGTCCTTCTGGGTGAACGGAGAACGCCTTCATCACCTCGGCTAGGCAGCCCAAATACATGCATACATTTGTTTTGTATTTTGTATTTTTATTTTTGGACAGAAAAGGGTTAGGGGTAGGAAGGAAACGACCGTGGCCTTATTTAAGGTACAGCCGTAGCATTTCCTGGTGTGAAAATGGAAAACCACGGAAAACCATTTTAAGGGCTGCCGACAGTGGGATTCAAACCCACTATATCCCGAATGGAAGCTGATAGTTACGTGGCTCAAACAGCATAATCATCTGCTCGGTACATAAATACATAAATACATACATACATACATACACACATACCAACGTACATACATACATACGAACGAACGAACGTACATACATACATACATACATACATACATACATACATACATACATACATACATATATACAGTACATCTATACTAATATTATCAAGAGGAAAAATTTGTTTGTTTGTAACGAATAGGCTCAAAAACTACTGAACTGATTTTAAAAATTTCTTCACTTATAGAAAGATACATTGCCAGTGAGTAACATGGGCTGTATTTTATTTTCAAAACAATTCGATCTGGGGGGCAAGGGGGAGAAATATAAAAATAATAGGCTAATATAGGCAAAATATCGAATTTGTTGTATAAGGACATGACAAAGCTCAATTTAATCCTCTTGACGCAAAGAACAAAACTCGGTAAGCCCTACAGGCCCGTAAACCATGTTTTAAGGCCCTAAAACCAACCGTTACGGAAATATTGGCACCACACTACCGCTGCTCTAGGAATCGGATAAAGAAATGAACTGCCGTAACCATGGCAACGTCAGCTCCAGGATTCTAGAGCAGTGAGATTATGTATGTACGTTTGGGCATAGCTGCCAACCAAAATTGGTACAAATAAGACTTAATATTTGGAAAAATATACTGTTGTGTAAGGCACTCATAGGACACCTTTGGGCATGGATGGAAAGGCGGGGAAGCACGAGTATAAAAATCTTACTATATATAGAAATGGAAGAGAGAGAGAGAGAGAGAGAGAGAGAGAGAGAGAGAGAGAGTGTGTGTGTGTGTGTGTGTGTGTGTGTGTGTGTGTGTGTGTGTGTGTGTGTGTGTGTGTGTGTGTGTGTGTGTGTGTGTGTGTGTGTGTGTGTTAATGACACATCTCCTCCTAAACCACTGGAGCAATTTCAACCAAACTTGGTACACGTATTACTTACTATCGGGAGACGAACACTGTGGGGGGTAAGCCATCCCTAGCGCCCTTAAAGGAGGGGGTCAGGGGGGTTATTATAATAATAATCGAGAATAGTGTCGAATTCATAGTTTTCGGGGTCGCTGAGTTGAAAAGGGGGGTGAGATAGAGAAATAATTAAAAACAGTTTCGAATCCATAGATTTCAGGGTCTCTGAGATGAATATCTACAATAAATCACAGAAAGATAACATGTTACAGACATGAAAATTGATATTTGGAATCCCCTTTAAAAATTAAAGAACAGAAATATTCGTTTTCAGAAAATCAACTTTGGGGGGGGGGGGGTGAAAAGAAGTAAGGAAGAAGTTGAATTATTTATATGATGATACATATATCTCAAAAATGAAGATGTTACAGACTTGATACTTCCAATTTCCTTTAAAAATGAACACACTCTTTTTGGAAAACCCACTGAAGGGGGTGAAAAGAATTTTAAAAAAAGCAGATAAATTTTCAAAATGAGTATCTTCTTCTTCTATCGCTTTACTCACACCTGTGTGTTTGCGTGTGCGAAGTGTGTCCCACATGGGGATTTGACACTGTTTTACGGCTGGATGCCCTTCCTGACGACAACCTTATGCGTAGTAGAGATGTAATCTGTACTTCTATACTAATATATAAAGAGGAAAAATATGCATATTCGTTTGTAACGGATAACTCAAAAACTACTGAACCGATTTTAAAAATTACTTCACCTATAGAAAACTACATTGCCGGTGAGTAACATGGGCTATATTTTATTTTCAAAACAATTCGAGGGGGGGCGACGGGGGTTATATAAAAATATTAAAATAATAGGCTAATATAGGCGAAATCGAATTCGCCGTACAAGGACGAGACAAAGCTCATTTTAAGCCCCTTGACGCTAAGAACAAAACTCGGTAAACCCTTCGGGCCCGAAAACCATGTTTTAAGGCCCTAACACTAACCGTAATGGATATATTGGAACCACACTACCCCTGCTCTAGGAATCGGATAAAGAAACGAACGACCGTAACCATGGCAACGTCAGCTCCAGGATTCTACAGCAGCTAGATTATGCATGTACGTTTGGGCATAGCTGCCAACCAAAATTGATACACATATGACTTACTATCTGGAAAAAATAAACTGCTGTGTAAGACGCTCATAGCACTCCTTTGGGCGGGGATGGAAAGGGAGGGAAGTATAAAAATAATAGTCCCGGAGATCTCCGTAGTGCAGCGACCAGCGATTGCCGACGGGCCTCCGTTTTTACATACTGACTTAGGTTTCAGCATTTTGCGGAGTCTGTTACCTATAGTTTAAACTATTTTCTATCAAATCATGGAGTAGTAGGATTACTGGAAGGGGAACTTACTGGAACATTGCTTTACACTAAAGTACCTGGTAGTTATGCTGGATCGCACATTAACATATAAGAAACATTGCCAAAACCTGAAACAAAAGATAGCTGCCAGAAACAACATTCTACGAAAGTTATCAGGAACAAGTTGGGGAACACAACCACAAACGATTAGAACATCAGCTCTAGCTCTATGCTATTCTGCAGGAGAATATGCCTCCCCGGTTTGGTACAGGTCAGCTCATACGAAGCAGGTCGACATCGCTTTAAACGAAAGCTGCAGGATCATTGCTGGATGTCTGAAACCTACACCCATTGAGAAGGTCCAACTTTTAGCTGGTATTGCTCCCGGTGAGATTCGTAGGGAGGTAGCAGCTAACAAAGAAAGGCTCCAGGCATCTTCTTCAGAAGCACATCCTCTCTATGGATACCACCCAGCCACACAGAGGCTAAAATCTAGGAAAAGTTTTCTCCGCACATCAGTTAACCTTGAGGGGAAAGCAGAGAATGCTCGAGTCACAATGTGGAAAGAAAGAATCCACCACCTTTCCAACTGGATAGAGCCGAAGGAAAGTCTTCCATGTGGACACCAGGAGAAGTGGACAGTATGGAAAGCCCTTAACAGACTCCGTACAGAAGTCGGCAGAACCAAAGTAAACTTGCGTCAGTGTGTTTTATGTCCTTCAATGTGCACTATGAAACACTTGATTGCAGCCTCCCCCAACGCTATTGACGTCGCCCAATACTGGGCAAGCATCATCTAGCTCTCGAATATTGTTGCTCTATCTCTGATTGTGTAATAGACTTGTATATTTGTATAGTAGGAATGTAGATATCTTGTTGGTTTTTGTTAAATATTTGTAAGTAAAGTTGATACTTCTGACACGAATAAAGAAAGAAAGTAGGATTACTGATGTTATTAGCGCCGATATTTTTGTCCACTTTTACGATCATCGTAACCATGAAAACAACCTATATACTGTACCCAATTGTCAACATTTATACTCAGATTCATTATATGATGTGCGACATGAGTGACAAGCCCAGAGAGTTACAATTCTCGATATTTATAGTCGTTTCTTTTATGCATCGCGTATTTCCTTGATCATTTGTAATAGTTACGAAATGTCAGATCAAACAAATACATTCAATAATATTTATATTTGTGGTACTAGCTAGCTGATGTATACTTACACTAAATCTGCAGCTTTGTGAAGGGAGCAGATATATCTAGGTGGGATTGAAGGAAAAACATGGTAGCAAAAGATCTTAGAGGTCGACGCTAATTAGGAACTACTACTTAGAGGCCCCCATGAAGAAAAGAAGAAGAAGATGCACTATAATTCCAAACATGACAAATAATTTCTACGTACTTGATGAATACACCAGTGATATAAATATCTAATGAAGTCAGTCACACCGATAGTATGAGTAACTAAAGCCAGTTTCTCATAACCTGTACGAAGAACGGGTACTTCTGCTAGTACATACATACATACATACATACATACATTTTATT
The DNA here is from genome assembly GCF_040414725.1 of Anabrus simplex. NCBI lineage: Eukaryota > Metazoa > Arthropoda > Insecta > Orthoptera > Tettigoniidae > Anabrus > Anabrus simplex. Next base: position 1,029,640,071 of record NC_090265.1, on the reverse strand, counting down.
TATATACTGTAGGCCTACTGTTATGCCTCCCAAGTGTTCAGTCTGTAGTCCATTGTGAATAAACGAAGTGTCTCGATAACTTACTGTTTGCGACTATTCATTTTGTGGTCTGTTGTAACTCCATGCTTCTTAGCTTGAATTCATTGAAAATATAGCGTGGGTTTCTAATATATAAAGACAAATTTATATCAGTAACGATATGCTCAGATGATAGCAGCAGAAGCGAGCTACAGACTTCACATATACACACAAATTCTTCCTTTGTTAATGTTATAACATTTGCGTACAGCTAATATTATTAGTTGTTGTTCTTCTTACATGCCTTTGCTGGCGAGACCTAGTGTTAAAAATGCACTGTGTCTTCTGGTATGGGATAGAGCATTTTCTTTCCCTTGGCTTTGACAATATGAAAGTGACTGATGTTTGAATAATGCTAGTGATGCCGTTCCATATGCGGCCAGTTCCCGCTATGGTGTGAAAATGTTGCTCATACGGTCGGATGGTGCATGCATTTCAGTGTGCTTGCCAGATTGATGTGAAACAGCAACTTCTGACTCAGTGAGGAAAGCAATGAGAAACTACCTCACTAATACGTCTCTTCAGTGATGCCTAGGCCATCTTTGATAGCTAATGGAGGAGCTGTTGAGGATCCAGCCAGGCTTCGGGCTAAAGAATGAACATAAATACAACTCTTCTTACAATAATATGTAGGCCTAATCATCAATATAAGAAATACCAATTAATTTCCGAAGTTTAGTTACATCTTTATAAATTTCTGGCGAGAAAAGTTAATTTCTTTCCATAACACGTACTGTATTATATGGGTAGGGGCGGCTGTCCCTGTCTTACACTTAAACAGTATAGATTTTATTTTATTTTTTCTATTTGTTTTACGTCGCACCGACACAGGTAGGTCTTATGGCGACGATGGGATAGGAAAGGGCTAGGACTGAGAAGCAAGCGGCCGTGGCCTGGTGTGAAAATGGGAAACCACGTAAAACCATCTTCAAGGCTTCCGACAGTGGGGTTCGAACCCACTATCTCCCGGATGTAATCTTATAGCTGCGCGCTCCTAACCGCATGGCCAACTCGCCCGGTCAGTATAGAATTAGACTGATAAATAAATAACTTTAAAAATCTTAAAAAGTGTAACCATTCACAAACATAGACTATGCAGAGTAGTCTGAAACAACGTGAACCGGGAATATGAGCGTTAGAGGGTTGATCATACTGAAAATAATTTCAAAAATAATTCGATATCTCACCCCGCTGTCATTTTATCAGCGGCTCAAGTTAGGCAATCCGATCGCTTCACTGGCGAATTAAAATGGGTTTTCCGAGGTGGTGATGCTAAATCTCCGCGTGGCTTATGACTGGCTTGAAAGCACCAATATATTAAAAGAAAACCGCCAGAGGAGCGATTCGAACACGGGCCTCCAAGCTGACAGGACCGCGTCATAGCAGGTACATTACGGGGATACTGGCTGAAACCCATAGTGTGTTTGTATTTGATTCTGAATTCACGGCATGGGTCACAACTACTGAACTGTAGATAACTACTTATACATTAAAAATTTCATAGACAAAGAGCAGTTTGCTTTTTTTTTTTTTTTTTTTTTTTTTTTGCAGCTTGCTTTACGTCGCATCGACACAGGTAGGTCTTATAGCGTGCAAAGAGCAGAATATTTTAAGAAACTAGGGTTGCCATACGTCCTAAAAAAAGCGGGATTGTCCTGAATTTTAGCATGTGTCCCAACGTAATGGCTGAATTTAAAAAAATCCCTAAATGTCCAGAATTTTAAAAATCAGAGCAAGTTATTTAAAATTTTGCTCAAATGCTTTTGGAAGGGAATGTCCCATCTCTTACATAAAAATCAATGCAAATAACATTGAATATTATTTAATTCTTTATAGTGGTCTGTAAAATAGGTTTTACAAGTATGATTCTTAGTTACTTTTCTATTTGATTTTTTACATTAACATCATATAACAAATGTGTCTTCTGGTAATGGACAGGCCAGTTCTCATGGAATTACCCAAATACACTCGTTGGAACCACAGGCGCCAACTTTGGTCTTGACGATAGGGGAAAGGATGAATATATCAAATATTGTTACGGGAGTAATGAAATGAATATGGCCCCTTACCACTATGTGCATGGGGGCAAGTGCTCCCGTGGAGTCGGCACCTATGTTCGGAACTTGTCGATGTTGGTGTCTGAATTTCATCCTGAATCTTATGCCAACCCTAACAGAAACGTAATAGAGTTTTGAAGAGTACATAAACACCTAAGGTTTTTAAAAACATAGAATTAACGAAACAAAGTAGAATTCAAATTATACGTGAAGAAAGCTGCTCTTGTACTGTGAGTTTCCACCCGATATGATAAAGGTAGCAGGGAAGGATAAAGTAGACGGAGTGAAGAGGAGGAAGGAACGAGAAAGTACGAACGTGATTGTGTCTTGCTGTTTGTCTCTTTCCATCAGATACATTGTGCATGCACATCCAAATCTCTTGGACAATGATAACCCTCTGGTGCCTTGCGGAAGATTGTTCCATTTCCGATTGGCTCGGGAATCATTAACTCCAAAGGCGAATTAGAGGAAATTAACGGAGGTAGATCCAACTGCAGTTGCCATCATCGAAATATTTGTTTTCCTCGTTGATTTCTCAAAATGGTCGCTAATGTTTCCTAAGAGACTGCAGAATGCCCACCGGGGCGATTCGTCATCTGGAAAAGATTCCCTCAATATAATTCACCTTCACATTACTTAATTCGTATAAATAAGAATTTAAGAATCACATCCCTCCAATTTAGACTATTAGATTGTAATTTATTGTAAAATGGCACAATAGGGGCATTGAATAATTACTGGGATACTATACCTTATGCCCGAAAGCCGGATAGATCCTCAACAGCTCTGCATCAGCTGTCATAGATAGCCAAGGAATCAGTGAAGAGACGTACTAGGGAAACGAGGAGTGTGGTAGCTTCCCGTTGCAACCCAGAAATTGCTATTATATATCAGTCTGTCAAGCCCACAAAAATGCATGAACCTATCGACCATATGAGAAACATTTTAAAATGGTAGTATTACGATTATTTCATCGACAATGAGCATTCCTACATCTGAGGCAGTTTCATCTGAGGATCAGTGGTAGTGTTGGCCTCCAGCTTCCACAATCGCGTGTACAAACACATTAGAGGTATTTTAGGATAATGATTATTATTATTATTATTATTATTATTATTATTATTATTATTCATAGTTTTCCTGATTATTGAAAACAATATCTACTCTAACTACTGTCGAAAAAGATACCACAGAACAGACAATGAAAGTTAACATAGCACCTGGCCTTCCAACTCGCAACAGTCACACTAATGTACGGCAAGTTCCGTAATTAAGCTTCTATACAAGCTATAAATACCACAAAGATGAGTCGGAGACGAGTACGAAGGCTTGTAAATTTTACAACGTTGCACCAACGCTGTTCGGCTTTGTCTTACGTTAAGATGAGCATGTTGTATACATCCACGCGTTCTTAAAAGTATCGCCTGGTAGCAGCTTGTCTTTGATTGCCTTGCAGTGGGTGTTGATAGTGGTCGCACATGTGGGTCAGGGAGTTTATTGTAATGACGTTTTCTTATTTGATTAGGAAAAAACATCCATAGAAATCTTAAGAGTTTTAACAACAGGCCTGCGAAGAATAGGCTTTACCGTTAAACAATATTGGTATGGCACGAGAAGGTTATTGAAGTGAAGATAATAGGAGATGATAATCAAAGGTCGAAGTCACCTTCAGTCATCTCCTGATTATTTTATGTTCCCCGGCTGGAAAAATAAATAAGAGGAAGGTGAGATAAATAAGAGGAAGGTGAAATTTTTACATTTATTTGGCCATTGCAATTAATATCTGAGACGAATGGAACATAACTAAAGGAAGTCGCTCCTAGTCTGCGTCATATCCTGAAACTCTGGTAACAATATGGGGACATAGAAGGTGATTCCCTTTCAAGAATATTGAGATCATTAACTCAAAGAAAAGCCATCTCCGTACAAACCTCGGAAGGTCCGTGGAGGAGTGGAAGGCAAAAGCTTCCACTATCCGTAATCCCGGCAACAACTGAATTAGAAAGATTAGCTCTACGCTAGCCACCTTTGACCACAAGAATTCACCTAGTACTTATTCTTTATGAAGGCTGCTTAAATCTCAGGTTCATGTGCCGCTCTAGAAGTGGAAATTTCGTTTCTAAGTTTCCGACTTACTGACAGTCAATGGAATCCACGTCCTACCAGGCGAACTGAGCATGACTTCACTGCCTGGGCTAGGCAGCCCCTGTGTTATTAGTTCGCATTTGATTATAAACGTAATCTATACGTTGCCACCTGTTTATTACTAAAGTAGAGAGCGCTTGTGAATGTTGTATAACATCTCGCCTTATTTCAGATATAGGTACTTAAACCTGTAGACTTTTGCTTCATAATATATCACTAGCTAAATTCAATGGATATTATCTGGAAAGGCAAATATAAGTAACGTATAATGCTCTTCCTATACTGCTGAATGGTCAGCGGCGCAGTGAGGCCTTCGGTCCACGAGGTACCCAATTCAATTCCCGGCCGATTGGCTGATTTTAGCCTGTCTGGTTAATTCCTCTGACTCGGGGAATGGGTTTTTGTGATTTTCCTAACACACGTCTCTTCGTATACACACAATACGCTACGACAAAGAAACACACATCCCTCCACATAGGGTTGGTATCGTGAAGGGCATCAGCCTTGCAACTGGACCAAGCAAGCATGAGCGATATAATTCATAAACGCGACCCCAACAGCATGAGGAAAATCGATAGAAGAAGAAGCGTCTATACACTTCCGTACTACTTTGAACAGGTCAGTTTAGGCAAATTATATGGCAATTATTTTCTGGAATTAAACTGAAAAGTGAACATACTGTTAATTTTGTGAATGTTTGTATTTTTAAAGGTCGGCGCCACTTAAAGCATCTCTAGCCCTTCCATTCAGACGCGCATGTAACGTCAAAAGTTTGGGCTAATGATCCATCATTCACGAAGCAAGATTATTTTGGGTCGTAAATGTATATTCACAGAATTTGAATTGTATTGTTATTATTATTATTATCCTATATTTCTTGGGTTCATTCTTTCTCCCGATATTCCTAAGCGCACAGCGGTACGCAGCCCGTCAAGCGGCCGAGCAACTCGAACTGACAGGCGTTCACAAGAAGTGGGCTGAGAACAACAGAGAAGCGGAAGGATTGAATGCTCCTTTCTAAACTTTTGAAATGTAAGTTGGCATCTTAGTTTTGACGAGTACAAGCTCCAGTGGGAAAGAATACAACTACGTTTTATATTTCAGGCGGATATATCAAGATCAAGAAGCACAACTTTTAAGCCGCTATTCCAAAGGAAACATTTTTGTTCCATGACAGCTTGCTAGACAATTATACCCCTTATTTTATCATTTCATGTGTTATGAGGACCCTTCCTTTATTTTAAACTACATTTACAACCCGCGTTTCACCCTTTTCGTATATCGCAGGTTATTTAGTACCGAGGTTGCGTATGTTTCTATTTTCTTCTTTTAGTTTTTAGGAATTTTCTTTACGTCCCATCGACACAGATTGGTCTTATGGCGCGATGCGGTAGACCTAGGAGTGGGAAGGAAGCAGCCGTGGCCTTAATTTAGGTACAGCCCCAGCATTTGCCTGATGTGAAAGTGGGAAACCACGGAAGACCATCTTCAGGGCCGACGGTGGGGTTCGAACCCACTATTTCTCGGATGCAAGCTCAAAGCTGCGCGCCCCAAACCGCCCGGCGGTTGCGTATGAAAGGCACAGGTAATCATGGTTACTGAGTATATCTCATTGACATTCATAAACATAATAGTCCTAGTATCAGAGATCAATTTGTTCAGCTGAACGCTTGGCAGCAGTAGGTACCTGGGCCTCTTTACGACTAGCTGTTTGCATGGGTTGAGAAGATGAACTGGATCACACTGGAGTGGTTATCGTAATTTACGATACCACTTCACATCGCCATATGGGTCGCACCCGCACGCGGACTGCCCAGTTTGGTCGAAGCGGCGGCCGGGCGCTGGCGCTGTGGAGGCCATTTTGTGATCTGCCGGACCCCCTTAGTACCCTGAGATACTCGCCGCCCGATACACTGAGAGCGGCAGCTGCGAGCCTCTGCACACCCAGTGTTCATGCTCATATGCGGCGCTCAGTAATGTTGGTAACCGCTCGCCCTTGCTCGGGCGTGAAAATGTAGCATCGTACGCCTCTCGTACGGTCCTGCCGACCTCGGCAGCGGTCGAAGTGGAGATGTGACGATGGATGGTGAAGGGACCCGGTCCCTAGTGAAGGCACGCCCGGCCGGGTGAGAGCCCGTGCTCGGCGGCCTATGAAATTTTAGTTGGCGGCCACTCGGTCGGCCAACGGAGCAAAGCAAGTCTGTGTCCCGCAGGCCGCACTCGTCGGCGGCGGGCTACGACGCTCGGTTTCGGCTCTCGAGCCAGCCAGCTCCCTGGTTGATCCTGAGTATCTCCTTCACATGAGTAACGTGGTTTTACCTTTTCTGTGCAGGTACTGAAGAACAGGTATTGTATTAGGATGAATGATAGAAGTATGTTAATGTGCCGTCAGCAATAGATATCATGAAAGGATAGCCTTGTGGATAAGGTTTTTGGGGAGGTATGTACAATCTAGTTCAGACGTGTTTGTATACCTTAGTTTCTGCTTACATAGGGATAATTAGAGCTTATCATGTGTTATTATTAACGTTCTGGCGTTAATGAAATTTTACTCTAAATCTGAGGAATAACTATGAATGATTGGTCCTTTACCCCGTTCAAAGGAATTTTACGTTGCATACAAATGCATATTTCGGCCATTTTAATTGATTTGGTCATATTTTGCTGATTTTATGATATAAGGTTTTCATTCAGAATTTGTTTGTTAAATTGAGGCGTCGTTTTTAACAAAGAACGTGTTATCTGAATCGATTTTCGAATACAGGATTTCAAAATACTGTACTATAGTAGATGTATTTTTCTTTCTTTTCCCGAAAAAATAAGAAGCAGGTTTAGAGGACATCAATCCGAGGAAAAGAGATGCTGTAAACGTACGTCGACAGATACCGAAAAACATGTTAATAATTCCTGTTTGGTTATGTTTTAGGAAAACAGAATAAGAACTGCACCTCAGGCCTATGATACTGAATGAGTGTATAAGGTTTTAATTTATCTACTGTAGCTCTGTAGGTTTTCATGATTGAATGCGTCTGCTGCATTATCGCTTACCAGTTTTTGACACGTTTAACGTTAGTAATATTCTAACTAGGGGACCCGTGCGAGAATTCTCGCATGTATATAAAGTTGTGGTAGACTAGTCCCCTGGTGAATTACTAGTGAACTAAGGAATACACGAATCAGTGCAATATTAGACAGCCTTATTTACCACTTAATGTAATCTTTGATGTTTTAACATTTATGGTATCCACTTAAACGGAAGCAAATGCAAGTGCATTATTATACTGACGAATGTTCCGGAAGTAATTTTTGGTTTTACTATCAGTCTTTCCCTAACTGATAATTACAGCATACTATAATGACAAAAAACTGACGTCCCAGTGGCCAAACTGTGAAATGGGCAACAATGACGGTGCGTATTTTCCTACAGCACCAGTATTTGCAAATCGCATACTTTGTACGATTTCTTTAAACTCATTTTTAAAAATAAAATGTCGATAAATATAAAATTAGAGTGCAATTCGTTACCGCCAACATCTATTCTCTTCCTTTTGAATGCTCATTTTTCACGTTCGGTTACTTGCGAAAGCCCCAATAGGGATTTGTCTGTCTGTTACGTCATCAGCCCAGAGGCTGGTTGGATCCTCAAATAGCACCACCAAAGGCTATGCAGTTATAGGGAAACCGCAAAAACCAATGGCAGAGCCCAAATGAGGCGTACTAGGCAAGATAAGGAGTGAGGTAGTTTGCCATTGCTTTCCTCACTGGGCCAGAATGTGCCACTGCAGCACGACTGACCCTATGAGCAACACCTTTCATAACACTCAGACACTATTTGTGCTCCGAGTGTCATTACTCAGCACCACCCATACCCCAGCAGCATCTATATTGTCACAGCCATGGATGAGATTGGGACTTCAGTGGAAGCTACACTTTGCTCTGGTCTGTGCCAAGAGATGGATACAAAAGTACTGCATCCATCAAAGAATGGCAATAGGCGGGAATAGGTATTTATACTACTGAAATAATATATATAATACTTGCTACCTATTCCTAAAGTGATTAAGTGATATTTTACCTATTTTATGTCATATTTAACTAGTTTTAGGGCATATGTGCTTGCATATTTTTGTACTTCTTCAGGCCAAAACTTCCGAACCCACATAATTATCTTCTGTCTTATGGAACCGACTTAAGCTACAAAATCGGTCGTTCATTTTCGTAATGCCCGGTGTGTCTTCAGATCCAACAAAGTGTGATTTCGTAGGTAGCAAGTACCGCGTGGAGATTATTTCTAACCTTAAGGATTGAAAGGTTGGTGGATTCACGGGAAGCCTTACACAATTCATTTCATTCCTCGTTCTTGCGAATTGGATAACTGATATGTAATGTAAAGTACGTGGCCCGTAGACAGTCCTAAATTTCGAATATAATCTTCGAGACATCTACACGAAAATAGAATTCATGTTTTAAAAATAATATTTTTTTTCACATTCCTACTAAGTTGACACTTCCCGACTTCTAATAATATGCCACTACCATCAGAATCATTGAATCAATTGGAATGAAAATTTATGCACATAGATAATTGACCTACCAGAAAACCTCTTAATCTTACTAACATTATGAACATTTCAGCTCATTTGTGAAGTAAGTGTGCTCTAGTCTTCAGCAGGAGCCTTCAGGTTTATTGTTTTCAATAACTGTTGTAATCATTAGTGAACCGATTTTCACTTAATTATTCTTAACGTAGTACTAAAAGATGGAGAGATGTAAGAATAGACAACGAATTATTTACGAAATGAATCACAGCTGATTGTTCAATTGTGTTAATATAAATTATATTAAATTACTTTCTAAAAATGTGTACTCAATCGCGGTAACATGTTAAGTAAATATATACAATAGTTAAGAATCTGACAATACATGGTTGAGAAGTGTATCACTACGAAAAAGTGGTGTTCAAATACAAAACATTCCAAAAGATGAATTAAAAAATGTATTAGTAGCGATACTTCAATCCTACGACAAGCGTTTTACACAATTTACACAATGTATTATTGAATATTACAATGGGATTTAACTCCAGATCTCATACTGATTCAAATTACTGTAGTACTGTCATTAGAGGCACACACTATACTTATGAATATTAAAAGATTTAAAGTATCCTGAACATATGTAGGCCTATTAATAAATGGAAGTCGAAATGCAACAATAGATAGGGAATATAACAATTAAAATACGAATTAATCATGAGATTCCAGGCACCTTAAACTAAACGCTTGGTACCAGGAAACCTTACATCTGCAACATTCGTAGATAAATGACGAATTCCCAAACTCCTCGAGAGAGTCGAGCTAGGTAGAGGCTCGAAATTGGGTTTCAGAAGGAAAGTGGCACAATTACGAAAGAATAATCATTTTTTTCCCAATGGGGACTTCTTTGAATGCGATGACCTATATTTGTCGTGGACTTACAAGTTCTCTGAAAGACGAAATTAATTTAAGATCAAAACTTAAGAATGTCTTGAGGGAAGATATTAAGGAACTCAGGGTACGTATGTGATCAATATGGGAAGAACCAATCATGTCCCATTCAACCCCCCCACTCACCCCCGTACTAAATGTACAGATTGCTGGCATTCGGGTGAGAGGGCCTCCGGTTCGATTTTAACTGGGTATGATTAATTCTTCTGGTTCGGGAACTGGATCTTTTATTTCGTCTTAATACACTTCTCTTCATCTACACATACAACACATTGCACTACCAACCGACTCCGAATCACGTAATACTGAGCACGTTCCTCCTCTTAGGAGGTAAGATATCGGCCGTAAAATAAGTACCAACCCCAATAAACTGAGAAAATATTGTAAAAAAGAAGAAATGATAGGCAGTAGACGATGAGTTTGCTATAAATACAGTTTAATACAATTAATTTTAATGAATTGGGATTCGTTGGTGTTCGGATCAGTACATTTCAGTATTGACTGAAATAACATAGGCACGAGCTACAACGTACATTGATCCCATGTGCTAAGAAATGACGTACGGGCCGATGATCTTAGATGTTAGGCCCCTTTAAACAACAAGCATGATCATCATCAACAAATGAAGTACATGTATTGGCACTTAATGTTATAGGAAAATTAAATAAATCTGAAGCAAAGAAATAACGTACACAACTTACTCCATTAATAATTTGCTTTTGTCGTGGACTTTTCTTTTAAAATTAACTTTGGTTTGTACGTACAGCAAAGTGCAGTGGTACAACTGGTTAATTACATTTAAACTCATTCATAAAATAAATTTCATTAAGTATTATCGCAAGTTTGTCAAATGTATTCACACGCAATAAAACATGAAAATGTTCAATATAATGATGTTTACAGAAGATTTTCTATTGTTGTTTTGTCACATGTTTCTCTCCAGAAATAATTAAGTGTAGCTCAGTAACTATCAGCTTTTTCTATTACAGTACTACTATCAGTTAACCTATAAACACGGTTCTGAACCGGTAATTTGCAGGAATAGAATATTACGTCTTGAGTTCAAGATTTTGGATATGCCAGTTCAATATTTACAATACTAAAGTCTAGTCAGAAGAACTTATGCTGTTGATTTTGGAAAATGTTAGTAGCTCTACGTCATTGTTGAATTCGTGATCGTAACCAGGGGACCTCCAATTTTATGTGGAGTCCGAGCCACATCAAAAATTATATATATGCATTGATAGCCGCCTCCGTGAGAGACAAGTCGACTGTCACATCCTCAACTATAAAATAATATAGACTACAGAACTCGCCTTCGATCAGGAAATGAATTGAAATAGTTTTATCATCCCATTAGTGAACATGTTTATATTTGTTCTTGTTAGTTACTATTTGTTTTACGTCGCAAGGACACAGATAGTCTTATGACGACGATGTGATAGGAAAGGCCTAGGAGTGGGAAGTGGCCGTGGCCTTAATTACTGCCATCACAACTTTAGAGTGCGTGCAAGTCGCCCGTTGTCGGCCAATTCAATGAATATTTAATTTTCGCTAAACACGAACTAATCCGTTGAAAGTTTATTTTGAACACAATAAGGGAAACGTAAAATTAAGCAATTTTGTGTTGATGGCGTTTTTAAGGAAAATATTTAATCCCTTATCCTATGGGTGGTCTTCTGGGCTTCTATTCGCATGTATGACTAAACAGAAATAATGTACAGTACATTAGTGGAACTCATAGTCTTCGAACATCTAGAAATCTGGTGCCGGATGTGGAGAGTGACGATGAATCCAACTAAATCTACAGCCGTGTACCATACTGTACGTTAAGACAGAAAACCCACCACAAAACTTCACATAACCGGAGAAAATATAACGTGGGTAAACGAAGCCAAGTATTTGGGGATAATAATTAACCTTACCCTCTAATACAAGGCATATTTCAAGCATATCCTTGACAAATCGCATAAAGCGTACATGTCGGTAGAATGCTTCCTCAACCAAAGGGGAAAACTTGACATCCCAACCAAGTTGCTAATATATAGGACACTCCTTAGGTCACACTATATACCTCAACAGTCTGGGGTACAGCTAAGGAGTGCCACATTAAAAAACTGCAAAAGTATCAAAACAAAATACTAAGAATTATTGTTAACGCCCCGTACCAGTTCGGAAACAGGGAGATTCATAAGCAGCTAAAGATGGCTACAATAAAGGAAGAGAGAACCAGAGCTGCTAAGCGCTTCTACCGACCTAACCAAGAACACGCCAATGTACTCATACAGCAACTGCACGATATGGATGCTGGCGTGTTCTACCGATACAAATATCCTAAAATACTCATCACCGATAAAACCTAAAATTCATACCCCAAGTAGAACAAGAAGAACTCCAGTTATGATATTTGAGGAAGAAGGAAAGAAAAATCTGCGATAAGTGACTCAGACGGTTGAGGCGCTGGTCTTCTGATCCCAACTTGGCAGGTTTGATCCTGGCTCAATCCGGTGATATTTGAAGGTGCTCAAATACGTCGGCGTCGTGTCTGTATATTTACTGGCAACTAAAAGAACTTCCGCGGGACAAAATTCCGGCACTTCGGCGTCTACGAAAACCCCAAAAAGTAGTTAGTGGGACGTAAAAACAATGACATTATTTATAGGAAAGAAAAGTTGGGCGGGTTGTCTACTTACAAAACATATTGCAAAACTTGCCCCTGCCAAAACGTGTTAAATCCACCCATTTGACACAAAGAAACCCGATCTCTATTTAAACACATATAGCACTTACCCAATGATGACCAAACATCCCTAACAACATACGCTTAAGGGCACATTTACATAACAAACCGATAGAATATCTTACTAACTACATACTAAATTTACTTGTACATACATTGTATATACATGTAAAGACCTAATAAAAACTCCAAGATATCATGTACATATGTCCATTGCACATATACATTGCCTGTAAATACCCACTGTACAATAAAACACACCACGATCGCAATCCCCTCACCTTAAATACTGCATGACCCCTAACTCATCCACATCCCCCCTCCATCCTAAAATCATCATTCCTGCACCGAACCTAAGAAAGTCCTTCGAACCTCGTGAAAAGCGGTGTCATTTACCTCAAGAAACCCAAATTCAATTTCAAAACAACAATCTACATTCAGATGAACACGCCTTAAACATTAGGTAAATCACACTACAATCTAAAACACAAAGCTTACCAAACAGTACCAACAGTCCACGCTCTAAGAGCCCTCATGTTGAATTGAAATATCTAAAATTTCAAAAAAATTCGTAACTCGAAGCTCAAGCTCAATCGCATTAAGAGGAAACGCGGTGAGTTAGTCAGCTCAAAAGTATATTAAAATTTTACCCATTCTACTTTCATGGAATATTTCTCATCTCAATTTTATATTCGCGTTTTATTCCATGATGTTATAATAAGTGGAATTATTTGAGCATTCAAATGAGAATAATACTAAAGTATGTTGACCAATGGACGGATCCTGATAAATGCTAAATATATTTCTTTCTGCCTTTATTTATCTTTTTATTTATTTCAATCTGTAAAATTTATTTTATTTATTATAATAATAATTTAAGCTGACTCCAAAATGTGCTTGTCACAAGGCACAGAATAATACGCAAGTGATTTAGATATATTTATAATAAAGTTTCGACCCATGGGTTCCTAGCTAATTTTCAAGTGATACAACATCAATACAGGCGATATTTATTTATTTATTTATTTATTTATTTATTTATTTATTTATTTATTTATTTATTTATTTATTTATTTATTTTTGTTTGCTTGCTTGCTTGCTTGCTTGTTTGTTTGTTTATTTATTTGGTAGTAATCGGTTCCTTCAGATTCAACTGCTCCTTTGAACTACTGGCGGGTAATATTTAAGAACTTATGGCAGTCGACTGGATAATACCTCGCACACATATCGTACAGGGGTCTGAACTTTATATTGAAAGATATGATGTTATATGAGAATTAATGCTGCCAGAAATTGGGTTTGTAATAAAGAAAGACAGAGAACCATTATGTCCGACTCGTTGGCTGAACGGTCAGCGTACTGGCGTTCGGTTCAGATGGTCCCGGGTTCGATTCCCGGCTGGGTCGGGGATTTTAACCTTCATTGGTTAATTCCAGTGGCCCGGGGGCTGGGTGTTTGTGCTGTCCCCAACATCCCTCCAATTGGCACACCACACATGACACTATCCTCCACCACAATAACACGCAGTTACCTACACATGGCAGATGCCGCCCACCCTCATCGGAGGGTCTGCCTTACAAGGGCTGCACTCGGCTAAAAATAGCCACACGAAATTATTATTATTATTATTATTATTATTATTATTATTATTATAGAGAACCATTATGAAACTCTTGAGTGGATTTTCACTCCAACGGTTGTTTTTTCTTTTTTTTTTTTTTATATCGATGTACAATAGTCTCGTCAACAATAAACGCATTGACTATTACTTTTCGTTGAATGGTACATAAATTGTAGGACCAATGACTTCTCTTGATTCGTAAAGGGGGAACAAGGTCATTTTTATTCTTCAGAAAACTAATTTCAAAATATTCAAGATGAGGGATTTTTAAGGAGGAAGGTAAAATGAATGTCATCCTTGTTACGGGTGCTCGTATAGCGCAGAGGTTGAAAGGCATCAAGAGAAGGAAAGATGACAGCGGCAGCTTATAGCTGATGCCAGACTCAGCCAGATATCCATGGTAGACGAACGAGTTGGGACCTTATCGTCACTTGTAGCTCTAAACTTTCAATGTAAATTTGGCATAAGGGGAAGACATATCAGGTACGAGTTCGATAGAATATTTGAAATGCTATATCATACTTTTAGCACACACATCCCTTCACAACATAAAAACATAAAGTGATCTGTTCTCAGAATAGAAGTTACAGTAAATCTTTAATGGAATTTTCATGACAGATGTCTACATCCGCATCGATCTGCAAGAAACAGGGTGTCTTCGATCAGTGGAAAGGATTTGCTAGCAGAGCCCGTGGCTTGATTGGTTCCTATTTCTGCTGCAGGCGAATCTCGTACTTAAGAACTAACTTCGTTCGGGCGTGAGAGCGGAAAATCAATTTGCACCTCAAGCGATGTATGGTGGGTGACTCTTCTTCCGTTGATGACTTGTCACGTCTAGCGAACGAATATACAGCTGCTCCTCCTCTCTTCTGCAAGTTGCATGAAAGACGTAATGGAACTCTTAAGTTCTGTACACCCCCACGAATGAAGAATGGAATTATTAAGTGTACACATAAATAAATATAAGATTTATTTTAAGATAAATGAGCCTCAAACCTCGGAACTCGGACACGAAATCCGCGCTCTTTGGACAGTATGTTAGTCGATGAACAACACTGGGAGAGTAGTAGTATTAGTGGTATCTTATATTTGATGTTGTATGAACGTATTTATAGATAACTATCAGGCAAGGAGTACATTACTATCAGACCATTTTATGTTACCCAGAGTGTTCCTTGTCAGGAATGCCAGAAGCTACCTATTTGAAACTTAGAAATCAATTTAGAAATTAGGCGTGAAGATACATAATTCACCAGCTTAACCCATTCATACCTGAATTAAATCCGACAAACATAAATTAATTGCTACAAAAATCTACCTCCTGCAAACTTCAAAATGAGCACCATTTAATAGAAAATGAATGTCATTTTTATTGACATTTATAAAGCGTCTATATTTCACATACAGGATGTTTATAGATATACAGTATTTTATACTAGAGTCTTATACTGGTAGGCTAGTATTGAAAATGGTATTTACTAGCAGTTTCCCGCTGGCTCCGTCCGCAATGTACAAAGTGTGGTGTTGTTCGTTACTATCCTCACGGATGTATTTGCAAATTTTCGAGTTAATGAAATAAAGCACATGATCTGCTGTGGTAATAGAATGTAATATTATGTCAACAAAACGCTTGAAAATACATCACACAAAGAAATTGAATTAAACGTTCCCTGGAACAACACTACGCGCCGAACTGTTAAAAAGTCCTTCAAAGATCTTTGTCATGGAGACAAATGTACTCATAACTTTTCTCAGAATCTACCAGTTTAAGTAGGTATTACCTCAAAAGAAAGCTCTTGATCCACTGCGTGTTTTAGACCAAAATGAACTGCGTACCTCAATTAAAACGAAAGATATGATTGCTTCAATGAGAAAAAATGTTGAAGAAATGAGACGTCAAATTGAATGTGCACTCATAACTTTCCTCAGAATCAACCAATTGGAATAGTTAAGAGCTGAAATGAACGATCATGATCCACTGAGTGTTCTTAGGCCAAAACGAACTCCGTAGGCTACCTCAATTAGAACCGAAGATATGATTGCTTCAAAGAGACAAAAAATTGAAAGAAAATAATTTGAAGAAGACAGAAACTAAGTGATTTATAGTACCTGATAACAAATCTGTGCATGAATACCTTTCAGTTAGAAAATGAAGGAAATCGACCGGATTGAATGACCGGACTGACTGACTTTAGTTTTCATAATGTTTTTAATATATAGATGGCAATGTACTGTATATGAGGCAAACAGTGTACAAACTAATTACATTCGTTAATATACCTGAAGTTATGAAAGACCACAAGGATCCGAATACTAGAAAAATGTATTGAATAACAGCCTACAAAAGTCATTAACAGAGGAAATTAAATATAAATAGAGTTCGGCAACTCCAACTAAAAACCCGCAAGAAATGCGAACGAATAACTCCCTCCTGGCTTTCTGTCACAAGTCATGCAAGACGAATAGCTTTCTAATGTTTACAGGGGAGTATCTCTCCACGAGACAATGGAAGTGAAGATTGCCCAATGTTACCGAATAGTGTCTGCAGGTCAGTTCTCGCCTAGCCCTCGCGGGAGACGTTTCCGTTTAGCCAGCATTGAAGTGCTCTAGTTCCGTGCTTTGTCACTGCGCACGGCTTGGCAACACAAGAAGTCTCCTGCCGGATCTCGTATGCTGAGGGTTGCACTGTACTGAGTGCGAGATTTAATAATAATGCTATTTGTTTTACGTCCCACTAACTACTTTAACGGTTTTTCGGAGAAGCTGAGGTGCCGGAATTTTGTCCCGCAGGAGTTCTTTTACGTGCCAGTAAATCTACCAACACGAGGCTGACGTATTTGAGCACCTTGAGATACCACCGGACTGAGCCAGGATCGAACCTGCCACGTTGGGAGTGCGAGATTTCGCTGACCTATCTGTTGGAATACAATATTATTACTACTACTACTATTGAAATGTTTTCATTCCCTGCCTGAAGGGGACGGTGGCCTCCTAGACGGTAATACCGTCTCGCAGGCCAGGGAGATGCAATAGAGTGAAGGAGATGTTCGGAGAAGATGAGGGAGTTGGCGGTCGTGTTCTAAACTAGGAAATGTTCCGGCATTCGCCTTAATGTAGGAGAGTGGAAAACGACGGAAAACCGTTCTCAGGACAGCCGACGGTGGGGACCAGCCCCCTCCGTCTTCCGAATGCAGAGGCGCAGAGCCATGGCAGAGCCGCGGCCATCCCGCCTCTGCTCGGTTGGTCGGTCTGAGTGCACAGCCACCGAACCACGAACTAGCCGTGGCAACCTGTAGGCCGAAGAACACGCTGCATCCGCCGACTATAGGCTAGGTCTACAGTAAAAATACACTGGCGGAAAAAAAATATCCAAACACCATGAAATAAGGAATTTAGAATACGGAAATTTAGGCAATATACTTGTTGAGGTAACATATTTAATTGATTAAAGGTACAATAATACAGGTTAATATCCGCGCGAGAAAAGCCATCGCAAATGTACCATGCTGGTCCATTAATAACCGGTGTAATCGCCTGAATGTTGAATGCAGGTATGCAAACGTGCATGCATTATGTCGTACAGGTACCGGATGTCAGTTTGTGGGCTGGAGTTCCATGCCTGTTGCACTTGGTCGTTCAATACGGAGACGGTTAATGCCAGTAGTGGATGACACTAGAGTTGTCCCATGATGTTCCATACGTGCTCGATTGGGGACACATCCGGGGATCAAGCACGCCAAAGCGACACGTCGACGCTCTGTTGGGTTACAGTAGCGTGCATTATCCTCTTGGAAAACATCCCCGGGAATGCTTCATGAATGGCTGCACAACAGGTCAAATCGCCAGGCAGGGTGCGTGGGATAAGCATAGGCTATTGCTCCTCAGAGAACTCCCGGTGTAGGTCCAGTGTGTCGACGCCGCAGACAGGTGGAATGCAGGCGCTCATCTGGCTCCCTTCTAACCAACACACGGCCATCACTGGCACCAAGGAAGAACCGGCTTTCATCGGAAAACACAACGGACCTTCACTCCATCCTCCAATGAGCTCTCGCTTGACAGCACTGAAATCGAAGATGGCGGTGGTTTGGGGTAAGTGAAATGCACGCCAAAGGGCGTCTGGCTCGGAGCTGCCCTTCAAGTAACCGATTTCGAACAGTTCGTTGCATCACTGGGGCCTCCGTGGCTCAGGCGGCAGGGCGCCAGCCTCTCACCGCTGGGTTCCGTGGTTCAAATCCCGGTCACTCCATGTGAGATTTGTGCTGGACAAAGCGGAGGCGGGACAGGTTTTTCTCCGGGTACTCCGGTTTTCCCCTGTCATATTTCATTCCAGCAACACTCTCCAATATCATTTCATTTCATCTGTTCTGTCATTCATTAATCATTGCCCCAGAGGAGTGCGACAGGCTTCGGCAGCCGGCACAATTCTCATCCTCGCCGCTAGATGGGAGCGTCATTCATTCCATTCCTGACCCGGTCGAATGACTGGAAACAGGCCGTGGATTTTCATTTTCGTTGCGTCACCCTTGCCAACAGCCACTCGAATTGCTGCTGCAGACGCAGTACTCTGCGCCACAACGATACGCCGAATATATCGGTCCTCCCTCTCGGTGGTACCAGAGGGACGTCCGGAGCCCGGTCTCCTTGCGAGCGTACCACTGGTGCCAGCATGCATGCATACTGGACACATTTCTGCCAAGTCGTTCTGCAATAGCGCTGAAGGGATATCCACCTTCACGTAGCGCTATTATAGGGCCTCTTTAACCGCAGCGAGCTGTAAATACTGGCCTTCGTCGTCGTAAAGGCATTCTTGACCTACTCACAGTCACTCCGTCCAATCTCGCAGGTAACTAACGCTCTCATACAGTACAGCCCGTATTTAAAGCAAACCTTATGTGCAACGTATGGGGCCGCTACTGGCGCCACGCTAATGCGATTTGCGGGAAATTTGAATCAACGTCATCTTTCACATGTATAAACACGCCTACCAACGTTCGTTAATAAGCATAAGCCCTTTTTGATGTTTGGATATTTTTTCGCCAGTGTATTTTATCCTATCGGACGTATACCATCGTTGTATATTAAGTAATGGCAAGTGCTAAAAACAAAGTTGTTAATAGTGAAAGGAGAGAACCAGCAACAGCGCGTTCACTATCTAATTTCTCATACCAGCTGACGGAAGTAGCGCTTATATCGCTTGGCTTCCAAGGTCGTACTTACGTCGGTAGATGCAGACTGGGTTTCGGGCCTGGGGTATCGTCCTTTAAGTGGCCACGGCTGGTCCGTGGTCCAACAGCTCTGTACTCTAACCGGGCAACCGAACAGAGGATAGGTGGCCACGGCTCTACCGTGGCTCTACGCCTCTGCATTCGGGAGACGATACAGGGCTGGACCTCATGGCTGGCCCCAACCGTTGGCTGTCCTGAGAATGGTTTCCCCTGGTTTTCCATTCTCCTGCACTAAGGCGAATGCCGGGACAGTTTGTAGTATAGGCCACGGCCGCCAAACCCATCACCTTCGCACATCTCCTTCGCCGTAACAAACCTCCCAGCCTGAGAGACGGCGTCACCGTCTAAGAGGCCCGCCTTCCCCTTCAGGGTAGGAATGAAAACGTTTAATAGTAGTTTTTTTGCTAGGGGCTTTACGTCGCACCGACACAGATAGGTCTTATGGCGACGATGGGATAGGAAAGGCCTGGGAGTTGGAAGGAAGCGGCCGTGGCCTTAATTAAGGTACAGCCCCAGCATTTGCCTGGTGTGAAAATGGGAAACCACGGAAAACCATTTTCAGGGCTGCCGATAGTGGGATTCGAACCTACTATCTCCCGGATGCAAGCTCACAGCCGCGCGCCTCTACGCGCACGGCCAACTCGCCCGGTTTTAATAGTAGTAACAGTAGTAGTCTTACTTAAACTTATCGTGCTATACCAAAAAGGAAATTTATAAATTGCTGTGCACTGAGTGTATTTATTTGAGGATGGATGCACTCGGCCATGCCTGCTCTGTTGTTAGGTACATTTATAGCTCAGACACGTCATCCGGGCTAATAACTAAATCTGTTAATAATGGCGTATGGCCTCCAGAGAGGCCCGGTATAGCTGTATCGAGTTGAGGACCCGCGCGTCTGTGAGAATGGTGTTCTACATAGAATAAAATCTGTTATTGACGACGGCACAAACACCCAGTTCCCGAGAGAGAGAGAAATTAACCAGTGAAAGTTAAAATCCTAACTCGACCATGAATCTAACTCGGAACCCCATGGATCAAACATGAGCATGCTAACCAGCTAATTACGGAGCCGAATATAAAATCTGATAAAGCATACATAATAACCGGGGCATTTACAGCTCATGTTGTGCCTTGGCTCACCAAGACGACTGGTGCCCAGCTAGATAGGCTGCCGATAGTGTAGTGCCGCGTGATCAGCGTGACGACATTCTCAGTCTTATGACATGGCTTTCGTAACCGGGTTCGCTACCTCTCGTATCAACGGCTGCTAAGTTGGTCTCACGAGACTGAAAGATTCCCTTTCGATCCCTCAGTCCAGAATTGACATTGCTGGACTCGAATCCAAGTGCTCCGGAGAAGAGGCTGACACATTACCGCTATACCAAGGAGCTAGCGAGTTTTATTAATAATGCAGAGTAGTTACGTACCGTAAAATATAGTGGATTTACCGATAGCAATAATAATAACAATAATATTAATAATAATAATAATAATAATAATAATAATATCAAGTAATTGCTACACGGAACTACCGTACATTCATCATGAATGATCCACCACCTGTGACAGACAACTGCCGCCACTGTTCCAGAACTATAGAGAGCATACAAGACGTCATCTCTGGCTGCCTACACTTGGCCAACACTAATTATAAGCACCGACATGATCAGGTAGATAAAAATCATTCACTAGAAACTTCCTGTAAAATGTGGATTCCTTCAGTCATCAACTGTATATTGGAAATACACGCCTCCACCCGTTCTCGAAAACTCTTCATACAAGCTTCTGTGGGGCCGAGAAGTCATAACCGATGTCACGCTCAGCAACAATAGGCCAGACATTATTCTAAACAATAAATCAAAAAGATCCACATCCCTTATAGAAATTGCTTGTCCAAACACCTCCAATCTGCAAACAACAATAGCCACAAAGATATCAAAGTACACAGAACTGGCAATAGAAATACAACGCCTATGGAATCTAGAATCAGTCATCACAGTTCCAATAGTAATATCATGTACTGGTGTTATTCCGAAAAGCTTGCACAGCTCTATGGCCGCACTAAACCTGCTTCATCACACCTACGTTGAGCAACAGAAAGCCCCGCTCCTGAGCAGCTGCCACATTGTGAGAAAGTTTCTAGGAACAACTTTTCATTTGAGTTACACCAAACAGCATGAAGTTCCAGGCTGCAATCCCAGTCATACTTAAGATCAGATTCCCAAAGTTGTTTATCGACATCATCTGTGCATATTTATTGTACTACGTATAAATGTATTGCTATTTTGCTTAACGTTGCACCGACACAGATATGTTTTATGGCGACGATGGGATAGGAAAGGTCTAGGAAGTGGAAGGAAGCGGCCGTGGCCTTAATTAAGGTACAACCCCGGCGTTTGCCTGGTGTTAAAATGGAAAACCACGGAAAACCATCTTCAGGACTGCCGACAGTGGGGCTCGAACCCACTATCTCCCGATTACTGGATACTGGTATAAATGTATATGTTGTAATTATTTCTGTTGTAAATATTTGTAAATATATATATATACCTATAGTTTCATATTCAAGAGGGTGACACCTTGCTTAGGCCAAGTAAGCCCATTATGTTACCGGCACAAGTCGAGTCTTCCTAAATGGATGTAGAAAACCAAAAAACCAAACCCACGTCACTGAACGCCCTTGAAAAGGCCTTGGCCTTCCCAGCGACGGCTGCTCAGTCCGAACGCCTGCAGATTACGAGGGGTCGTGTGGTCAGCACGACGCATCCTCTCGACCGGTTATTCTGGGCTTTCGAGACCGGGGCCGCCATCTGACCGTCAGATAGCTCCTCAATTCTAATCACGTAGGCTGAGTGGACCTCGAACCATCCCTCAGGTCGAGAGAAAAATCCCTGACCCGGGTCCTCCGGGCGAGAGAAAGGCACGCTACCCCTACACCACAGGGTCAGCTAAGTGGATGTAACAATAATAATAATAATAATAATAATAATAATAATAATAATAATAATAATAATAATAATAATAATAATAAATTATTGTTATATATAGAATGTATACTCTCTCAACCATATATTCAATATTTGGATATAACTCATACACGGCTGTAAATTTGTTTACTACAATAACATTACTCCCGCATCAGTTATTGAGTTTATTACTTTTACTAAATTCTGGACGTTTACTCGTAAGTAATATTCGACTACTATCGACAAAATGATTTAGCGTGCTAAATGATTTTAGCTGTAACGCTGTTAACGATGTGGAATGTAATGTGTGTTTGATGTTACAAATCATGAGTTTAAATTTAGTTTTTGACCATATCAAGTGATGGCTAAACATCCCTTCTGCCTCATGGATGAATGTGGCGGGTAAGGTTGCGCACGTTCTTCACCTTCAGTGTTGGAGATGAGACGATATGGTCAGTAAAATGGGCAGTTCTCATTCCGAAAGCTGACAGAAAGCTACTTATATGTTTTATAGTATTTTAACTCCAAGCTACAAGGAGGAATGCAACTCAGTCTTTGTAGCGATGTCTAATCAATTGAGGCACCCAGTAAGAGCGACTAAAATCAAGACTAAAATGAGAAAAATGTAAGTTTTCTAAACTGTTTGCTTGATTATGTTTGTGTGTAATTATGAGGACATTTTTTATACATGCTACTTTAAATGGGAAATATGTATTTTAATTTATATGATCTTATTACTAGAGAAAAACAGTATTGAAGACAAGAAATGTTGACAGAGTACAAATGAGTGGTGACGTTCATTACTATTGTGGGACTGTTAACTCTTACAATGTATAACTCAAATCAAAACATGCTAAAAAAATTCTCCTCCAATGATTGTTATTCTAATTGTTTAATCTACGATTGTATAAAATGTAATATGGAACTCGCAAACAAGTAAAATTGCAAAGTTTTCCCTTACTTAGCGTGTGAATATGTGATGCCTGAAGTTCGATCAACTTTCGAAGTAGGTATGTTTCTAACAGATACGATACTACCTGTGACTTAAACATAACTCCTGCAGAATTCTCCGTTTAAGTGCTGATCAATTGGCGAAACAAGCAGCCAGGAGGACAGACCTAGAAGTGACTTTCGATCAATTTCCTGATGGTGCAGTAAAAAAAGTATTGCATGAGAGAAGTTTACAATTGTGGGAAGAAGAGTGGAGAGAAACTTCCAATGGATCAATAACGAAAGCTTATTTTCTGAGTGTTAAAGCGAGACTTGACTCAAAAATTATCTTAAGCCACAATATGACGGTTATGATGACAGGGCATTGAAAATTAGGGACCTGTCTGTATAGATTTAAAATCCAAGAGCATGCAACGTGTCGGTGTGGCGAAGAAACGCAAAGTGTGGACCACATCCTATATGAGTGTGAATTATTAAAACACGAAAGGTTATAAATAAAGACAAATGTAATCAACTCAGGAGGCCACTGGCCTACAAGCAAGAATGAACGCATAGGTAAATACTTAGTTCTTTAAACTGTTTGTGAAGTGTATCAATTTTGATAACCTGATGTAGGACATAGTTATTTATGCCAAGAAAGAACACTTTCATTTGAAAAAAAACTGTAACATGATGTTTCTAGGCTACACACATTAAAATCAAACATGTAGGTATAGGTACCATAATGAACAGAAAATGTAATCACGACTACAAAAGAATACTAATGCATGTACTATTACTTAAATTGTAATGGAGCATGCAGTTAATGAATATGTTAATTTAAGAAAATAAGTGCAGTAAATCTCCGTAGTTTTCCCTTTCCTGTTGGCATTACTTTAAATGAATGACTAACATCATTATACTAATCTGATGTATCATTGTGGTCAGTTTATCCAGGATTCTCTTCTATTCGAACACTGCGCTTCCGGAATAAAATCTCCGCATTAGTTCTTGGCCATGCTATAGCGAGCAGTTTCAGGGATAAGTATTCAGTAAAGAGTGCTACAGGTAGTTTGTCGTTTGCTGTAAGCGCAGCGAGAGCAAAAGCAAAAAAATCATTATGTGATGGTGAATTTGAGAAACACTGTGCTGTGAAAATGGCACGTGAATTTGGAGAGAGAATATTGTCACCAGGTTTGAAAACGTTCCTCTGTCAAAGCAAATTGTCAGCAGAACAGTCGAAAATAATTAGGAAGTATTATTACATATTCAGCGTGCTCTTCATTCTCTCTTGATGAATCAACAGGCGTAACATATACAGCCCAACTCCTAACTTTCATCCGAACTGTTTCCAAAGGCGTAGTTATTAATGCAGAGCTATTAGCAATAGAGCCACTGCGTAAGGTCGAGACATCTATGATGCACTAATGAACGATTGTGACAGATGGCGCCACATCAATGAATGGTACTCAGGCTTAGTTGGCTTGTTGAGGAAGCTGTAATCAAACGCCCTGCATCTCACTGCATTACACATCAGAATGTTGTGTAGTAAATTTCTGGAGATGGGGGTTGTTTTTTGAAAACTGCGATAAATGTTTGGAATCTAATTAGGGGCGGATATCGGGATTTGATACACCTTTCCCGTTTTAATTGTTTGTCGTAGAGAGCGAGGATAAAACTAAAGGGAAGGGTGTATTCATACTATTGAAACAAGAAATCATAAACTATGAAAAACTTAAGGATGGGAAACACATAATTCTAGACGTAAGCCCTGTGTATAAATATAATAGACAACTTAATATTTTCGGGATATACAGACCTGGAAGAGATGACGCTGACACTGACGCAGAATATTTAATAAAATATGTGGGGAACGACACAGAAAGAAACGTGAATTACCACATGATAATAGGAAGGTGATGAGAATAGCAGAACACATTACCAACAAATGTCAACAAATGGTAAATAAGTTAATCTGGGAAGAATAGGTAAATCAGAAACTGGTGGAACTAACTAGAGGCAAGAAAACCTAGATGTAGCGCAGTTAAAACCAGGTGAGTTCTATACATCAACTTAAGTTATATATCGTGTAAGTGAACTCGAAGCTGTTTTAGTGATAGTAGAAAATAAATGCGATAGAAAGGAAGGTTTTAAAAATGGAACTTTTAAGCAGTTCAATATGACTGATGAGAGGCATGAGGGAATTTTAAAAAGTAATTATGATCGGTGGAAAGTGGTAAATGAAAATGTAAACAGCCTATGAGTTGGATTTTGAGCAATTATTGAGGAGTGTGAAAACAGGTACGCATATTTAAATTTAGGAAGGATATAATAATAAGATATATCGTAACAGAAAAAAATAAGAAGGGGGCACAGGTTAGAATGAAACAGAGTTAGGAATGGCCGCGGAAGTAAGCAGAGATTGCAGAAATTGAGCTTCGCAAAACAAAAACGTCAGCTAACATGATTGTAATCATAAATTGGCAATGAATTTTGATGAAAAAAGGAAGGTTAAGAAAGAAACTGGTTGCAGGTACGACATTCTAAAAATCACTAATGAACAAGGGGAGTGCATATGTGGGTATGAATGGAAGGCAGAAGATTTTAGTGAGCATTGTATAAAGATAGCAAGACGTAAGTAAAATTTCCATGTAGAATATTAGCAAATTACTAAAATTTTCCTATATAATGGTAATTTATGTAAAAGTTGAAAGATAAATAACCAGCTGGAACTGGTAAGAATTCTGGGGATATACCAAAGTCAATGGGTTGGAAGTAATGCAATATGATCATCTATGAACGGAGAGTTGCTGAGCAGTCCCAGTGTACAAACTAAAGGGTGACAAACATACAGCGGATAATTAAAGGCTAGGCAGCTTGACATGTGTTGCATGTATGTTCTGGGAAAGTATTATTTCACGTTATACATTTGCGAAATTCCTAACTGATTTCAGAGAAGACACTTCGGGTTTAGGAATGGTTATTCCTGTGAGGCTCAACTTGTAGCATTCCAGAAATATGTATCAGATATCTTAGATTCAGGAGTGCCGGCCTCCGGATCCAAGGATAGCGAGTTCAAACCCGTCAGAGGTAGCCGGATTTTTGAAGGGCGGAAGAAAGTCCATTCGACACTCCATGTCGTATTATGTCGGCATTTAAAAGATCTCTGGTGACACATTTGGTGTTTAATCGACAAAATTAATGATATCTCAGCCATAGACGCCCCAGAGAGTTTCGATTTACTCGGTCTGCCATCGAGTAGGCCTAGAGTAAAACAGAACGTCGAAATTGACGAGCAGACAGCCAGATGGCGTCAAATCGAAATGTCTCCACACGTTAGCTGAGGCCATGGGATTATTGTAATAAGTTCTGTATTGCTACTGACCTTTGACTTGTGATACGATCGGTCATGGGAGATTACTGATGAAAATCGGGTCTATTGGACTAGACAAAATATGTAGTGATTGAACTAATGGATAAATTTCTAGAAAATGGAACTCAGGAAATTAAAGTAGTCGAAGCATTATCTAGTCTTGTGATGATAAAGAGTGGGGTTCCGAAAGTTAGTGTTATTGGATCTTTATTTTTCCTTTTATTTATTTATAGGTGCCATCTAGGACCACGTTAAGTCTTGTTACATTTGGTAGTTTGCTTCGCTTTCTTTCGATCCCAGAGTGGGCCAGCTTGCGTTCCTCTGTCCAGGTGGTACCTTGTCTTCTTTTCGGTTGCTTATCTCGGTTTAGCCTATTTGTCAATATCTTTTGTAGAAGTTGAATGCGTCTTCGGGTTTTATATGCAGCATTTCAAGGTCTTCTTTGGTGTTCATAAACCAGGGCATTGTGGTTTTGGGTTTGGAGTAAAAAAAGTGTAAGATGTGTTTAGTCAGCCTGTTTCCGTCAATTGTTTGAGGTGACCATAATATCGTGCCACTCTCTTACGGATTGTTTCTGTAATTTTCTCTACTTTACTGTACACTTCTTTGTTGGATTTTTATAATGGGTGCCATTCTTGTAATTAGGTCCTATGATACTTCTGATGATTTTGCGCTCTTTTTGCTCTAGCTCTTCGAGGAGTCCTTTATTAGCATTTAATGATAGAGTTTGGGCTGCATACATAACTACTGGCTTCAGAACAGTTTCATAATGATGTAGGTTAATATTTTGAGACAGGCATTTTTTGTTCTTGATTGAGCGCAGCGTTTGATAGGCTATTTTAAGTTTGTGTACTCGTTCCTTTAGTGCTTATTTGTCCAGTCCATTTTTCATTATGATGTCACCCAGATATTTAAAACTTTCTACTCGGTTGATCTTTCCGTATTTTGTGTGGAGTTTTGCTGAGGCATCTTTGATGTTAGTCATTACTTAGATTTTCTCAAAAGATATCTGCAAGCCAGTTCGTTCAGCGATTACTTTTAGAAGGTCGATTTGCATCCTAACAGTTTCTACATCTTTTGGGCAGAATGGCGATGTCATAACCAAACGCTAGACAGTCAATCACGATCTCCTTAGATTTTGTTCCCATTCTCAGAGGACTATAATCAGCTCCTAATAATTGTATTCGCCAGGTCCTAATGAACTTTCCAGCACGCACTTGAAAAGCATCAGACAGAGCCAGCAGTTTCAGGTCAACCCCGAGTTCGTTGAGGATGTTTAGCAGAACCTCGTGGCCTATCGAATCGTAGGCCTTCTTAAAGTCCACGAAGACTGACACGTACTGTTTGGACCTGAGATTACGATGCCTGATGATCGTTTTAAGGTTGTGGATCTGTTCAGCAGTTGAACGATCCTCCCTGAAGCCCCCCTGGTATTCACCTATTTGATGCTCGACTTGAGCTTCTAAACGCTCCAGGATAGCAAGTGAGAGAATTTTTTACGTTACCGGTAATAGAAATATTCCTCAGTAGTTGTTGACGGTTTTCATGCTACCTTTTTTATGTAATGGATTGATCAACGCAGGTTTCTAGTCTTCGGGTAGGATTTCTTCTTTCCAAATTTGTTCCATTTATTTCTGCAAGATTTCAACTGCTTCTTCTGAGGCATATTTCCAAAGTTCTGTAGCGACAGAGTCTTCTCCCGGCGCTTTGTTGTTTTTGAGTCGGGCAATGTGACGCTTGATTTCTTCTTTGTCATGTGGTCTCGATTCTGGACATCTGAGTATGGTTTCTTCGGCCTTGATGGTATTTTTGGGTTGATCACAATGTAGTTTCTTAAATTAGTCGGCGAGGATGGTACAGTTTTCTTCGTTTGAGGTCGCCAACGTACTGTCCTTTCGCTGAAAGCAGAGCGACCAAGGTTTATAGCCCGTAATTTTCCTTTTGATCGTTCTATAGTACTCTCTGGTTTCATTTCTCTTAAAGTCTCTATCCATATTCTCAATAAATGACTTTTCATATTTACGTTTCTCAGCTCGGATCACTTTAGCTGTCTGAGCCCGTTGGGCTTTGTAGGTTTCCCAGTCAGTTTGCGATTTGTTGCATAATATTGTTTCCATGCGTCGAGCCTTTCCTTGAGAACTGAAATACAGGTATCATTCCACCAGGCATGTTTCTTGCTTCTTTTTATTTCAGCAACTTACTTTGCAGCCTCAATCAGGCGGTTTTTGGTGTTGTTAAAGTCACAGTTGATCGGCCGAGCCTTTTCCTGGAACTCCGTAACTTTTTGTCGGAGTTTATCAATGTCAAAGCGGGTGATATTTTTGGAGTAGTGTTGGAAATTGCAGGGACCATTTTAAATTGAATTATGGACATGTAATGGTCTGAGGCCAAGTTTGCGCCTTTTTTAACCTTAACATTCAAAGTCTCAGGACTGTTTTCCGAGAGACTGCGACGTGATCTATTTGGAACTCGCCGATGGTTAGGATAGGAGATCGCCATGTTGTCTTGCTTTCTGGGAAGATGGCGAAAGTGGGTTGACATGATCTGCAAGTTATGGTTTTCGCAAATGGAAACCAAGCTCTTGCCGTTTTGATTGGTTCTTTTGTGGGCAGGATAGTTTCCAATCATTTTCTTGTACTTTTGTTCTCGACCAAGTTGGGCATTGAAATCACCCATAAGAAGTTTCACATGGTGTTTGGGAATTGTGGCGAGCTTTTCATCCAGTAGGTCCCAGAAGTTAACCACTGCGTCCGTATCAGATCTGTTCTTATCATTTGTGGGGGCATGTGTGTTAACTAGGCTGTATGCCTTGTTGGCCCATTTGATTGTTAATATGGATAATCTGTCATTTACTGGTTCGAAATTCGCAACCGGTTTAAAGATTCTTGTTCTCACAGCAAACGCGGTTCCAAGCATCACAGATCCATTGAGGACTCTTTTTTGAGCTATGTTCTTGAAGAAACGGCAACCTTCAGATTCAAAAGTCTCTTCGTCTGTGTAGCGTGTTTCTTGTAGGGCAATTATGGATATCTGATTTTCATGTATGGCTTTGGTGAGAGTTTTCAGTTTACCCATTTGTGTAAGGGAGTTTATGTTGAATGTTGTTAGAAAGGGTTTCGATTTGGTTCTGAGTTTCTGACTGGTTAGGATTATCCGACTCGTCCCTTGTATGATGTCAAGTCTCCCCCAGAATCCGAATGAGAGTTGTGCGCCGAGGGTTTCACGACGAGGGATTTATCCGAAGACTTACCCCCTGAGGTAGCTTTCTTGAAATGTTTTGCCATCATGCTTACTTGACTTGAATTTGTTTTAGACGCGTTACGCACGGATCTTGCAACTAAGGTTGTTAGCCCTAGAGGTTGTCTCAAGATGTTCTCTGGCTTCTCTTTACTACCAAAGTTATGAGCCTTGGAGCCCCCAACACTGATCGGCTCGTTGACCCAGTTTCCCGCTGGGATTGATTACCCAACCTTCCACTAGGTTGCTCAACTTAACAGCAGCACCTCTTTTAGGTTATGTGCTGGAGCTGGAACGAAAGAGGCTAGTTGTATTCTCGTGCTGAACCCAATAAATTATTGTTGCAGATGTTGACAACGACGCACTTCATTCCAATAACATTTCATCTGTCAGTCATTAATCATTGTCCCGGAGGAGTGTAATAGGCTTCCGCAGCCGGATTAATTCCTATCTTCGCCGTTAGATGGGGGCTTAATTAATTCCATTCCTGAGCCGGTCAAATTATTGGAAACAGACTGCGGATTTTCACTTTCAGCACAGTATATCTATGAGCACAGTGGAACGAATACCTGCCCGGTTTGTGGTTCAATTGACGAGGAAGGCCCATGGCTGGCAAATGAAGCTCGTTCGAATAATTACACATCTGAATTCGTAATGTCCATAAATTTAAGGCCAGGTGTAGAAAACGGTGTAGTTTAATTATGTTAACAAACTAAGTACCGTTATCTCAGTAAATATTAATATCCACGGAAGTACTGAAAGTTAAGTTGAGTAGAGTTGAGTAGAGTTGAGTAGAGTTGAGTAGAGAGCCTCCTGGTAATATTACTGAAGTGAAAATCAATGTCGATCTTTAACAGGCCACAACTTATTTGAGGTGGACATATCAGCTGTTGTGATGCTTGTTGTTTAAAAGGGCCTAACATCTAGGTCATCGTCCCATTAGCTGTTGTGAACCCGTCGTTGACGGTAAGGTTTTACAACAGTAATACAGTACTACCTAGTGCAGCAGTAAGAAAGCACACTTCACAGTATCACAATCACCATGCTTATATTAATCATATTAATATTATGGTAGATATTTATATAGGGTATCGTAGGATTATAATTTTAAGTGATTATTATGGTCGCCGCCTTTGTGGTGTAGTAGTTAACGTGATTAGCTGCCACCCCCGGAGGTCCGGGTTCGATTCCCGCCTCTGCCACGAAATTTGAAAAAGTGGTACGAGGGCTAGAACGGGGTCCACACAGCCTCGGGAGGTCAACTGAGTAGAGGTGGGTTCGATTCCCTCCTCACCCATCCTGAAAGTAGTTTTCCATGGTTTCCTACTTCTCCTCCAGGCAAATGCCGCGATGGTACCTAACTTAAGGCCACGGACGCATCCTTCCCTCTTAGGACGAGTTCGACAGCCGTAGTGGAAGGACGTGTTCCTCCCGCTCGCTCTCTCTCTCCTTGCCAGGCGCTCTGTACTTTCCCAGTACTAGTCAGGCAGCTGTACTTGTTAGTACATTTTCGAAGGAGCATTGTCTGAGCTGTAGCACTTCTTAGTGCTCGCTCTTTCTTCTGTTTCAGGTTATTTTACAGGAGGACCAAGATGGAGAAGCCGACCCTACCAGTGAGACTGGTCGACTACGACTACCAGGGAGCCGTCG
The DNA here is from genome assembly GCF_040414725.1 of Anabrus simplex. Classification (NCBI taxonomy): domain Eukaryota; kingdom Metazoa; phylum Arthropoda; class Insecta; order Orthoptera; family Tettigoniidae; genus Anabrus; species Anabrus simplex. The sequence goes on along the minus strand of NC_090265.1, from coordinate 1,029,608,563 downwards.
AGAAGCTGCTGGACGCGCTCGACACGGCGGATGTCCCCAGCTATGAACGCCCGGGACTGGTGGTGTTCAACCGGCCGGGGGAAAGCGACTACCAAGGGACACTGAGCGTCTTCGACCACCTGAATGCGACTGCGGAGTTCATCGGAGAGCCACTCCTGCCGATCATCGGCATTATGGTTGCTTCCTGGGCGATCATCATCCGCCCTAACGACGCAGCCAGCTTCAGGGTCTACGAGGAGCGCGCGTCCCAGCAGTTCCAGGTTGCCCGGCTACCAGGACTCAGGGAGCACCTGGACGTCTCGGGCTACCAGGAGGCAGCCTCGCAGACGGAGCCAACGACCGAGGACGACGGCGGCGCTCCCGAGCGCCGCGACGGCGCGACTCCAGTTGGAAAGCTGTACTCCACGAAGTACACGCAGACCAACAAGGCGACAACCAGGGCGAAGTGGTCGCAGACGCAGGCCTACCAGGAAGGGCCTGTTACCCGGGCGCAAACCAGGAACGCGCCCGTGTTGGTGGAGAGCAGCACAGCGGTGGAGAAGGACGCCCCCTGGCGTACTGATACTGCTGCCCAGGTCCAGCCTGCCTGCACGTCTGTCGAGTTGCAGACCTCGATGTGCGCCCCCCAGGACAGGGAACGCAGTCGAGTGTTAGCACCGACCGACGCCACCGCCGCCGCCAGCCAGGAGAAAGAAGAAGATGGCGACGCAGAGGGGCCGGCAGCTACCCCGGGGTTACCAGGCCGGGAGGAGGGCCACCAGGGCGAGGCCTCTTCCCCCGCCGAGAAGCAAACCTCGGGAACGACCGACGCCGCCGCCAGCCAGGGGAAAGAAGAAGATGGCGACGCAGCGGAGCCACCAACTACCCCGGGGTCACCAGGCCGGGAAGAGGGCCACCAGGACGAGGCCTCTTCCCCCGCCGAGAAGCAACCCCCGGGAAGAAGAAGAAGACGACGCCGCACCAGGAAGCAGAAGGCGACGCTGGCTCACCAGGAGAGGACCGCCAAGCAGCAACCCAGGACTGCTCCCAGGACAGCAGTCAACCGAGGAGCCAATCAGGAGAGGACCTCAGCGGGTAGCGGCAGTCAGGTGAGAGTGAAACGTCCCCCTCAGCAGCTCTTGCAGTGTTTCCGCTGTCTGAGGTGGGGCCACCGTCAGGTTAGCTGTGGGCTCGAGGTGAGGTGCAACCGCTGTGGTGGTGATCACTACTACACGGCCTGCGCAACACTTAGAGACGCGCCGGTGTGCGCCAACTGCTCGGGGGGCCACCCGGCCTCCCATCGCAGTTGCCCTGTCTACCGGGCCATGGCGCGGGCAGAGAGGAAGGAGGCCCGGCGCCATGACCCACCCCCTTCCAGGAGGCCCCCGCCTCGGCGGGCTTGGCCTCATTCTCCGGGATCGGAGACTGGGTACGAGGTACCCCAAGGAGGTGGAGTCGTGCGACAGGCCCTAGTGGTACTTGACGCATGGCTCCGCAGCCGGCAAGGACCGCGCTAGTCACAGCAGTGCCCAGACGGACTGATCCCCAGGTGATGGAAAGGCAAGGAATTGGTTTATGTATTGTGCATGTTACCTGTTCCTAACTAACACAACCTCTGGTCTTTTTCCAGCCCACATCCTTGCATGTGCTATCACAAGATGTCAGGTTTTACATGTAGGCTCTTTCTTCTTTCTGCCTATGTGGTTTTTCCCTGACCCTTCAATACCATACTTCAACACCATATACCTAATACAATCTCGCCTGGTAGCGTGTCTGACATGGAAACAGGCAGATACTCCTTGTATCACTTCCCACTCTTCCCTGCTATCTCTTTCTTCTTCTTAGAAATAATAGCATGTCGGAGGCCATGTAGATTGAGTCGTTGGTCACGCGGGGGGAGCGGGCTTCGGGGGCCCCCCCGAAAAAAAAAAAAAAAAAAAAAAAAACCTTCCCTCTTCCTTGTGTATCCCTTCCAATCCCCCCCCCCCCCCCGCAAGGCCCCTGTTCAGTATAGCAAGTACGAGAGGCCACCTGGGCGAGGGGTAATCCCTCGCTGAGTCCGAGGGAAAACCAAGCCTGGAGGGTAAACAGATTAAGAGGAAGAAGAAAATTATTATGGTAGTAAATAATTGTTTAAAGTTATTTAATGAGGAGTTAGAAACCAAACCAAACCCCGTGGCACAACATCCCCGAAAGGTTTTGGCCTACCAAGCGGCCACTGCTCAGTCCGATGGCCTGCAGATTATGAGGTGTCGTGTGGTCGGCACGACGAATTAATGAGGAGTCAACTCAGTACTAAATATGACTATAAGTAGGTCGGCGCCGTGCGTCCACGGTCTATCTTACCTACGATGATGGGCGGTGCAAGTGCTAATGGAGAGAATTTCAAACCGAGATCTTATTTGGTTAATATAAGAATAGCTTGTGTGTGAAGAAGAAAACGAAGAATGCTAGAGGGGGATAAAAAGGTTAGTGAATTTAAATGAGAAATTATAGAAAAGAGGACTATTTCCTCCCTAGGATTTAATCGACAGCGAGTGACTCGTTTCAGGCCTTATGCTTAAAGACTTAAGATTAAAGAGGGGTAAGTCAGCGCATCTGGCAGCAAATGCGAGGTCAGAAGACACGGTTCTATAGTCTCGAGATTTCCATACAAACAGCTTTGAGCAGGAACGGCTCTGGCATAGCGTCTATGAAAATATATTTGACGAAATACAACAGAGAGTGAAGTACATAAGGGGAATCAGATAGAAAGCAGTTCTTCACGAAGATATATATACCGTATATTCGAATATGAAAGTTGGCAGGTTGGGAATATAGCTCAGGTACAACACTGAGAAATAAAACTATGCTTTATACTGTAGTAACATAGAACGATAAATGTAAAGCAAAACACACACATAATAATGTATTAGACACCTTTGTGAGGATGATGAACTAATAGCAGAATGCGCTCGTCCTTCACGGGCTGATTGTTTACAATGTCGTTTACTTACGTCTCAATGGTTAGCGTGCTGGCCTTTGGTCACAGGGGTCCCGAGTTCGATTCCCGGCAAAGTCGGGAATTTTAACCATAATTGGTTAATTTCGCTGACACGGGGGCTGGGTGTATGTGTCGTCTTCATCATCATTTCATCGTCATCACGACGCGCAGGTCACCTACGGGGGTCAAATCAAAAGAACTGCATCTGGCGATCCGAACATGTCCTCGGACATTCCCGGCACTAAAAGCCATATACGCCATTTCATTTACATTTTATGCTCGGTTTCGAAGCAACGATCAGCAGTGTCGTTTTAACGTTTGAAATTATTGCAGTGCCCCCTGGTACACGGAATTCTTAGTAATATTTTCAAGAGCACAAACAAAATCCTTTTATAGTGCTCACCCTCGAGAAGGCAGCATAAAACTGGCCATAAGAAAACCGATTGGTGCGAAGAACGACACCTGAAATCAACGGTGGATTATTTCACGTCTTGACATTATTATGGAACATGAATACAATTTTATCACTAGGGTTTAGTGGTAGCGTGTTTACATTTAACCCGGAGACTTCGGGTGCGAGTCCCGATCAATCCAAGAATTTTAACTCTGCACTTAGGGCTCGAATGGGTTCACGCAACCTCATAATACCAACTTAGGACATGCCTGATACATTCAGAAATCGTTCTCATTCTGTTTCGATTTTGTTCACCTTTATCGTACTCCACATTACAGTCACATGCTTCCGGAGAAAAATATCAATCTTATTAATTGTGTGAATGCAGTCACGTAACTTCGCGTAAATTCGTGGAGAAGATAAAAAGGTTGTCAACTATAACAATGCACTGATTGACTATTGATATTAATTAGTTGAGGTGTGCTCTGTCTCTTCTGCTACCTTTCGGGCCTGCTGTGCCACGGGGTTTGATTTGAGTTTTAACTCCCCAATCAATTACTTTAAACAATTATTTACTTCCAACCACCTGTACAGGGGGCCGGTAAAATAACACTCATGATATCCCCTGCCTGTCGTAAAAGGCGACTAAAAGGGACCCCAAGGACTCTGAACTTGGAGCGTGGTTTGGCGACCACGGGCCCCTTAGCTGAGTCCTGGCATTGCTTCCACTTACTTGTGCCAGGCTCCTCGCTTCCATCTATCCTGTCTGACCTTCCTTGGTCAACTCTTGTTCCTTTCCGACACCGACGGTATTAGGTTCCCGAGGCCTAGGGAGTCTTTCATTTTCACGCCCTTCGTTGCCCTTGTCTTGCTTTGCCCAATGTCTTCATTTTTTTCGAAGTGTTGGATCCCTTTCATTTTTTCTCTCTGATTATTGTTAATAGAGGACGGTTGCCCAGTTGTACTGTATTTCCTCTTCAAACAATTTTTTATCGGGCGAGTTGGCCGTGCAGTTAGGGGCGCACAGCTGTGAGCGTGCATCCGGGACATAGTGGGTCCGAACCCCACTGTCGGCAACCCTGGATTTCCGTGGTTTCCCATTTTCACACCAGGAAATTGCTGGGGCTGTACCTTAATTAAGGCCACGGCCGCTTCCTTCCCATTCCTAGGCCTTTCCTGTCCCATCGTCGCCATTCGTAAGTGTTCGGAGCGACATAACGCATATTGTGAGATGGACTCTAATACTCTAAAGTGTGCTTTTTTACCAGAACTCCACTATCCACAATCCACTCCACAACCTACCAGATTTAAAAATGTAAGGTTCTGGAAATCTCCCAAATGAATCCCAATATTCTTGGACCTACCGGAATAATTTTACAAATTTTGTAGGAAATATTTGTACTAAATCCACTATTACTGTATGCAATGTTCACTAACTCAACATACTTCTCGCCTATTACCTTTTTGAACATTTACGGGATGCAGGTATTCCAAAGCAAATTCACACTACGAATCAATCACAAACGTGTATTATAGCTGTTGGTTAATTCTTTGATTTGTAATGGTTACAATTTACTCTTAAAGTGCACGCCATCTTATTTTCAATTATTTTTTTCTATCTCTTGTCTCGGCACTTCCGCATGGGAGGTGTATTTGTTCATGCATTCCACTCCACAGCTTCCGGAATTGGAATTTGGTTCGTTATGCCACTATACTAATTGACCCCTCGCGTTCCGAGGTAATTCTATGAAATAAATTTGTTGGTATATGGTATCATCATCAATAGTCATTCTGCTCATAACTAAAAAAACAAAAAACAAATGGCGTACGGTTTTTAACGCCGGAAGTGCCCCAGGACAGGTTCGGCTCACCAGATGCAAATCCTTCGATTTGACTCCCGTAGGCGACCTGCGCGTCGTGATGAGGATGAAATGATGATGAAGACGACACACACACCCAGCCCCTGTGCCAGCGAAATTAACCAATGCTGGTTAAAATTCCCGACCCTGCCGGGAATCGAACCCGGGATCCCTGTGACCTAAGGCCAGCACGCTAACCATTTAGCCATGGAGCCGGACTGCTTATAGCTGAGAGTCGTGAATTCATTTGCTTTATAATTTCTGTTTTGCAGCCTTGACGAGACGTCTCCATCCAGAGCAGTCTTCAGCTTCTCTCAATATAATCTGAATAGGCAGGCCAATGACCTTCTTCGCTTGATCTAACCATCTACTTGCCGACCTTCCTCATTGCTTTCTTTCTTTCTTTCTTAATCCGTTTATCCTCCAAAAACCAAACCAAACCCCATAGCACTACAGCCCTTGAAGGGCCTTGGCCTACCAAGCGACCGCTGCTCATCCCGAAGGACTGCAGATTACGAGGTGTCGTGTGGTCAGCACGACGAATCCTCTCGGCCGTTATTATTGGCTTTCTAGACCGATGTTTATCCTCCAGGGTTAGTTTTTCCCTGGGACTCAGCGAGGGATCCCACCTCTACTGCCTCAAGGGCAGTATCCTGGAGTGTGAGACATTGGGTCGGGGGATACAACTGGGGAGGATGTCCAGTGCCTCTCCCAGGTGGCCTTACCTGCTATCCTGAACAGGGGCATTGGGAGGGGGAAATGGGAAGAAGGGATAGACAAGGAAGAGGGAAGGAAGCGGCCGTGGCCTTAAGTTAGGCTCCATCCCCGCATTTGCCTGGAGGAGAAGTGGGAAACCACGGAAAACCACTTCCAGGATGGCTGAGGTGGGAATCGAACCCACCTCTACTCATTCGACCTCCCGAGGCTGAGTGAACCCCGTTCCAGCCCTCGTTCTACTTTTCAAATTTCGCGACAAAGCTGGATATCGAACCCGTACCTCCGGGGGTGGCAGCTAATCACACTAACCACTACACCACAGAGGCGGACAGATTGGCAGGAATCACACAAGAAAACATCCAATATTCACAAACGGCACGTTGAGCATTTAACCGACGAAAGTTTGTTTACTGTCTCTATGGTACCTATTCAAATCTTCTTCTTTTCCTACCGCTTTATCCCGCACCTGTGGAGTCGCTGGTGCGAACTACGTCTCATCTCTGGATTTGACCCTGTTTTAAGGCCGGATGCCCTTGCTGACGCTAACCCAATATGGAGGGATGTAAGCACTGTTGCATGTTTCTGTGGTGGTTGGTAGTGTAGCATGTTGTCTGAATATGAAGAGGACAGTGTTGGGACAGACACATACAGCCAGGCCCCGAGCCAGAAGAATTAATCAGAAGCGATTAAAATCCCCGACCCGGCCGGGAATCGAACCCTGGGCCCTCTGAACCGAAGGCCAGTACGCTGACCATTCGGCCAACGAGTCGGACTCTACTCACAGTAACTGTTCAACACACAGACTCCACATCAACAGTGGGAGATTTCATCAATCTAGTGGAACTTCATTCATTGTTAATTTACATTTACCTTTTGGTTAATTCCAGTGGCCCGGGGACTGGGTGTTTGTGCTGTCCCCAACATCCCTGCAACTCACACACCACACATAACACTATCCTCCACCACAATAACACGCAGTTACCTACACATGGCAGATGCCGCCCACCCTCATCGGGCGATCTGCCTTACAAAGGCTGCATTCGGCTAGAAATAGCCAAACGAAATTATAAATTAATCACAGTGTGATTACAGTTGGAACAGTGTTTGCCGTTGTTGTGAGGAGCATTGTAGTGCAGGTTAGCTCCGTTGGGTTGTTGCTGTTATGTGACCACTGTTTATACTGTTTATATACTGTACGACAATCAATGCACTGTGAGGAGCAGTCACGTTCACTGTGAGTTACTTGAAGAGCCAATGGGAAGAACAGTATTTTTTTTATGCAAGCAGGAGACCGTGCAACGTTTTGAGTCGGCAGTCTGTTATACCGAAAAGATATAATGGACAACAAAGCAAAGTCATCTCCGTACAGACCATGAAGATCCTTGGAGGAGTGGAAGGTAAAGGCTTCCCCTACCAGTAACCTCAGCACTTGATGGGTAGAGTGGTTAGCTCTACGCCCGGCCGCCTTTGACCCCAGGAATTAACCTGGTACTCATTTTTGGTGTAGGCTGAGTGAACCTCAGGGTCATGTGAACCTCCGGAAGTGAAAATCTCGTTTCTTAAATTTGTACGACTTCCTGACTGGGATTCGAACCCACGTCCTTCCGGGCGAACCGAGGATGCCTTTACCGCCTCGGCCAGGCAGCCCCTGTAATGAACAACGCCACTATGAAACAAAACATGTTCATTCGCGTAACACTTTTTTAAGGGATGGTGGATGAATACAAGTTTAAAATATTGTTGTCAGCGACTCAATGAAAAGGGAAAGTCACAAAACACCAAAGAACAGTGCAAAACCAAGCATAAAACTTGGTGAATTATGTATTTCTTCTTCTTCTCCTTCTTCTTAATCTGTTTACCCTCCAGGGTCGGTTTTTCCCTCGGACTCAGCGAGGAATCCCACCGCTACCGCCACAAGGGCAGTGTCCTGAAGTTTCAGACTTTGAGTCGGGGGATACAACTGGGGAGAATGACCAGTACCTCGCCCAGGCGGCCTCACCTGCTATGCTCAACAGGGGCTTTGTGGAGGGATGGGAAGATTGGATGGGAAAGGCAAGGAACAGGGAAGGAAGCGGCCGTGGCCTTAAGTTAGGTACCATCCCGGCATTTGCCTGGAGGACAAGTGGGAAACCACGGAAAACTACGGAAAACCACTTCTAGGATGGCTGAGGTGGGAATCGAACCCACCTCTACTCAGTTGACCTCCCGAGGCTGAGTGGACCCGGTTTTAGCCCTCGTACCACTTTTCAAATTTCGTGGCAGAGCCGGGAATCGAACCCGGACCTCTGGGGGTGGCAGCTAATCACACTAAGCACTACACCACAGAGGCGGACTATGTATTACTTTTTACTGAGTGAATAGCAGGAATTTTACTTTCCTTAGTGGAAATTCCGTCATCCGCATCCAAGAATTGGTAAACCATACCTTGCAAGTTTCAACCACATTTCTCAGTACAGTCACTCAAAAAAATGAGCACATGGTGCCGTATCAGTTGCTTGCAGCTACACTTTCCTCAGAAACAATATTGAATTTTGTTGTGGGTTTCCATGAAGTTTTTATCTACATGTAAAGGGAGTTATATTTTGATAATAATACAAATTCTGATAAAATATTAAGTGCGAGGAACATATAATAACATGGCACTCGATCTTTCTTGAGTGACGATACATTGTAACACGTACAGTAAATGGTAACGTGTCAGGTTTCTTTGAATGTGTAAATATTGGAAAATAAAGCCATGTCTGATAATGTCGAGTGTACTATTAAATCAAACGTGGATATTTGAAAAAGGAAGATTTTCTTGCGATTATACGAAGGCTGATCAACAAAGTCCGATACTGATTTTTTTAAACAGATGTTTATTACTCCATTTTATTGTTTACATGATCTTTCTTCAAAGTAGTCCCCTCTTCATTGCACTTTTCACCGCGTCTCTGCCAATCCTTGAATGCATGCTGCAGACCATTCTTTGTCATGTCCTTCAGAATCGCCTCACTTTTCTTGAGCACTCTTTCAGAGTTCTCAAATCGAATGCCCCTAGGCTTTGCCTTTAGTGATGGGAATAAATAAAATCGCAGGGTGCAAGATCAGGGCTATAAGGTGGATGGAGTACACAGGTAATGTTGAATCGAGTTAGAAACTGCATGGCTTGATTTGCGACGTGAGGCCGTGCGTTGTCATGATTAAGTCGCCACCCAGTCCGAGAAAGCTCTGGTCATTTTTTTGCAATGTGCTTCCTCAGTGTAGCCAATACTGACGTCTAGTAACAATAGTGTGAGGGGGAACTTGTTACGGCCTCTCTACTACATCAATATCTTTTCTTCTTACCGTCTGCCATCCGTCGCATTCTACCGCTGCCATTTTCCCTCCATCTGCTTGCTCTCTCAGCTGTTCACAAACTGGCCTGTTCTACTCCACTGCTGCTGCTCCGCTGTGACGTCACGCTACATATTTTTCTTCGAGTAATTTCTGGACTCACTTCACCACCTATATAAGCGTGCTATTACTTTGTTTCTCCGGTCAGACATCGAGTGAAAACATCCCTGAGTGGAGAGAGCGGAATATTTCGCAGGCGGCTGGCCCGTTGCGATGTTTTACATTTTTATTCTGTGAAAAGCTGCATTGAAAATCTTCTGAGCAATGTTATAACTTTTTCATCTTTCGTGTTTTGCATCAAGACCTGAACACTGAACGATTGATTATTCTGTGCCTTTATGGCTTTCATTCTAACAGAGTCCTTCAGACTGACATCTTAATTAATCTTCTGCTTTACATGATAAACTGTATCTGGACAAGTGTTAGAAGTGTTGCCATTTCCTGAACTTTTCTTCAGGCCGGAGCGGTCGCTCACACTGCGAACTTATAGGGTTTAAGCAGCCTGGTAAAATCCCCCTCCCTTTCCTTCCCTTCTCAGTCTGTCTCCTTTTTTCCCTGTTTTTTACGTTATTAAGTCGTATATTTCTGTCTTGTAACGTGCTCTAACTCTCTTGCCCCTTTTGCGTTTGATATTTCATTGTAAGTGTGGCCTTTAATCACTATTGTCAGATTGCATTAAAACCTCCCCCTTCTTTCTTAATCAGTGTCATTTAAAAGAAAAAATATTTAAATAAAATATATACTAATTGTGGTTTTTGCCGAATACGGGTCTTGGGCTTTTGCAGAAACTTATTGGTGTTATTCGCAGGAATATTTTTAATCAAGATCTGTCTCAATTGCATTTTGTTGTTAAAAGGGCCGAGCCCTCACTAAAATCTTTATGATTTCTATTCTTGGATTGTTGCACTTTGCCTGTACTAGTCATTTATGGTTGAAATATAACTTGTTTAAATTGATTCCCTTTTCTTTAATTTTGTTTGTTGTAAGCTCCCTCCCCTCTGTTTTTTTTTTTTTTTTTTTTTTTTTTTTTGACTCTGCACTTACCACGGACGGCCCCCTTGGTCGGCCCGCCGTCGTTCCACTGACTCTGCTGATTGATAAATGTCATGTTTAACACATCCGTTTTTTGTGTTGCCGTAACCTAACGACATTTATGGTTTGGGCTATCAAACATATGCCCTTCCGCGGTCTGACAAGTTCCCACCAGTGAAATGATACCTGCCTGCCTTAGCGCTGAGCAGCTCGAAATGTATCCTGTTTGATGATCCTTTTGTGTCGTGGGTCGAACATTTTTCATTACCTCTGCTGTGATTTACATCGTTTTCGTCATTCCTATGAATATACCATTTATTGATACCACATACTATGAACCATTCGCCACAAACTGCATGCTGGTAAATCATTCCATTACAGTCAAAAAATGTGATCACCATCACTTTCCTTGCAGATGGAACTACTTTAGCCTTTTTTTGGCGATTTCCACACTGCGCTGGCTTGTTTTCCTTAAGGATCATAATGATGCTTCAGCTATTCGTATATTTCACTGGCTGTATGGTTTAAACGAAAACAGAATTTGATTGTGCGGTACTGCTCCTCTTGGGTCACCTCCATTCTTTGGTATGCGAAATGAACGTAGGGTCTACAAAATGCATTACTACCAACCTACCGATACGAGAGTGTTGCCGCCTACGGACATTGTACATAAAAACCCGCTCTTTTCAAATATTTATGTTACAGATAAGAAACGATCATGGAAGCTAGGGAAATAATCAGTCTCAGTCGTTGTTGATCAGCCCTCGTATTATATTTTTAATACTGTTCTACAATCAACATTTTGTTAAAAATAGTGCGAGGAAAGCTTCTTGTAGCCACATTCGAACGTCACTGATCTTGTGCCGCGCCCAGTGTGTTCGCTCTTTCTCTCTTGATTGTGACGTGCGCTTGGCGCAGGTACAACCGGGATGAGTGGCTCAGACGATTGAGGCGCTGGTCTTTTCACCCCAACTTGGAGGGTTCAATCCTGGTTCAGTCCGCTGGTATTTGAAGGTGCTCAAATACGTTAGACTCGTGTCGGTAGATTTACTGATACGTAAAAGAACTCATGAGGGACAACCTTCCGACCCCTGGGCGCCTCCTAAAACCGTCAAAAGTAATTAGCGGGTCGTAAAGACAATAACAGCCCCCCAGCATTTGCGGCGTGAAAATGAGAAACTGCGATAAGTAGCCTATTAATGTGTGACATACTTTCATTGGTGCGGTAGGGTGTCACCATGGAAAAAGTTGTTTTTTTTTTTTTTTTGCTAGGGGCTTTACGTCGCACCGACACAGATAGGTCTTATGGCGACGAGGAAAAGGTTTGTAAAGCACAATAGTCTGTTGAAAACTAAAGACTATACACCTGCCACGTTTTTCTGTGTGATTTTGAATCAAATGAAGGGCTCCCATAGCCCATATGCAGATGAACAACATTTTCTAGAGTTAAAGCTTGAACCCGCTCCTTGCAGCGGTCAGTGCCAAGTTATCCCGGTAGCTCTTGATTTCTTCTCAGGGTATTCCATTTTCCGCTCATAAAATCTGTGATTTTATATTTAATTATTTTACGTGGTTTCGAATGAGAATTTGTCCGCTGGAATACGCACCACAGGAGTATCTACACGCACAGGTACGAACCAGTGACCAATAACTTCAAAGGGGATCTCTTTTCGCTTGTAGAACTAATCGATTGCTTATTTCTATGAAACTTATTAACTAACTTACAACTAGACGTTACCCGAACAGAAATTAAAACACAGTCACTTACTAAGAAAAAATATAAGATTATTTATTGACTAAAATAATGTTCGATATTAGATGAAGTGAAATCTGGGTAGTATTGATTGAGAACTAATTAATCATTGAAAGTCTAGAGTCAGCGCTGGCTCAAATAAAATAAAATAATTAAAGCATAAAAATGTTTACATTCTCTCATAACTAATGTTCAAATTCATATTAATACATATCTCAATATTCATAGCCATGTTCCGAAAAGTATTTCATTTTCACAAATTATATTCGAGATCACTGAGCAATCATGGAATCAAATGAAAATACACATTGTGAATACTGTCCCGTTAATTATTAAAATTATCCTCACAACATATAAGTCGTCATGCAGAAATAAAATGAATAATTCGTTAACTTGAAAACGTAATAAAATTACATGGGAAAGATTTAGATTGTAAACGCAAATCTACTCATATTTTCACGTAATTATTTCCCAAATATATTCTTGTGCGAGTATTAAATTGTAAAAGTGTTCACCAACTTTCCATTCATAAATTATAATCATTCATAGATCTGGACTCTGATTATTTGGTCACATATTTCGAGTACTCACAAGTAACAACGTACGGGCTAAGACAATACCCCCCTAAAGCCTACGACATATGGCTCCTAACTAACCATTATTATATTCTTCATATTTAAAATACTCGAATAGAAATCATAATTACATGAAAAGAAATAAACATCTAACTAAATTTTTCAAGTAGTTTCAAATCCACACACTCCTCTATTAATGGCTCAATGTGCTCTAGCGTTCTGCTCTATCTCAATATTTCATATGTACACGAGCTACTCAACTTGTATGGATAGTATAGAATGAAATTATTGCGTATTATCCTGTAACGTCACCGCACCACGAAATATTAGATGTATACTAAGTCATGAGTCTAGTGAACTGTACATTAGAGCACTCTCTTATTCATAGTACCTGTTATTTACCAATGTCAGACATAAATATAACTGTCACGATACACTATTCTACCATAATGCATGTCTATCTTACCTTAAAATGGTCATCTGCGCGATGTTCTCACCTTGTCATATACTTTCAAATATGGCACAGAAACTCACCTTATAATTCTAATATAACATTATCTCGTCGAATGGCAATTCTTACACTTCCCGTAGAACATAAACAAACCTCTATACTTTAACTATTCATCAATATACTCCAATAAATAATCACATTTCAACACTATTCCAAAGACACTTTAACATAACACCGGCTTTCATATAGCCATATGCATATAGCTATTACTCCCAAAACTATATGCTAAATATACTAGAATTGCCTTGTAAAAATATGTAGTCAATAACCTTTATCTTAACACCAGTAGTACGAGTTCAATGCCCTCTTTCTATGAAGAAAGGAATATTTAATTTGACAATAATCATCGTATCGCGCAGGTACTTCGTGACGTAATCTATATTCAGGTAAGCGAGATTAATCGAAATTTCACTAGTAAATTAGACTCATTGCTTCTAGGTATTCACAAGTAACACTTCCATCTTTTATCCAAACTAGTTTCCACTGTAAGTATTCAAGTGCGGTAACCTGTATATGTCATATTAGCATACTAATTCTACACTTCCATCTTATCTTAAAATCTTAGATATCTCACACTTCACTTTAAATTACACACGCGTTCTTAATTACTCCAAAAATATCACCAAATATTCAGCACATGCCAAGTTAGATTGAGGGTGCAGATTACAAGAAACTACTCTACTAAAGAAATGTATGGACTTAGCTCGTCAGTTGCTACGTCTGATCTGGTTGTTGCTCCATCCTTCGGTTGCGGCTAGACCCTCAGATCGGATCTGGATCTCTGGTTGGATTGCACGCTCATGGTCATCAGCTGGTCACATGGCTCGCCGGTCCACTCCTTCTCGTCCGGTCTTTTGGCTGGGCGGTGCTCATCCACGTCATCATGTCCACTGATTGGCCGGTCCAATCATCCACAGCTGGTCATCTGGCTCGACGGTGCATATCCCCAGTTCAGTCCATCTTGTTAATTTAGCAGACAGTCATAATTTTGAATCTGTAGACCACGAAAAGAATTCCATTTGCGCAGTAATTAGTCATGATATATTCCATATTTCAATTATTTATAAATATCGTCGGAGTTTTCTTTGCTCTGAAAATTTCTCCGTAAAATAGTTATTAGGTTTACAGCTTCGGTAGTTACTATCCTCTCGTACGAAGTTAACAATATTGTAGAATGGTGAATTCCTATTCCTTCGATCGTAGAGTGGCTCCTCACTAATCCAAGTCAATCATATATCACCAAAAATTATTTATTTATATATTTCTTTTTGGCTCTTTTCTTAGCATACACCGGTGAATAATTTAATCGTATGCTATCGCCGATTATAGATAATCAATATTCTCCACAGTAGCCAAGAATATTCTTCAAATGTGTAGCTCCGCTCGTTTTTGCGTCTTGTTTCTGCGAATGTTATTTCTTGAGTATATTCTTAAACAATCCTTCCGCTGCTATATTTTTTTAAAACAATTCAAAATGAGCCTCTACTGTTCTGCAGTGTCTTCGAAAATTATCCGTTCTGTGACGTACATTGCCTGCTATACGCTGCATTAATATGAAGTTCATTGCCTTAGTAGATCGCATGGGCCATACCTTCCTACGCCGCCATTTTGTAGTTGGTCTTCGAGATGCGAACGGGCACAAGCTATATGTAGGGGGTGCCTAGACGACGGGGATAAAGGCGTGCTCCATTCATGCGGAAGGATGTGGGTTCGATTCCTCCTCCACAAATAAAAAAATTAGGGACGAAATTTGAGGTGTTCAGAAGCCAAGCCGACTAACTCCATCAAATACAAAAATGTTCAGTACAAACAGTTGAAGTTATTGATCTGTAAAAAACTCAATTTTTTTCAGCATATTTACAATACACTCATTTATATTCTTACAATTAAGGTTTTGTATTCAGCACTTTATAAATATATAAAAACATTTCATGTCTCCGTCCCCCCCTAAAGAAGCCACTTTCTATGGAGTTAGTCACATTGCCAACTGAAAGTTTTAACGTAGTATTCTGAATGATTTGCATACAAGTCATTTTATTAAACAAATATGAGCAATCAAAACCCGTTTACATGAACACGGCACTAGTATTATTGTAAGTCATTAAGTAGTACTTGAAATACACATTAAAAGTGCCTAAAATACAAATACGTTATTTGTTTCCTCTTTTCTGCATACGTGATGCAGTCATCACTGACAGGTTCATCTCTTGCAGTCTTCAAGTTTTTATAGTAGTTGTGATGAACAGGAGGTATAAACTTCAATAGGTTCATTACATCCTTCTTTTCTTGCCATGGAGATCGGTTTTGATGTGCTATAAAGATCTTGTGGAACATTAGCTAGGATTTCTAAAGGACGTCCGTTTCCATTTTTCTTCTGAATATTAATTTTTCCAAAAGGCATTTCTGTGCAGAAAGTAGTTTTAAATTTGATAGTGAATGGTTCAACCTTCTCAATTCTGATCCATCTCGTTGTCAGCCATTTAACTGGTTCACCTTCGACACTTTGTCTCCTGTTGGTGATACACTTTTCTAAGTTTTCTGTTGAATACAAGTTTTCATGGTTCATTTCTGTGAGGATACATTTGTTTGTTTTCCTGGAGCCAAGAATGATATCATACCAATCCCTTGGAGAATAGATGTGGCTACACGTTTTTGCTCTTTTTTCAATAAAAGAAAAAGCTGTGGGGTTAATTACTTTGACCACTGAAACCACTGGTAAAATGTTCCGTTGCCAGAGCAGATAGCGTATTCTGGCGGCGAAACACTTAACTGTGGAGTTAGTTGTTTTGCCCACTGACAAATATTCATTGATGCTACCCAACCATGTTATTACTTGCACTTTTCAAAATTTTGGAGTTGGCTTGGCTTCTGAACGCCTCATTTATCCTTCTGGAGCGGTACAGTACATGTACCTGAATTTCGCTCATTCTGCTCGAAAAATTAGTACCACGTTAATTCCTGGGGCAAAGACGGCGAGGAATAGAACTAACTTTTCTATCCTGCTTAGTTTTGAGTTTTTTTTTTCAATTTGTTTACGTCGCACCGACACAGATAGGTCTTATGGTGACGATGGGATAGGAAAGGGCTAGGAACGGGAAGGGAGCGGCCGTGGCCTTAATTAAGATACAGTCCCAGCATTTGCCTGCTGTGAAAATGGGAAACTAAGAAAAACCATATTGAGGTCTGCCGACAGTGGGGTGCAAACCCACTATCTCCCGAATATTGGATACTAGCCGCACTTAAGCGACTGCAGCTATCGATTTCTTTAGTTTTAAGGTTACGGAGGGCCTGTACGGGGATGAGATTGCTATTTAATGCTGTTTTCTTATTGTATAGAAATATAGTATTATTCAGATAAATATGGCATGACCTTTTCAGAAGTTATTTACTGTTTCAGTATAAAACTAACTTACTGAAAATTATTTTACGACGTTAGATTACATTTTGATAATAGTGGCGCCATATTCTAAAGGATATGTAAAACAAAGCACCTTATTCGACCACATTGTGATTTAGCAGTTGTTGACACGACGGGTAGCAAGCAGTCTCTCATTGTGTCAAGTCCTTCACGAGCTATTCAGCAATCTCAGCGTGTGAGCTGTAGGTAATTTATGTGTTTTCTTGTATATGAAAACTTTACTACTGCACACATTCGTACACAATATTTGAATTATGATTTCTGTGACAAGAATAGGAGCCGTTAAATAGAGTGAATCGCCGAAAACTACCACCGCGAATATTTTCGAATTGAGATGTGAAGTTGATGCACTGTTTTCGCGGAATGTAAGTACATACAAGGCTATACAACGGTTCCAGCAATACTCGAAAAGTGGTTTTCGAGCACTGTTTTATATTGTTTAATTGAACAGTGCCTATTAACACAAGGGAATAAAAGTAGAGAAGATTAGAATCACTATGGCGGTCGTCATTTTATCTGGGAATGCAGTCTGCTCCAATTGAAAGTTGCATATTCAACTAGTTATACCAGAGAATTATTTTCCTTGATGGTATATGTACACTCTTCTGACATGATTGCCATATAACTGGTTTTTGAGGTGCAAAAATAACTTGCGTTTCAAAAATAAAAGTGTGTTATATATAATCCTTTATTTAAGTAAGTGGCCCTCAACGGGTTTGCTATAAGACACAGTAATGTACAGTTTTTATGTATTGCAATATAAATGGTTGCCTAAAAGAAAAACGGACCCATGCACAGCCACCGCGGCATTCATGGGTAGGTAGCTTTCCTTGACGGCAAACCTCTTCCAAAACTCGGCCTTCATCCCCGGTATGGTACCTCTTGCACCCACTAACACTCCGTAGTCAGTGACGGAGTTCACAATATATTTCTCCATGGTGCAATTGGATACTTGAACGTAGATTGCATCGTAAAAATATGTCTATCCTTTTGTTTAATATTTCCGAGTGCAGTAATTTTGTTTTCCTCTTTTCTTTTCAGTTGATACGCGAACAATTGTACCACAAATTACGTGGATTTTGCGCCTAGAAAGAGTATTAGTATGTGGTCCATTGTTAGGGATAAGTTCATTTAAATAACTCTTGAATACTCTGAGTGAAATTGCTTAAGATAAGAGACAGTTGTTGATTCATTCTTCAAGCGAGGAGATTTGCTTATGACCGGGCTCGTGAAATTTGAAGGATAACTCTGTACACAGAAATTAAAGTATTTTGAAATAATCGAACACTTGTCTAACGAATGACGGAGAACATCATGTTAACTCTGTCTGAAATAGGTAGTAGTACTCCATAATTGACAGTAAGTCCGGCTCCATGGCTAAATGGTTAGCGTGCTGGCCTTTGGTCACAGGGGTCCCGGGTTCGATTCCCGGCAGGGTCGGGAATTTTAACCATCATTGGTTAATTTCCCTGGCATGGGGGATGGGTGTATGCGTTGTCTTCATCATCATTTCATCCTCATCACGATGCGCAGGTCGCCTAAGGGAGTCAACTCAAAAGACTTGCACTTGACGAGCCCAGGATTTCCCGGCACAAAAAGCCATACGCCATTTCATTCATTGACAGTAAAATTCATAGTAACACATGTACAAAGGAAATACAGAGTAGTCACAACGATAATGATGGTGACGATGATGATGATGATGATGATGATGATGATGATAGCTTATTCTTGTACAGAGCTCGATAGCTGCAGTCGCTTGAGTGCGGCCAGCATCCAATATTCGGAAGATAGTGGGTTCGAACCCCACTGTGGACAGCCCTGAAGATAGTTTTCCGGGGTTTCCCATTTTCACACTAGGCAAATGCTGGGACTGTATCTTAATTAAGGCCACGGCCGATTCCTTCCCACTCCTAGCCCTTTCCTGTCCCATCGTCGCAATAAGACCTACCTGTGTCGGCGCGACGTAAAGCCACTAGCAAAAAAAAACTCATTCTTTTATATCCCTGTCGCATTATGTGCCTTTAACTCGGACATTCGTAATTACATGAGGTCGGTAGCCCAGTTTATCGACCAAACCTAGGGCCCAGGTTCTTCAACAAATGTTACCGGTAAGTGTTAACATTGCTGCTAAGGGAACTTAACACACAATTTAAGAAAATAGCCGTCTCATCAAGAATTGTTGACTCTTAAGAAACTGTTAATACCTGGGTGAAATTAACATCGCAGCAACCCTATGTTAAACCTCTTAACACGCGTTAAAATTTCAAAATGGTAGAATGTAGAAGACGTAAGTTTGAAGTTTTACTGATGTACGAAGACTATTTATAAATTGAAGAAGGCAAAGGAAGACCTATATTAAGGAAAAACGACATTTAGAGTTGTCAGAAGAAAGTTTTCTACAAAGATATATCATTACCAAAGTCATAATGAACAAGATACTGGAAGAAATTGAAAATAGATTAGAGTGTCCCACAGATTGAAACTTATCAGTGTCTTCAGTACTTCAGACCCTTTTCATGTAATGTTTTGGCGAATATGTTCATGAGTGAAAGACAAGAGTGTGTAGAATTCTGCAAAGAATCCCTGCTGCCATTGCAGCATTAACGAGGTATTACATTATTTTCCCCGCAGTAAGAGAATGCCCGAAAATCATTCAAGACATCAATTATCGCATTTTCCCGATGATCTAGCAGCCCTAGATTGCACTCAAATAGGTATATATTGAATGTTGTGATGTAACAGTCCGTTCTTTCATTTTTCAAGCATACTCGCATACTTTCAAATTGAATCTATAACAACACTTGTCTCGCATTCATCATAATAACTCTTTTGATGCATCTTACTTGACATGTTTACGTCGTATCGGTCTCCGCTAACCATAACCTATAATAATGTCAACCATGTGTGACGAAATACTAATTCAGCACACCATTAGGAGCGCTTTATGTAAAGAAACAAAAGACGCTCACTGCAAAACGCGTTCAGAAATCTCTCGAAAACCTGTTAATTTGTCTTTAACAATTGTTTCGTAACAAATGTTGGAAATATGTTTGTGAAACGGGGTACTTTTAACCGAAGTGTTAAATTAATAACAATTGTTAGTTAACATTTGTTAAGTAAAATTTAACACAGAGTAGAAGAAACCAGGCCTAGTTGTTGATCTTTACTGAGGTAATCACATTAACGAGGTTGTAAAGAAAGGCTACAGATCTCTTCACATGGTTACGAGGGTATTTAGGGGTTGTAGTAAGGATGTAAAGGTGATGGCTGGTAGTCTCTGGTAAGACCCACAATTAGAGTTTGGTTTCATACACACCTTCACTAGGACTAGGTACTTGATACGAGAACTGGAAAAGACCGAAACGAAAGCAGTACGATTTGTTCTTGACGATTTCCGACAAAAGGGTAGTGTTACGAAAATGTTGCAAACTTTGGGCTGGGAAGACTTGGGAGAAAGGAGACGAGCTGCACGACTAAGTGATATGTTTCGAGCTTTCAGTGGAGAGATGGCGTGGATGTCTTTAGTAGACAAATAAGCTTGAGCAGAGCTTTTAAAAGTAGGAAAAATAACAGTAATATGAAAATAAATGTGGAATTCAAGAGGATAAATGGGGGTGAATATCCATTTATAGGACTAGGAGTACGGGATTTTAATTATTTGTCAAGGGAAATGTTCGACAAATTTCCAAGTTCTTTAAAAATCTTTAAGAAAAGGCTAGGTAAACAACTGATAGGGAATCTGTCATCTGGGCAACAGTCCTAAATACAGATCATTGATTATTGATTTGATTGGCCAATTGGATTTCCTAACACCGGCACTATGTGTCCCCCGAACCTCAGTATTTAGTTATTACGTATCTGTGTGGTGGATGGGCATAGTATTGATCTTCTTAATGGAAAGGTGTACATTAATATAAATACAAACAACCAGATTCCAGGCCGAAGCATTAACCAGACTTGACTAAATCCGCCCCCTCCTCCTGCCCCCCACAACAAAAGAGCCGGGGCCTGATAAGCGACCTGCGCATCTGTGATAATGGAGCCCTACCTATGCTGAATTCTAATACTGAAGACGGCATTCGCAGCCAGTCCCCAAACTATCGGAATTAACCAATGAAGGTTAAAATCACCCAACCCAGCCGTAAATCGAAGCCGGGCCCCCTTGTCCTCCGACCGCAATGATATAGGCGGTTAGTCGTTTCCTCCTGTTCCATAGATGGCGAATTCGAAGTTGGCTGAGGTCGAAAGCATTTGAGGGCATTTAATTTCCACATATCTGAGTTGTTGCCTTCCAGCGCATCACTGAAGTCCAGTATCTCGTAAAATCTATAGGAACTGAAGGCACGTTAAAAATATAACATCATTATTAATATTTTTTCCAATTTGATACATTTTATATCCATAAATATTTGTTTCCCCATGTAGGCTTTCTGTTTAATAAATTTCGCAATGACATCTTTAAGTAGTTTTAGTGTTCTGTGTTTTGGAACCAGCAGGTACTTGCCGTCAATATTATCAAGAATTATCTTCTAATTATTGTCAAACACCATTTATATAATGCGATAAATTACAAATAAAGATTTCCATTCAGCTATGGGTGCATCAATGAAAAATGGACATTTTTATTTCAAAATTTTATTTAGATAGTTTTAAAAATCTATGAGACTGTATCTTCATGGTAACCCTTATACAAGTGCAACTATCCATTTTGGATTCTCTCTCAATTTCTCCTCTTTAAATTATTCGAATATAAGATCTTGATTTTACATTCTTCTCTTGGGAAGCAGATTCTAGTGTATTTAAATATTTTAATAATAATAATAATATCAATAATAATGGTTTTCGTTCATCTGACTCCATTTTTCATTTACGGAGATTCCAAGATACCGGAATTTTGTCTGATAGGAGTCCAGCAGGTAGATTTACCAGCAAAAGGCTGGCGTATTTGAGCACCTTTGAATAATCTCGGACTGAGCCAGGGTCGAACCCGCCTTCTTGGACTCAGAAAGTCAACGCTCTATCTTCTGAACCACTCTAAATTCTTGAATGGTGAAGGTCATATGTGGACCATCTGAACGGATTGGTCGAAGATATTTGTCTGAAAGTAGTTGGAAAAGCTATACTACTACTATTATTGCTGCTCTAAGAAGAAATGAAAGTGAAAAGAGGTGGTGTCAATCTCAGTGAACATTACAATGCTACACGCTGTTGGAAACTGTATCAGTGTAACGATTTTAATTAATTTGTGAGAGCAAATAGCATTCAGCTTCCTCCAAGTACAGACTGTCCAGGGGACAAAGCATCCCTAACATGTCATATGTAATATGTAATATCAAATTTGAGCGTCCTCCTCTGAAAATATAGAAAGTTATTACCTTTTTTCTGCCAGAATAAATAATCCAGTGTCCGCCTCTGTGGTGTAGTGGTTAGCGTGATTAGCTGCCACCCCCGGAGGCCCGGGTTCGATTCCCGGCTCTGCCACGAAATTTGAAAAGTGGTACGAGGGCTGGAACGGGGTCCACTCAGCCTCGGGAGGTCAACTGAGTAGAGGTGGGTTCGATTCCCACCTCAGCCATCCTCGAAGTGGTTTTCCGTGGTTTCCCACTTCACCTCCAGGCGAATGCCGGGATGGTACCTAACTTAAGGCCACGGCCGCTTGCTTCCCTCATCCTTGCCTATCCCTTCCAATCTTCCCATCCCCCTACAAGGCCCCTGTTCACCATAGCAGGTGAGGCCGCCTGGGCGATGTACTGGTCATACTCCCCAGTTGTATCCCCGACCAAGAGTCTGAAGCTCCAGGACACTGCCCTTGAGGCGGTAGAGGTGGGATCCCTCGCTGAGTCCGAGGGAAAAGCCGAACCTGGAGGGTAAGCAGATGATGATAAATAATGCAGTGCTGTAGCATGCTGCCGAATATGTCTATCTACTGTTTTGCAAGTAGCAGGACAGATCCTTAAACTACTGAATAATGTTTAGTTGTCGTGTGATATTTTTCTGGCACGTTAAGGCGCAGAACAAGCTCTGGACGTGTCCCTCGCCGCCATTTCAATTCGCTGATCCAGCAACACCGTGCGGCGCGGTGAGCGTTCAAGGGTCCTCAAGTGAGCCTGAATAGCGAGCCGTAATGAGGAGGTACACTCTCTTCTAAATAACATACATTGTATTGATTAATATAGGTCACAACTTGAGCTCGAAATAGATAGGTTTTTAAACCAATAACTTAGTAGAAAAGAATAGAAGCGTTTAAGCTGTACATCTCCACCCAACAAAAATTCATTAGCGCCGTGTTAACATGAAGTATTTCTGCCAGAAATCCTTCAGTATGAAATGAAAAAAAAGTTATTAATTCATCACTATTTCTTATAAGGACCATGGCGAGATGCTGACAAATTGAAAACAAATTTCTAAATCATCAGGAGCAGAGTATAAAAAGAGATTATTTCGATGTTTTAAGGGACAAAATACTCGTTGGCTGAATGGTCAGTGTACTGGCCTTCGGTTCAAAGGGTCCTGGGTTCGATTTCCGGTCGGGTCGGGGATTTTAACCTTCATTGGTTAATTCCGACGGCCCGGGGGCTGGCTGTTTGTGCTGTCCCCAACATCCCTGCAACTCACACACCACACATAGCACTATCCTCCACTACAATAACACGCAGTTACCTACACATGGCAGATGCCGCCCACCCTCATCGGAGGGTCTTCCTTACAAGGGCTGCACTCGGCTAGAAATAGCCACACGAAATTATTATTAAGGGACAAAATACAGTTTATCGCCCTCTCGTAACCTAAGTGGATGGTTGTCTAGTTGTACTTCCTCTTAAAACACTACTCACCGGGCGAGTTGGCCGTGCGCGTAGAGGCGCGCGGCTGTGAGCTTGCATCCGGGAGATAGTAGGTTCGAATCCCACTATCGGCAGCCCTGAAGATGGTTTTCCGTAGTTTCCCATTTTACACCAGGCAAATGCTGGGGCTGTACCTTAATTAAGGCCACGGCCGCTTCCTTCCAACTCCTAGGCCATTCCTATCCCCATCGTCGCCATAAGACCTATCTGTGTCAGTGCGACGTAAAACCCCTAGCAAAAAAAAAAAAAAATACACGCTACTCACCATCACCAACACTTCAGCTAATCCTAAGAGGATGGAGATATCTAAGACGAGGTTTTTTTTTTCAAAAGATGACGTATCGGAAATTATTAAATGTACTTACACAAATAGACACAGTTGCAGGCGCGCTTCTGCCTTTAGATCACATGTTCACGTGCCCCTCTATCGACTAAAACTATGACACGAATATTTTCCGGGTGTATGATTGTTTTAAAAATAATTGTCACCATACCAATGACGACTGTTGAATCTGAACGGTTCTTCTCCACTCAGAAAAGAATAAAGACATGTTTGTGAAGTTCCATGGGGAATGAGAGGTTGAATGCACTGGCGATGTTATCGATCGAGAAGCAGATGGTACATTCCATACCGGACTTCAGTAATCGAGTAATTGAAGAATTTGCTACTGTCAAAGACAGGAGAATCGAGCTGATATACAACAAATAAAAAGGAGGAATTAGTTTAATTGAATTGATTCCTAGTGTTCCTAACATGTTGAATGTGCCCCACCCATTTTAACATCACGAGTCGCCACTGCACAGTTGTCAGTCCGTCAGGAGATACTGGAGGTTCATTAGGCCGGTTGTAGTGATGGCTAACCTGGGACCGTTAATTTTCTGCATAATGCATGTCGTGCTGGAAAATTGCTATTACTGATCAGCTTATAATATACTCCTGGGTATATATGAGCCTTCTACAAAATTCATCTTTGAATTGTAGTTTTTTGTTCTTTGATTATTTTTTTTTACAAATTGCTTTACGTCGTCGCACCGACACAGATAGGTCTTATTGTGAAGATGGGATAGGAAAGGGCTAGGAGTGGGAAGGAAGCGGCCGTGGCCTTAATTAAGGTACAGCCCCAGCATTTTCCTGGTGTGAAAATGGGAAAGTACGGAAAACCATCTTCAGCACTGCCAACAGTGGAGTTCGAACCCACAATCTCCTGGAAGCAAACTCACAGCTACGCGCCCCTAACCACACGGCCAACTCGCTCGGTGAGTTGTAGTTATTTCTGTTGTTTTACGTCGCACCGACGATGGTGACGATGGGATAAGACACAGCTAGGACTGGTTTTAATTAAGGTACAGCCCCACAATTTTCCTGATGTTAAAATTTGGAAACCATGGAAAATTGTCTTCAGAACTGCCGACACTGAGGTTAAAACCCACCATCTCCCGAATGCAAGCTCACAGCAATGTAACCCAACCCACATTGCTAACTCGCTCGATCTTTGAGTTGTAGCTTTCACAGTCTGTTGAAATTAAATTTCGTTCTTCGTCCAAATTGGAGTATATTTATTTACTATGTCGTTTCCGAAAACTGGGATGGAGGCATCATAATAGGCTGAAAGATTATAAACAACCGGAGATATGCTGATGATAAATGTCAGCATCTAATGAAAAGTCCGGCTCCGTGGCTGAATAGTTAGCGTGCTGGTATTTGCTCCAAAGGTTCCGGTTTCGATTCCCAGCAGGCTCAGGTATTTTATCCTTAATTGGATAATGCTTCTGGCTCGAGGGCTCGGTGTGTGTGCCGTCTTCCATCTTCAAAATTACAGTTCATCGTAGGCATGGTCCTATCCTCACAGGCACCCAGGTCCCCTATAGGCGTCAGTTTGAAAGACCTGAACCAGGTCTCTCCAGAGGCCATGCGCCATTAACAAATGATCTAATGAAATTCAACTTCCGACCATTAATCTCCCACTGAGCGAAATATGTGTAGAGTTTGGATTTGATGTAAATACTAACAAGACCGGAGTAATAAAACCATACCACTCAAATAATTTCTATCACTTCAAAAGTATTGGTTATGAAGTGGCGGAAAGCTTTATTTACCTGGACTCCACTGTAACAAATCTCGTTAAATGTGAGAAGTAAATCCGAAGCACTACAATCAACAGAAGAGCCGTGGTGAAATTGATGATTATTTGGAAAGATCGTCACATATCCAGGTCACCAAAGTTGAAATTAGTCAACTCGCTCATATTTTAATTTGCGACATAATGCTGCTGATACATGGAAATCAAACAACAGTGACCAGCGAAGAAGTGATTCATTTGAGACTTGGTGCTACGCACATCGCATTAATGACTCTATACTGAAATAACTCGGAGTTTCAGCCCGACTTTCCTCTCGAATACAGCAACAAGCACTGAGGTTCTTTCCTTAGGAAAGCAAGATTTTCTGAGCACTTCGGAAGGCTCGCGTACAGTGGGACCCCATCCGATGCACTCGATTACGCAGATCAGTCATACTGGATTTTTTGAAGTAACAATCCATATGGCTAACTAGAAAGACACTTAGAGAAGATTGTCTCATCCGCCTGAGTGAGAAGTCAGAGGCAATGCCACATGTTACTAATAGCCTCTCCTTTTGAATTCTTGGAGATGTTACAAAAACTTCCAACAGAACGATAGAGTGAATTACAGATCTGTCGTCTTTCTTCCGTGGTGTGATATTTGATGTTTCGGTGTTGGTCATATTTCACTATGAATTGTAATTTTATGACATTTGCAGCACTACAGAGGTTGTTGTAAAAAAGTAAAAGAAAGTCCTAGTTGTATTCGCGAGTCTGATTATCGTATTAAATAGATTGTGATACCTAATTATTGCACGACATATGATATATTATGTTAAAATTATTAGCATCTCGCGACCGTGATAAGATAATTCTGGCCGTGTGATAATCCTATGAAGGTAAAGTAAGAGAAAGCTTACTTACGGTACACTTTTCGATTTCGACCGACGTAAAGACATTGCTGCTGTAAATGCAGTACTAGAAAGAAAGAACACTGTTACGTCGTTTATTTACAAGAGCGTTCAACATATTCCAGAACAAGATTGCTAAGGAAAATATGACACAGGAAGATGTTTTCACCTGTTTTAAGCTACTTGAAGATAAGGCCGATCGATTGTTTACACTTGGCGAGAGAATTCATGAAGCTTGGCGTATCAATGAAGTCACCGGCGAAGATGAAGCTACGGAGTATGAAGAAGTGGAATCATATCGAGATAAGTGGACAACAGTGAAATGTAAGTACAAGAAGTTCAATGAATGTCATATACCGTGTGATGTTTCTTCCACAATATCGAGTGTTTCTCAGACTAGTAGACTGGTTAGTAAATTGCCTAAGTTATCGTTTGTCAAATTCTCGAGAGATGTTAAGCAGTGGCTATCATTTAGGGTGCAGTTCAAACGAACACACGAAAGTAGTGAGCTGGATGGTGCAGAAAGGATTCTCTATCTAAGAGAATCTATGACTCCTGAAACAAGGGTTTATGAACTTGTGAATGGTTTTCCACCTATTGCTGAAAATCATAGTAAAGCTGTCCAGTTATTAAAAACACCCTATGGTGGAAAGGATTTAGTAATAGACATTCAAATAAGAGACACTATGAATCTAGTGACTGAGAAGCCTTCCTTGTCAGTGTTGTATGATCGAATTGAGGATAATGTTAGGTCGCTAGAATCGATGGGTCTAATTACTGACAACTATGACGCATTTTTATTTCCTCTAGAGGAGTCTTGTTTGACTGATGAACTAATCCGTATGTGACGCAGAAGATGAGATAATATGCAAGAAACTGGGTCACAAGAAAAACTCAAAAGACTGTTAAAATTTCTGAAATCTGAGTAGAAAATTAAGTATACATACAGTTAACTAGGAAGATCAGTAACACTCAAACATCAAAACCTTTGAGAAAATCTAATGTTCCAACTGCTCAAGGTTTAGTTTCCACTGGTGGTGTTCATAGACACCAGGTGTTCCAAGAAGTGGTTTTCCTTTGACTGGTCGAAAGAGGGACTTGAGCTTCCTGGATGTTGTCAGCTCTCTTAATGCACTCGAGCGGTTATCAGTATTATTCACCTTCATGTGCTTTGCCCTGATGAAAGCCAGTGAAACTTGGCTGAAACATCGGTTTGTTTGTTAAGACTCGTTAATATAAAATGGCTTTAATCCAGATATAATCTTCTTCTACCGCTTTTCCCACATGTGTGGGGTCGCGGGTGCGAACTGTGTCACACATGTGGATTTGACCCTGTTTTAGGTCCGGATGCCCTACCTGACGCCAATCCTACGGAGGGAAGTATTCATTATTGGGTATTTCTGCGGAGTTTGGTAGTGTAGTTTGTTGTCTGAATATGAAGAGGAATGTGTTGGGACAAACTCGGACACCCAGTCCCCCATCCGTTGGAGTCAACTATGTGCGGTTGAAATCTCCTGTCCAGCCAGGAATCGAATCCGGAGCCCTTTGAACCGAAAGTCTGTACGCCGATCATTCAGCCAAGGATCTGGACGAATCTTTCTTCCTCCAAAATATTTCTAGTCACTTCAGTCCCGAGAATTGTACGTTATTAAAATTAAAATATCTTCACTAGCCCCAACATGTCCACTTTATAAATTGCACCTTATATTATTTAATCAATATGTCTTACTAATTGAGGATATTAAGTCACGCTGCACGATCGAATAAGGAAACCGAACTGTTCTAACCTTCGGAACATGAGGTGCCGGTATTTATCCTGGATGTAGTTTTTAGACGGGCTCATTTTGATTTTGGCTGGGGGGTTTAAGGCTGGATACCCTTCCTGACGCCACGTGATATTTGAGTTGAAAATTCCTACTCAAGATCGAGCGGGATTCAAACTTCCGCCATGCGGGTGAAAAGACAACAGCTACGCCACTGCGCTAATCACGCGTTGGCAGGCATGCGTTCAATTACCCTTATACACCGGCCGGGATTTGAACAGCGACCGTCTTGATGGGATGCCACTGACAATGTCACTCGTTTACCACGCCCCAGCACCTCACTTATGATAACATATTTCCCTAGTGAAAATAATCTCCTCCTTTGTGCAACGACACACACGATTCATTCACTGTGTTCATGTCAACACTACACACAGTATCACTGAGCTACAAAGCGCTCTTCGTCCTCATCTGATGTAATGAGCGACAGTGATCCAGCTGAACGAAGACGCCCTCTCCGACGTATATCGACGTGGGACGGGGCTGCTTTGATCTTTGTCGTCAGTCTTGGTATTTGAATTGTAAAGCGAGCGCCTGGGATTCACGAAATATGGAAATAAATCCAGTGTAGGCTGATACAATCTTCGCGAGGGACCGTCCCTGAAGACTAGAAAAACTAGATTGGCCACAACGAGTGTTCTGTAGCATTACCGCCCTCGTGGTACTACCTTCAGTTCCAAGAATGGTAGGTTATTAAAATGAAAATATCTTCTCTAGCCCCAACTTTATAAATTGCACGTTGTAGATCGAATAGGGTTACTGAACTGTTCTAACCTACGGATCATGAGGTGTCAGTATTTATCCTGGATGTAGTTTTTAGATGGGGATGTCCATACTCAATCTATTTAAATGCTTGGATAGTTTCCGGGGGCATTTATCATAATTCACAATTCACTGTCAACAAACTTTGATTTACCAACTATCACAGATTTACACACATCTGATATGATGAAATTCTTACCAAAGAAAAAGAAAATGAACGGAAATTCACAATAAACAATAAGCTAAACATTCAGGTACATAATATTGTAAAACCAACAGATCTGTTGAATCTATTTTCTAAGAAGCCTCGAAAATTGGATTTAGATTATAAACTAAACATACAATTCGCTGTAAAACTGTTGACCTTGATCGTATTGTTCTTGTTCTGTGTTTTAATGGAAGATGTTGTAGTGTACAGCAATCTGAATACTAACATAATTCACTTGTATCAGTGTCTTAAGATGACAAAACATGCACCTTCATTATGTTCTATCAGCATTTTGTAACTGTAAACCCCCATCGGCCGAAAGAAAGAATCACCGTAGGGTCTTGCCACAGGAGATGGAAATGCTATCCATTTACGGTATA
This sequence comes from Anabrus simplex, assembly GCF_040414725.1. Lineage (NCBI taxonomy): Eukaryota > Metazoa > Arthropoda > Insecta > Orthoptera > Tettigoniidae > Anabrus > Anabrus simplex. The sequence continues at coordinate 1,029,578,979 of NC_090265.1, read as the reverse complement.
TCATAGGTAGTATATTATACGCAATAATTCTCATGACACCGTAGTCGTGGTACTGAGTCTGTATGAGGTGTCATAAAACTGCGCACCCTTCCCTTGCAGCAATGCAGGCAAGAAATGTATCACCACTGCACACAAGGTGACAGGTAGCTGATCTGAGCTTCCTCCACAAGATTTTAAATAGATATTTCCGCTCGGAATATCTTATTTTACTGCCCCTTCCCATTCACCAGATTCAAAGAAATTTTCCACATTCCTCACTCTCTGCACAAAATTGTCTTTTTTTATTTGCTTTACGTCGCACCGACACAGATAGGCCTTATGGTGACGATGGGATAGGAAAGGCTTAGAAGTGGGAAGGAAACGGCCATGGCCTTAATTAAGGTGCACCTCCAGCATTTGTCTGGTGTGAAAATGGTAAACCATGGAAAACCATCTTCAGGGCAGCCGACAGTGGGTTTCAAACCCACTGTCTCCCGGTTGCAAGCTCCCTGACCGTAAGAGCACCTCGCCCGGTGCAAAATAGTCCAACGATCCTTCATGATCCATCTCCCAACCCGCTTTCTGCAATATTAAAAATAGATACGAGGTTGAGGTACAATCCAGTAAAGGTATATTCCAGAACAGGATAAACAGTCTCTTAAAATAAGTTAACGTGAAATGGATTGCTGTCATCTTGAACTACAACGACTTGACTATGAACACGGAGATTCTCGTGGTTTCCGATTTCGAATGAATGAATGACAAATGTTTTCACTCCCCACCCTGAGGGGGTGGGGCGGGCCACGTAGAGGGTGACGCCCTCTCCCTGGCCAGAACCGATTTCGATAGTCATTATTTATTAGTACCTGATCTTGTTGCATATTGGTTATGTTTGTTATATTTTGTTATCAAACTAAACGTTCGTTAATTCGTCTGTTGGTAGTGCAAGTGAGATGTGCTCGGTTTAGCTGTATATTTTGCTTTGCCAGGCTGAGTGGCTCAGATCGCTGACCCCAACTTGGCAGGTTCGATCCTGGCTCAGTCCGGTGCTATTTGAGGGTACTTAAATACGTCAGCCTCGTATTGGTAGATTTACTGGCACGTAATAGAACTCCCGCGGGACTAAATTCCGATACTTTGACGTCTCCGAAAACCGTAAAAGTAGTTAGTGGGACGCAAAGCCAATAATAGTATTATTAAAATTTTGATTTATGAATAAAGACAGAAAGTAATAAACAGTACTCCAATGGAAACGATCACAGAGGTTGTACATAATGGAACTCGATGTAGAATAGAATAGAATAGAATAGAATAGAATAGAATAGAATAGAATAGAATAGAATAGAATACTCCCGACTCCCAGTTCCGGATGGCCTGAAACTGGGGAGAGAGCATTCGTTTATTGCAATTCATTAAATTCAATACATGACTTATATTTCCCTCTCACTATTATTTTACTATTACTAATATAATTTATTTTGTCCTAGACGTTAACAATATTATATAGTCTAGGACAACATGTATCTTGTCCTTCCTTAGCTTATTTAATACAACAATTTCTATATTACTACATTTAATATTAATTAAACCTACTAGTGGTGCTAATATTTTTCCATCTCCTTCTGCCACATTCTACTTTTAATTTACATTCATAACCAAAATATTTAATTCTCAGTACATCATTTCCCCTACATACTAACAGTAACAGTACTTTTAGTTAGTGCTAATCTCTTTTCATTTCTTTCTGCCACATGCTTCTTAAAATACAAAAAAATCTATTCTTCCTAGGTTGCCCCATTCTTTATTTAACAATTTAGCTATTGTATAAAATTCCTTCTCTCTTTCTACTTTTAATTTATAGTCATCACCAAAATGTTTAGTTCTCAGTGCATTAGTTCCCCTATATGTTCTCAATAGATGAGCCTCTTCCATTATTTCTCCACAGAATAAACAATGATTTTCATTATGGTTCTCTCTCAGTCCCTTATTTTTATATATCCCCATTAGCCACCACACCTTTTAGTTCTCTATTTGGGAGTCTTTCTTTTCTTATTGACATATTTTGAATAATCCCGCAAAATTCTGCTAGTGTTCTTTTGGTTTCACATTCTGCCCTAATCATCTGTTTCTCTATGTCCCTCACTCTAATCGTTAATTTTTTTGATGAATCTCTTCTCTTTACTGTTCATCTCTTTATCCCAGTATTCTCCCATTCCTAGTCTGTCTAGCGTACTTTTCACTTTCGACACCTAATGATCATCATCTAGGTGTTTCATCTGGTGTTGGTATGCTAGGTTCAATATTTCCCTCCCTTCTCCCCTTCTTAATCTTAACCAATATTTTACTACTTTCCTGCTTATATCTGCTTGGATGCTGATATCTTCACATAAACTTCTAGCTCCACTATTTGCTATGTATTCTGGTAGACCCATTATTATTTTACAGAATTTATTACTTATTGCATCTAATTCTTTTTTGTCTACTTCGATACCCCATGATTCTGCACCAGACAGTGATCTTGATATCACAAGAGCATTAAAAACATTTTTTGTGTAGCTTATATTCCATACCCGGCATCTTCCTCTCTGATGACCTTATACGTGATAGGGCGGCCAGTCTTTTCAATCTGGCATGTCTTGTTTGTTCCTTCCACATCGCGTTCAATGTTATTATGATCCCTAGATATTCTAATTTATTTACAACTAATTCTACATCTTCTAACCACCAGCGCCTTTCGTTTCTCTTTAATTTCTTTCTTTTACAAACCATTACTTACTACTTTGCATACCGACTGTCGTTAGTGATAGCAGAAGGATGTCGTCTGCGAAGACTAGGCCAGACATTTCTTTGTTGTTTAAGCAAGGGCTTGTCCTATCCTCCTTACCCTGACAGACCATTACATCTTTAATAAAAAGTAAAAACAAAATTGGTGATAATTTACATCCCTGCTTAAGTCCAATATTCGAGTGTATCCTGCCTACCATTAGATCTTCCTTAACTTTATAATCGAGCATATCACTTCTGCATATAATTCTTCTATGGCTTTAATCATTTTATTTGACATCCCGATTCCAGCCAGCTTCGCAACGACAGCCCGTCTGCTAAACGAATAAAAAGCTTTTTGCAGGTCTATTGCTGCAATATATAATCCACCTCCTTTCCTCTTTATGTATTTATCTATTATTGTCTTAATTATATTATCTGTAGTTCTCATCCTTTCCTAAATCCTGACTGGTACACCGAGAGTATAGAGTAATTTTCTGCCCATTTCATAATTATTTTTGCTAAAATACCGATGTAAATCTTACTGAGCGTATCCAACAATGTAATATCTCTATAGTTATTCGTGTTCGATCTTCCCCCTTTCTTTTATATATCGGGAAAATTACTCCTCCTTGCCAACATCTCGGAATTTTTCTGCCATCAAAGATTTTGTTAAATATTTCAGTTATTATTTCTAGCATCTGGCTGTTATTCCCTATCTCTTTCCAAAATCCATACGTAATTCGATTGGCAGCACCTGATTTTCCTCCCTTCCCTTTTTTCAATGTATCTAGTACCTCATCTGTGGTTATTATATCGTCTAGTACAGGCAGAGTAAACTCCATATGTCTCAGTATACCAATCACATTTTTCTTTCCCATGTGTCTTTACCCCCTAATGACCCCTTAAAATGCGTTAACCACTCCTCATTGCATATGCTTACTTGATTAACGCTTTTTTTTGTTGCTGTTTTGCTTTACGTCGCAACGACACAGATTGGTCTTATGGCGACGATGGTATAGGAAAGGCCTAGGAAGGGGAAGGAAGCGGCCGTGGCCTTAATTAAGGTACAGCCCAGCATTTGCCTGGTGTGAAAATGGGGAACTACGGAAAACCATCTTCAGGGCTGCCGACAGTGGTATTCGAACCCATTGTCTCCCGGATGCGAGCTCACAGCTGCGCGCTCCTAAACGCAAAGCCAACTCGCCCGGTACAGCTTTTATAATCTTTACATATTGTGCTAATTCTTTTCCATAATTTTGCCTCTTTGGCCTGCCAATTCCTTTTGTTTTAGCTCATTAAATCTTTGTATCTCTTCCTCTTTTGACAAAAATCTGCTCGTAAATCCTGCGATCCCTCATTTCGGTACATTTTCAATACCTTTATCACTTAATTTTTTCTTCTCTTTACACTCATCAGCATATCATGCGTTTTGTTTAAATTGCCTTCTCTTACTCACAACCATTTTTTTTTACCAGCTACTGTGGTGTAGTTTGTCAATGTGGGGTGCTAATAAATATTATATTCATACCAATGGCAAAAAGGACGAAAATCTTAGCATAGATAATAATAGGATGGTCGACCCACAACATCAAAGATCGTCAAAAGGTAATCATTAGGACACCATAACGCTAAAGGCAAACAAATGTTATTTCACTGGTGGTGACTTGTCGGACCACGGAAAGGCATGCGCTTAATGCCTCGTTGGGTCAAACCTAGTATATCAGACTTATTATTCATCAATCAGCAGAGCCAGCGGACGCCACGGCGGGCTAACCGAGAGGGGTGTCCGTGGTAAGTACAATGTTTCAAAAAAAAATGGAGAAGGAAAAGGTAAAGAGCGAGAGAGAACGTACAACAAACCAAATGTAAAAAAAAGGAGAATTGATTTAAAATAAGTTGTATTTAAACTTCAAACGACTAGAATAGGCAGTGTATAACAAGCAAAGAATGGGAATTACAAACATTTAACAAGGACTCAGCCCGTTTGACAACCAAAATACAATCAAGAATAATAATAATTAAGAATTCTTGGGAATAACGATTATGATTTCAAGAAAAGCCCAAGACCAGAGTTCGACAAAAAAACAGAATCAGCACCTATATAAGTTCACAACCTTTTTTTAAAAAACACTTTAGTTAAGAAATAAAGGGGGTATATTTGAAAAATAATGATTTAAGGCCACCCTTACAATCTTCATTTAAAACCCAAAGGAGGGCAAGAAAGTTATAGCACGTCGGGAGACAAACATTTTTAAAGCTCAATATCGGAAAAGAAGAAAGGGAAAGAAAAAGGAAGCAGAGTGAGAAGGGAAGAAGAGAGAAAAAAGGGGGGGGAAATCCTTCCAGGCTGCTTAAACGCTATCACGTTGGCAATGTAAGCAACCACTCGGGCCTGTAAAAAGGTTCAGGATGTGGAAACACTTCTATCACTTGTCCAAGCACAGTTTATTTTGGCGTATGAGATAGATAAAGATATCAGTCTGAAGGACTTAGTTAGAATGGAGACCATGAAGCCACTAAATAATTTAACATTCAAAGTTCAAATCTTGATATAGACCACGAAAGATATAAAAGGTTGTAACATTTTGCTCACCCAGTCTGTTGGTAAACAATGCAGCTATTCACAAATAAAAGTAGGTAAAACGTCGCAACGGGCCAGCCGCTAGCGAACAGTTCCGCTCTCTCCACTCGTGTTGTTTTCCAACTCAATGTCTGACCGTGGAAACTAAGGAATAGCCTGCTTATATAGGTGGTGAACAGATTCGAGAAGTTACTCGATGAAAAATACGTAGGTGTGACGTCACAACGAGGAAGCAGCAACAGTGCCGGAGAACAGGCCAGTTAGTGAACATCTGGGCTAGCTAGCAGATGAATGCGACAGAAGACAGAAGGTAAGATGTAGTAGAGCGGTCGTAACACTACTTCTATTGGTCTTTCAAGCATTCTTATTGCTCCACCTATGTTGTTATCCTCTATCATATACTCGATACCTATCTTCAAAATTTCAAAAGTTTTACCCCCATAGTAGTCCCTAAATTCGTCTCTCTGTTGCTCACTCCACCTGTATCTTACTAATTTTCTCTGTCCATAGTTAAAATATTGTTTTCCTTCTTGTTTGGCTTCGTCTCTCAGTAATCGTATAGCAACTGGGAAATGATGAGACGCCGTCCAATTTTTTACCTGAATGTCCTTAACATAAGTTAAAGCCTCCCTAGATGCCAACACCAAGTCCATAACACTCCCTCCTGACTCGACTATGTATGTTAAGTTACCTGATTCGTCCCCCGACCAGCCCCTATTCAAAATGTACAATTCCTCTATCGCACACATTTCTAGTAATTTCTCTCCATTTTTGTTACACTCTTTTCCTTTGCTTCTCCTTTTTCTATTAATATTTCATCAATTTCTTTATCGTATAATGGATTATTTACGCCAACCCTTACGTTGAAATCACCCATTATAATTATTCCCGCTTCTTCATTTCCTAGTTTAATCTGGTTTGCAACATCAATAAGCTCTTCAAAGAAGTTTTTCTTCTCAAACGGGGACCCCGATGGACGGTTGTAACCAAAACCAATGAAAATCTCTCTCCCACTCTGATTAACTTTCTTTACTTTTACCCAAATCATTTCCTCACATCCCGATTCCCATGTCTCTACCTACTTGCATATTTCCTCTTTTACGATCACTGATATCCCTCCCGGTAACGCCCTTTCAGACTCATTTTATGTTTCGTTCTACTCCAGACCTTAAAACCCGGTATTTGTACATTGTGGCCAGGCGGCAACTAAGTCTCTACTATCCCAATAACCTCACTATCTCGCATTAGATCTATAAATTCATCATTTCTCAGTCTGCTCAATATACTCCCGATATTTATTAATTCCACTACCCAGTCTAGTTATTTGTTCGTGGGTATATCTGATGTCACCAAGGCCTTACTTCTCGTCATTCGTGCTTTTTCTAACTGTATAATGGATCCACTTGGGGAGCTAACTATTTCCTCTTCCAAACCCCTAGCTTCCTCAGACCTTGTCAACCCTTTTTTAGCCCAAATGTTTTTCTTCTTTTCTCCCTGGGTTGTCTTGCCACCTAGGGACCACCTCTTCTTCTTGAGTTGAGTTCCTGGGTTAGTGATGCCTGGTTTCGCGCGCCGCGTCATCTAGTTCACTGTCCGTGCTTTGTTGATTGCCACATGCAGCTGCTTTGCTGACTCGGATCTACTATCGTCACTCGCTAGACCGCTGGCCTTCCGTATGGCTGACACATCAGGGCAATGCTCCAGCTCGCAGAGCTGAATAACAGTCCATATCCTGCTCCAAGAATCGCCCGCTGTTATAAGCCTGTTTCCACGAATAAATGCTTTTAGCCCCGAAGGCCGCGCCTTCCCTTGATGAAAACGTAATGTTCACATATTTTCCATTTCTCCTTGATCAAATTATTTTTATCATATTTTTGTGAACTTCAAGCTCTTCGTACTTTCCATAAAATTTCGAGTCTTCAATCTAGATACCATACATACTTTCACTGGTCTTCTTCCCACATTCCTTCCTAATCTAAAGGCACTATCGATATCACTCTCGTTGCACTCGACCTTCAAATTCTCCCTGATTAAGGAAAGTATTCTGTCTAACATATCATTAAAGTTCTCTCTTTCTATTTCTACCAGCCCGTAGATTATTTTCTCTCCCTATCTTCCTTCGCTCGTGTCTTTTCCTTTTCTTCGAGGTTCCTTAACCTTTCTTCTAGCTCCAGGACTTTCGTCCTCATTTCATCTATCTCGTTTTTGTTCTGCAGTACGCTCTCTTTAATATCCTTGGGTACTGTTTGTATGAAGGTCTTCAAATCCTTGAATTCACTCTTTTGTTCCGTTAACATTTTCTTGGTCTTCTCCGCTTGGCATTCTTGCATGACCTCCTTGAGCTTCTCAATATCTTCCCATGACAGCTCCACTCCACCGATCACTAGTAGCAACCTCACCACCACCAATTAAAATACTATTTGCGTGATGTTGAAACAGATTTTCACCGTTTGAGTTAATTTCACTTTCAATCTGCCCTGCCATCTGCCTATAGCACACCTGTATTGATCAACTGAAACTCCCATGTTAGCACACTCCTATTTTTCACACGCTCAGCACCACGTCCTTTCACCTCGCAAGCTGAATTGCAACTGTGGAACTCCATGTAGCTTCCTCCTAGTGACCCAGTTGGGCAACAATGGTCACCTTTGTTGAAGATCGGGCTAGACGGCATCCTATCCAGTTCCGTTCATGCACCGTAGGTAACTCGTTGGAGAACACTTTGGATTTCACAAGTGGTACGTACTATGGCATCGTTTTGTAGGAACAGCATATTCTAGTTGCACATTAGGGCATATTCTGTACATGCCGCGTCCGGCTCCACGGCTAACGATTAGCGTGCTGGCCTTTGGCCACAGGAGTCCCGGGTTCGATTCCCGGCAGCGTCGGGAATTTTAACCATAATTGGTTAATTCCGCTGGCACTGGGGCTGGGTGTATGTGTCGTCTTCATCATCATTTCATCCTCATCACGACGCGCAGGTCGCCTAAGAGAGTCGAATCAAAAGACCTGCATCTGGCGAGCCGAACTTGTCCTCGGGCACTCCCGGCACTAAAAGCCATACGCCATTTTTTTGTATATGCCGCGAAATATTCCATGCTCCCTGCACAAACACTAGAGATGAACCGATATTGTTTGTTACGTCTCCCAAGACATGATTCATGACATTGGTCCTGTTGTCGCTACTATGTACTCTATGGAATGTGTCACCTGGGCTACGTCACACACGCTAATGATCACCATTACTATCAAATCAGAATATATTCTCGCCCGTTTTGTGTTGAGAGCTACTGGACTATTTCTTACTCTGTTGCTGACGGCGAGTACTGCTCGTGTACAGGTTTAAGCAGTACCCACATCGACAAGACTGGTGCGTGGCTGTATCAAATTATGCACATCATTATTTGACGCATTCATTCCACACAAATGTCATGGTTGCCAATGGTAACTGATTTCAGAAGAATGTGAGGAGTTGTTAAAGATATGGCGAGGAATCAGTCGGAGTTCCAGTTTACAGGAAATACATTATAATGACTGAAGTCCAGAAGACCTGCGCGGCGCATCATACTAGGCTGGGCGAGTCACAATTCCCCATTATCGAAGGTTGGACGGAACAATGACAACAGCCATCTCTAGCTAAGCAACAACGTATGAACACTCAGACAAGGTGTGTTGGACTCCATCTAACCAGACGTAAGTCAAAGATCTTGAATTGCATAAGAACTGACCAAGATGTGGTTATTCTCTCCAAAAATTAGGATGGCTGACTTCATCAGGCTATATCTTCAGAAACATACTACGGATCGTTCAGTATGTGGTCATTTATTGCTCTCCACGAGTTTTCCACGGCTTCTTAACGGACATCCTTGATGCAGTAGATGGAGTCGCTCTGAAAATATGAAATACGGTATTTTATGTTCAGTTTAAACTTTCCTGCTGCATCATTTCACTTGTACATCACAACCTAGATAAATATAAAAATACGTACGATTAATGAAAGCGTATTCCTATAATTTTATTACATTCTTGCCTGCATCAATATATGCAAAGATTGCAATTAGTTGTGGGTTGGAATGGTTCTGGAAATACGTAACTAAAGCTGGCATTCGAACAAATGTGCTTATATTAACAACATGGAACCTTACATGAGTTACTGTAGTAGGCTGTAAGATAAATTGTTATTTTCCGAGAATGAGTGCTCCATTTGACTGTTACATAGATTGCAATATAGAAGGTGTATATAAAGTCCCATTTTATACTTCGAAGGCTTGTGAGAGTGACCAGGTAGATAACATTTTGAATAGTAACCCATGTCCACAAACGTACTGTACCACTTTCCCGTTACAAGCAAAACAAGCGAGGTGGATATGCCGTGGTGGCCCAATTAACTAACCTGCATGTTCGCCAAACTTGACGCCGCTGGATTATTCCCTGTAGGGCCCACATGGAAAGTCGGATTTACAAGACCCAGGTGGAGCCAGAGGAAGACCAGGGGCCTGTTCCACGAACGAACTTTGCAACTTTTCAACTTTGCACTTTTCACTTTTCAATTCCTGCAAAGTGCAAAGTCTTTCTGTTCCACCATGAACTAGGCTGTACTTTTCAATTTCTCCGCAAAGTGAAAAATCTTTGCGAATAAGTGATCCGATCGAGTTTATTCCATGAGCAAACTGTATAGGCCTAATGCTCTATTATTTTAATGCTTTAATTTTCGCAGCGAACTTGACAGTATAATAGTGGTACCGGTTTAAGTTTTTATCATGGGAAAGAAAGGTAAAGTATTACAAGAAGCTGGCTGTGCTGAAAGTTGTCAAGGACAAACGTGACATCCTTTTTGACAACTTTAAAGATAATCTCTCAAATGATGACACACATCAATGTTAACGAGAGTACCGTCAACATATCCACGCACAGAAGGAAATTCGCCTTTCATTAGAAATCCCGTCGCTATATTATGTGGATAATCAGGCCATCCTACTGTTAGGAAATATTACATATACTATAACATCTACGACTTTGGTAACAGTACTGCAAATAATTGATTTTGATGTCCCATGCATTGCTGCTACACAGTACAGCTGGACACCATTTAATAACCAATGTACGCATATAAGTATTTGTTCTTTTTCGGAAAGGAATTGACTTCTTTTTATGGCATGTTTCAATAAATGACCGATAATTTCAGGAATATAGTCAGTCTGTGTTGAGGTAAAACGAAATCACTCGCGAAAGTCCGTCGAAGTGAGGTTATGAAAATTAATCTCATCTTTGTACGTTCTCTTATTGTATTCTTCATCACTGTCCTCATTTGATGCTAACAAAAGCTCACGTCGTAACGTGTTTATATCGCTAAACAAAATTCTACGCCGAGAAACTAGTGTACATACTTGTTAATTAACAGATGAAAAGGGAATCATCTCTTTGCAATATTTATGAAAACTTTTCACTTCATTTCTTTGCACTTTGCATTTCTGTACCAATGGAGGAACATAACAGGCTTGAAAAGTGAAAAGATTCCTAACTTTTCACTTTTCACTTTGCAAGCTAAATCTGAAAAGTGATGGTGGAACAAAATTTGAACTGAAAAGTGCAAAGTGAAAAGTTGCAAAGTTCGTTCGTAGAACAGGCCCCTGCTTGCGCGGGTTATGGCCGCAGTAAACGTTTGCCTACCAGGTGTTTGTGAGCGAGTACCAGAACATGATACCCAGGCACAATGTTTGTATCGAAGTGGGGTGGTCGTCACGTCAAATCATTCTTATTAATGGATGCAGAAGCAGTCTAACAACGCACGAACTCCACTACGCTGATTGACACCACAGATACGGGGCATTTGGACACGTGATGTTGTTTTGCTTGTATCGGGGAAATGATACGTTTCCGAACATGGGTTCCTATCCAGAAAATTATCGACTTGTTCCGACCACTACAAGCAGTAGCGACGATTGGAAGTAAGAAGTGGGGGGAGGGCACAAAAATGTATAGACAGAAAATTGTACCCGGGTTTAAGGGATAAAGGTATGGGGAATTAGGGAGGACATAAAATTTGGAAAAAAGGAAAGCTACAAAATGGTAACTTTTTAATGCTGTCTGAACGAATTTCTACAGTGACGTAAAGGTTGAGTCTACCAAATTTAATGCGATATTAATAGTACTATACAATAAAACTTTCACCAAAGGGACACTAATTACAGATTTATTAAATTAAATATAAATTCGGCGTGATTATACAATTAAAATGACATTCAGTATTTGACTACGTACTAACAAAGTAACAGACTTTTCTTTCTTAGTCTGTTTATCGTCCAGGGTTGGTTTTTCCCTCGGACGTAGCGAGGGATCCCACCTCTACCGCCTCAAGGGCAGTATCCTGGAGCTTCAGACATCGGGTCTGGAATACAACTGGGGAGAATGACCAGTACCTCGCCCAGGCGGCCTCACCTGCTATGCTGAACAGGGGCCGTACTGGGAGATGGGAAGATAGGAAGGGATATACAAGGAAGAGGGAAGGAAGCGGCCGTGGCCTTAAGTTAGGTACCATCCCGGCATTTTCCTGGAGGAGAAATGGGAAACCACGGAAAACCACTTCCAGGATGGATGAGGTGGGAATCGAACCCACCTCTACTCAGTTGACCTCCCGAGGCTGAGAGGACCCCGTTCCAGCCCTCATCCCACTTTTCAAATTTCGTGGCAGAGCCGGGAATCGAACCCGGGCCTCCGTGAGTGGCAGGTAATCACACTAACCACTACACCACAGAGGCTGAAAGTAACAGACACTAGATGGAACTGCAGTCTGCACAGATACATTTACAGAGTGAGACTGCCAGACTGACGAATGCGCGCGGCAAGCGGGTGAATCATACCTGAGTGTCCATGACGTTGACAAAAATATACCCATGCTACCCTTCCTCAATGCACTTGCTACACGCTGCTGCGCTGTATGAATCGGTTAGCCGTAACGGACGACATTTTTTGCGTATTTCCGCTGAGTATTTTTCTTAATAATTAAAATTAAAGGAAGAAATTAGCTTAAAAGCAGTAGTGGGTTGTACAAATTGCTTTTTTTAATATAATTTCTGGTTTGATGCGATTTTTTGGTAACTGTTAGGTTCTTCAGTCTGTCGAAACTTAAAAAAGGTCACGTGGCTAAATTGGAAAGTTGGGGCGACTACCCCCCCCCCCCCCCCCCCACCTCGCTCCACCCTAATCGCCGCTACTGACTACAATCCATCAAAGTGTATAACATTAATTTAGATATACCCTGTAGAACAGTTTTTCACACCTTCCTTCTATTCATAATGATCTCTTCCATAATGTCCGAACTCAAGGAGAACTCGAAGGATGAGTCAGCTAAGATGTTCACCTCAAATAACTCGTAAACCTTGAAAGACAACGAAAATCTGATTTCGCTTTCTGTGTTGTTACTAAGAAGGCGCATCATTGAACTTGCAGTACTTTTCTAGAATGTCAATATCTGCCTAGATTAGGGCCTCTCAAACGCCCAAAATCTCACGCGTGCAAACTGAAGTGCAGAGTTCGTGTGCACAGTGCATCGGTCCCACTCGGCTCAGACCAACGCTTCATCTCTGGGCTACTCGGCTAAGCTCGGCTCAACTCGGCTCGGATTTGGTGCGCTACGGAGTAAGTGAGGAAGAGGGAGACAGGCGTGGGGAAAGAGAGAGACAGCGCTATTGCTCCAAATCGAAGAGTGTGGGGTCTGCACCAAGCGAAGTCGTATTTTGCATCGCACACAGCGCAATGCACTGGTGCATTGCACCCTGAGACGCCCTGGCCTAGATACTCAACCAAAACCCAAACCCCATGGCGCAACAGCTCCGAAAAGCCATGGCCTGCCAAGCGAATGGTGCTCAGCCCGAAGGCGTGCAGATTACGAGGTGCCGTGTGGTCGGCACGATGAATCTTCCCGGCCGTTATTCTTGGCTTTCTATACCAGGGCCGCCAGATAGCTCCTTAAATTGCAATCACGTAGGCTAAGTGGACCTTCCCTTCCTTAGCCAGAAATCGAACCCGGGGCATCTGAGTAAGAGACGGGGTTATCTAATATCTGCCTAGATAACGGCACTAATTTATATTTATGAAATGGAAGTGTTTTCTACACTTAGGATTAGAGTCATGGACACTGTAAAATCAGGAGTACCGGGTGAGTTGGCCGTGCGGTCAGGAGCGCACAGTTGTGAGCTCGCATCCGGGAGATAGTGGTTTCGAACCTCACTGTCGGCAGCTCTGAAGATGGTTTTCCGTGGTTTACCATTTTCACACCAGGAAAATGCTGGGGCTGTACCTTAATTAAGACCACGGCCGCTTCATTCCCATTCCTAGGCCTTTCCCGTCCCATCGTCGCCATAAGACATATCTGTGTCGGTGCGACGTAAAGCAAAATAGCAGAAATAAAATCAGGAGTGTAATATTGTCAAAATCCGACAAGTATTTCTCGAGAAAATAGAATGTGTTCAAACGTGCTTCGTTCGCCAGCTGTGGGCCACTGTATTCACTAATCAGGTAGCCAAGACACGTGCTGTGAATGAATCCTGAAGAGTTGATAAAATTATATCCCTCACCGTTTCCTAGCAGCAAGGTGTTCGCCCTGATGTGCAAATCTTATTTAACCAGTGTCACTGGATATTTGAAATTATACCGAAATTGTATTCGTATATTGGGTATTCAGCCCGAAAGCAGGCTTAATCCTCAATAGCGCCACCATCAGCTATCAGAGATGGCTACGACAATATTAAAAGTTTTAAATCATAAAGTGTTGTACATGAATGAGAGAACGAGTATGTAGCTGCCAGAAGGAAATGAATAATTTTTGTATGTTAATAGGCTTAGAATTCATACGTAGCGTGTCCCTTGTTCGCCTGGTTAGTGATTCGTTCAAATAGGATGGCCCACGACTGGCTGACAAACGAAGCTCCTAAAATGTTACTAGTTGAATTTTAAATAACACCACTAACTTAAAAATATCCATGAATCTAGTGCTAGGTGTAGAAAGCTGTAGAGTTCCAGTTCAAAAATTATGTTAGTATTATTATCTCAATAGAATGATACTGACCCTCTGGAAAAGTACTGTAAGTTCAATTAGAGTCCCTAGGTAACATCACTAAAAGTGAAAATAGATGTTCAGTATTGTTAACTGTTTACGAGTTCTTTTGGGTGAACTTCTTAGCTGACTCATTAACAGTACAATTAAAATAACTTTGTGTTTCACAGTCAGACAAATGCGCGTAAGCACGTGTGTAGTGCAGCAGGCTGAAATTTGTGGAGGGCCGATGACCTTAGATGTTAGGGTCCTTTAAACAACAAGCAACAAGCGAAATTTGTGGACGGAAGGGCAAGAGAGGGTAAGATAGAGCAAGAAGCTGATTGGCTGCTTTCAAGGACAGCTCTGGTTGCCTAGACAAAGCTTTGCTTTTACGTGTGCACGGGCTGTCACCGTTAGATGTCGGGATCACAAAGTTAATTTAATAGAACTGTAGTTTCTGAAAATGTTTCATTGAAATAATTTTCCAATATGGTTTATTACTGTTAAGTTTCAAAATAAACCAAAGTTTACCTCTTTCTTCCGGCGTTTCTACGGAGATACAGCTTTTTGCCTCCTTTCTTCTTACGAAGTATTTCAAGAAGTAAGATCGTAGTAGACAAACCACAGCCGACGAGACAGATAGAAAGTATTGCTATGACGTCATGAAGCTCTAAGCTCTTTACCCCTTGATATTGAAATTTGGACATTGACGAAGGGTAGAACGACAGGTATAGCTTTCGAATCAGTCCGGATCGAACCATTTTCTGTAAACTGTAAAATAACAATAATAACAACAATAATAATGTTTACTTTAGACTTCTAACTGGAAATACTGGTCCTGTTTTTGGGGGGTATTTACCTATCTAGAGGGAAATTATCAATAACGATAAATCAATACGCTCTCCTCTCTGGAATCTGAAGCTTTCCTGTACCTCCTCAGATAACCGTTTCACACCCGAGGGTCAAAATTTTACGAAAAATTGAGTTTTATATTTTTCATTTAGAAAATAATGACTAATTATAGGGAAACGATCTCTAGAAATTTAACACAATTGTTTTTTCTGAAATTTACAACAAACACATTTGTGTGATCTGGGTCATAATGTTTTCTCAACTCCTTTGTCTTTATAATAGGTTAATGACACATATTGTTGTCAGTTGCTTCGAGTATCTAGGATCTATTGTCACAAACACTGGAGACTGTGAGCCTGAGATCCGCAAGCGCATTGTGATTGCGAGAAATTCAACAGCAAAACTTACTCGCATCTGGAAGAACACCTCCATCACTTCCAGGATAAAGCTCACCCTCATGCGAACTCTGATCTTCCCTATCGTGACCTATGCAGCAGAAACTTGGACGATGAAGACGGCGGATCGCCGCAGGATTGATGCTCTAGAAATGTGGTGCTATAGGAGATTACTGCGAATACTATGGACAGCACACCGTACTAATGAATCGATCCTGCAACAGCTCGACATCAGAACAAGACTGTCGACCCTTATCAACCAAAAACAACTTGGATATTTTGGTCATATTGCCAGAAGACAGGAGGCAATGGAAATACTTATCATAGAGGGAAAAGTCGAGGGCCGAAGACCTAGAGGACGTGCACCGTTACGATAGATGGACCAGATCAAGAACTTGACCAGGATGAGCTTACAGCAAGCAAGTCACCATGCCCAAAGCAGAGACTCCTGCAGGAGGATTACCAAAAGGATTGTCGCGTGATGCCACTACATCCTTCCGAAGGGTTGGATTAAGAGAGAGACACATATTGCTTAAGTACTTCATTTTCAACGGTGACAGACAATTTTATCACTTTGTATGAGATTTTCTAAATTAGACTGTATTTTTAAAGCTCAAATTCACAGTAATTATATAGAGTTATAACAGTTAAATGATATATTCCACACTCTTGCGAGGTGACCAATTCCAAATGTTCTTTGCATACAGTTCTCGTCGCAGTGTTCTGTCGCTAATAGGTTATGATGGACCTTCATTCACTGACTGCAGCAATTCTCCTGTCGGGTTTGGATGCGTTTTTTTTATTCACAAGCCGTGAAACGCGTCTCCGGTCCCTCTCAGTCAGAATCTTTTTCCGACCACAATTCTGACGTCGTCTTTCGAAGCCACATGTAGAACACCACTGCTTGTAAACACGTCGAACAGTCTGCTGCGAAACACCAACAAATCCAGAAACTTCACGCAGCGTTTGGCCATGGGAATGTTCCAAACACGATTGCTCCATTATGCCACCCTAACACATCCTTACGTCTACCCATGCTGACGTAAACTATCCGCTTGAAACATTAATGTTTCACCGATCGCTATTGCCTTATGCTCACGTAGAGGCAGTGCGCATACGGTTGTGCACGGGACGCCATCTGTGCATGCTTAACGATCCATCTGTGTGCGCACTAGATTGACAAATTTTTTGTTCTGTGAGCGTATTTCACCCTACATTTACTCTAATCTGTTTGAACATCTAGGCTTCACTGAAAAGGACTAATAGGGAAATGGGGAGGGAGGCACTTTCCTGTTGTCTTTCTCACCGAGACAGAAGGCACTTTTACACATCTGTCGGCCAAGCCCACTGAATCTACACACCAACTGACCCTAGAAGCGAAACTTTCTCATCATTCATCATAGACTCTGGCTGCATCATATTGTCAAAGCTAAAGATGAGACTGAGGCAGATTTATGAAAGCAACAAACTTGCTCTAGCCCATACGAAAAGATACACTGTAAACTCTACATCTCTGGGCTGATTAGGTGATGTTATACAGGTAAAATGCTAGTCCGCCCTCCGGAGCAGGCTTTAAACAAAGCACTATCGACCTCGTATGTCCTACCGAAAATCAAAATTATCTTTGCATGGGACTTCGCGTCACAATCAAACATGGAAATTATATAAATATTAGAACAATACAGCTATAATTAACAATACAGTATTGTAAGCAGTGGAAATACTTAAGTTGTGTGTGAATTTCACATGATGATGCTGGATTTAGAATGTTAAACTAGTGGTATTCCTTACAATATTCTCACTCCATGGAATTGCTTATTGTATTTTCTGTTGTTATTGTTGTGTAATTATGTTTTAACTTTGCTTTATTATCACAGTATTGCAAGTGATCGTTGCGATCATTACCACCGGTATATTTCCCAATTGCTATGTATTTGTTAATAATAATAATAATAATAATAATAATAATAATAATAATAATAATAATAATAACTTACGTGAAGTTGATCAGGCGTAGATATGGGCTCCCCTTAGCAAACCCCATAGCACACAGTAGAGGGAATGAAGCCTCAGGCAGGGCCTCTAAGCTGCATGGTACAGTATCAATGGTATTATAGTAGTCACACTCCGTCATGAACGCGTACTTGCCAGTGCAGCAACGAGTGAAGCCTTCCATGTTATCAAGAGGTTGCTTGTGCCTGTTGGGATGAATTTTCTTTTCGTATACTGCCTGCGCGATGGGCTCCTTGGCCATCTGTCGAAAAAGTAAACATTTAAAACCTAATTCTTTTACACACAATATTAGATTACAATACGTTAGGTATCTGCCAACAGCCAACATACTGGAACACCATAATTCATGATACTTTGATGTCGAAAGTGTTCATTACCACGATGGATGACCGCATGATAATAAACTGAAAGAACATGTCCGTACAAGCATTGCACCCATATCCCTTACCTTACAAGGGTACAGTATATAGTTTTGATACTTACCCTCATAATGAAGAGAATGATTTCTAAATTCACGCCAAAACATGGATGTTTAATGTATTATCAGTTCCCAAAATGAAAAACTAACTTTTGAAGTCAGGTATTCCGCTTGAGTTAACGTTGTCACACTCAAAAGCAAAATCACTCGGGATACTGAAGCACAGACGTTCATAAACTTCCGAGACCAAGTGATTCCACACAGCGCACACGTTAATATCCTTAGCGAAATTGCCAAGGAGGGTGGTCACCGATACAAGGTAGTCTTCAGAGATTTGACGACGATTCTAACGAACACACTGTCCCACACGAATTCGGGAATCATTGATGAAAAAGGGGAGTGTGTATGCGAGGATCTTCAAAAGGCAGAAGTATTCAGTCAGCAGTAAAGATTGTTGGTTACAAGGATAATGTCCAGATAGGGGAGGTGACAATACTAAAGAAGTGTTAAAATGTTTCTATGATAACGACATTTACAATAAAATACAAACTGAAAACTAGAAGAGCAGCCGGAATCGAAAGATTTTTTTAGATATACTGAAGACAGTTGTTTGGGATATAGTACCAATTCTAAAGTACTTATTTCATTGTTGGTCGCATGAAGGAGCTATACCAAATAAATGGAAAGTTGCTATAGTAGCCCCTGTGTATAAAGAAAAGATTGATAGACATAAAGCTGAAAATTACAGGCCAGTCAGTTTGACATGCATTGCATGTAAGCTTTGGGAAAGCATTCTTTCTGGTTATATTAAACATTTTTGCGAATATAATTGATTCGATAGAAGGCAGTTCGGGGCTAGGAAGGATTATTCCATTGAAGCTCAACTTGTAGGATTCCAGCAAGACATAGCACATATCTTGGATTCAGGAGTCCAAATGGACTGTATCGCGATTGACCTATCTAAGGCTTTTGATAGGGTAGATCATGGGAGACTACTGGCAGAAAAGAGGGAAATTGGACTAGACAAAAGAGTGACAATGTGTGGCTATATTTCTATAAACTAGATCTCAGAGAATGGGCGTAGGCGAAGCTTTATCTGACCCTGAAATAATTAAGAAGGGAATTCCTCAAGGCAGTATTTTTGGACTTTATATATATAGTATAATATATAATATGAGTGAAGAGGTGGAATCAGAGATAAGGCTTTTTGCGGATGATGTTATTCCGTATAGAGTAATAAATAAGTTACAAGATTGTGAAGAACTGCAAAATGACCTCGATAATGTTGTGAGATGGAAAGCAGGCAATGGTATGTTGATAAACGGAGTTAAAAGTCAGGTTGTGAGTTTCACAAATAGGATAAGTCCCCTCAGATTTAATACTGCGTTGATGGGGTCAAAGTTCCTTTTGGGGATCATTGTAAGTAGCCAGATGTTAATGTAAGGAAAGATCTTCATTGAGATAATCACATAAATGGGATTGTAAATAAAGGGTACAGATCTCTGCACATGATTATGAGATTATCTAGGTGTTGTATAAATAATGTAAAAGAGAGGGCATGTAAGTCTCTGGTAAGACCCCAACTACAATATGCTTCCAGAGTATGGGACGCTCACCAGGAATATTTGATTCGGGAACTGGAAAAATCTAAAGAAAAGCAGCTCGATTTGTTCTGAGTAGCGTTATAAAATTGTTGCAAAGTTTTGGCTGGGAAGGCTTGGGAGAAAGGAGATGAGCTGTTCAACTAAATGTTATGTTCCGAGCTATCAGTGTAGCGGTGGCGTAGAATGACATTAGAAGACGAATAAGTTTGAGTGGTGTCTTTAAAAGTAGGAAAGATCACAATATGAAGATAAAGTTGGAATTCAAGACGACAAATTGGGTCAAATATTAATTTAAATGAAAGGGAGTTAGGGATTGAAATAACTTACCAAGGAAGATGTTCAATAAATTCCCAGTTTATTTGTAATTACTTTAGGAAAGGCTAGGAAAACAACAGATAGGGAATCTGCCATCTGGGCGACTGCCCTAAATGCAGATCAGTATTGATTGTTTGACGATTTATGATTTAATACGTCTGTGCAGTCACAGTTAGACCAGAGTGCTCTTTATCGCCGATGAATTATCGTCTGCGCACGACGTTACTTCGCTATTCACGGGCGAATCCTTTCTGGTTATGGAAGGGAGGAGGAGTAGGATACATTTTGTGATTATGTTACTTTAACTACATGCTCGTGGTTTACCGCACAATCCTCGAACTTTTGGATGCTAGTTTGTTGATTGGACATCACACTTATAGAGCCCATTAGTGGATTCTCCTAATAATAATGTTATTGGCGTTTACGACCCACTAACTACTTTTTACGGTTCTTCGAAGACACTGAGGTGCCGGAATTTAGTCCAAAAGGAGTTATTTTACGTGTCAGTAAATCTACCGACACGAGACTGACGTATTTCAGCGCCTTCGAAAACCACCGGACTAATCCAGGATCGAACCTGCCAAGTTGGGGTCAGAAGACCAGCGCCTCAACCCTCTGAGCCACTCAGTCCGGTTGGATTCTCCTTGCACTCTGCGTGTCCTGAAACATAGATGAGGACATTTTCTCTGGTGTTCTTTTGTGGCAGATCAACGATCCCCTATCGTGGGCATTCTCTTTTCCCTATCTGGTCATGGGGGAAATGTGCACAGAAAAGAACCTTGAAGTACTCTTCCCAATAACGGTTAATTTTCGGTGCCATTTTACAACTTATAGGCACGACACCTTACCATACTACATGAGACTTCAGCCTAATAAACACAGCTGTAACGAAAAAACATAGTAATAGAAACAGCTCTAGGGTTGCTAGGCCGTATGCATTTGCAGCATTTCGCCAAAAACGTGCCACTTGGCCTCATCACTTGAACTGCCTCACATTTCCAAGCAGTGGAAAACTGATATAATATTAATCAAAACAGTTATTTCATTCCTACCCCCATCGTGGGGGTGAGCGGGCCATGAGCTATACAGTAGACTCTCGGCTATCCGGGTCGTGACTATGCGGCCTACTTAGTACTTTAATACAGTACAATCTTCTATCTTAATCTGTTTTCCCTCCAGGGATGGCTTTTCCCTCGGACTCAGCGAGGGATCCCACCTCTACCGCCTCAAGGGCAGTGTCCTGGAGCTTCAGACTTTGGGTCGCTGGATACAACTGGGGAGAATGACCAGTACCTCGCCCAGGCGGCCTCACCTGCTATGCTGAGCAGGGGCCTTGCGGGGGGATGGGAAGATTGGAAGGGATAGACAAGGAAGAGGGAAGGAAGCGGCCGTGGCCTTAAGTGAGGTACCATCCCGGCATTCGCCTAGAGGAGAAGTGGGAAACCACGGAAAACCACTTCCAGGATGGCTGAGGTGGGAATCGAACCCATCTCTACTCAGTTGACCTCCCGAGGCTGAGTGAACCCCATTCCAGCCCTCGTACCACTTTCCAAATTTCGTGGCAGAGCCGGGAATCGAACCCGGACTTCCGGGGGTGGAAGCTAACCACTACACCGCAGAGGCGGACATACAGTACAATACTCTTCCAAAGCTTTACCATGCGGGCTCATGCTAAAACACTATGCGGTCTTTCAAAATGTTTTATGCGTATCTTGTGCTTCTGGCACATGTTGAATCACAATTTTATAAGGTACGGTACAGAATTGTTAATACGTATGTATAGAATGAATTATAGGAGAAAGAAACTCTTGAAAACACGAGACCACCGGGCGAGTTGGCCGTGCGCGTAGAGGCGCGCGGCTGTGAGCTTGCATCCGGGAGATAGTAGGTTCGAATCCCACTGTCGGCAGCCCTGAAAATGGTTTTCCGTGGTTTCCCATTTTCACACCAGGCAAATGCTGGGGCTGTACCTTAATTAAGGCCACGGCCGCTTCCTTCCAACTCCTAGGCCTTTCCTATCCCATCGTCGCCATAAGACCTATCTGTGTCGGCGCGACGTAAAGCCCCTAGCAAAAAAAAAAAACACGAGACCAGAAGCTTTCTTTCAGCGCTTACAAATAACAATGAACACACGTAGAGATCAGTTCTGTTGGCAACACTGTGTTTTTTATTCGTCAGAAAAAACTTGTAATCACTATGGATGAGAAACTACGTGCAATAAGGCACCTAGATTCTGGAGTAAGAGCCTAAAGTATTGCTTTGGAGTTAGGGGTAGGAAAAAGTACAGTTGTAAACTGGCAGAGAAATCGAGCAAACATTGAAAAGTGGTGTGCTGGCCAAGGTAGCGGAAGTGGGATGAATGTAAGAAAAACGATGTTGAAAGCTAAGCATAATTTCAGAATGCAATTCGTACGTACAGTCTCGAAACTACAACACTGACCAATAGAGATAATTCCAAACTTCAGGTAGCTGAAATGAAATTCCTACGCACTATGATCCAGAAAACCAGGAAAGACAAAATTAGGAATGAGAAAATTAGAGAAGAAGTAGGAATAGATGATTCTCTCCTCAATAAGATTCAGATATCAAGACTGAAGTGGTTTGGTCACATGAAGAGGATGCCAATAAACAGAACTGCAAGGAAGGAATTTGACAGAAAGGTAGAAGGAAGACGACCCGTGGGAAGGCCACGAAGGAAATGGATAGATTTAGTTAAGAGCGATGTAATGCTGAGAGGTCATGATTGGGACAAGTTGGTGGAGGAAGAATGGTACAAGGACAGGATGAGATGGAGGAGGCTCATATACCACACCCGGGAAACTGGAGATGGTTTAGGATGATGATGATGATTATTATTTTTGTGGCGAACGCTTAAGAGAAAAAGGCTTGCCCGTTACTTAAAAAAAACAGGAAAATAGCGTTGCAATTTCAGTGACAAACAGAACGAGAATGTCCATAATTTACGGCCAGTGATTGGTAGTTAGATCGGTGGAGAAAAACGATTCAGTATTCGCCAGATTACCATTAGTGAAGAGGCTTTATCCGCTGACAATGAGGCTGTGCCATTGTTTAATCATTTCTGATACGTGCAGTACAGTACGTGCATATATAACAAATACTTATAACTAGCATGCACTACGTACGAAGTCATAAAATATTAATCATATTTGATTTTGATATAAAAAGGATTTTTAATGGTACGGCTGGGGTTGGAAGAGTATTTATAGAACTCCGGCTTTTTTTTGTTTTCCGGCTTTACGTTCCGCCAAATTATGCCGGATAGCCGAGGGTCTACTATACTAGGCAGTAGGGCCGTGCAATTAGTGAATCTGAGCTCATTACGTCTCCACATTTAAAGCACAGGTCGTTTGGTCAGAAAACGAGCTTGCTGCTAGAATGAACAGAGACACATTCATAAATGGACGAGTCTGGGCAGACTCGAACCACACTCACTGCTGGTCAGTCGAAATGGGCGATATTTAAACAGTGATCAGTGTGAATCAACCTAAACTCGAAATTCGATAACCGACTCGTTATACCAGACCACTCAATAGTTCAGCCACTCGGTGCGTGATCAAACCGCGAGTTGTTGCCAGTTTTCTACTTCACGTGTATGCGTTACGAGTGTTAAACGCAGTGGTTCTGCAAGAAAGATGTACGGAGAACCAATGCATGTGGCAACAGTGAGTCACTTGATCTTCCGCGTTTCCAAGCTACTCGATCTGTCCAGACACGTTTCTGCTCATTGCGATCAGACAGCTTCGACAGCTCGGCAGACTCATTTGTTCAGGGAGGTTGACCATCATTTCGAGTTTGGTTCTTCCACACACTCACTGAACTGCGTACTCGAGCAGGACGCTCTGAACAAGTCTAGACTGAGTGGGACTCATTTCCTGAAAATGAGTTTGACCGAGACTACTCGTCGTCTTGCACAGCTCTGCTAGATAGCTCTTAGGCCATAGAAAAAGAAGAGAGTTATTGAAAGTTAGTTGCCAACTGATAGCACATTCCCACCAGGATTGCTAACCGGCTAAAAGAGAATATAAAAAATCTGTACTGCCTATAGAGGTGCGATGAAAATTAAAGCTTTCACAGCTGCAGGTCCAAACAGGCATTCCAGTCCAACTGATGAGCCCAAGAGGCTAGCTCTGGGCGAAACGTTGCAAAAGTACACAACCTAACAACCCAAAAGCTGGTTTTATTCCTGTAAGTTTTCGGTGTGCAGCCGTGAAAGCCTTACTTGGAACAGCAGAATCGTCACTATAGTTCAGTCTCACAGATAGAGTTGGCGTTGCAGAATCATACAGATATATCCCGAACAATCTTCTAAAATTCTGTAACGTGACTGAACTCTATCGTTCCCTGATTTCTTCATTTCGAAAGTCTTTGAAACATTAAACTTTAAAATAATAATAATAATAATAATAATAATAATAATAATAATAATAATAATAATAATAATAATAATAATAATAATAATAACAGACCACAAATTTGTCCTTTAAATTATTGTATAACAGGATGGTGTTTCTTGTTCCCAAAGACGATGGAAAACCCTATTCTTTCAAAAATACTGTTTTTAAATGTCAAACCCTTTTCGAAAATCAGATCTTAACTATATTTTAACATTCATTAACAAATTATAATGAGCTATCCAGTAACTTTATTCTTAAAGTGATCATAAAAATTCATACACTTTTATCCAATCAGCCCAGCTCGCACATTTCAGTTCAGAGAAAATCAAGGCTACCCTTAAATCCATAGATTTTCGTTCCAGTTAATGAAAGAACGTCTTTTGGGAAATACGGTACTGGGTTTTAAAAATGCTAAGTTCTGCTCGCAAAATAAATCGTTTGTGTAAATATACAAAATATATACTCATTGTGTTGACAAAAGAACTGTGTTTTAGGTATAAAAAGAAATACTATAAAATATCCTACATAAAAATTGTTGAAAAGTGGTGTGTCTTCCCCTACACCGAAATCATATTCTTCATTCTTGGCAATGCCTTCCAGACTTGTGAACGGTAAGGATATTTGACGCACAGTGAGAAAGGAGATGAATACAGCAGAGTAGGCAGTGAATACAATGGCTGCTGAAATAAGTGCTGTCCACAGAAGCAGTCGCCCGGATGATGTTCTAGGGACGGTAGAGAAACCTGTAGAATAGACAGAGGAACTCGTGTATCAAAATTTCACTCTATTTTATCGAATTCGTAACAAATGTCCTGCTAATAGTTTTCTAACCTTGTTGGCAAAAAGCTCCAATAGTAGACAGTAATGATTCGGAAATGCTGAGGAAAAATGATAAGCAGCATGTTGATACCAAAATAACTCCTCCTATCGCCATCCAGACATTGCCACTGAAAGGAGAGAGGTATGCCCACCAGCTAATGTCTGGAGAGACGTGGATGAAGATACAGGATCTGAAACACACAAGAGAGATATGGTGGCAATATTCACACGACACAGATAAGTAATATATGTTTATGTCAATAGAAAATAAATTTTGTCTCCAGTTTGGTCAAAATTCTTAAAAATGCTTGTTTATATTTCGGCTACGTGTAAGTAGCATCCTGCTTCCGGGACTTTACCGAGCTCAGAATATATTGAGCAAGCCTCGATCTTAAGGAAGTAATGGAGTCCCATATCGACTATACAGATGAGGGACCCCATGAAAACTGCTTCGCGAATAAAATGGATATTAATTTGGTTTATGGAAGATATAATGTAGCACTGTTTGAGTCATCAAAGGGGATGCGTCTGGATGTGTTAGGATTTGATGATGTTCGGAAATGGCGAGATAACGAGAAAGAGATATGAGATTATAAAATGTTGTTAACAGATGTTAAAAAGAGAAGGCCAGAGTTTGGGGTTGGACTTTCCATCAATAATACTATTGCACGCAACATAGTTTCTGTTAAGCACGTAAATGAGCAAATGATGTGGGTAGATATAGCAGTTGGAGGAATTCGTACGAGTATTGCCTCACTGTATTTACAATGTGAGGCTGCAGATGAGGATGAAGTTGGTAAGTTCTATAAATCACTGGGTGACATCGTAGTCATGGTCAACAGCAAGGATCGAATAGTGCTAATGGGCAATTAACTGCAAGACTTCGAAAATAATAGAACAGAAGGATATGAGAAGGTGGTGGGTAAATGTGGCAAAGATATGGAAGATAATGGGAATGGGAAGCGTTTAACGGACTTCTTATGCTTGTATGAGATTAACAGTTACGAATACATTCTTCAAGTATGACACTAATCACCGCACCACACAGGAGGGTAGGGACACCGTATACAAAATAAACTACATACTCTGACAAAAGAAGTTAAGCACTCAGAAGGAGTGGTCCAATATTATCCCATTTCGGTATATTTGCATACCATTGATGTGTGAGTAAATGATTAGATTTACAAGGATCTGTAATGTGTAGAACGTCTACCAGAGTGCATTCGTGATGGCACTGTCCTGTTGTTGATAAGTTGTTACCAGTCAACTGCTGTGAGTGAGACAGTTAATCAAGACGCGCAGAGAGGACTGCGTACAGTACGAAGCACCGGCGATGCCTCGCAGACGCGTTAGACAGCCTATCCTCCAACTGACAGCATTTGACAGAGACAGCATTGTGGGACTGCATGAGGCTGGTTGGTCGTATCGTGCAATTGCCAGGCATGTGGGTCATTCAAATGCCGCAGTGGCCCTATGTTGGACTCAATGGGTACATGAGGGCACCCAGTCACGTCGTGTAGGTTCGGGTCGACCAAGAATACCCCAAGGGAGGACCGTCGTATGGTGCGCCAAGCATTCCGGGATCCCATAACTTCGGCACCCGCCATCCGCGAAGATGCACAGGAGACTCTGCAACATCCTGTGAGATTCCGCACAGTGTCTCGACGACTCGCATCCGTCGGATTGGCTACCGCCCCATGCGTCGGTTGCCATTGACACCAGAATACCAACGCCTGCGTTTTGAGTGGTGCCTTGCCCGGGAGGCATGGACAGAGGACGACTGGCGTCGCATCATGTTCAGTGATATATCCCGCTTCTCCATAACCTCCGATGACCATCGTGTGCGGGTTTGGCGGCATCGAGGGTAGAGGGAAGGTCCTGCCCATATTGTAGAAAGACACACAGGCGTAATCCCTGGCACCGTAGTGTTGGGAGCCAAAGGATATGCATTCAGGTCACCTCTAATAGTGCTTTGGGGACTTAGACGGCACAGCAATACGTCACAGACATTCTGCGTCTGCACGTCGTACCACTTATGGCACAGCACTCTGGGACAGTGTTCCAACAAAATTATGCATGTCCATATACAGCACGTCTGTCTATGGACTACCTAGAGCATGTTGACGATCTCCCGTTGTCAGCAAGATACCCGGACCTTTCCATCATTGAACAAGTGTGGTATGACATTGGAAAGGGACTCCGTCCCAGTACCAAATTTCGGGATCTGTAGGTACAGCTGCAACAACTGTGGACGAACTTGCCTCAGGAGAAGATCAGGCTTTCTGAAACAATTCCGAACCGCATAAGGGCAAGAGTTGCGGCCAAGGGATGGTGCGACACCCTACTGACCTGGCGCCAACATTCCACCTTATCTCTTTCATCACATATTGTATTCAGTTTAATAAAGGCACATGGTCTTTCAGCATTTGTAGTTTCATTCACTTTCAACCTCTCCTTTTTGGTGCTTAACTTTTATATCAGGATGTGTATATCATAACCGACTTTGAATTCAGGAAATCTGGTATGAATGTGCGGGTATTCCGGGCATTTTTCGGAGGTATTGACCACTATCTAATCTGTAGGGAATTAGGTGTTTCTAGACCTAGTATAGAGTAAGTAAAATCAGTCTGCAGACGAATAAATGTAGAGAATCTCCAGGGCGAGGGAATCAGACAAAAGTACAGTGCATGGAAATGATCAATGAAAAATTCTAAACAGTAGACAGAAGCAGAAAAAAGAAAAAGAACAGATGTCATACAGCGATTCTGTACTAGAAACAGCAAAGGAATGCCTTGAAACAACTGTATATATGGGTGAAAGCGAAAATCGTGATGGAATGATGTAGTGAGGGCAGCTGGTGAACGTGAAAAGAAGGCGCATCAGAAATGGCTCCAAAGAAGGAATGATGCAAACAGGGAATTGTATGTAGATAAAAGAGACAGAGCGAAACAAGTAATAGTTGAATTCGAGAAGAAGTCAAGGGAAGATTTTGATAAAAACTTGGAAAGGCTTGGTCAAGCGGCGCAGAAACTTTCGTGGATAGTATAAAGAATCCCAGAAAGGGAGGAAAAACGAAATGAGTAATGTTTTGAACAAATATCGCAGGGAATTATAGGATGGAGAGAAGGAACATTTTGAGAATAGTCTCAACGTAAAAGAAAGTTTTTCTGTTGACGTTGCAAACAAGCGTGATCATTGGACAGGCGAGGGACTCCTTGGAAAGAACTTGGCGAACGAAATGGAATTCGATGGGGAGTTATCAATATTAATGGGGCTTATGGAAGACAAATTTAGAACTGGCTGAGTCAGCAAAGAGGATGCATCGAGATGTGGTAAGAGTAAGTGATATTCAGGTAAGGGGAAATAACGAAAAAGAGATTATAAAGTGTACTTGACGGGTGTTAAAAAGGGAAGGGTAGAGTGTGGAGTAAAGCTGTTTATCAGGAATACTATTGCACGCAACATAGTTTCTGTTAGGCACATAAACGAGCGAATGATGTGGGTAAATTTGTCATTTGAAGGAATTAGGACTAGAATTGTCTAAGTGTATTTACCATATGAGGGTGCAGATGAGGATGAAATTGACAAGTTTTATGAAGCATTGAGTGACATCGTAGTCAGGGTCAACAGCAAGTCTTGTGGAGAATTATCTAATTGACCGTACCTGTTCGCTGCACAGCTAAGGAGTTTCAGCCTCCATGGACGTTAATATACTCTTGCTATCTACTTAATATGGACTCCATGAAAGTAATAGTATAGTAGTCATGGTGATGTTTTGATGCTGTTGTAGCAGAGGATGATTCGTTTTAAGAATAAATCAGCAACCTATGACATTTCAGTGTTCTTATGAAATAAAATATCACATAATGGTGCCGAAACCCGTTTATGGAACGATCAGCGGCAAGAAAGACGCGGACTGACAACAGTAAGCAGCATCACGCAACATCACGGTATCAACAAGAAACCAGCTAACGCAAGTAAGATCTCTACTTACATTCAATTTCTTAAGCAACGGATATACATTTGAAGGAATATACGAAATTATGTACCGGTACATTTCAGTGAAGTGTTACGAAACATCAGTGTACGTTTCAAAGTGCGTCGCAAAAACAGTGAATATTACAAGTGTGTAAAGCCTCTGTTGACAGGATCAGCACTATACGAAACCAACGCTTAAGATTTAACTGTCGTAAAAACATAATACGGAAACCCGGACTGTTCACGAATGCAGTGTAACTTCAGGTTGCAGTGAAATACCAATTACATTACAGATATAGGTTAAAGACAGGAATACGGTTATGTCCATGTACGTAGTGTGTGTTATTTTCGTTAACGGTATTCATGCATAATTCAGTTCAGTGAAACATGGAAAATACGAATATTAACGCACCTACTGCTCAGTTTACAGTTTCAAATGCAAACGTTTTACAGACTGAAAGACGCATTCGAACAGCAACCAGATCGTCGGAAACTAGACTTATTCAAAGACTACGAACAGCGATCGAAGATGGATATGATGACATCGAAATGGAAATATTAGCGCAAAGATTACACGAACTACTACTAGATTTGAGCGAAATTCAGAAACGGATACAGGCTTTGCAGGAAGACGATGCGAACGAACGGGATGCAGAAAAGTGTGAAAACCGTCGAATAGAAGGCCGAAAGCTAATTGCAATAGCAAACAAGAAGATCACAGAAATTAGGTTTCCCCAGCAGCAATCAAACGCAAAGAATGACACAACTATTCTTCAGTCTGCAATCGTGAGACCACGCTTACCTAAGCTTGAAATTAAACCTTTCATGGGCACCTTTTCAGACTGGCCAAGATTTTATCAGCAATTTGAATCAGCATTTCATAATAATTCGGCAATTACGCCAGTTGACAAACATCTGTATCTATGGAACTTGGTAGAAGGAGAAGCCAGACATCTCATCAGTGGGCTGAAAATGTCAGAGGAAAATTACAAGATCGCACTTCAGAAGCTGAAGGAACGCTTCGACAACACTAAATTACAGCAACAGGAACATATCGATTTCTTCCGTACCTTGAGAAAAAATTCAG
This sequence comes from Anabrus simplex, assembly GCF_040414725.1. Lineage (NCBI taxonomy): Eukaryota > Metazoa > Arthropoda > Insecta > Orthoptera > Tettigoniidae > Anabrus > Anabrus simplex. The sequence continues at coordinate 1,029,548,720 of NC_090265.1, read as the reverse complement.
ATCCAACTACTACCGAGCTGAGAAGCACATATAACAGTTGACAGATGAATATTGCAGCTCTTAAAGGACTTGGGTTTGATGCCTGCATGCTTGGTTCCTTTTTATCTGCAGATATTTTACGCGCCTTTCCAGATGGAACAAAATTCGCCTGGTACACTACACAGGGCGATGATGATAACTTGGATGCCCTGATGAATTTCCTGGACAAATGGGTTCTCAGCAAAGAAAAATCGGAGAAGTTGAACGAGTTCAGTGACAGTTTAGGAGAAGAGTTATCTACAACAATGAATCTACACACCAGTCAATACAAGAAAGAAATGAAAAAAGGTAAGCATACTGAACAGAAAAATAACCCACCTAAACTAACGTACAGCGATGAAATAAAAACAAACCCAATCACATGCGCCTTTTGCGATAGAAGAGGCCACTGGAGTAACGAATGCCATAAAATAGTCTCAGTTGCAGCCAGACCAGAAAAATTAAAGAAAGACGGACGATGCTTCATCTGTTTAGGCAAAAACCACAAAATGAAAGACTGTAGAAAGAAAGATCAGAAATGTCGAGTCTGTAATAACACAGGACATCATAAATCCATTTGCAAGTCACCCTTGAATACAATAACGGTAGTAACCACAGGGGAGTCACTTACGAAAGAAACAACTGTTACAGCTGTTCATACTACAGAGACAAGGAATACACAATTGCATGAGATGTTTTTGAACACAGCATTAGTTTGGATTTCTGATCGCAACGGCATTCAGCATATGACAAAAATACTACTTGATGCCGAAAGTGAACGCAGTTATATCGCCAAAGATCTAACAGATAAACTAAACTTGGAAAAAATGGGAAAAGAGTCCTTAATTATTTCAACGCTTGAACATCACGGTAAAGCAACAATACACAACCGAGTACGATTTCAACTTACAGGAGCAGCCACGGGAACTGCAATCAAGATAGAAGCTTTAGAAGCTACACATACTTTTCAAGCTCTGAGACCAGTACCAATGGATATTAGGCAACAATTCAGCAGTTTAAAATTTGCAGATGCGGATGAAATATCGAAGAACATCCCTATTGGAATATTAGTTGGCTCTGATTACCATGAACGTATCTTCCAAGATGACATCATCCGCTTATCAGACTCACTCACCATTCGCAGAAGTATTTTTGGTTGGATTATATTTGGAAGTCGCACTGGGATTTCGATAAAAGAAACAACTTCATACTTCATTCACTCAGAAACAGACAACCTATTGAAGAGATTCTGGGAGCTAGAGAGCATCGGAATCAGGGATGACGAAACTCGCAAATTCATAGCCAAGGAACAGAAGATCTTGACAATAACCAATGAACAATTTGCGATAACTGAAAGACGGTGCACAGTATTCCGACCTTGGAAAAAGGATGAACCTAATCTACATGACAACAGGAATATTGCGTTAAATCGTTTCGATAGTTTGAAGAAGAGATTTGCAAGAGATAAGAAATACGAAGAGCGCTATGTACAAGCAATGCAGAAACACATTGAGAACGAACAAGCTGAATTCTGTAGTGAGGAATCACAAAGAGGCAAAACATTCTTCATGCCACATCATGCAGTAATTCGAGATGATCATGAAACAACCAAAGTGAGGATCGTATTTGACGCTTCTTCACATGAGAGGCGAATTGTCTTTGAACAGCAACTTAGAATCTGTCCCCAATCTGAATCCAGATTCAACAGCAATCTTACTTCGGTTACGAACGTTCAACAAATACATTGCAGCAGACGGGAATCAGAGCCTTTTACAGTTGATTCTGAATGAGAAAGACAGAGATTCCACTCGTTTTTTCTGGTTTAAAATGATTCGTTCAGAAGAAGGATGGCTGAGAACCAACGAGACCACAATATACCGTTTCTGTCGACTCCCATTTGGGCTGACATGCAGCCCGTATCTGCTGGCAGCAACTTTAAGACAACTAGTAACGGTGATGAAAGACAAATATTCAAACGCATTAAGAATTCTAGAAGACAACGTGTATGTTGACGATCTAGCAGCAGGCGGAGACACAAATGAAGAATTGATAGACATTTATACAGAGATGAAAAATTGTTTCAACGAGATCAGCATTCCACTTTCCAAATGGTTATCAAACTCAATAACAATGAACCAGATGAGGCGGAAACGAAAGAAGTGGTCCGCCAAAATACATCTATTTTAGGCATTCCAACTGATACAGATACGGATGAATTCTACTTCTCGTTCGAAAATACCGTAAGTACAGCAGCACTCATGCCCTGTACTAAAAGAGTTGTCCTGAAGACTGCACCAAGAATTTACGATCTATTAGGCCTCCTATCACCAGCAACAATTACAGGAAAGATTATTTTCCAAGAAACGTGGCTGAGAAACCTCGACTGGGATGAGCATCTGCTACATGATTTAGTTCAGAAGTGGAACCACTGGCTAGAAGGTTTAAAAAACCTACACACAGTTAAAATCCCACGATGGATAAGATCTTGGATCAAGCAAGACCAGACCAGAGAATTGCACATTTTCTGTGATGCCAGCGAACGAATATATGGCGCAGCAGTTCACATCAAGACGACCATAAACGAAGATGTCAGGATCGAATTAATCCCAGCCAAAAATCGACTTGCACCAGTTCAGAAAATATCCTTACCACGACTAGAACTCATGGGAGCTATCATAGCAGTTCGTCTTTCGGAGTATGTCAAACGTGAACTACACTTGGAATTACACCACGTCCAATTTTGGACCGATTCAACCATTGTATTACACTGGATAAGAGGAAACGCGTCGGAATGGAAGGTGTTCGTCTCGAACAGAATACATGAAATTCATCGAAAGTCACACCCAACACAGTGGCGTCATTGCCCTGGCAAGGAAAACCATGCAGATCATATAACAAGAGGGCTAACAGCAAATCAACTGTGTGAAAGTAACTCATGGTGGCATGGTCCAGACTGGCTTGTAAAACCAGAAGAGTATTGGCCGAAATCAGTTGAAACATCAAAAACATAACTTGATAAAACAGGAACAGAACGAAAGAAAACAGTTTCCCATGCTACCGCAGCTAAACAGTCAGAAGCGATTTTCGATATTACAAGATATAGCAGATTAACCAAAGTTCTCAGGATCACAGCATGGATTTGGCGATTTACACGAAATCCACGCTATCAAGAAAAAACGTTAGGCCCACTCCAATTAGAAGAAGTCCAAACTGCAAAGCTGTTCTGGATTAAACATTCATAGAGAAAATCGTTCTCAGAAGAAATAGAAGCACTACAGAAAAGGTCAGAACTACCCAAGCAGTCCAAATTTAGAAAGTTTTCTCCATTCATCTAAGGCGGCATCCTAAGAGTTGGTGGACGTTTACAATTTGCCAATTTAGATGAAAACGAGCAACATCCCATTATTTTAAATGGTGACCACCTTTTCACGAAACTGTTAGTAGAAGAAGAACACAAAACCCAATTTCATGTAGGAACTCTAATTTTGTTGAGTGTTTTAAGGACAGACTTTTGGATACTTCGAGGACGACAGATCGTCAAGAAAGTCATTAGACAGTGCTTACCGTGCAAAAAACTGAAAACAAAGGCAGCTTCGGAAGTTGAACCCCTCTTCCGGCAGAACGCGTAACTCCTAGCAGACCATTTGAGACCACTGGTGTGGACTTCGCAGGTCCGTTATATTCCAAGAAAGGAGGCATATTACGGAAAAGATACATTGCATTGTTCACATGCGCTGTCACACGTGCTGTACACTTGGAGCTTGTGACAGATATGAGTACGGAGAAATTCATTCACCCCTTGCAGCGATTTATTGGACGAAGAGGTTTATGTCGAACAATTTGGTCAGATAAGGCACGAACATTTAAGAAAGCTGAAAGAGAACTTAGCACATTATGGGAAAATCTGAAAACAGAAGAGATTGTGCATTTTTTGAATGGTAAAAATATTCATTGGCAATATATAGTCGAACGCTCTGCTTGGTGGGGAGGATTCTGGGAGAGAATGGTACAGACAGTGAAAAGCTGTTTGAAGAAAGCCTTAGGAAGCAGGCGGTTCGATGATGAAGAAATTTATACAGTTCTCGTCGGAACTGAAGCAACAATCAACAGTAGACCCTTGACATATGTGGAAAACGATCCTCAGCATCGTGCGCTGACACCAACACATTTTCTTATTGGTGATAACACAACAAGGCTACCAGATAGAAAGACCAATGTTGAAGATAGTAACAAAACAAAAGAAGAAATGGATCAGATGTGGATAGAAAAACAGTCTGCATTGAACACATTTTGGAAGCAGTGGAGGAACGAGTATCTATTGGATTTAAATCGTTTCCATGAAGTTCAGCAACGGAACCAGAATCGTCCACTTCTTCAACAAGGAGATCTGGCGCTGCTAATTGACGATAAACTACCAAGGCAAATTTGGAAGCTAGCTAGAATCTCCAAACTCATCATAGGACGAGATGGGAGGATCAGGTCCTGTGAGCTGACTGACAAAGAGGGAAGAATGTTTCGAAGACCCATTCAACTGGTACATCCATTGGAGTTGAGCAACCGTGATACGGCTCAAGGTGGGGAGTGTGGAGAATTATCTAATTGACCGTACCTGTTCGCTACACAGCTAAGGAATTTGAGCCTCCATGGACGTTAACATACTCTTGCTATCTACTTAATATGGACTCTATGAAAGTAATAGTATAGTAGTCATGGTGATGTTTTGATGCTGTTGTAGCAGAGGATGATTCTTTGTAAGAATAAATCAGCAACCTATGACATTTCAGTGTTCTTATGAAATAAAATATTACAAGGCTAGGATAGTGCTAATGGGCGATTTCAATGCGAGAATTGGGAATCGAGCTGAAGGATACGAAAGGGTGATTGGTAAATGTGGGGAAGATATGGAAGCTAATAGGAATGGAAAACGTTTGCCAGACTTCTGTGCTAGTATGGGATTATCAGTCACAAATGCATTCCTCAAGCATGGGAAAGTAGGGGCACCAAACCCATAATAGAAAATATCATAACCGATTTTGAATTCAGGAAATCTATCAGGAATGTGAGGGTATTCCGGGGTTTCTTTGACGTTAAAGACCATTATTTGATATGTAGTGACCTAAGTATCTCTAAACCTAGGATAGGAAAAGATAAATCTGTCTGTAGACGGATAAGGATAGAAAATCTCCAGAATGAGGAATTTAGACAGAAGTACATGGATATGATTAGTGAAAAGTTCCAAACAGTGGACAGTTAAGCAGGTTCATGATAGAAAGAGAATGGGTGACATACAAGGATGCTGTAGTAGAAACAACAAGGGAATGTCTAGGAACAATTGTGTGTAAAGAGAAAGCTAATATCTTGGTGGAATGATAAAGTGAGAGCAGCCTGTAAACATAAAAAGAAGGTGTATCAGAAATGGCTCCAAACAAGGACTAATGCAGACAGGGAATTGTATGTAGAGGAAAGAAACAGAGCGAAACATATAGTTGTAGAATCCAAGAAGAAGTCTTGGGAAGATTTTGGTAATAAACTGGAAAGGCTAGGTCAGGCGGCAGGGATACCTTTCTGGACAATGAAGAAGAATATTAAGGAAGGAGAAAAAAGAAATGAATAGTGTTTTGGGTAAATCAGGTGAACTCATAAAAGTTCCCGGGGAATCACTGGACAGGTGGAAAGAATATCTCGGAAATCTTCTCAACGTAAAAGGGCATCTTCCTTGTGATGTCGGAAACAACCGATCTCCTGGGGAGGAGTACAATGATATTGGAGAAATTACACTTGATGAAGTGGAAAAGATGGTAAATAAACTCCATTGTCATAAAGCACCAGAAATAGATGAAATTAGACCTGAAATGGTGGAATATAGTAGGAAGTCAGGGATAAAATTACTTCATATAGTAGTAATATTAGCATGGAGAGTTAGTAAGATAACTTCAGATTGGACAAAAGCAGTAATTGCACCTGTCTACAGTATAAGCAAGGGAACAGGAAGGACAACTATCGAGGTATCTCATTAATCAATATAACAGGCAAAGTTTACACTGGCATCTTGGAAGGGAGGGTGCGATCAGTGATTGAAAGAAAATAGAATTAAATCCAGGGTGGTTTCAGGCAACAGAGGAGCTTTTAGGATCAGATTTCCAGTATGCGGCAAGTAATTGAAAAATGCTACGAGAGGAATAGACAGTTATGTTTATGTTCCGTAGATCTAGATAAGGCATATAACCGAGTACCGAGGGAAGAGTTGTTCGCTGTACTGGGTGATTATGGGATTACGGGTAGATTATTAAAATCAATCAAAGGCATTTATGTTGACAATTGGGCAGCAGTGAGAATTGACAGTAGAATGAGTTCTTGGTTCAGGGTACTTACAGGGGTTAGACAAGGCTGTAATCTTCCCCCTTTATGGTTCATAGTTTACATGGATAATCTGCTGAACCTTATTAAGTGGCAAGGAGAGATTCAGTTAGGCAAAAATGTAGTAAGTAGTCTGACCTATGCTGAAGACCTGGTCTTAATGGCAGATTATGCCGAAAGCCTGCAGTCTAATATCTTGGAACTTTAAAATGGATACAATGAGAATGATATGAAAATTAGCCTTTCTAAGACTAAAATGATGTCAGTAGGTAAGAAATCCAAAATAATTTAATACCATATTGGGAATGCAAAGCTGGAACAGGTAGGTAATTTCAAGTATTTAGGAAGTGTGTTCTCTCAGGATGGTAGTATAGTGAGATGAATCAAGGTACAGTAAAGCTAATGCAGTGAGCTCGCAGTTGCGATCAACAGTATTCTGCAAGAAGGAAGTCAGCTCCCGGAATAAACTCTTTACATCGGTCTGTTTTCAGACCAACTTTGCTTTGTGGGAGCGATTGTTGGGTGGACTCAGGATATATTATTCATAAGCTAGAAGTAACAGGCATGATTGCTGGTACAGACAGGTGGGAACAATGGCAGGAGGGAAATCGGAATGATGAAATAAAGGCCAATTTAGGAATGAACTCAGAGAATAATCAGTTCTCATAAATCGACTTCGGTGGTGGGGTCATGAGAGGCGAATGGAGGAGGATAGGGTACCTAGGAAAATAATAGACTCTGTTATGCATGGTGAGAGGAGTAGATGGAGACCAAAATGACGATGATTAGACTCGGTTTCCAATGATTTAAAGATAACAGATATAGAACTAAACAAGGCCACAGAACTAGTTACAAATAGAGGATTGTGGCGGCGATCAGTAAATTCACAGAGGTTTGCAGACTGAACGCTGAAAGGCATAAAAGTTTATAATGAAGATGTATGTATGTAAAAAGTGAGGTGTGAAAATGTTTTATTGAAAACTGTCCACATTTGTATTCACGATAACAATTGTAGTTTCTCAGCATATTTACTCTGAGAAATGAAAATTGACTCGTATTGTGTGCTGTTATTCCAAAGATGCATACCTACGTACTGTTCAAGACAATGATTACAATTTTATCACAAAATTCGCCTACATATGCTTATAAACAAACTGAATGAAACTGCACTAATACCTACTTACAGTTACAGGTAGGCTTCCATTCCAGTACCTTCTACATTTATTGTGAAATATTTTAAGTGCTTAATGTTAAAGTTGTGAATGTTATTGTTGTAACGTTCCAGACGTCACAGTGTAATTATGTTAATTTTATTATGTGTAATTAATTCAGGAATTTAACGTCATGATATTTATCTTGGTATGTAATTTTATTATAATTCATGTTTAATCATTTGCTCACTATCATTTCATTACTTTGTAACTACGACTTGTAAACGAGGGCTGAATATCCTAATATTAACTTAGAGTCTTGCGACATTCGTTTAAATTTAACTTGCAGTAGATTTTCCTCTATCTTGCCACATCACCGAGGAAGAAGGAAGGACAAATTTAGACATCAAATTCTGGGAAAAGCGAGCACGTGTTCAAGCGTTGTAACGAAAGCTACTGTATTTCGACCAGAAGAATTCAAACTGATCACCGCCTATATTTTCAAAGGAGCGTCATGTTGCCATGGATACTGAGTGAAAGGGCTAATAGAAGAACAGTTGATATCTTGGTTGGGACCCATCAACTCTAATATCTGGAGTGGGGAGAGACGTGTCAACTGATTGGACCACGTGTAGCGACCTGTAATTAGAGCCAGAAAAGGTTATAAAAGGGCGTGTTGGAGCTCTTGGCATCATCTTCTGGATCTTCTTGATTATTCTTCTATCGTGTATTTCGCTTTAGGTCTGATAACTTGTCTTATGGTTGTTGTACCATAGTGGACCAGTGTGATAGTATATCACTTCTACATTCATTACTTCGTTACCACGACGTGGTACTTAGGAATTTCTGAATGATGGGTGTATAGCCACTCTCATCAGGAAGTACGAACAGCTCTGTATTAGACCAGTTTATACCAGTCTAAGACAATAGGTAGTATTAAACTAGATAGAAATGAAACTTCAGTGCACATTTTCAGTAAAGTTGGAAGGATTATTAATTGAGTATCCTCTCCACATAACCCAAGGAGGTTTTTCTAACTATGACTTAGGGCTCGTCTCCAATATATGGGATAGAGCATAACAGGGAGTGATAGTTTCAAAGCCATCATCCAATTAGTGGTTGATGCAATTTGCAAGGCAGGAATGGTACTTAGCTACAGATGAAGATATCTCAAAGACGACCGGTGATGTCCCAGCTACAAGGATGGAAGCTTTCCAAGGACCAGCAGAACAAGACTACATGGTGAGCAAGCGAGTTAAAAATATTGCAAGTTTTCGCGAAGTAGAGTCATTCAACTTTTTGTTAAATTCATTTCCTATTTTAAATTCAGTTCTCGTTAAACCGTCGTCATTTATATTCAATATAATAAATAGTATTTTCCTAGTTTACTTTAATCAATCTGCCTTAATTAGCCTTTTGATTTCTAATTCTCCTGCTTAATGATTAGTGCACTGATAAGAGTCCGTCCAAGCTTGATTACAAATTTTTATCTTTAAGTCATCAACTTAAAGATTGGCGCCGTTAGCTTGCATGGTTGCATTTCTCGTTCAATTAGTGTTCTCAAAGAGGGGAAGTCACATAAATGCCGCTCCAACGTAGGGCGAGAAAATCATTAAGTACGGAGCAGTTAATGACAGTAACGATATCAGAATTCGTATTATGGAAAAAAAATTTGGATATCCAAGTTGCATTAGGAGTGTTTGATTGTGGGGAGGGTCATGGCTGATCAGACGGAAGAGGAGAGGATGTTGCGCAGTGGACGGGCGATAAAAGGCAATAACGTATTGAGTTTAGAGGAAGAGTTGTGTAGTCTAGTAGAGGAAATTGAAGATAGAAGTGTAAGTAGTATGGAGAGTGAAGGCAAGCAGAAAGAAGTCAGTATGGAGTCAGATGATAGTAGGATGGGGGGCGAAGCGGAAGTAAACACTAACAATGAAAGTAATAATAATGATCAGTTAATGGGAATGATGCAGTTAATGTTGAGTAAGATAGAGGACAGTAAATCTGAAATAAAAAACTAATTGGAACAAATTAAAACAGATATAGAACAAACTAACACTAAAATTGAGAATATTAAATATGAACTTAAAGAACAGTTAGAGAAAACTAAAGCTGAATTAAGCAGGGAGATGAGGGAAAATAAGGAGGAAGCGAATCGGAGAATGGACGAACACAGTAGGCAGTTACGCGATCTGGTGGTAAAAAATGAACATTTTAATAAGCGATTAGAGGAACAGAAAAGTGAATGTGAACGGCAAGGGAAAGAGGTAGAAGAAAAGTGTGCGGAGCAGAGAAGTAAATTCCTGGAATTAATGGGGAAGGAAAGCAACTCTACTAGGGAGGAAGTAATGAGGCAGGTCACTAGTATTGATAAGAGAGTTGAGACTCAAAAAGGGGAAATACGGGTATTCAAAGACCACGTCCAACAAGAGATTGACACAGTAAAGCTTAGAATAGAAGATGAGACCCGGGCAAGTGAAGAAAGGTTTGCGATAGCTGAAGATAATAAGATTGAAATTAGGACACTGAAAGAGAAGCAGGTTAATTTGGAGAGCGAAATTTATAGGAGAGACAAAGATGTAGAATGCCGGATGGAGAAAGCAGAAAATCAGTTAAAACAGGTGGCAAAGGATAAACAGGTTTTCACGGGAAAGCAATGTCTAGGAAATAGCTACATTAGGGAAATTGAACTACCTAAATTTAATGGGAAACAAACGAACCCGCTAGATTTCCTTAAGATGATAGAAAAACGGTTTGAAAAGCGTCTAGAGGAAGGGTCTATGGACTGGGAAGACGTTATGGAAAATATTGACCATGCTTTTGCAGGAGAAACTCGGTCTTGGTTCATGGTATATAGGCAAACGATGACGAACCTGAAAGAATTCAGAAATAAGTTTAGAGAGAAATTCTGGAATGAAGCGATACAAGCTCGGGAGAGAGAAAGGGTGGTATTTGGGAGGTACAAACAGCATGAGGGAGTCACTATGACCGAATACTTCCTGGCCCATGTCATGATTTGTCAGAACTTAGATGGTATAACCGAGGGGTCTGATGTAGTTAGACTACTTTTGAGACATTTTCCGGACAGGGTGAGAGAAGCGGCCTGCATGCAAAGAGTTGGTACTATTCAGGAGATGGAGAACCTACTAGGCAGTTTTGATGCTTTAGGTAACCTTAGGAGTGGAACGGAGAATATTCAGAGCTTTAGTCATCACAACGGAATGAGACATAACGGAAGAACACAGAATCACGAAGCTCGCAATCAGTTCAGACCTCAGCATAACAGTAGGAGCGGAGCGCCTGAATATAGGACAGGAAATTCCCAACGGGGCCCAGAGCAATGTACTAATGAGTCCAACGTCAATACACAAAGGGAACCTTTAAACTAACTAGAGGCTGTAATCTTAGGTCAGAATTCCAGCCTAGTACGAAGGTAGCGAAGTGTCTTGTCATGAAAGTGTTACCATATGACCTAGATGTTAGAGACGATTTGTTGTATGAACCTGAGCAGAATAATGGAGATTCAAGTAATAAAGTAGTCAATCCCGTTGTTAAATTGAAAGTTTGGGGGGCGTGGGTTAAAGTTTTTATTGATTCTGGTAGCCAAATATCATGTATTAGTTCTCAGTGGTATGAATCATTAGTGAAACAGGGTATTCAGTTGGAGGAAATGCCTGTTAAGTCTACTTTCATCATTACGGCTGTTGGAAAGAGGTCTAAGCAAATTTGTAAACAAGTAGCTGTTCCGATCTGTATTAATAATTTTATTAGCGTTCAGATATGTTTGGTAATTCCGCATTTGATATTTGATCTTATCTTGGGATCTGACTGGTTAACGTTAAAATTGGCTGAGTTAAATTACAATGATTCAGTGCTAAATTTGAGGTGGAATAATGAGGATATCAAGGTCAAGTTTGAGGAGGAAATTCAGAGGAAAACGGAAGTTAGTACAGTGTGAAGAATGAGAGAGGTTTCTAAAGTTAATGAAGAGGCTAGTGAGGGCCTGAAGTTGTGCCAGTTGTGGATTAATGAGGTTAAAATATGTGGCTTGAAAGAAGCCGTAGGTAGAAATCAGTTAAATGAAGTCCAGAAGGACAAGTTATTTGAAGTGTTATATGAACACATGGAGATTTTCTCTGAGAAACCTGGTGTTACCCATCTGTACGAGCATTCTTTTTCTGTGCTGGATAAGAGTCCATTCAGCGGACCGCGGTATCCGATACCACACAAATATGCCATAGCCGTAGAGGATCAAATTCAAGCTATGTTAGCAGACGATGTGATTGAATTATCAAACAGTCAATACGTTAATCCCTTAATTGTCGTGCCTAAGTGTAATGGATCAATACGTCTGTGTATTGAATGCGAGAGCGTAGTGAATGGTTCATATAACAGTAGTTTACGGAGATACCTGTCGTGTGAGGTGGCTGAACCGGATTGTGAGATATAGGTCAGTAACACGGGGAAGTTGCTACCTGTTATGTCAGACTACGAGCGGAATGAGTTTACGTCTCAATTGTGGTGGTATTTCCTAGTTGTGTTTGTAAACAAGGGAGGTGTTTGTGTGTAGCGGTAGATTTACGCTCGTTCATTGACGATAGATCATTCTGTATGTGAGGCCATGAAATTTTATATCTTATCTGTTTTCTGAGATGTTACCGAAGGCTAATTAAAGCTGACGACGGCAAATAATAAATTTTCCCGTATGTGCATTTCTAACTTTCAATAATTTTACCGTGAGTTTGAGTCGCGTGTGTATTCGTGTGAAGTGTATTGCATCATGCTTCAAGATAAGGTTGAAACATTCGAGAGAGTGATTAAGGTGTAAATTGGTTTTATCATTTGTTTTCCATGGTTTTAAAGTAAAAGATTGGAAGAGAACGTGTTACTGCTATCTAGCAAAGAATGTCGGAAAGATGGAGAGTAAAAGGACTAATAGACACTCGGGAGAGTTTGTAATCTGAATTGTATATATATTATGTTATATTGTCAAAGATAATCTTGTTTTAAAAAATGGAAAGTTGCTCATATTGGGCATAATTTAGTATCTAAACCTCAAGATGAACTGAAATAACAGACATTCGCAATGGTAAGCAGTCTAAGAGAGATATGGAGACAGTGAGATATAATTAATTGTATGAAAATAATGTCGCTCGTAATGGGCAGGTAATAGAGGTATTTCAAGTCAATGTGGGAGTAAGTGTGTGAGTTCTCAACTCATGTGATATTTGTTAAGAACTAATGGGGGCGTATGTAACGTTCCAGACGTCACAGTGTAATTATGTTAATTTTATTATGTGTAATTAATTCAGGAATTTAACGTCATGATATTTATCTTGGTATGTAATTTTATTATAATTCATGTTTAATCATTTGCTCACTATCATTTCATTGTGTAATTATGTTAATTTTATTATGTGTAATTAATTCAGGAATTTAACGTCATGATATTTATCTTGGTGTGTAATTGTTAATTTTATTATGTGTAATTAATTCAGGAATTTAACGTCATGATATTTATCTTGGTATGTAATTTTATTATAATTCATGTTTAATCATTTGCTCACTATCATTTCATTACTTTGTAACTACGACTTGTAAACGAGGGCTGAATATCCCAATATTAACTTAGAGTCTTGCGACATTCGTTTAAATTTAACTTGCAGTAGATTTTCCTCTATCTTGCCACATCACCGAGGAAGAAGGAAGGACAAATTTAGACATCAAATTCTGGGAAAAGCGAGCACGTGTTCAAGCGTTGTAACGAAAGCTACTGTATTTCGACCAGAAGAATTCAAACTGATCACCGCCTATATTTTCAAAGGAGCGTCATGTTGCCATGGATACTGAGTGAAAGGGCTAATAGAAGAACAGTTGATATCTTGGTTGGGACCCATCAACTCTAATATCTGGAGTTGGGAGAGACGTGTCAACTGATTGGACCACGTGTAGCGACCTGTAATTAGAGCCAGAAAAGGTTATAAAAGGGCGTGTTGGAGCTCTTGGCATCATCTTCTGGATCTTCTTGATTATTCTTCTATCTTGTATTTCGCTTTAGGTCTGATAACTTGTCTTATGGTTGTTGTACCATAGTGGACCAGTGTGATAGTTTATCACTTCTACATTCATTACTTCGTTACCACGACGTGGTACTTAGGAATTTCTGAATGATGGGTGTATAGCCACTCTCATCAGGAAGTACGAACAGCTCTGTATTAGACCAGTTTATACCAGTCTAAGACAATAGGTAGTATTAAACTAGATAGAAATGAAACTTCAGTGCACATTTTCAGTAAAGTTGGAAGGATTATTAATTGAGTATCCTCTCCACATAACCCAAGGAGGTTTTTCTAACTATGACTTAGGGCTCATCTCCAATATATGGGATAGAGCATAACAGGGAGTGATAGTTTCAAAGCCATCATCCAATTAGTGGTTGATGCAATTTGCAAGGCAGGAATGGTACTTAGCTGCAGATGAAGATATCTCAAAGACGACCGGTGATGTCCCAGCTACAAGGATGGAAGCTTTCCAAGGACCAGCAGAACAAGACTACATGGTGAGCAAGCGAGTTAAAAATATTGCAAGTTTTCGCGAAGTAGAGTCATTCAATTTTTGTTAAATTCATTTCCTATTTTAAATTCAGTTCTCGTTAAACCGTCGTCATTTGTATTCAATATAATAAATAGAGTTTTCCTAGTTTACTTTAATCAATCTGCCTTAATTAGCCTTTTGATTTCTAATTCTCCTGCTTAATGATTAGTGCACTATCACCCCACCCCTGTGATAAGAGTCCGTCCAAGCTTGATTATAAATTTTTATCTTTAAGTCATCAACTTAAAGATTGGCGCCCTTAGCTTGCATGGTTGCATTTCTCGTTCAATTATTGTTCTCCAAGAGGGGAAGTCACATTGTTGGACTTAATATTTTTTTAGACATTGTTGGTCACTTTATCTGTCAGTGTGTTTGGTGCTAGTAATAAATGTTTGTCTCCTTATTTTGTTTGAATATTACTCCGCCAGTCCACCTGAAATATTTTATATATACTGTTTGAGCACACCTCAGGGACTGGAAGCTGAATGATTCCATTCATGCATTTTTATATGTTTCCTGTCTCAATGCATTTGATTCTGTTATTTTTATTTCCATGTGTTACTTGGGTCCTGATGTGAAATCCATTATATTTCGTATATTGTGCTCTGCTATCTTGCTTTCGAAGATATCTATTATTTATATCAGCTTTGTGTTTATGTATCGATCATTCATATCAAGGTAAAGCTACTTTGTGGTAAGGTTATGGTTGAGGTTATGCTCCTCAATAACATAGTATACCATGCAAACGAGGGATATCAGATCATTATTTTACAATATATTAAGTACTTGAAAATAAAAATATATGAATTGTAATGTATTAGGAATGGAAATAGTAGAACTGTATCATAATCGTCATAGTAGGTGATAGGGCGTTGTAGGAGGGAAGGAGGATCTGTGGTAAGCATAACCAGATGTGCGTCACTACACCGGAAATTACCTCTCTGCTTTATCTGTTAATAAATGCATATTAGTTAATTTCTTAAGAACGTTTTACATTTGATAATCACTCGTGCATAAGCATGTTCACTCCCTGTCCTAACATAAAATTTGCTGATCGCAACATATGACTCTTCTACAGAGAGTCGCCGCTAAAAGCTAGTCTCATTTAAAAGTGCATTTCCGCGCATGACCACCCCGCCTGTGACTGCTGCACTACAACCAGGCATGACTTAATTTGCTCTCAGCCGGGTGAAGGACTTAGCATCTGTAGCGCCACGATCGGTGATTGCTTGTCGAGTGATCACGTATGAGTGAACAAGAAGCCGATTGAAGCCGTGCCTGAGTGGACGAGTACAGCGCACGCGGCTTTGCCACGCGTTTGCAGTGCCCTAGTATTATCTGTTCTGTGTTTCTGTGGAGGTTAGTAATGTGATGTGTTGTATGTAAATGAAGATGTGTATTAAGACAATCACATATTCCAAGCCCCCGAGCAAGAAGAAAAATGTGGTTAAAATCCCCGAACGAGCCGGGAAACGAACCCGGAGTCCTATGGACCGAAGACCATTACACAAACCATTTATCCAGGGAGCTGGATGGTAAGATATTTGGACTGCAGAAACTATACCTTGTCATGAGGAGAGGTACGGTGTAGTCTATGACGTATGTTCGATCCGCGGTAACGTATCCTTCAACCATGGTTAAATCGATCGTACCATTGATCATCATGCCGATTGCTCCACGCCATCTTCCATCTTCAGTCAAGTAGCCAAAGGAATTGTCATCTGAGAGGTGTACCTTAAAGCTGCAAAATATCAAGGCAATTAATTGAGTAAACTTCCGATACGACTATGCAAATAGATATGAGGTACAATTGGTCCTACAATTGACAGACTATTATACAAATGAGTGCCAGTGTGATTAATTCTTGGTTGATTTCTATGACCCACCAGAAAAACATAAATTACTGTTCACGTTTCATCTACAAAGAAATGGTATAACTTTGTCTCCCTAAACACGACAGTTTTAGAAAAGCTCCATATTTCCATCCATATTTGACAACAAAGTCTCACTGAAGTAAGGAAGTCAAATATTTAAACTTCATTTGCTGTAGGTCTATTTATGCAACTACACTTAATCACATTCATCGGCGCCTCACGCAAGGGGATTAGAAGAACTTAATTAACAATATCATGTATTCAGTAGTGTGAAATGATTTATGGTAACCGTACCAATGTGGTGTCTGTACTGGTGTCTGTCATCTAAAATTAACTAAGGCTAAACGTGGGAGGAAAGCGACTGTGCCTGTGTATTAAATACCATCCCAGCATTCATCTGAAGTTGAATAGATAAACAACAGACAACTATTTATATGTATACCATAGTTCATTTCTTTCCTTAATTAAGGTACAGCCCCAGCATTTGCCTGGTGTGAAAATGGAAAACCACGGAAAACCATCTTCAGGGCTGCCGACAGTAGGATTCAAACCCACAATCTCCCGGATGCAAGCTCACGGCCGCGCGCCTCTAACCGCACGGCCAACTCGCCGGTAGTTTTTTGTTCTCGGATTAGTGAATGTATACAGGGAGTCTTATAACAGCTGTAAATATTTATTGGGTGTGTTGCTATCTTATATTTATTATGTGTTAATGAAGTGTTAATGTACAGGTTATGGTTAGTACAGAATATATATAGATTATTTTCAATTAGTGGAGAAATAATTGGAAAACCTAGGTGCAGTTCCTATCTGTCCTTTTGTGTTGAGGGGATTAGGTAAGGCCCAATCAGCAGAACCAGCTTTTTAGCTCTACGAACACGACCAGAGTGGATTTTTTAATTATTATTTCTCTTGTTATTAATATTCTAAATTGAAGGATCCTATGGTGACTCTGGTGCCCATTTACCTGCACTTTCGGCGAATTATAAATTATTATTATTATTATCAGTATCGTCAATTATTTATTTATTCATTCATTTTAAATTTTATTTCATTGGAAGTCGCCAAATGGTAATTACATTAGCGTGAGGCGATTAATCATTTATTCATATTTTATTACAATTGTCACTCAATAGTGGGTCAATGGTTAGTGGTAAATGACAATTAGCGTCCAACAGAATGGCAGTTATAATTAAATTACAACACTTCGATGAAATCGTTTGTAAAACCACTCAACAGCTACTCAAATGAAGCCAATTAAAGTTACTTATGACGAGCATGCATTGTGAACAATTCTTTTGTACAATGCTACGTTCTCTAAGATGATTAATATCAGTAGATTCCCGGAAACTATACTCTTGGTAACTCGACATTCCGTAAAACTCTACATCTTCAGAAGTTTTTATTTCACAGAGGATAAATCATGAAATTAGTCTCTGTATTCTTTACTTATACCGGTCAAGGAGTATGACTAGCGGCAATAATTTTTAGAATGCACTGTCATACTGTACATAGCAACGTTCCAGGTGACAAGTGACTTGTTCGGAGAAATTCCTGCTTACCCCAAGCTAGCAGCTCTTGAAGGTTATTGTCAGTTACCCATAACTCACTGCATTCATATATAGTTTTTCCGTTCATTATATGGGGTGGACTTTCCGGTGAAAAATGAATTGTAAAGATTAAATTGCATGCAGTATCTGCACGAATTTCTTCCAGTTAAACTTTCCGTGCACTGAATTTGCCATTTCTAAATGGTTCGTTGTGCGGAAAAGTTTTCAGTGTCATTGCCGTGTTGTTTTACTAGAGAAAATGTCGAGTAAGAAGAAGCGAATACAAAACAATATGACTATAGAAATTAAATTGGATGTGTTAAAAAGGCTAGATTAATGGGAAAATATAAATAACTAGCTGATGTACCCGTGCTTCGCTACGGGATTCTCAGAAAGACTGACTTGGTCGTTTTCCTAACTGAATTCAACATAGGTCATTATAAAAACGTCAGTAGGAATGTAGCGTTTGAAAGCAATGTTATCATATAAAATACTCGATCAAATAAAAAACCGCACACTTTCTCACTTTCAACGAACAGTACTACGGTGCCGATCCAACAGTCCAAAGTTCCAGAGCTGGAACAACCAAGTCGCAGACTGCCATGAACACTCCTCTGTCATTATTCCATTAAATATGCACACTACGCATTCCAATCAGTGCCTCAGAGTAGGGATTGAATAGCTCGAATGCTATGATGAACCATTGTGTTACGTACCTGCAGTATCAGAAAATGTATGAATCAGAGGAGTGGCATGCTAAAGAAGAAAGTTTTCCAACTCCCTAGCTATTTCCCGCCAATGTTCAGTCAGGCTGTTATACTCGGAACGCAGTAGTAATCCCATCTATCGGAGTTGAGCGGCGCGAAGAACATACAACAAACAATGGTCAATGTAAAGTTATTGTTGATCAGTGTTATGCGCTTTGGATATTTTAGGCCTTCTGAAATACCACTCTTATCATAGTCGGTACAGTAAAACTGAATGAAACATAAATGATCGGAAATTGTATTGTCTATAACTGTTGTTATGTAGTACCGTACTATTCGATAGCATCAATAACATAGGTACCGGTATTTAAAAATTAAATTTCAGGCGCCTTCCCCTAAACTACAATTTCATCTCGGGAAAATAAAATTATTTACAGCTTAGACTGTAGTTTCTTATTCCCGGACTCTATATAGCGGTTTTCGTTAAATTCTGTTAACCCATTTTCTCGTGGCTCGGCGTTGATGTGGACTTAGCAACAAAATTACAAATTCATTAATATCTGTTGTTATGAGAGCCGGTACGGTAAAAATGTATAAGACATAAATGATTGGAAATTGAATTCTATATAACTTTAGTTATATAGTATTCATCGATAGGACTGCTCATAAAATAAATATTCGATAATTCAATTTAAGTCCTTCCTCTAAACTACCATTTCACTCAGCGTGAATAAAATGATTTATAGCCTAGATTGTAGCGGCTCATCCCCCGACTTTACATACCGATTTTCATTACATTCTCTTCAGCCGTTTTCTCGTGATGCGTGTACATACATACAGACAGACAGATAGACAGACAGACAGAAATTACGGAAAAGTAAAAAGTACATTTTCTTGTTACTATGGGCATGACCTATACAGAAATACCATTCTTTTCAAATTCTGAGCAATGTACAGACAAAACTCTTATTTTATATATATAGATTTTCATTGAAATGAGAAATCGGACGGATAGCAATAATTGGCTCTATAAGCAACAGATGAAAGAATGAGAATTAGTGTATGAAGATTGTATGAAATAGAATGTTTTCGCTATTTTCTTATAACTGGAAATGGGTTTTATATAATCCATCCAAGAGTCTGTAAAATTAGATATTTTCGTGACTTGACGCCACCTCAGTCTTCGAGTTTGTGAGACTCTACTGTATCAGGCTGTGGGTGTACTTACGAGTGGGTCGATATTAACAAAGTAATAGCTCTGTTTATCCCTCCCAATGTGTGAGTTTGAAGGGTAAACAGGTGTTCTGACGCGTAGTAAGTTGACGCTTTAAGTGCTGTGGTGAACATGTTATTTACAGAATTAGATTTTGGAGATTAGTTTATCATCAAAGTTACGACTCTTACAGTTCGTTGTAAATATTACAGAATAACTTACTAATCTGTCCTTTAATGTTGTCTTCAGTGTTCATAGTACTGTATGTATGGTTTGTTCTGGAGACATGTAAGCCTCTCATAAACCAACAATTAGGCCCATGGTAAGTTGCGAAAGCACTGGAGTCATGGTAGTTACAGAATAACTTGCCCAGAACTGAGCAAGGAAGATAATGAGCTATTCCGGGCTGAATAGCTCAGGTGGTAGAGCGCTGGCTACCTGAGCTCAAGTTAGCGGGTTTGATCCCGGCTCAGTCCGATACATCAACGTCGTGTTGGTAGATCCTACAGGACAAAATTCCGTTACCTCGGTGTCTCCGAAAACCGTAAAACGAGTTAGTGTGGGACGTAAAATCAATAATATTACTTATTTTAATTATTAGAATGCGCGGTTTTAGTAATACCTCACTCTGCAGCAGGCCTGTGGCCCTTGGCTCGAGAACTGGAAACAATTAAAAGAAAACCAGCATAATTTGCTCTGGGTGATTTCCGACAAAAGTGTTGTAAACATTGGGCTGGAAAGACTGACAGTAAGGAGACGAGCTGCTGACTAAGTGGTATGTTCAGAGATGTCAGTGGAGAGGTAGCGTGGAATGACATTAGTAGTCAAATAAGTTTACAGTAAATTGAGTTTTTCAAAGTAGGAAGGATGATAATCTACATAAATAAAATCGCAACGACCCTATGTCTGTACTGTAATAGGAACGGACGTACGCTTTATCGGAGAGTGTGGGTTGACGCCAGAGCGTGTACGGTCCATGCTAGGAACCTCAGAGACAAGGGTATTTGAATAAGTTCTTTTGAAATTTAAGTAATTGTTTATTCAAGTTATGCAAGAAATATGCCACCTTTTACAGATGTAAAGGATGGATTTGAGAAATTCCAAACACTGGTTGGAAGTGACGCTGTCTCTCGGCATCGGAATCGGAGATATCCCACGTTGAAGGACGCCTTCCCCTCACCATGGATCTCCTCTCAGCAACATGGCATCACGTTATCCCACGGTGGTTGACAGGTCTTGAAGGTCCGATGAGGATCGGGATCGAATCGAGAGTCTGACGCCTGATGATCGATTACATGCAATGTGGAATTATTGACTTAGCATTTAATTTCACTTAGGTCCCATGAAGGGAGTAAAGAAGTGTATAGCCATCGCACAGAATGTCAATGAGATCTCGTACGACACTTCTTTACTGCACTGCACATTTTGCGAATTAATACCTTCACTGAATATTACTACTCAACACAGTTCGTAGAATTTACAAGTTCCACAGTCATAACGAAAGAAGAAGATTAACATAGTTCAACATAAATGAAATGATTGTCGTTCGATGCACTTGTCGACGTAACTCAAAGTAATAGAATTTCACAGTTCATAAGAAGATTAACACAGTTCAACATAAATGAAATGATTGTCGTTCGATACACTGTTCTAGTGCACCAAGCCTACTTAAGCGAACACAGTTCAAAACCTCGAGTCTATGCTGTCACTAAGGTACAGTCTCATGAAAACAAATTCTGTTATTAAAGCACAGCTTCTACGAAATAAATTATGTCACTAAGGCATAGTCTCATGAAAATAAATTATGTTATTAAAGCACAGTTTTCACGAAATAAATTAACTAATTAAGGCACAGTCTTATGAACTTAAAAGGCATGTTTATAACGGGATCATCATAGTTCGAAGGAAAGAAATTAACACTGTCCAACAAATAAATGGCACAGTTTTTAGACATTATTATGATACAGTTCGTTGCGAGAAACTGACATGAGTCAAGTGGTCTCGTTTGTAACTGAACTATCACTTCCCTGAATATGTACAATAACACGACGACAAATTATTATGTGGCGAGTATGCCCAGTTTATGCAAGTTGATAATAATTTATGGTTATTCGCTCGGATAATTTATTCCCGTTCTCGAGGTTGTTAATTACTCGAACTGTTCAAGTTTTATTACACGAACCTATCAGCTGTTGACGACTCAAAATATTATATAACTTCCAATTTCGCACAAAAATAGAGTTCAAAGTTTCCACCTTCGACACTTAGAAATGTGTACGTCCACACACGCGAACACTTGTACTTTCTGTAAACATAACTACCGTCCGCAGTCTGCCGAACAGAGTATCGATCTCTGACCGATATCTTCCACAGCTGGCCCGTACACCGTGGCAGCTGGGAATACACACAGACACTGATTTAAGCTAACTCAACTACCTCCTTTTATACCCGTAGTCCGAGCATCGTGGTTTCTGATTCGTCAATTTTCTATCTTCAATTTCTCGGTTATCTCATCGTCGATTTTAATTAAATTTGGTATTCTACCCTCTGTTGTTCTGCGTTACACGATGATGCAATTGGCATTTTTGTATAGCACTCGGTTCTGGAAATCATGAGATGGAACTAATCGAATGTTCGATGGCTACGTCATATGTCCCTGGCTGACTTTTCATCAGTGAGCAGGTTGCGTGCATAGCTGCTACATCCGTCACCTGCGCGCACAGCGGCCTTTTCAGATCTCTCGTAGAGCTGTTGTTATGAGTTGCGCTCGTTTACACCAGAAATACTTTGATAATGAATGTCGCAGTCACATTCCCGTTTAAGTACATTAAATATTTTGGCGACATTTTCGTACAGTTATCAGTTTCGGGTCTAATAATGACGATCTACATATTTTTTTAGCTTTGGGGTTCTGTTTGTTGGGTTGTCTGATTGAGTTCTTTTAACTAGAACGAGGAGCAGATTTCTTACCTATTTAAATATAAACATAACGACCAATGCGTCTGTACATTTAATATTTTGGCGAAATTTTCGTACAGTTATCCGTTTCACTTGTAATAATGATTAATGACCATCTGCATATTTTTAATCTTTGGTGTATGTTTTCCGGTTTTTCGGTTTTTCGTGTTATCTGAGTTCTTATAACTGGAGAACTACTGGATATATTTCTACCAAACTTTAAATATAGAATCCAACTGCACTTGGATAGGTTTTAGGGTAAAAATTATTTCTAAATCCCTAAATGTACTAGGGGTTTAGAGGAATATTGAAACAGAGATTTTACCCTCCCACAAAAGGTACCAGACCAAACTGGATGGGAATAGGCCAACCTTGATGGAAATCCATTTCTAAAACTTTTTCCTTATGTGCATTTTTTCGATAGGAGAATCACTAAGGGAGATAACATTAACGTACGGTTATACAGCCTAAGTCGCAGTAGGCATTGTGTGAAAGGTGTTGCAAGCTTTCTTATCTCTGTAACTAAAGCCGCAACGATCGTGTGTCTGTCCATTGACTATTTTGGTGAAATTTTCGTACAGTATCAGTTTCAGGTGTGATGATGACCATCTGCATACCTTTTAGCTTTGATGTCTGTTTTGTCGGTATGTTTGTTTGTTTGTTGTTTGTTTGTTTGTTTGTTTGTTTGTTTGTTTGTTTGTTTGTTTGTTTGTTTGTTTGTTTGTTTGTTTGTTTGTTTGTTTGTTTGTTTGTTTGTTTGTTTGTTTGTTTGTTTGTTTGTTTGTTTGTTTGTTTGTTTGTTTGTTTGTTTGTTTGTTTGTTTGTTTGTTTGTTTGTTTGTTTGTTTGTTTGTTTGTTTGTTTGTTTGTTTGTTTGTTTGTTTGTTTGTTTGTTTGTTTGTTTGTTTGTTTGTTTGTTTGTTTGTTTGTTTGTTTGTTTGTTTGTTTGTTTGTTTGTTTGTTTGTTTGTTTGTTTGTTTGTTTGTTTGTTTGTTTGTTTGTTTGTTTGTTTGTTTGTTTGTTTGTTTGTTTGTTTGTTTGTTTGTTTGTTTGTTTGTTTGTTTGTTTGTTTGTTTGTTTGTTTGTTTGTTTGTTTGTTTGTTTGTTTGTTTGTTTGTTTGTTTGTTTGTTTGTTTGTTTGTTTGTTTGTTTGTTTGTTTGTTTGTTTGTTTGTTTGTTTGTTTGTTTGTTTGTTTGTTTGTTTGTTTGTTTGTTTGTTTGTTTGTTTGTTTGTTTGTTTGTTTGTTTGTTTGTTTGTTTGTTTGTTTGTTTGTTTGTTTGTTTGTTTGTTTGTTTGTTTGTTTGTTTGTTTGTTTGTTTGTTTGTTTGTTTGTTTGTTTGTTTGTTTGTTTGTTTGTTTGTTTGTTTGTTTGTTTGTTTGTTTGTTTGTTTGTTTGTTTGTTTGTTTGTTTGTTTGTTTGTTTGTTTGTTTGTTTGTTTGTTTGTTTGTTTGTTTGTTTGTTTGTTTGTTTGTTTGTTTGTTTGTTTGTTTGTTTGTTTGTTTGTTTGTTTGTTTGTTTGTTTGTTTGTTTGTTTGTTTGTTTGTTTGTTTGTTTGTTTGTTTGTTTGTTTGTTTGTTTGTTTGTTTGTTTGTTTGTTTGTTTGTTTGTTTGTTTGTTTGTTTGTTTGTTTGTTTGTTTGTTTGTTTGTTTGTTTGTTTGTTTGTTTGTTTGTTTGTTTGTTTGTTTGTTTGTTTGTTTGTTTGTTTGTTTGTTTGTTTGTTTGTTTGTTTGTTTGTTTGTTTGTTTGTTTGTTTGTTTGTTTGTTTGTTTGTTTGTTTGTTTGTTTGTTTGTTTGTTTGTTTGTTTGTTTGTCAGAGTTCTTATAACAGGAAATCTACTGTATATATTTCTACCAAATTTCATGTTTAGGACCCACCTGTCTTTGGGTAAGTTTCAGGACCAATATTATTTCTAAATCACTCAATGAACTGGAGGTTGATAGGGAGATCGAAACAGTGACTTCATACTTCCACATAATATACATGACCAACCTTAATGTAAATCTGCCAGCCTTAATGGAAATCAATTTCCAAATCCTTTTCCTCTCATGTTGACCTTTCCGATAGAAGGATTAAGAAGGGAGATATCGTCAACGGACATTTTGCAGTCTAAGTCTCACCGGACTTAACCCAATAGCGGGTACAATTTGTAATCTGCTCATTCAGAATTGTGATTCCAGGTGCACTGACGCCAATACAAAATTTGGTGTTAGCGATGATGGAAAGACTTTTCACAATGTGTATTCGTTAAAATAGGTCTGTCAAAAAACTGTATACTACAAACGTTTAAGAATATATTATTTCCGTTCTTTTATGCCGTATGTGTATTTATCGTACGACGGATAATAACGGAGATGTTTACGAGAAATTATATTTTTAGTCCAAGTCGCGTAGATCACTTGGTGCATGTCGGTTGAAGGTGGGTTATCGGGTAGAAATGAAGAGCCATTGTACTCTATTCGATATCACACATAATAAGGAAGGTTAACGATGCTGAAAACAGGAAAATCAAGTAAAAGTTTGGAAAAAGGAAAACTACGTGTTGAATATTAAGAGCTCAGATGGAAAACCACTTCTAGGGAAAGAAGACACGGGAGAAAGATGGCAGGAACATGTACGACAATTGTATCAAGGTAAAGAAGAAGATGATATGGTACTGGAACAAGAAGAGGCCGTTGATGCTGATGAAATGGGAGACCCAATTTTGAGGTGAGAATTCGACAGAGCATTGAGAGACCTAAATAGGAATAAGGCACATGTAAAAGATAACATCCCCTCTGTATTACTGACCGCCATAGGAGAAACCAGCATGGCGAGGTTATTTCATTTAGTGTGTAAAATATATGATACAGGAGAAGTGCCATCCGATTTTCGCCAGAATTATGTTATACTTAATCCCAAGAAATTCGGTGCTGACGAGTGCAGCGCACCATTAGTGGGAAATCAAAGAGGAATTTTGAAAGGGAATCACAATCCGTGGAGAGGAAATTAAAAGCCTGAGATTTGCCAAGGATATTGTTATTTTATCTGAGTCTACCAAAGATCTGGAGAAATTGGTGAGTGATATGGACAGAGTCTTGGGAAAGGGGTACTGGGTGAAAATAATTAACTTGAAAACAAAAGTAAAGGAGTGAAGTCGAAGGAAGTCAAGTGATGCAAGAAATATTAGATTAGGAAATTAAGTCTTAAAGAAAGTAGATGAATATTGTTACTTGGGTAGTAAAATAACTAACGATGGTAGAAGTAAGGAGGACAGACAGTATAGACCAGCATAAGCAAGGAAGGTCTTTCTTAGGAAAATAAATTTGCTCACTTCGAACATTGGTATAGGAATTAGAAAGATGTTTTTGAAGACTTCGGATTTAGAATGTTAAACTAGTAGTATTTTTTGTAATATTTTATTTCCATGAAATTGCTTGTTGTACTCTTGTTGTTGTACTCTAGTAGTAGTAGTAGTAGTAGTTGTTGTTGTTGTTGTTGTTGTAGGGTAATTATGTTTTAATTTTACTTTATTATCACTTATTATGTTAAGCTAGTAGTAATCTTAACCTATAGTATTCCAATCCGTAGTGTTAAGCACTGGAAATACTTAATTTGTGTGTATTTGTATATGATGATGCTGGATTTAGTATGTTAAACTAGTAGTATTTCTTGTAATATTTTCTTTCCATTGAATTTCTTGTTGTACTCTTGTAGTTGTAGTTGAGTAATTATATCAATTTTACTTTAATGTTACACTACTGTAAGTGATATTGTCACCGGGATATTTCCCATGCAAAATTTTAACTCGTATTACTTATAGAAGAATGCACTCTATTGCAGCTAAAGCGGGCCTCATGATCAACATTGGAAAGACCGAGTTTATGACCAACATCAAAGATGCCCCTACAACAATGGGAGTCAGTGATACAAAACACATCAAGAGAGCTAAAAATGTGAAGTACCTCGGAGAGTGGGTATCGGAGGACCTAAGTGAAACGATGGCTCTTGAACAAAGGAGAATCAAATTAGACAAGGCCTACCATGCCTGCAGAAAACTGTATGCCTCAAAGCATTTATCAAAGAATGTAAAACTGAGACACTATAATGCAGTAGTCAGACCATCAGTCCTCTATGCAGCAGAATGCCTATCCCTAACTAAAAAACCCCACCGAGAGCCCTGGAAGTGCAAGAACGGAAATTCCTGAGAAGAATAATAGGGCCAAGGATCCTACCAGATGGAAGGCGATGGTACAAACCCAACAATGAGCTCTACCAGCATCAAGAAAACCTCATAGATGCCATCAGGAGAAAACGTCTGACTTTCTATGGACACCTATACAGAATGGATCCTAATAGATTATCCCATAAGATCTTCAAGGTTGCTAACAAAGGCAAAGCTACTGGATTCCCCTGGACCAAATAAGTGGACAAAGATCTTGCAGAGCTTAATATTAATCAAGCCGCCATTACTGACAGAAATGCATACCGTTTAATGGTCAAAACTAAACCTTTCCTAACATCCCTTACATCAGCTAGCCACAAAGGAGCCGGGTATTGGTCAGAGGAGCGCAGGAAAGAATTCAGCGAGAAAATGAAGGAATACTGGGCCAACAGGAAGGCTCAAGAGGCCACTAAGAACACAATCCAGTATGCTAAAAGGGGCAGACGAAGACAAAAATACAGCTAGAACACAAGCACCGTGGTCCACAGATGGCCTAAACGCAAAGAGAGAGAGAGAAGAATGAAAAAACAAGTTGAAACTCAGTTGGGAAGAGATCAATTTGGCATCAACTTAAAGCAATCCTGACTTTACGTCGGATCTTACAGGATCGAATTAAGGAGGGCAAGCCCACGTAAATGGCGTTCGTAGATCCAGAAAAGGCATTCGATAATATTTATTGGACCAAGATATTTGAGATTCTGAAGGTGATCAGATACTGACGAAGAAGAACTATGATCAATTTGGCATCAAAGGAAATGTAGGAACTCTTAAAGCAATCCTGACATTACGCCGGATCTTACAGGATCGAATTAAGGAGGGCAAGCCCACGTAAATGGCGTTCGTAGATCTAGAAAAGGCATTCGATAATATTTATTGGACCAAGATATTTGAGATTCTGAAGGTGATCAGATACTGACAAAGAAAAATTATCTACAGTGTGTATAAAAATCAGTCTGCAATGATAAGAATCGAAGGTTTTGAAAAAGCAGTAGCAATCCAGAAAAGAGTGAGGCAAGGCTGCAGTTTGTCCCCCCTGTTCTTCAATGTTTGTGTAGAACAGGTGGAAAAGGAAATCAAAGAGGAGTTTGGAAATGGAATCATAATCCAAGGAGCGCAAATTAACATCCGGAGATTATCCGATGATATTGTAATTTTAACTGAGCATGCAGAAGGTATGGAGAAATTGCTGCATGGCGGGGATAGTCTTGGGTAAAGAGTACAATTTGAAAATAAATAAGTCGCTTAAAAAGTTAATGGAGTGCAGTCGAACGAAGTCAAGTGTTGCAGGAATTATTAGATTAGGAAATTAAGTCTTAAATGAAGTAGATGAACATTGTTACTTGGGTAGTAAAATAACTAACGATGGTAGAAGTAACAAGGACAGACAATATAGACCAGCATGGAAGGTCTTTCTTAAGAAAAGAAATTTGTTCACTTCGAACATTGATATGGACATTAGAAATATGTTTTTGAAGAGATGTTTGGTTTGGAGCGTGACATTGTATTGAAGTGAAACATGGACGATAACTAGGTCAGAAAGAAAGAGAATAGAAGGTTTTGAAATGTGGTTTTACAGAAGAATGCTGAAGGTGAGATGGATATATCAAATCACGAATGAAGAGATACTGAATAGAATTTGCGAGAGCCAGCCACAGTGCGACTTCAGTGGTCAGAGAAAGAACAATATGTAACCGAGAAGCAGGAAGAATTTCGCACAACTTCAGACCTAAAACTGTACTGTACAATAAACTCTGTAATCGTCCTCATTCTGTCTCGACTTTGTTCATCTTTATCGTACTTCACGTTAGGGGCATGTGCTTTCGTAGAAAAATATATTTAACATGTCATATAAAATGTTTGAATATAGGCATGTAAATTCGTATAAATTTATGAAGGAAACATGTAATCCATTACAAATACCCGTGCGATGAACGGGTACAAATGCTACTATAAATGCTACTATAAAGGTAAAGTTGCAATTTAAGACCACAAATTTGGGAAAATATTTATTTATAGGATGAGGAATTATAAATTGGAAATATTTATTAAAAGCGATGTTCCAATTTCTTTTAAATAATTTAAGAAAAGATTCGGTATAATTGATGGGGAACATCCACCCGTGCAACAGCCCCATATGCAGATCAGTTGTAATATTGATTGATTGATTGATTGATTGATTGATTGATTGATTGATTGATTGATTGATTGATTGATTGATTGATTGATTGATTGATTGATTGATTGATTGATTGATTGATTGATTGATTGATTGATTGATTGATTGATTGATTGATTGATTGATTGATTGATTGATTGATTGATTGATTGATTGATTGATTGATTGATTGATTGATTGATTGATTGATTGATTGATTGATTGATTGATTGATTGATTGATTGATTGATTGATTGATTGATTTCAATCCCATTAAAATCCATATTTATTACTTCTGTCAAATCCTGTGTCGGACCTTCAAATGTAAACAAATCGACTGGCACAACAGTAAGCTGTTCAAGTCCCAGCTAAGGTTGAAATTGAATACTTCCTAACACAAAAACTAATTAAATGAAGTACAAGTACGATCAAAAGGCAAGAGCATGTTAACAAAGAGATATTTAGTTAGTTGATAACCTTTGGTAATAAAAGTTGCATTCCTTAAAAACGAGTTTAAATTATAACATTCACTACAAAATTTTCCTAAACACTGCTTGTCTCTTTCCTAATATGATAATACTCCCCAAGTGCTTTGGCAAAAAGTGTATTAGACAAATGTATGTTCCTTCCCTTTCCTTCACTATCTCAGTTTCGTTTTGGTTTTAAGAATTTCTACTCTCAATGTGCCGTATGTTCATTAACTATATGTACCCATTGTTTATTTATTACAACGCCGAATTCTCCCATCAAGTGCCAAATTAAGTACAACTGGAAAGTTAACTCCATACGAACACAATGGCTTCACTTTTTAAGCCACATTGCCTCACATTAACTTCGTATGTGTAATGTCCTGATTAATGAATACCATAACCTTCGTCTTAATCAAGCTCTTTCAGTTCATGCTGATGTCACTGATGCAAGCCTCAACAAGCTACAGTCGAGACATCCATTACATACAACTGAAAGGCTAGGTGCTGAGAATTTCGATCTGGTTCAACATTGGTCGCTTACCTGAAAATTGTTCGTTCCACCAGTATTTCATGATATGTCATCAATCACAACAAAGATTTCTGATTTCGGTCTTCCCCATGCGATATGGTAAAGATTAAACCACATCAGGACCATCTCCGGAGTATTTGCTGACTCAACGGTAGAGCCAATGCAAAGACGCTGAACATCCAGCAATGTGCCATTAGAGCCTTTACTTCTACGTTAGCGGACCACTTCGAATTTCTAATTTCTTTATTTGCTGTATTAGATTCTTTTAAAAATTAGTGTTTGCCATACGGTTAATAATAATCCTATCAGAATGGATCGCGGAAATTCGAGGTTCACGGCCTTTTTTCTGGATCGAAAGTAACAGGTTCAGATACTGTCCTTCTATGTTTTAAAAAGTTTCGTCTGTATGAGCGAGAAATGGTACCCATTTGTAGATATTCACTGGATGATTCAATCAAAACTGAATTATTTTATGACACAAAATGCTGGGTTAGATTTGGAGCTAGATTAATGCAATAACTACCTTCTACAGTTTGTTAAGCACAATTGCATTTTCTGTATGAAGCAACTTCGCTTTATTTGTTTACATTGTAAATAGTTCATCTCCTTTTCTCCTCGTCTCTTTAACCTTCTTTATATTCTTTCCATATTATTTCCACTTCCCTAATTCAGACCTACTTCTGTCTTCATTTTAAAGTAAATTCCTACTCCTCAATGTATTGATCTGATAATCTTGTTATTGTTTATTTTCCCAATCACGGACGAGAAAACATCCGACATGGAGCAGAGATGGTAACATGAATGTCTTCTCGGAGTATGACAGTGCGTAGTGATTCATTTGATGACGAATAGAGTTGTGATCTAACCTTTCACTTTTGTAAGAACAGTCGCAGTGGTGGTGGTTGGTCGAGTTTCTCTTCCGAGGACGTGGAGCAAAGTCTTCGTGAAACGAGCGGTTTGCCTCTTTCACATGGAAAAAAAATATCATGGATAAAAATACTTTATTGAGAAAGATCGCAGCACAGAACGGATCAGCGCTCATACCCGGAGTGTTCATCTGGTAAGTAGGCAAACCTTCATTACACTTTCTGAGGTCATGCACACGAGTCCCATGGCTGTATAGACTATGACTACTATGGATATGAGGAAGAATTGTGTGGTTCACCATTTTCAGTGTTCTTATTCCATGAAAACGCGTTTCTATTCTGAAGTCAAGCATTTGCTATCAGTAAAAGGAACTTGGAAGCAAATGTGGTGTACAATGAAAATGAGAAAACCCATACAAGATACCATTCTAAAATTGTGCAAGAAATGAGCCCTACATTTTAACAAGTCTCTTCGGAATATATTACTCGTCCCTAAACCTACGATGCAAAGCCTTTCCAATATTGCATCTTAAAATATCCCCCGGTTTTCAATATAGTGTTTGTCTTTTCTCGGAGCTTCTTGAGTTATAATTCTGGGTTATATTGTAGAGACGAGTTCAGTGTATTCGTTAATTTACAAATCATAGGCATAGTCTATAGTATTTCTTCTTTCAGAAAATAAAAATAATAGCCATAGGCTTATTCCCTAGTAAAAGAACAAATGCCACTACTTAATAGTTTCAAATTTATGTAACGTATCGTTAATCTTAATATACATTCCTCTAGGACTATACTCTTAAGATTACCGGGCGAGTTGGCCGTGCGGTTAGGGGCGCGCAGCTGTGAGCTTGCATCCGGAAGAGAGTGGGTTAGAACCCCACTGTCGGCAGCCCTGAAAATGGTTTTCCGTGTTTTCCGATTTTCACACCAGACAAATGCTGGGGTTGTACCTTAATTAAGGCCATGGCTGCTTCCTTCCCATTCCTAGGCCTTTCCTATACCATCGTCGCCATAAGACCTATCTGTGTCGGTGCGACGTAAAGCAAACAGCAAAAAAACTCTTAAGATTTTCTTCTCTTCCCTCTCTAGTTAGTTGGATGTAATCCATTGTGCGGGAGAGACGAAATCGTACGCTACGTCGCTAACTTACTTCCGAGTCGGCTGTCAGAGAGAAACTCGCCTACATCGAGACTGGTCGGTACACGTATGCACAGAAATGGTGTCCCGATATAAACAAAGCATGGCATCTCCTCCCCCACCCCATCTCCTCGTTTAACGCATTGCTGCCAGTAGCCAGCCCGCTACAAGACATTGTTTTAGTTGTAATGGGCGCAGTGGTAGATGTATAGCAATACACGCACTATGCCTTCAGCACTACCGTTTCACTCCTTTCCCCTCCTTTTCGGTACTGGAGTGGCCTTCAACACTACTCCTTAACTCTCACCCCTCCTTTTCAGTGCTGGAGTGAGACGGTGTTGATTTTTATATCAGGACACCATTTCTGTGCATGCGTGTACAAGCTCGCTGTACTAGTCGGCCGGCCCGGTTGAGTGTCAAAGCGGACAATACACCTCCATCGAGAGTCACTGGTACAAGCTCGCTGTACTAGTTGGCCGGTCCGGTTGGGTGTCAAAACGGAAAATACACCTCCATCGAGAGTCACTGGTACAACCTCGCTGTACTAGTCGGCGGGTCCAGTTGGGTGTCAAAGCGGAAAATACACCTCCATCGAGAGTCACTGGTACAACCTCGCTGTACTCGCCGGGTAAGAGAGTCGAGCTTGTGCAGAACAGGTTTTTATTCAAAGGTATACAAAGTTTTGAGGCTGGCTCTTCTCACTTTTGTGGCAGGAAGTCCTCTACAAGGTTCAGTGAAATATGCTCATCACAAGTAGACGATACAAAATTCCATAGACACATAGATGCACACAAGAAAAAAAAAGACAGTCTGTAATTTATCACTAAGTTGAGGAAATGCTAAATGTTCGTAGACGTACCTGAAATTTAAGAATGCTGATAACTCAAGCATTATTTTTGGAAAGAAACCATTAACGTAATATTCAGCATCATCTCCCTGCCACATAACGTTGAATGGGGGCTCCTGCAATCAAAGGAACGAAAAATGTTTTGGATTTCATTTTTTTAATAATACCACTGATCAAATGAATTAAATAGCAACAGAATACATCTAAGCTTTATTTTTTAATAAAGCTATTCAACATAATTTGTATACATCATCGATTTGTAAAACAGGGCCAAATCAACATATGCGACATAGTTCGCATCCACGACCCCACAGGTATACGAAAAGCGGTAGAGAATGATATTTAACTACGTGTTATGGGTCGTTAAGCTATAATCTTTAATTCTGGAGATGGCGAGTTTCGAACCTCACCGTTGGCAACCCATAAAACAGTTTTCCATTTTTTCTCATTTTCATAGCAGGGAAATACCGGGCATATCCCTCGTTCAGGATCGCAAAACTTGAGTGTGTCATAAACAAGATTAGCCTAACAGTGTTTCCACTTACTCGTGACAGGGTCTTCACTTTCGTCTTTTCTTAACCGACCTCCTTTGGTCAAGTCTTGTTCTATTCCGATCCTGACAGTATTGGGTTTGCAAGATATGGGGAGTCACTTTGTGGTGTTCTCAGCGACCTTTCCCTTTCTTTTGTCGATACGCTCATCCTTAGAAGGATAGAAAATCTTCCATTTTCCTGCTACCTGATTGAACTTTCCCTCAAAACAATAATCACCACCCCGACTACTAACGGGACGGCGTCTTAATAAAAGCCACGGGCACTACCACCCATACGGGCTGCCTAGCCGAAGCGGTAAGATGTGAGTTTGAGCCCCCGTTAAGAGGTAAAAAAATTGAAGAAGCAATATATCCACTTTTGCAGGCGCACATGATTCTGAGGTTCACTCTGCCTACACCAAAAATGAGTACCAAGATAATTCCTGGGGATAATGGTGGATGGGCATAAAGTTAACCACTCTACCCCCCATATTAGTGCTGAGGTTAAGGATTGAGGAAGTCTTTACCTTCCACTCTACCAATGACCTGTATCGAGATGACTTTCCCACCTTCCCTGTGGAAGAGGATTGGGCATATCGGACATATTCCACTCATCCAAACACGTTATATCTTCTCCTGATCTGTACTGTCATTTATTGTAAAATAGGTGTATTATCATACTACCATGTCTTCATTATAAACTGTTATACCCTTCAGCACTTAATCTGCAAACCTCTCTTATTTCATTGAACGCCTCCATAACCCCTTATTTGCAATTAGCTTTGTGCCCGCATTTTGTTCTGCGCTCTGATTGAGTTATCACATTGACCTTCCTCTACTCCTTTTATCGTCCATGGCTGAGTCCATTATCCTCCTAAGTAACCTACCCTCCTCTCTAAATATAGAATTAATGCAATAAATTAAAAAGAGAGAGAAGCGGGTTTACCAAGAGAACATGTCCCAACCTTTCATCAAACATCCACCACACGAAATTTCTCTTCCCCTTTTATTATCACCTCTCCCAAAAAATCCCTTAAAACCAAAAAAATATTCCCTCTTTTCATCAAACACAAAATTCTGATCTTTCCCAATTTCTGCCATCACACGAAGGCGAGTCTAATGAAAACCTTAAAAGCATAATAAAATATCGAAATGTTGCGCCATAGTCACGCTCGTTGGCAGTACTGTTACTAAGGCTTTAACGAATATCGTATATGTGGCAGCACATGCAGACAAGCCAATACCAACACAGCACCAGAGTAAAAATGGCCGCCCATTTTAGATATGTACGAAAGGAAAACATCGGCCTGTTATTGTTTTGAGCAGTGAAATCTTTTGAAATATCCATCAACGACTGAGGATTAGGCATGGTGATGCATGTTTGTCGCTCGGCCTCATACTGAGCGTTCAACAGTTGCGACAACCAAGACCTAACTTTTGAGTGTCTTACACATTCATCATATCAACGAGACGTCGGCTGTAGTAATTACCATACGTTCGGGCCACACAAGGAGGCTCCGGGAGGAAAGACGTTTCATTTGAATGAAGATTGAGGCCGTGCACGAGTGGCTGCACAGACAACCAAAGGACATTCTTCTGGAGGAACCCATGCACCTTGTAAATTATTAAGAACTTGTGATTAACATAATGGAAACTTGGCAAAAACTGATCCTGTTGTGTACCACTTTTGCTCAATAAAATTGAAAAAAAATAAGGTTTTCATTTGACTCGGCCATCCGGCTCATGTCTTGGTAAGGGAGTGGGAGTGACCCACACAAGTCAGTTCACAGAATCTGTGAAGTATTGTCGCACTACAGAGATGACGAAGCTACCTTCAATTTTTCCCCCATCTGGTCTCCAGAAGGAAGCAGGCAAGTTATTATCGCTCTGAGGGTCCCACATATTGCTTCTTGAATAACACAGATCTCCGGAACACATACTAAAACTAGTGTGATGTACCTGACTTCTATTACTCTAGCGATATTTAAAAATATTCGTGGTTCGATCCCCACTGTCGGCATCCCTGAAGATGGTTTTCCGTGGTTTCCCATTTTCACACCAGGCAAATGCTGTGGCTGTACCTTAATTAAGGCTACGGCCGCTTCCTTCCCACTCCTAGCCCTTCCCTGTCCCATCGTCGCTATAAGACCTATCTGTGTCGGTGCGACGTAAAGCAAGTAGCAAAAAAAATGTTTATATTAGTACGTATCTTTTCATTTCTAGTATGAAACATGTTTCATTTTCACATTTTGACGTATTCTCTGCTTCAAGAACAGCAGCCAAATGTGTAGCGTCAATGTGTTTGTTCCCTTTCCCACCCTATATCTTTCGCGCTGACCGGCGCAGAAGGCTTGTGTTCTCACTCCTACTTCACAGATTCCGTGTACCAACTACACGTGGCCCACCTAACTCTCATGTAGGGAATGAAATCATACACACCGACTTGTAAAATGTCATAGTATAGGGATCTGGTATCGTGTAGGCCCTCCTCTATCTTGGCAAAGTACAGTATCTCCTCTTAGAATCGATTCCTCAAGTGGAAGAAATACCTATGGAGAGATTTTGACCCATGCCGTTTGGATAGCTACCCACAGCCTCGTGCTATTCGTAGGTGCAGGGCCTTGTGTGTGAATGAACCTCACCATGACGTCCCATAAATGCTCGACAGGGTTCATATCAGGCGAGCGAAGTGGCTACAGCAGTCATTGTAACTCTCCATAACGCTCCTCAAACCAATTCTGGACAACTTGGTGGGCCCAATGACATGGCCCATTCTCCTGCTTCAGGGCTGCCGACAGTGGAGCCCGAACCCACGATCTCTCGGGTGCAAGCTCACAGATGCGCGCCCCTAACCGTATGGCCTACTTGCCCGGTAACTTTATAAGTATATAGTGTTTCACCCATTGAAAGTACATGGCGAGGAGGATGCTTGTAACTGTTGCTGTTCATTCAGTTCTATAGTACATATCCAGCAGTGGAAGAGAAATAATTTACTTCAGAAGCGGCTGCATTGAGCACTATGGACGTGAATTCCATGAAAAGCTGCGAGTTGTCAGCATGCAATTCAGCGTAGAGCAATCACTAGTCACCGATCTGTTCAGGTAGATCATAGGATCCAGCCCATGCCACGTGAATACGCCCCACACCATTATAAAGCTACGACCAGCCCGTATGGTGCCTTGTTGACAATCGGAGTCCATAGTTTCATGAGGCTTGCACCATATCCGAACCCTACCATCAGCTCGAAACAACTGGAACAGTGATTCATAGGACCAAGCTACATGTCGACAGTACTCCTGGGTCCAATTAACAACGCCATGTGCCAAGCTGAGTAGCTGTACTCGGTGTCGTGGTGTTAACAAGGGCACTCTGGTACGTCTTCTGCTCCCACACCCCCACCGACGCGCAGATATGAGCTTGCATACGGGGACAGAACGCCATATCTGCATCTGGTACCTCCTGTACTGAATGTGGATGTGATTTGAGCCAGTGTGGCTTCTCTGCTAGCAGGCGTAACTCTAGCCAGATGCCATCAATCGCGATCATTAACCATCCATGGTCGAGCATTCCGCTTTTCACTGTGGGTGGTAATGTGCCTTCCGTGGGATATTCCCGAGACACACGTGACACCGTCGATCGAGGAATGTTATTAAATGTCCGCATAACTTCAGAAATGGAATGTTCCATCCATCTGTCCCCGCAATCATGCCCCGTTCGAAAGAGATTCACGTCGCCTTGCAGCGACCAGTACAGACGGTGTTTATACTCACTCTCGATATGTCAGATCACATCTAAGAGACGTCTGGGCTCTTCCAAGACGTCACAGTACGGTGGTGCCACTGGCTATTACCATTAAATACTGTTATCCCATGACTTTCGGCATGTATGTGTATACAGAGAGATGAATGGAAGATACATAATTAGAGAACTTTATAAGTATATAGTGTTTCACTTTTTAAAAGTACATGATGTGGAGGATACTTGTAGCTTTTGCTGTTCACCCTATTCTATAGTATACCAAGAAGCAGAAGAGAAATAATTTACTTCATAAGCGGCTGCATTGAGCACTATTCCCTGTAAGTTGTTTCTTCTTTCATAGAGACTGCTGCTGGGAGCTGTAAGACCATCTGTAATGCTCCAGCTGCCCCAATGTGACGTCAAGAGTGGAAGGGTGCTGTTTATTCGATACACCTCTGTTAGCTCCATGATGTCCAAGTCAGGTTTTGGTCGCACAGCCACCAGAAATTCACAATTGAAGGGAATGTTGACGGCGCTAAGGGAATGTGCCATAGATGTTGTGGAGTTGGACATGAAGAGCAACCAGCGAGATTCAGATACATCCTTCCTGGTAAACAACTGAACAAATTGTTAAACATCGATCACTCTGAAGCGCTTATGGACATGTGTACGTGAAATATTGAAAAATAATTACTTACAAGCAACAGACTTTGGTAGGTATTCTCTGATTCATTCAGAATAACATTGAGACCCCGATTGCGTGTACATGGCATGAGAGTGTAATTTCTGATATCCAGAACGGCAGTTGGCATTTGCTTTCTTGAAAGGAGGAGTAGCATTTTCAGTACTCTTGTTTTCTTGAATAAATCTAAAAAAGGAAAGAAAGAGTACTGTTAATACTTCAGATAGACGTTCAGCTTATTAGATCGTGTCGAGTATACAGGGTGGTAGGAATCGAGTTAGCAAACTCACCAAGATGTGAAGGCTTGAATCAAAGTATGAATGATCAAGATAGTAATCAATACTCAATCACCACATTTGCCACGTCGGTTAAACTGAGCACGTGAATGCTTCTTAGTGTTAAAGTCATATGAAACGTAAGTATTTGCATACTAACGCAGTTTATACTTCATATGCTCACCCTTTTTCTTTCAGATAATGCCGTTTTCATTAACGATCATGACAGTTTACGTCACATAAAGAAATATCCTCCCGAAAACCTTTCTCCATATCTGAGTTGCATTGGTCGTACCTATGTGATCCCTAACTCCAATTTACTCCTTATGATATTCTCCTTCACATTCTTCCATTTTAGCTCGGTGCATTCCTACCACTCTACATATATAGCACATACCAAAGAGATGTTAAGTCCAGAACAAAAGAGGCCCACCGAACATCGGTGAGAGCCGAACCCACAACCTTTGAAAAGACCACCGTAGCTCAATGGTGGTGAACCGAACGTGAAATCTATTTTTATATTTTTGTTTACAATTTGTATTACGTCACACCAACGCAGACAGGTCTTATGGCGACGATGGGATATGAGGAAAGGGCTAGGAGTGGGAAGGAAGTGACCAAGAAAATGGGAAACCACGAAAAACCATTTTCAGGACTGCCGACAGTAGGGTTCGAACCCACTATCTCCAGAATGCAAGCTCATAACTACAAATGCTCGGTACGTGAAATACGACGGCTCCCATCGGTCTCCGCTTGGCCACTTTTAGTCTGCATTTGATACTTCTTCGACGTATATTGTGTGAAACATTTGCGAATTCACAGGATGAACTCAACAAATGCATGTCCCTAACCGCACAACCAACTCGCCCGGTGTAGCATTTGTTAATAAAATCACTAATAACGTAGTTAATTGAGAATTAAATTTCACCTAGCGGGAAAGTGAACTGGGTAGTGTTGTAATGAATTCTCAGAGCATTTTACAAGAAGTTTTACTTCAAACAGTGTTAGTGAAGTTGAAATTAGATGGAAAGGAGAGAATAGTGAGGGCTATTATTGACAGTGGGTCCCAGGCTATCGTATATCCTACGGAAGACGGCGGCTGAGATGAGTTACAAACCTTTACGAATGGAAAAAGTAGTACATTCAATCTTCGGAGGAATTGAAACAAGTAACGGAGAACATCGCCTTTTTGATATAACCCTGAACAGTCTGGAAGATGATCAGTCAACTGAGGTGCAAGTGCTGGATCAAAAAGTTGTTTACGGACGAATACCAAGACTGAAGTATGGGCCATGGATGAAAGAGATGAAGGAAGAAAACATATGGATTTCCGACTTCGGACTAGAAACCCCAGAGATCGAAATCCTTTTATGTGGCGATGTGGCTGGAAGGCTGATGGTTGGCGATGTTCGTAAACTGAAATCAGGTCTGGAATCTATAAAGACGTTGTTCGGTTGGACGCTGATGGGAAGATTATTGACAGACAGTACAACTAATTTTGTACCAATGGTGAACTCTATGTCTATCCCGAGTGCGTCTATAACAGAGCTTTGGAGATTGGACGCTATCGGCATAAACGACGCCATAGAAACCAAAACTAGGGAGGAAATGGAGTTAGCTGCTCTCACGTAATTTCAAGAAACCTTAAAATTTGATGAAGGAAGATACGAAGTGACACTTCCTTGGTTGGAACAACAGTACTTCAGACGAAAGAAAGAATTGACTGAAAAAGGATGTATTTCTGCAACCGACCGACTAGTTGGAGAAGGCAACTTTGAAGCTTAAGAAGCTGTTTTAATAACTGGCTTCGTGAAGTCGAGGAAGTCCCAGAAGAAGAAATAAAGAGCATCAACTATTACTTGCCTCACCGAGGAGTCTTCAAGTAGAACTCAACGACAGTTGTGAGACCAGTCTTCGATGCCTTCTGTAGAACTAAGGATTCCTCCTCTCTCAATGAATGCTTGGAAAAAGGACCAAATGCTATGGAAGTAATACCCGCTATCCTCAATACATGTCGTGAGTATGAAATAGGAGTAGTGTCAGACATTAGAAAGGCATTTCTTCAAATTTCTGTTAATAAAGATGACCGTGAATACTTAGGCCTTTTATGGTGGAAGGTTTTTGTTAAGAAAAGGCTGAAGATCTTTCGTCATCGGCGAGTAGTCTTCGAACTCAACTGCAGCCCCTTTCTGTTAGGAGCGGTATTGGATTTTCACTTTAAAACATCAGAGAAACCGCAGAAAACTGAGAAAGTCTTTCTATGGAGACAACTGTGCAACCTCTGTTAACACACCGGAATAGTTCAGTAAATTTGTTGATGAGTCCATGCACTTATTAGCCAGGGCACGATTCGACTTTCGAGGCCAAGAGAATACCTCCTTGGAGCAAGAAACTATACTAAGAGATAGAACTACTTCTGTATTGGGTCTGGTATGGGATCGACAGGGCGATGTCTTGTCCCGTGAGAAGATTGAAATGAAGTGTCATGATGGGAAAATCACGAAAAGAAGAATGCTAATTCTCACGCAGAGTTTATTTGATTCCATCGGATTCACGCGCCATCCTACGATTATCCCTAAATTCATATCACAAGAATAAAGGCAAGATGGGATGCAGAGTTGAGTGGCGAAACAAGAAAAATTTGAAAAGTGGTTAAAAGACATAGAGATTTTGACAAAAGTACGAATTCCTAGACGATTTATAAAATGTTCGAACCGAGCAGCTTGAACTTTAGACACCTTTTGTGACGCTAGCCAGGCGGCATACGCCGCAGCAGTATTCCTCCCATCTAAAAATGACCTGAGGGCGAATGTCCAACTTGTTCAAGCTAAGTCTCGTGTGGCACCCCTGAAGAGCACGATTCCAAAGCTGGAGTTATTGACATTTCGGCTAACTGAATCAATGAAAGGGATTTGGTAACTGTAACCACCTATTACTGGACAGATTCGCCAACTGCGCTTTGTTAGATAAAGAGGAGTGACACATGGAATACATTTTTGGCGAATAGAGTGAAGTAAATAAGGACCCTTTCGGATACAACTTATTGAAACCATGTCTCTGGATCAGAAAACCCTGCACTGCAGCACAGTTGTTGGAAGGTAAATGATGGGAGGGACCAACATGGCTGAAACTTAGCAACGATCGGTGGCCCTATACCGATCCGTCTCCCAATGAAAATGAAGTCTGCAAAGAAAGAAGAAAAGGAATTGTCAGTACACTGATATCGTCAGAAGACGAAGCGAGATGGTACCTCTGTTACTTTTCGAAGTATTGCAGAATCATGAGAATGTAGCGTGGATGTTAAGGTTTCTGTACAACGTTAAACCTAAGAAAGATATTCTTCGGCAGAGTCGTCTGTACCTGAAAATAAGATAGCTGAAAGGAAACTGTTGAAATTGATACAGAGTGAAGCGTTCTCTGACCGACAGAAATCTGATTTTAGTACCTTATGGTTTTAGAGGGTGAGGAAGGTATTTTTTGAGTCAATACTATAATAACACAACGATGTGATGAAAATGACTTCAAAGCCCCTATCTTGTTACTTTCTTAACATGAATTTGTTGCCGTGATAATTAGGAAGGACAACGATTCGCAAGGTTCCTTCGACATGTGTCAGATGTAGAAGGTTTGGTGTAAAGAAGATTGAAACTTAACCAGCATCTCTTCCGAAAATAGAGTGAGAGACGTCACGGTGTTTGACGTTGTTGAAAATGACTTGCCGGGACCTCTACATTTAAGCTGTGGGAAAAAGGCTTGGATAGTGATTTTCCCTTACGCCATTTACAGAGCAGTACATTTTGAATTAGTTACGTCCCTATCGACTTCAGAGTTTGTGCAGGATTTAAGAAGATTTATTGCAAGACGCGATCCTCCTCAAGTTGTCTACAACAACAATGGAACAAATTTTGTTTGCACTGAGAATCTATTCAAGTAACTCGATTGGAAGAAGATTTCTATAGAATCTTCGATCATGAGAATAGATTGGAAATTTAACCCTCCTTCTGTTGCAAGTAGGCCTAGGATGTATGATGGTAGCGCATCATCCAAACGGTAAACGCCTTTTACGTCGTGTCGTGGGTCGTGCATCTCTGAATTATGTGGAAATGTTGACCTTACTTACAGACTGTGAGGCTGTCATCAATTCTTGACCCCTTAGCTATTTATCGGAAGATCCGGAAGATTTAGTGGCATTAACACCAGCAGTATTTCTGCAAGACATTCAGAAGGTGGGAGTGCCAGATCTCGATTCCATCGAGGAAACCATCTTCTGCAGGAGGTACCAGTATTTACACAATCTGAGAGGGGAATTCAGAAAGGGATTCAGGGTTGAATATTTGGGCCAACTTTTACAGCGGGTTAATACACGTGGTCGAAACCAGATACACTTGGGAGCA
Organism: Anabrus simplex; assembly: GCF_040414725.1. Lineage (NCBI taxonomy): Eukaryota > Metazoa > Arthropoda > Insecta > Orthoptera > Tettigoniidae > Anabrus > Anabrus simplex. The sequence goes on along the minus strand of NC_090265.1, from coordinate 1,029,506,469 downwards.
GTTGTGGTCATCGGAGATGATAATAAGCGAAGAATCGAGTGGCCTATGGAACGAGTGGTAGCTACATATATTGGGAAGGACAGTGTTGTTCGGGTGGTGAAGGTGAATACAGCTTCATGAGAACTAACCAGACCTTTTCAATTACTTTACCGTCTAGAAACTTCCTCTGCAACGAAAAGAAAAAAGCATGATATGGTGCAGGGTGACCAGATGCCTGTTCTCAAAGCCATTTATAGGGTTCCTGATAGTGTAACTACAAGAACTGGAAGAAGAATAAAAGTTCCTCCTCGTTTTCTTCGTGATTAATGTCCGGTTCAAAATTTCATTGTCTTGCTTACAAAGTTTTGATTTTAATCGAGAATGAAAATCGAAAGGTGGGAGGATGTGACACTCAGACACACAGACCGGTGTAAGTAGGATATAAAATGATATTACTCCATGGACGAAATGTCCTTTTTATTTAGTGTCGTCTATGGTTTTTTTATTCATTCGTTGTCGTCGAGAAAAAAGAGAAAATGAGATAATGAAACTGATTGATTATTTTAAGGTCTCCTTGTGAACTGAAGCTTTTTTCAAGTCGTTCCGAGTTTCAGTCATTCAGGTCATACACTAAATCGGATAGATTAGTGTCCCTTGACAAGTGCTAAGAGTAGAGAGGATAAATTATTTAGGCTGTTCACTGAACGAGAGATGGGATCAGTACCAAGATATAGAAATCCCAATTTGGAAATCACGGACGGCAATCCATCGGATGAAGAAAATATTATGTAATCTAAACTTAAACATTCATCTTCGAACCCGAATCAAGTGCTTCGTCTTTTCCACTTCGTATTACGGTGCTGAGGCTTGGACACTCACGCCCGTAATAATATACCGTTAAATACCTTTGAGCTCTGGTGTTATTATCGTATTCTCAGAATATCTTGGTTGTAGCACGTAACGGACGAGTTGGTTATGCAGCGCACGAGAAAACAATTAGAAGTAACAAAGACCGTCAAAGAAAGGAAGACAGCATACTTTTGGCCACATTGTGTTTAACGACAAATACCACCTCAACTACTGATATTTCAAGGAAAAGTAAAAGGAAGAAGAGGCTCTGGAAGACGCATTTCCTGGTTGAGAAACTTCCGCCAGTGGTGCAGTTCATCATCGCCTGGCTTATTTAGAGTAGCTGTTAGTAGGGAGGCTTGCACCAGATTGACCGCCAACGTCCATTGAGTATATGGTACTTCCAGAAGACGAAGAAGAAGCTGTTACAACGTCACAGGTACATGAATGGGCGGATTTTAAAGAAACTTGGTATTTCAGTTTAGAATAAGGTTGAGAATGATCTTAGCTATAAGTTGTTCAAAACATTTCAGCAGGAGGGGATGCTTCAGAAGGGACCTAAAGCATAAAATTCGATGTATCTCTCTTGCGGTTGGTTCTACATGAAAATCACTTATGGTAACATGTATTTAGAACTTTTGTGGCATGCCTTTTTCCTATACAGTGAAAAATAGTGGAAATATCAGTGGCAGTTGTGTGAAAGTTTAAGTCCAAGAGCCGGTAACTAACTCTGTAGACTGTAAAGAGAGTTACTAAGGAGATCATTCCAGCAAATGTTTAAAGTCTTTGAACAGCTGTATTTTTTAAAAATAATATTAACCCGATACTTGGCTTTTTTCTTGTACCGGAAGTAAGAGATCAAATCAAGATCAGCAAAAATACAAAAAGTATGAAAATACAAACGGCCACAGAGAGCAAGGAAGTGAGTACGTGCGACAAGCTGCTGACAGGCTGATTCATGCCCACTTATTTACCGCAGAATCTGGGGAACATCATGAAGAATGTATTAATGCACATGCTAAGTGATTGTGCCATCAACGACGGGTACTACAGCTAATAACACATAAAGCTACCTATATGTAATGACTTCAGATGTCGTCTACTTTCAAACATACATCAGGCAAGAAATGAAAGTGCGTTCCTTTTCTCTCAGTAGCGTTTAAATTATTTTCCTTTAATTCCAAATGCCATAAACATAATAGTTATTACAAATATCAATTAAATATGCATGGGAAGAGTTAACTTACCGAAGGACGGTTCATTTTGTTGTGTCAGGAGAAATACACATCCTGATCTGAAGTAGTCTCTTACAGACAAAATGACTTCTACTTGTGATTCCTCGCATGATCTCACCACAGTGAGAGAAGAAAACGTCCAGATACAAAGCAGGAACACATAACGTAAGCCAATATTCCCCATCTCACTTCCAGTTTCCTAACATCTGTAAATTATGAAATATTGAGTATTAGTGAATACATTGGATTATAATACATACATACATACATACATACATACATACATACATACATACATACATACATACATACATACATACATACATACATACATACATACATACATACATACATACATACTGAACCAATCAATCAGTCAAAGTCATGAAAACTGATCCTAAACTTAGTAGCCACCATTGCCGCGAGATACGTTGTTGGGAAATGAGCATTCATTTTTGCATCATTACTTGAGGATCACCCTGCGTCTTCTTCACTTTTTGTATCCACGAGGCAGGAGATTTGAGGTTGGACTATAATTTCTTTATAAGATTCTAGGGGGGAATTTCGGTTGAATTCGAGTATACCTGTGGCTAATTTCTAAAATACGATGATTATCCAGATGTAAATTAAAACTTGGATTGGCACAGTGGAACGCCCAGTAAATTGGAAGGAATTATCATGTTATCAATTCTCTTCTGACCAAAGATGGAAAGAGTGTGTTAGACCGTGAGAAGATTCTGACCTACCAAAAGCCACACGCATATGTCGTCATGGTCGGGGAAAAATTATTTATCCGACACACGCTTCAGCATTTTAGACCCTTTAGAGGAAAATTAAAATTATGAAATCAGAAAATCCGTAATTCTCGAAATTTTTCAGCAATATGGATACTAATTACAGAAATGAGACATACAGGACGACATTTTTGGTAAAGGTTAGGCAATAAATCAATCAATACTGATCTGCATTTAGGGCAGTCGCCCAGGTGGCACATTCCCTATCTGTTGTTTTCCTAGCCTTTTCTTAAATGATTTCAAAGAAATTGGAAATTTATTGAACATCTCCCTTGGTAAGTTATTTCAATCCCTAACTCCCCTTCCTAAAAATGAATATTTGTCCCAATTTGTCCTCTTGAATTCCAACTTTATTTTCGTAATGTGATCTTTCCTACTTTTAAAAATGCCGCTCAAACTTATTCATCTACTAATGTCATTCCACGCCATCTCTCCGCTGACAGCTCGGAACATACCACTTAGTCGAGCAGCTCGCCTTCTTTCTCCCAATTCTTCCCAGTCCAAACTTTGCAACATTTTTGTAACGCTACTCTTTTGTCGGAAATCACCCAGAACAAACCGAGCTGCTATTCTTTGGATTTTTTCCTGTTCTTGAATCAAGTAATCCTGCTGAGGGTCCCATACACTGGAACCATACTTTAGTTGGGGTCTTACCAGAGACTTATATGCCCTCTCATTTACATCCTTACTACAACCCCTAAACACCCTCATAACCATGTGCAGAGATCTGTGCCCTTTATTTACAATCCCATTTATGTGATTACCCCAATGAAGATCTTTCCTTACATTACAAATTTTCTGGCTAACTCATTCCTGGTTGCCAGCGTTTCGCCCCCGTGTGCTAGGCTGGGCTCATCAGTTGGTACCTAGCACACCTACGAAGACGCATGGCTAGTGCATACCGTGGAGGCCACTGCGAAGTGCCAAGTAAAATAAGCATAGTGACAGACATACACAACTGCATCACAGAAGAAAATATTTGGTTTCTATTGTAATAAAATATGTGTATATTAGTAAGTTGTAAAATACAAGTGTAAATTATTCTTGTGATGTAAATTAAGAGGAAGAATTTGTGATATGTTGTCCATGTGCAGTGATATGGCTGGGTAAGGGTTATAAGCACAGGTGAACTGCCTCACCTGATGGCGTCCACCATTCAACAAACAAGGTTAGTGACATAAATTGTGTTATTTAAGTGTATTCTGCATCATTATGTTTCATAAGAAAATGGTCAAAAGTTTCAGTCCGGTATCTTTTGTTTTTTGTGCGTAAATAATTGAGCGCTTTCTGACGCAAGATTTTGCTCTTGTGGTTATTGGCAGAAATATTGTGTGAGAGGTCCGATGTCCAAATCTCAGATTTTCGGTTAAGGGTTGTAAATATTATTCGTGAAGGTATCGTGTAAATATCGGCTATAGTCCGTAGTTTTGTTGTAAGAGAATTTATGTGTTGAGAATTTTGTGGGTAAAATAAATAATATAAAAGTATTTCGAGTGTTGGGAATTATTTACCATTATCAGTTAAACTGTTTACCGCGTCAAAATTTTAGTGGGGATTAGCGTTGTGCCGTATTTTCTATGGGACAGTGAGAAGTTTGAGGAACTTGAAATAAGCCATGATGTTATATGTAATATTTGAAATTAACACAGGCCATGTAAAGTCTTTAGAGAAACTATCTGTGTTCGATTAGTTACGTTTAGAGCCAATGGAGTTGAATGTGAAGAAACTGAATCGCTGGAATGTATATGAGAAAATAGGTAGAGTGGAATGCATATGTTATTTATTTAGGCAGTGGAGATAAGATAACTCCCCTGATATGATCTTGAAGTCTGGGAAGTAATGTCCGATGGAAATATGTAGTGGGATGCCAGATGCGGCATTTATGATGCCTGTGGTTCGGATTCCGAGCGAATTTTTTTATGACTCGAGAGAGAATTTATTGGGAGAATGATTCGACCATCAGGTGGACGAGAGAAGTACGGCTTATTTCAAAGGGATTTTCATTGTGTTAAAGTTACCGCAAACAAGCAAGCAACAACAGATGTTCAAATCAGTGGTTCACTTAGCAAGGGGAGCGAGAAGGCAACGGTCTGAGATTCTGAAATAAAATATTCCGTAAGTTTGTTGGAGATAGATACGAAAGTTTAATATTACATTTTAGCATTTTTTAAATGTGATACTCTCATTTTGGGATTTTACAAAGATTAAAGGATGTTCCAACTGCGACATTTATTGAGGACAATAGCTAAGACTGGGAAGAAGATGATTTTTTTTATATATTGGAATAAATACTTGTATTTCGTCAGCTACCGAATCGGCCAGATTCTCAATTGGTTTCGTGAGTTCGTTATATTTGTTGTGAGATTTAATTTGTATAGTTTTGCCAGTGTTCGTGTCATTACGTGTGACATTGAGTGTGGCTTTGACTCACATGTATTTATATGAAGATGGTTAGATGATAGCCGACCACACGGGATAATTTGTTGTAAATGATGTTAGAATAATGTAGGATTAAGAGACATAACGATGCAAGAATGATTTTTCGTGTCGTTATTCCATGTTTTATGAATAGCAGGGAATCAACGTCCAGCACTGGAAAGGTCACTAGTTTGTAAAGTTAGTTTATTTTTTATGATAGTTGTTACCAGTTTTAGACAACTTACTCTGCAATGATCAGTGCTCAGTTTATTTTCAGTGTTAATCATTATCCAGGTCAGATAGACAACTCAATCTCGAATGATCAGTAGTTAGTTTGTTTTCGTGGATGATTGTTAATCAAATTAGACATCCGGTTCAGTATGCAATGATCAGTGTTTAGTTGTTTTAGTGACATTCGTGAGTTCAATTAGATGGTTAGCTCAGTCTGCAAGAACTAGCGGTTAGTTTATTCCAGTCATAGTTAACATTTTGTGGATGATCATTACACGTTCAGTTTAGTCTGCAATTATAACGCGTCAGCTGATTTTATTGGTGTTGATCACTGATGTTAAATGTTCAAGATAAAATTTAATTTTGTTTATGATAGTAGTGGTTATAGATTTGAGTAGCACATTTCTCCGATGGTCATGACGATGGTGGTAATTACTGAACCAAGAAACAAATCTTTCTTTTATATGAGTGAGATGTTTCACCTTTGTTTCCTACCACAGTGGTGGTAATGATTATTGTAATTAACTATGTTTTCCACATTTTGATGAAGACCATTTGTTCAATATAAGTTCACGTTAGTTGCTATTGATAATCTGGAGATGTTTATTATGAGACCGTCCATTTACGTTACTCTTTATTATTTTTTCATTATTATTCAGTGAAGCGACAAAATTAATTTTCGGATATCGGTGCTTATTGGTTTATTCATTTTAAATTAGTCTATTATAAACCGACATAACCAGAGAGTTATTTGTGTGTTAACTTAAATATAAACTCAAGCTTTTTCTTATTAAATATTGCAGTTCAGTGGAACAGTATTCTATATAATTTAAAATAGTTCATTATGAAAGTAACTTCATTTCTGGGTGTTTGGCTGTGACACATCCACTTCTTGAACATTATTTTAAGTAATAATTAGATTTCCTTATGCCACCCACCGATTCATGTCATCAAGTGGCTGAAGATCATGTGTTTCTACAGAGATTGGGGATTTATAATATTGAATTTTGGAGCACCATGCCTTGCCAAGGAACAAGTTAACCTGTGAAGTAAATTCCTTTTTTTTTTTTTTTTTGAATAAATAATTGCTTCAAATATAACCAGAGATGTTTCGATTCGATTAAGGGTCCATTCGGTGGCTGATGATATCCTACGTGGTATTTTGTAATCGGTGGATACCTTAGTTAGAGAAAAATTCGGAGTCCGCTTGCGGAAAATGAATCTTCACGGACCAAATGAATCGACTTGCAATCCGATAGTCATTTTCAGTTTTTTTCTCTTTGCATGTTTTTCTTATTGAATTATGTTCTAGCAATGGCAATTTACGTTAACTTAACCCAATAACAATAACACCATTTTTTCTCAAGTCTTTGCTTTATCCACATTTAGATCAAATTTCTGTCAGATGTTCCATTAATGTCAATCTTTTTATTTGATGCCTCACATCTATTGAACTCAGTATTCTTTTTTCATAATAAATCCATTTAGCCCACTTCTTGAATAGTATTTTAAGTAATAATTAGATTTTCTTATACCACCCACCGATTCATGTCGATAAGTGGCTGAAGAACCCGAAACCCCTCAAAATAGGAGCGTCTATATTTACAGGAGCCAGAGGCAGATGTTGACAATCGGTAGGCAAGGGGGCAATACATACATACATACATACATACATACATACATACATACATACATACATACATACATACATATACATATATACATACATATATATATATATACATACATACATACATACATACATACATACATACATACATACATACTTCATTATAGACTGATACGCCTTTTAACGTTCAGTCTGCAATCTTCTACGAATTAACTAAACGCCTCCACAGTCCTTTATTTTCAGCTAGCTCTATGGCCTCGTTTAATTCTACACCCCTCATCATGAAACCATTAAAATCTGAACCCAGTCATCGCCACCGTGATCTCTCTCTCCTTCTTGTATACTCCATGTACGAGTTCAATATTTTCATAAAGAACCTATTCTCCTTTATTTGCCTCACATGACCCAACCACTTAAGCTGGTTTATGCGTACAGCTTCATCCACCTGGTTTATTCCTAACAGCCTTAAACTACTCATTCCGAGTTGTCCGGCTCCATGGCTAAATGGTTAGCGTGCTGGCCTTTGGTCACAGGAGTCCCGGGTTCGATTTCCGGCGGGGTCGTGAATTTTAACCATAACTGGTTAATTTCGCTGACACGGGGGCTGGGCATATCTGTTGTCTCCATCATCATTTCATCCTCATCACGACGCACAGATCGCCTACGGGTATCAAATCAAAAAACCTGCATCTGGCCAGCCGAACTTGTCCACGGACACTCCCGGCACAAAAAGCCATACGCCATTTCATTCCGAGTTCACTCCTGTCACTGTTTCCATCTCTTTGTATCAATAATCATTTTCGATACTTTTATGTCTCTTACTTCTAACTTAGCCGAGCGGAGTGGCTCAGACGGTTGAGCACTGGTTTTCTGACCCCAAATTGGCGGGTTCGAACACAGCTCAGCCCGGCGGTATTTGAAGGCGCTCAAATACATTACCCTCGTATCGGTGGATTTACTGGCACGCAAAAGAGCTCATGTGAGATGAAACATCTCGGCATCTCCGAAAACCATTAAAGTAGTTAGTGGGACGTAAAACCAATAACATTATTATTCTTTCTTTCTTTTTTCTTTCTTTCTTTCATTCTTTCTTTCTTAATCCGTTTACCCTTCAGGGTTGGATTTCCACTCGGACACAGCGAGAAATACCAAATCTACCTCATGAAGCGTGACACTTTGGGACAGAGTGTACAATTGAGAAGGAGGACCAATACCTCGCCCAGGAAGTCTCACCTACTATGCTTGTGAGGGGATGGGAAGATTGGAAGGGATAGGCAAGTAAGAGGGAAGGAAGCGGCCGTGGTTTTAAGTTAGGTACCATCCCGGCATTTGCCTGGAGGAGAAGTGGGAAACCACGGAAAACCACGTCGAGGATAGCTGAGGTGGGAATCGAACCCCCTCTACACAGTTGACCTCCCGAGGCTGAGTAGACTCCGTTCTAGCCCTCGTACCACTTTCCAAATTTCGTGGCATAGCCGGGAATCGAACCCGGGCCTGCAGGGGTGGCAGATAATCACACTAACCACTACACCACAGAAGCGGACATTATTATTATTATTATTATTATTATTATTATTATTATTCTTTCTTCGTTTAGGCCTGCTATGGACCACGTTATTTCAACCGTTTGCATCCTTGAGCTTTAATTCTTCCCCAGTACTCACGCATTCTCGTTCTGTGAGCCTCCTTTCTTTCATTATTATTATTATTATTATTATTATTATTATTATTATTATTATTATTATTATTATTATTATTATATAATTCGCTGGGGCCATCAAGGACCACGTTAAGTCTTGTTGCATTTGACACTGAACTTGGCCTTCTTTAGAGCCCAAATTTCCCTCATTCTTTGCGAGTGGGCCTGCTTACGCTCCTCTGTCCAAGGGGCACCGTGTCTTCTCTTCGGCTGCTCGTCTCGGTTTAGCCCGTTCGTCAATATTTTCTTGCGGAAGAGATCTCTGTTAAGGGCGTATTCAGCTGAGATATGTAGCATTTGCAGGTCTTCTTTGGTATTTCTAAACCAGGGAATTGTGGTTTTGGGGTTTGAATCAAAAAAGTGAAAGATTTCTTTAGTTAACTTTCTTCCGTCCATTCTTTTCAGATGACCATAAAATCGTGCCCGTCTTTTTCTGATTGTGTCGGTAATTTTCTCTATTTTGCTGTAGACTTCCTTGTTGGATCTCTTTTGATGGATTCTATTTCTGTACTTTGATCCCAAGATTCCTCTCACAATTTTGCGTTCTTTTTTCTCCAGTTCTTCAAGGAGTCCTTTGTTGGCATTTAGAGACAGGGTTTCGGCTGCATATAGAACTACTGGCTTCAGAACTGTTTCATAGTGACGTATCTTCGTGTTTTGAGAAAGACATTGTTGTAGATTGTGCGGGATGTTTGGTAGGCTATTTCCAGTTTGCGTACTCGCTCCTGAAGTGCTTCTTTGTCCAGTCCATTTTTCATGATGATCTCACCCAGGTATTTGAATTTGTCTACTCGGGTGATGTCCCCGTATTTTGTATGGAGTTTTGGTGGAGCCTCTTTGATGTTAGTCATTACTTCTGTCTTCTCAAACGATATCTGCAAACCAGTTTGTTTGGCAATTTCCTTTAAAATTTCAACTTGAGCTCTAGCGGTTTCTATGTCGTTTGAGAGAACAGCAATATCATCGGCAAATGCTAAGCAGTCTGTTGCGATCCCCTTGGATTTGGTTCCTATTCTCAATGGACTGTAGTTGGTTTCCTGTAATCTCACCCGCCAGGTTCTGATGATCTTTTCAAGAACACAGTTGAAGAGTATCGGGGATAGCCCATCACCTTGTCGGACTGCTGTTTTGATGTCAAAGGAATGCGAGAGACATCCGTGGAACTTCACCTTGGATTTTGTATCGGTCAGGGTGGCTCTAATTAATGCCAGCAGTTTCAAATCAACTCCAAATTCATTTAAGATGTTTAATAGGACTTCCCGGTCAATGGAGTCGTACGCTTTCTTAAAGTCCACAAAGACAGACACATACTGCTTGGACCTTAGTGTACAATATCTGATGATCGTCTTGAGATTTTGGATTTGTTCAGCTGTTGAGCGACCTTTTCTGAACCCTCCTTGGTATTCACCTATTTGATGTTCGACTTGTGCTTCCAAACGCTCCAGGATGGCAAGTGATAGAATTTTTTAAGTCACGGGTAGCAAGGATATTCCTCTGTAGTTGTTGATGTTCTTCATGCTGCCTTTTTTGTGTAATGGATGGATCAAAGCTATTTTCCAATCTTCGGGTAGGGTCTCCTTGTTCCAAATTTCTTCTATTTGCTTTTGCAAGATATCAAGTGATTCCTCTGGGGCATATTTCCATAGTTCTGCTACTACTGAGTCTTCCCCCGGCGCTTTGTTATTTTTGAGACGGGCAATGTGGCGCTTGATTTCATCTCTGTCGGGTGGTCTGGAATCTGGGTACCTGAGTAAGGGTTCCTTGGTCTCAATGGCGCTTTGAGGTTTAGAGCAATTAAGTAAATTCTTGAAGTAATCTGCCAGAATGCTGCAATTTTCTTCATTTGATGTCGCCAGTGTGCCGTCCTTTCGCTCAAAGCATAGAGATGGTGGTTTATAGCCAGTGAGTTTGCGTTTGAAGGCTCTGTAGTACTCTCTGCTTTCATTCTTCCTAAAGTTTTGTTCTATCTTTTCAATGAGAGATTTTTCGTATTTACGTTTCTCAGTTCTGAACACCCTAGCTGCTTGGGCACGTTGAGTTTTGTAGGTTTCCCAATCATTTTCTGATTTCGTAGAGTAGTACTGTTTCCACGCATTGAGTCTTTCTTGGAAGACTGATTCGCAGGTACCATTCCACCAGGCATGCTTTTTGCCTCTCTTGATTTCTGTAACGTCTTTGGCGGCCTGAACAAGGAGACTTTTGGCGTTGTTAAAGTCAGTGTCATTTGTTCTAGCCTTCTCCTGGAACTCCTCGACCCTTTGCCGAAGTTTATCATTGTCGAAGCGTGTGATCTGTTTGGTTGTCTTCCTTGTGTTTGCGGGAATTGGTTTGAATTTGATAAGAGACATATAATGATCTGAGGCCACATTGATGCCTTTCTTTACCTTGACATTCATAACCTCAGGGCTGTTTCTCCTGGAGATTGCAACATGATCAATTTGGAACTCTCCGAGAGCTTGGACGGGAGAACGCCAAGTCATTTGCTTTCTGGGTAGATGGCGATGGGTCGTCATGACCTGCAGGTTGTGATTTTCGCAAATGTACACCAGTCTTTTGCCGTTGGGATTGGTTCTTTTGTGAGCAGGGTAATTTCCTATAACTCTCTTGTACTTCTGTTCACGACCTAGTTGGGCACTGAAGTCACCCAAAAGTAGCTTGACATGGTGTTTGGGGATTTTGTTTAATTTTTCATCCAGTAGGTCCCAGAAATTATCAACTTCGTCTGGATCAGACTTGTTCTTATCGTTTGTAGGAGCATGTGCGTTAACTAGGGCGTAGGTTTTGTTCGCGCATTTAATTGTGAGTATAGACAATCTGTCATTCACAGGTTCGAAATTTGCAACCGATTTAAGGATCTTGGTTCTAACAGCAAACGCGGTTCCAAGCATCACAGCTCCATTGAGGATTCCTCTTTGCGCTTTGCTCTTGAAAAATCGGTAGCCTTCAGATTCAAAAATCTCTTCATCTGGATACCTTGTTTCCTGTAGCGCCATTATGGATATCTGATTTTCGTGAAGAGCTTTGGTGAGGGTTTTCAGCTTGCCAGTTTGTGTAAGTGAATTTATGTTGAAAGTTGCTAGAAATTTTTTAGATTTTGGCCTGAGTTTTTGACTCTTCGGGGTACACCGAGACGCTCCGACTCGTCTCTTGCATGATGTCGAGTCTCCCTCAGAATCCGAACGAGACTCGTGTGCCGTGGCGTTCACGACGAGGGATTTATCCGAAAATTTACCCCCTGGGGTATGTTTCTTGAAATGTTGTGCCATCATGCTTTTTGACTTGACTTTGCTTTGGACGGGTACCCATCCTTTTACAACTAGGGTTGTTAGCCCTAGAGGTTGCCTCAAGATGTTTTCTGGCTTCTGGTCATTTACCAGTCTTCGCCGTAACCCTGGCAAGGGACCAGTTTTTTTCACGGTGGTATTTTATTTCCCTACTACCCTCTGACTCTGCTGGAGGCAGAGCCAGCGAGCTTCCCCAATTCCAATGGGACGCGCCCGATGGAGGTAACCGGTAAATCCCCACACGGGTTATTATTATTATTATTATTATTATTATTATTATTATTATTATTATTATTATTATTATTATTATTTCTTCGTTTCGGCCTGCTGTGGACCACGTTATTTCAACCGTTTGCATCCTTGAGCTTTAATTCTTCCCCAGTACTCACGCATTCTCGTTCTGTGAGCCTCCTTTCTTTCATTGTTATTATTATTATTATTATTATTATTATTATCTTTGAGCGGAGTAGTCACGCGCTTTAAGGCTCTAAGGGTAAAGAGACAAGCTCTGCATATGAAGCAAAAAAGAAATACATTTTTCAAACCTCCATAACTTTGCTCCTAAGAGTCCTAGGTCAACGGTTGTCGTGCCTTTATCTCGGTCTGAGAGAAATCTTGCTATCAGTATCACTACATGAGCCGTCTAAATTGAAGTCACATGGCCGATTTGTTTCAAAAATGTATTCGACTTCAAATTCTGAGCCCTTCCCTTGTTGTAGTTTTCTTTTGGGGTTCAGACTATTTTATTATGCGGATGCACGTAAGGCATCTTAACAACCTTCGCATGCCTTTGGATTTAGTGGTTATTAATCGCAAAGCACTCTGCTAAGTTTGCGATATTAAGGCAAAAACGAAAGAATGACGTAGTTTAAGAAAAATTGCCAAAATAACTGGAACAACTGTTGCTTTTGCCACATTTATTTAGTATATAAACAATATTATAGTAGACTGTATTATAGTTTCCTTCTATGAATTCACTTATTTATTATACTTGGGCTAAATCCGTAGCAGTTCTAGTAATTCCGAAACATGGTATGGCTAATTCCGCAATAATTCGTGAACTACTCTGTTTGAAAGTAGCAATAAATACTGTATTTACCTTAAAGAATTCTGTTATTCAAACAAAGTAAACAGTATTAATACTGACGTTTGTTGAGACTGCCAGCAATGGGATCCACTATACAGTTTACAACCTTTTCCATCAGAGTACAAGAAAAACCCGCCTGGTCGCCATGATCGTTAAGGCTATATGGCCTGACACTGTGGTTCGCCGGTTCGAGTTCCGTTGGTATTTTCACCGTCAAAATTTTGGCCGGCAGGGTTGGAGAGGTGATGGTATATAATTTATAATCACTCGCCTGCGTGCCATAAGCGTACATTCAATTCCAACCCTCTCCGCAGTGCTTATATGTAGTGGGGCGCTGTGAAAGCCAATCACACCAGACACTGTTGATGGTGACTCGTCCGTCAGATGGAGATGTAAACTCTTCAGCAGACCCCTTGGTGCTGTTCGACAGGAGCAGGCTATGTTCCGTCGTCGGGTTTCACCCTCTCACTTACTTCTAACATATATAACGTCATTCATTTCATCCCATGAACTCCTCTGATGAGCCTGGCGTCAGGAAAGGCATCCAGTCGCCACAAAGATGCATTTCACTTCATACCCGACCCCGTAGAGAAACGGGACAAGGGTTTTCCGTACCCCATCAGAGTACAAGATGTTTAGAGAACGCTAAAAGCCGATCAGACCTTCTCTTCGCTCGGAGTATAGCTGCTGTAAACTTATACTTCCGTTACTGCGGAATTAGCCGAGTCTTCCCTACCTTAAAACCATCACCCTATTTAAAGCTACCATCACCCTCGTTTCCAATTGAGCCCAACAATTGTTAAATGTATTCTCATGTCCTATATTTCCCACCAAAAGGCACCTCAACCATTCGGATCGGATCTTTAGTTCCGGAGTTTTATGCTCGAATTTGAGCCGCTTACCCTATGGCTCGAATGTACTATACATAGCCTGCTTTTATAGAAATTGTCACGTCAAGAGATAAAAGTTGTTTACATCTTTTATGCAGTATTTTCAAAGCCATGATAAATTGTACTAGACTGCTATTAACTCATTGAAAGATACTACCGGGACATGAGAATTGCGAGTTTACAATCATCTCATCAGTTCACAATAGTTCATGACAGACCTTCAGGTTTAGATATCATGTTAAGAGTAATTACGGTGGTATCCAAGTCCATTGAAAGACCCCATCGGGACACGAGAGGTGCATGTTCTCAATCATCTCGTAAGTTCACGATGGTTCATGACGGAAGTTTAGGGTTGGATGTCATGCAACGAGAAATAATGGTCGCATTCAAGTCTGTTGAACTTCGTACGTTATATGAGGATTGGCACTTAGTAGTGCCAACTATCTTGTTACATCCAGTACAAAGGGCTACCTCCATGAAACATCCATGGTCCCTCATGTAGTCACCAGCAATGTGTAGAACCCGTGTGCAGCGATGCTGATGTAGTATACCTGTTGCAGCGCCTATTTACTGGATAGTGCGAATGGAGCGGTTAACTGGCTGAAAAATGTATGGAACACTTCAGAAATAAAGGACACCACGAAGCTGTCCCTTCATCTTCGGAAATAAATGAAAATCGCAGAGGCTTAAGTCCAGAAAATATAGGAGACGGTCAAGCACTTAGCAGCACCACCGAGGGTATAGGTCAGCCACCGTCTGTGCCACATCCGCTCCAAAATGTCCCTGCAAAATTATGAGAAGAGTCTGCAGAAAGTGTCTCAGCTATATTATGTATTCAGGGTATGTCCTTGAAGTGCTGTAGGGTATAATCACAGTCGTACCTTTACACTGCTGGTGTTCTGACAAGCTGCTAATTTTAGTAGGGACTCGTAATGATGCCACTCATTCGATTGGTATTTCATTTTTGGCTCGTATGATCGGGTCCGTGTCTCATCCAGCGTAATGATACGACGCAAGATAGTCTCCCGATCTTGTTCATAGCACTAGAAATGAGTTTGTGCAGTATCGTATCGTTGCCATTTCACCAATTGCGTCAACATGTTCCCCTTTCGAGAACACCGTAGCTATTCACCGTTAGTCTGCCAGCCTATAGACGACGCTCTTCTTCGCAGTACGGCACATACGCTGAATGCTGGGTGGGAGAGTCTCTGTACTGTAAGGTAGGTTAGGTAAGGACCTCCTAAGGTAAGGTATAGGTGATAGACACTGGGTTTCCTTCCTGGTTTACATGCAGAAGGGTTGAGACTCTTGAAGTATTAACCCTTCTACTTCGGTTCATTAAAATAATGATGCGCAGTATCTTAAATCATGCCCACAATTTAAATATAAGCAATAGAGGACGAATAATCCAATAAATATAATGAGAGAGTTGCCTAGGGCCTCATTGCAATAAAACTATAATATTGAAGCAAGGACTCATTCTTAGCTTCTTAGCTGATCTTCGTAGCTTCGGATGATTAACTCCACATGTCGATATGACTCTCCAAGGTTATAAAATAGACATTTATTCATAATTCCATATTATTAGATTAAAACATACGAAATATTCTTTCATACGGACAACAAAATTTCGAACTACTCAGCTCTGCATTCCAACTTTTCTCGCGCGGTTAGAAAGATAGGGGAAGTCTAAATACTAATTCCAACAGCTGCCAGAGGGGGGAGGGGGTAGAAATAGCAGCAGGGTGCATATTCCAGCGCATTCTGGTAGTCGCACCCAACAACTGCGGCAAAGATGAATAGTTTGAATCTGCCCCCGTCACTTTTTCCTCTCTAATTTTCCTATCCCTAACCACTCTTTCTATTTTCCAAGTACGTCGGACACTTCTCCTTCTTCAAGCCATCCCATTTGGGATATGCAGCTTAGGAAATACGGTAAGGAAATTTAATTTTCTACACATGCCTGGAACTTCTTCACTTCCCAACATGAAATGAGCAATTTGTGAAGGTAATTTGAATCCTCCGACCGGCACAAGTCAATTATATCTATGAAATTTTCCAATAGTCATAGTCAATCACAATCAAGAGATCCTACACCAGCGTTCAAAGACCTATCAAGATGTTGCGCCTAAAAAACCTATTTGTCTCAACCATGTTGGGAAGTAGCATAATGCTACCTGGCATGTCATACCATTGATGCGATTTTTTCACATTCAGTTTCATATGACATAGGCTCGACCAGGATTACGGGATATGGTATTTTCCATATCAGTTTTTCCAGGTGCAATGAAGATATACTGCATGCAGTTTATGCAATATGAATTAAAATCATATCAAGCAAACAAAATATTAAAATGTTCTACAATCTTCAAACTTCAGTGCCTCCTGTCTTCTTCAGTCTTCAAAGGCATGTAATATCATTCTTCCAACCGATGCTATTAATAGAATAGATATACTAATTCCAGATCAACACATGAAAACTATGTTTTTGATATAATTTCATAATAGAATGAGAGATCACTTTAAACGGAGTGTCTGAATACGTTCAAATGCTTGTCTGTATTTCTAATCACTGTCTGAAGACAAATTCAATTCACGATGAAAAATACGCTTCCAAATATATATGTTCAGGGATGATTTTTCTGAAAGTAACAGACTGCAAATAATTTATGAGTGAATGTAAAGAATTCCCCACGTATCTTTTAAAGGGAAAATCTGCTAAAACTCTTTAAATTATGGGGGAACTCTATACAATCACTAAAATGTTATGCTGCAGTACCATCGCGTTTAACACTCTTAAAATTTACTATAATGATATTTTACTTAAGATGCTTAGACATATCCTCACTCTAATATTCTCCTATTAACTACAACAAGAACAAAGAGGGATAAAGCTGTTCGAAACTGTACTGGGTATCTATTTTAACTGAGGCAAGGATGAAAAAGAAAGTAACTGTATGCAGATGTGGAATCTGTGCAGGAGTACTTACTGCAATAATTCCATTGTATCAATGTATCTGTGGTTTATGCTGGAGTACTTCCTGTGATAAATTTGGGCTGGAGTGAAAAAGGAAGAAGCCGTATGCAGCAGTGGAGTTTGTGCTGGAGTACTTAGAGACTAGGGCTAGGGAGGAAAGGGAAAACGCCGCATGTATCTGTGATCTTAGTTGGAGAAACTACTGTTATAAACTGGGTCTAGGATGAAGAGGAGCAGGCCCTATGTAGCTTCTGTGCTGAAATAGGATAAGATCTCATAAATTGTACCACTTCGGGAATTTTTCGAACTTTCATGGAGAGTGTAATAGTTTAATGAAAATCAATGATATCGTACAGCCGGTCATTTAGACATGTACATATTTTTAAATATATGTTTTGGGCTTAAAGGCTGTAAGAGAAAAAGTGTGATTATGCAAATCGGTACAATTGTGATCATATACTATAAATTGTACCACCAGTATTATAAACTGTACCATTAATAACATGCAGGACTCTTAAGTGTGAACTATTTACAACACAGAATGCAACACGTATGGCATTTACCATATTATGCTTCTCCCAGGAGCGTTGTAACTCGTGCCAGAGTAATGTTACTATCTCTGCTTGTGGGAATCCCTTTGTCAGTTGCTTGGTTATAATACGTATCCAGTGGTTTGACGAATTACACATCTCACGGCTCGAGCGTGTGAATGGTATGTGGTGGAAGGCAGATCATTATCCCTGGCCAGATTTATGACGTGGAGATTTTTGGTGTGTGTTATTATGAAAAATAATTATTAGTGTTAATAATTAGAATTACATAATTTCTTATTTACTATATAATATTATTGATTTCTTATTTGCTATTCTGCTGATTAAACTTGTATAAATATCCCTCTATAGTTATTTTTTAAAAGTTCCTTTAAAATGTACCTGTACAAATTAGAAGAAGGTAGTGGTACAATTTAAACGACACGTCATTTTCTTTCCAGCTAAGGACCATTTTTACAACGGATTAAAAACATTTAAAATAATCCTGGCCTTAAATATGACGGCCCCCGTGGTGTAAGGGTAGCGTGCCTGCCTCTTACCCGGAGGCCCCGGGTTCGATTCCAGGCCAGGTCAGGGATTTTTACCTGGACTTGAGGGCTGGTTCGAGGTCCACTCAGCCTACGTGATTAGAATTGAGGAGCTATCTGACGGTGAGATAGCGGCCCCGGTCTAGAACGCCAAGAATAACGGCCGAGAGGATTCGTCGTGCTGACCACATGACACCTCGTAATCTGCAGGCCTTCGGGCTGAGCAGCGGTCGCTTGGTAGGCCGAGGCCCTTCAAGGACTGCGGTGCCATGGGGTTTGGTTTTTTTGCCCTTAAATATTGACATATAAGTTAAGTTATTTACAGTATATTTGGCATGAGACTGGATTCAGACTTACCTGTGATTGTGTAGAGGCTTAGATTTTCGCGGAGTTCTTTACTTCTTGGACCACAAAAATGAACAACCTGCTGCCTCCAAGGTAATACTGCTTCTAACTGACCCATTTTTACAAGAAATTCTCAACTTCTTCTAATATGCAATGCTTCCAGTAGGCAGCGCCACTTCTTGGATAGATCACCGAATATTCGAGTGGTACAATTTAAATTCTGATACAATTGATGAGATCTTGCTCTACTTATTGTAATAAACTAGGAGAAAGGTGAAAATGGAAGAGGCCGTGTGCAGCTTCGGATTATTTGTTGTAATAAACTTGGCTGGGATCAAAAGAGAGAAGAAGCGAGTGTAGCCGTAGAATCCGTGCTGGAGTATTTATTCTATAAACTGGTACCAGATTGAAAAGAGAGGAACCCATGTGTATCGATGGTCTATGCTGAAGTACTTATTGTGATAAACAGGGGCTAGTGTGGAAATGGAAGAAGCCGTATGCGGCAGTGGAATATATGCTGGAGTACTTATCAGTTGGAGCTAAAGTGAAAAGGGATGAAGTCGTGCGTAGCTGTGGAATCTCTGCTGGAGTACTTATTTTAAGTATCTGGGGCAAGGATGGAATCTGCATTGGAGTAGCCATGGGAGTTATTTGTGGGCAGGATGAAGAGGAATGAAGCTGTGAAATCTGTCCTATGCCATTCATTACCATTAACTGGGACTAAAATAGAGAGAAAGTAGCCGTGCGTAGCTATAATTTGTACTGTAGATTACTGGGGGCTAGGATAGGAATACAAATAACTTTATATGTCTTATATGTCTGAACGTGAGGTGGATAGATCGAATCACAAATGAAGAGATCCAGTACTGAATCGAATTGGTGAGAGGAGATCGATTTGGCTAAATTTGACAAGAAGAAGAGACAGAATGGTAGGACAAGACACCCAGGACTTGTTCAGTTAGTTTTTGAGGGAGGTGTAGGTGGTAAGAACAGTAGGGGCAGACCAAGGTATGAATGTGACAAGCGGATTAGAGGATTCATGGAAACGTTAGCACAGTACAGGGTGTCATAGAGGAGAGCTGCATCAAACCAGTCTATGGACTGATGACCCAACAACAACAACATGTCTTTGGTGTGTTAACTGGTGGATGTGTATTTACTGTATATTAAATACCAAGACCATCCAGGTAGGACACTGTTTCTTCTTCCAATCACAGAATTAGCTCATTTTGCTGCATTATTGCGTAATTAAATACCTGATCTTAATAATCTAATGTAAATGTAGACACCGATACTCACACAGTTTAAATGTAGTGATCAGCGCAGAAGAAGCAGTGCTGCCGTCATGTAAGTTGTTCCATTTCATATTATAAAGATAATTTACTCGCCCAGTGATCTATCAATTGATTTACGACAACCATTAGTTAAATGAACGCTGTGAATGACGAAGGTAACTCGTGTGGCTATGTTTATCTTACATCACTCCCTGCTGCAGTAATCAATAACAAACTTTGCCGTCAGTTCCTCATTAATACATTCCACTTGATGGTGATCATAGAACTGTTTCACCTCAGAATGTCAAGAAATGATATATGTCTATATGACCCAATTTGTTAACGTCCTCATGCATTATTTATATACCTTGTAATGGTTCAGAGATCTAAAGGTGTATTTTTCTGTTGCTAATAAATCATGAGCTGAATCACTAATTTACTACATGACGGCATCATGTTCGATACTATTGTTTTTAAATGGACACACATTACAAATACAAGTTCAGATATATGTATCAGAAGTTCCAGGTTACCTTCACTCGTGCAAACAGTTCAACACACAATATCTTAACACTCGTATGTGATGTGGTTTGCCATAATGGAATATCGCTAAACTTTTAACATTCAAAGACCTATCATTACTGCCTACTGGCCATGGGTACGTATTGCAAGGCGCAAGTATACTTGCACGATCGTAGGTCGGTAATGCCTTTGATGATGAGCCAGAGGTAGTCCTGAAGCTTGTGGTAATGTGATGGGGAGGGCCCACGGAAAATAAACGGTGGTTGGTACGCATGGATGTTGACGGGGTGGAAGAGGTGCCTTTGGTTGTAGGGCTGTTTTGTCGTCTGTTATGTAAAAGAAAACCAAGGCTTCACTGGTATATGTGTTTGATTGGCTGTACCGTAAAAGTACAGTAATAGGTTAAAGCAGCAAGCTAGAAAATTGTACGGTTCAAATATGAATCACTATGCATTGTAGGGTTAATATACTGCATGAAGGCAACATGTTCAATGCTGTTATGCTGACACACCGGTCACCTTACAAATACAAATTCAGATAAATGTGTCAGAAATTACATCTTACCTTCATTCGTACAAACAGATGGATTTCGCGTGACTCACCGCTATCCACATAAACCACGTTATGCTTGTAAGATCTCAGTCTGAAACCTTCCGTCTGCTAGGTAAATGCTCTTCCAGTGCTCGAAAAATAAATTCTATTTCGGTAATGAAATCCGCAGACAGATCTAATCTCCGGCTACAAAAGGGCGCCACTTCAGGCGGTGGGTTGCCTCTTGGAGGAAAAAAATTAGTTTTCCAAACAAGGACAGATAAGGCACTGCTCAATTGTATCAGGGTGCCTACAACGCCAACAGTCATTATGCTTCACCGGGCGAGTTGGCCGTGCGGATAGGAGCGCGCAGCTGTGAGCTTGCATCCAGGAGATAGTGGGTTCTAACCCCACTGTCGGCAGCCCTGAAAATGGTTTTCCGTGGTTTCCCATTTTCACACCAAGCAAATGCTAGGGTTGTTCCTTAATTACAGCCACGGCCGCTTCCTTCCCATTCCTAGGCCTTTCCTATCCCATCGTCGCCATAAGACCTATCTGTGTCGTTGCGACGTAAAACAAATAGCAAAAAAAGTCATTATGCTTCCAGCGCAAAACAAACAAGTCACGACAACACGCACAATACCGATAGCTATAGCGCTCCCAGCCTTAACAAAAATAAGTCACACAGCACGCATTCAGCCTCCAGTTACGACACAACTCCTTGAATTAAAATGATACTAACAATTCTAACACATGACTTATTGACTTGGGAGCTGTTGGTAACATAGAATTCCGCTTTCTACATATGATTTGCCGCATATTGGTAATATGGTAATGTGGTAATGTAATCACTGGCACTGATCACTCTTGTTTGACCTTTTTGCCAAGTCTTCACCTGATATGGCCTTCACAAGTGTTCAAATCCGCGGGAGAGGATAAGATAACTGAAAAAACTAGAAAGGAATAGAGAAATGATTTCGTTGAAGTCTGCTTACGTTACTACTTATAATATGCATATGGGGTAGTATTTATGTTCGAATCACCATTGAGAATATTACACTCCTCTTTTTGAGTGTCAGTGACGATATGCACCATGTTACCATTAAAACAGCGGATATCACAATTACCAGCATCTAAAAGTCGTCTATGGCCATCTCACACCTTCCAGACACTTCTTCATCCTGTTGTTCATACTGGGTGATTTCAATAGCCCCGATGTAAACTGGAAATAGTGGATAAGTGATGTGAATAGAGAATGCTTAACAAGTTTGGCAGAGCAACATGATGTTCATCTTGTCTTTGACGTAAGGGATATGTTTGTTGTTTAAAGGGGGCTAACAGCTATGTCATCGGCCCCTGGTAAGGGATAGAGCCACTTTAAAGTGGCAGGCGCAGTGAAATATAGTAAAATCATAGTGGGAAGGCAGGGACGAAATGGCCTCACAGAGTAATAAGATTAGTATGGAATGTTAGGTACTTTCTTATAGGTCGAAAGCAGTAATTGCACCTATCTATAAGGGAACAGAAAGGATTGCAAAAACTATCGAGATATTTCTTTGATCAGTATATTGGGCAAGGTGTTCACAGGCATTTTATTTATTTATTTATTTATTTATTTATTTATTTATTTATTTATTTATTTATTTATTTATTTATTTATTTATTTATTTATTTATTTATTTATTTATTTATTTATTTATTTATTTATTTATTTATTTATTTATTGTTCCACAGGCATTTCTGCCCACTTACAGAACATTCCAATTTCTTATTTCTAATTTTATAAATAATTTACAATACAAATTAAAATATAAACCTAATATTATACTTATGAACTATGGACTGTGGTAAGTGTGTGTTTCAAATTATTTTAGTTCCTCCTAAAATATACATTATTAATCTAAATTAATCTAAGGACTAAATTATTCATGGTACACAATAATGCAGTTCTATTTACTTTATGTCTTCTCAGCGAGTTCCCTTCTGACTGACCTTAACAAGATACTCTCGTCGTGAAATATGTCCATGTTTGGCATTTTATTAATTAACTGACATATTCTGTTTAATGGCGAATTCGTATGGTGATTTGTGTTTGACCTTTTAACAAAGAAAGTTAAATTATTTCTATTGCTTCCAAACGGTGGATGTTTGGTAAGGGACAGTGCGATCAGTGGTTGAGAGTAAGTTGTATAAAAACCAGTGAGGTTTCAAATCACAGAGGGGCTGTCAGGATCACATTTTCAGTATGCACATGTAATTAAAAAATGCTACGAGAGGAATAGGTGGTTATATTTATGTTTCGTAGATCTAGAGAAGGCATATGACAGAATACCGAAGGAAAAGATGTTCGCCATACTGGGGGACTATGAGATTAAGGGTAGATTATTAAAAGCAATCAAAAGCATTTATGTTGGCAATTGGGGTGCGGTGATAATTAATGGTAGAATGAGTTCGTGGTACAAGGTCCTTACAGAGGTTGCAGGTAGGGATTCAGATAGGTGGGCATGTAATAAGTTGATTGGCCTATACCGACGACTTGGTCTTAATGACAGATTGTGCTGAGAGCGTATAGTCTAACATTTTGGAGCTTGAAAATATGTTCAAAGAGTATGATATGAAAATTAGCCTTTCCAAGATTAAAGTGATGACAGTGTGTAGGAAACCTAAGAGAACTGACCATCAGTTTGCTAATACAAGGCTGGAACAGGTAGATGATGTCAAGTATTTAGAATGTTTATTATCCCAGGAAGGTAATATAGTTAGTGAGTTTGAATCAAGGTGCAGCAAATCTAATACAGTGAGATCGCAGTTGCGATCAACAGTATTATGTAAGAAAGAAATCACCTCACGGACGAAACTGTCTTTACACCAGTCTATTTTCAGACCAACTTTGATATACGCGAGAGAAAGATGGGGGAACTCAGAATATTTTATCCATAAGTTAGAAGTAACAGACATGAAAGTGGCGAGAATGATCGCTGGCAAAAAAGGTGGGAGCAATGGCAGGAGGGAAATAGAAATGAGGAGATAAAGGCTAAGTTATGAATGAAGTAGACCGATGAAGCTGTGCGCATAAACCGGCTTCGGTAGTGGGGTAATGTGAGGCGAATGGAGAGGGAATAGGTTACCTAAAGAATAATGACTCGGTCATGGAGGGTAAGAGAAGTAGAAGGATATCAAGATGACGATGGCTATCTCTGTTTCTAATAATTTAAGCTGAAGTATAGAACTAAACGAGCCACAGAACTAGTTACAAGTAGAGGATTGTGGCGGCATTTAGTAAATTCACAGAAGCTTGCAGACTGAACGCTGAAAGGCATAACAGTCTATAATGAATAATATGTATGTATGTATGTATGTATGTATGTATGTATGTATGTATGTATGTATGTATGTATGTATGTATGTAGGTAGGTAGGTAGGTAGGTAGGTAGGTATGTATGTATGTATGTATGTATGTATTGTCCCCTTCAAATTTGGCCTACAATAAGTATTTTATTGTGTCTGCGAGTGCAAGGTTATTATTCCATTAGCACGGGCGATATTTTCTAACCCTGTGTTATAGAGACGTTCCCATTTGTACGAAACCGGTCTTGCAAGCAAGGGAGCAGAGTATTAGTTTTTTATTGAGCTGTCAGCTGTCCACACGTGACCCACTGAGAGGAGCCAAGGTCGCCCCGGTCTGAATTACGCATGTCCACGTCTCAAATGAAAGTATTTTCGAGAATTGTAATAGCCTATCAGGGGCAAGACGACGGCCAATTACGAACCATTGTGGTGACACGCCCTCATTTGTGAAGTGCTTAAATACCCTAGTTTTCTGAAGAAACACTCTCTTATATTCTTAACTTACGCTCTTACTTACGAGCTACACTTGCTGCTGCTTTCCCTGTACGCTGTTTCACGACGCAGAAGCTCCGTCATTGGACTTGGATTATTTTATTCGGCAGTGCAAATCAACTACCTTCATTAACACCTTAGTCAACGAGTCTGGCAGATTTTCATAGGCAAAGTTACGTGTCATTCATCTTTAAAACTCATCGCGTGTGTGTGCAGAATATCTTCTAAAATTGCTTGTTAGTTTCAGCTTCTACTGTGTTAGAAGAAGGAAGAGGATCGCCATGTGTTGATTCGAGTGAATCAAGATGTTCCTACACCTTGAAGAGGAGAGCCACTACAATTCTGCATTGAACATCACGGCTACAATGGTGTTTTAAAATGTAGGCGACTTCTGACATGGGGAGATAGCGACCGGAAGCAGATAGTCCACTACATGTAATCCAGAGATTCCAGATCACCGGCAGAGATCCAGTTTCATCGTTCATTTAAGTACCATTTTTCTAATGTTTATCTGTTCATCTTTGTAGAAATAATGCTTACTTATTCATTAGTGGTAATATTTCTTCTAGTCTTGCAGTAATTTGAATATTTTTCATCCTTCCTTCACATGGAATATGGTACTATTTTCATTTGTATGTGAGTGATTATTTGTTTCTATTAGAACAGTTAGAACGTGCGTGTGTCTTCTACGATTATTCTAACTGTTCCATTTAATAGTCTAGTGCGATTTAAAAGTCATTGTCCTCACCGATAATTAATAATTTAATTTAATTTTGAATTTTTCTCGGAAGTCGTGTGGGACAGATTACGGCACGTTTTGTTACGCCCGATTTCTATTGAATAATTTCTTCTTCTATTATTATTATTATTATTATTATTATTATTATTATTATTATTATTATTATTATTATTATACATTTTTCACCTCGGGTCAAATGAATGGCTAAGGGTCATGAGTTTAAATATTGCTTGATCTTGTGTGTAAGATATTAATGTGTGCTCAATTAGGATGGATATGAGCCTGGAATATGGCAGAATCTTGACGGATCATTTATTGTATTTATTGACTTGTGAATGGATCATTTATTGTATTTATTGACTTGTGGATTCATTTATTGAGTTTATTTGAAGAATACGTGTGGTTAGACGTAATTCCTTCAAGTGTGAGCAGGTGTTAATTGATAGACGTGGAGTTGAGTAATAATAACGTCGTGACTCATGAACCATGAAAACGAATGCTAATATTTGACCTGTAGTATGTGCGTTTCTGTAGGCGACAATTTTTCCAGATATCAACCGCCGATGTTATCATGACCAACGTTGTAAATTTCATCACCTTTGACCAAGTGATCATCCAGACTTCATCACATTTCTGAGAGACGTGAATGGATTTTTCTTTACCCCATACCGTCATCGAGAGAATCCATATGCCTAGGATAAAAATCAAAATATAATATTCAAAGTCTACAATTCGTTGTAAATAATGTAAATAATTCTCGTGTGCCTTAGTGTGAATGCTGTATGTGTGTGGTAATAATTTCAGTGGATTGTGATATGTTATTTTGACTGTGGTTGCGACCCGGCCACGTGTTCGTTACATTGGGTCCTGCTTATCAGCATCGTTGTTTGAGTTGATTTAATTTTTGAGAGTTGAACCTTTAGTAAATTTTATTTTGAAATTAAGTTGAGAAAGGTTCAGAGTATCATACAGTAATGAATAAGAAAGAATTATTTCAGTGGACGAGATTCATTATCATTACTACTGTAAAACTTACAATGCTGAAAATCCTCAAGACGTCAGATGTTAAAGATTGACATCATGTTTTGTTCAATCGAATATTAAAGAAAGTTTCAGAGTAATAATTATTATTATACAAGCACGATTTTGTGAAATTAAGTCAGATAGAGACTTCTTTGAGTAATATTTCCGGTAAAAATTTGCTTATTTATTTTTCCAATTTAATGGAGAAGACATTTAATTCAGTACTCTAAAGGAGTAAAATTTCGTTTGAGATAATGAATGTAGAGATAAATGGATCTGATATTTAGATGTGTAAAACTAGTATGAATCAGACAGTCTTTTTTAGACTGAATTATTTTTAACTTGTAAATATTAATGACATTGTGAAAGGAGATTCTCCCATAGAAAGTTCACTTTTTTCTTGTGTTCGTTAGAAGTAGGCTAATATCCATCTGTATATTTACAGAATTAATGACGTCAAGGCTATTGGAGGAATTCAATGCTGTATTTGAATGAACTGGCAGAGAAGAAAAATATTGATTTTTCGTCAAGATTTATTTAATTTAATTTGTTATTGTTTAAGTGCTAGTTGATAATAAATGTCAAAAACCAGTTGTTTGATATTTTTGTATTATTGTCGCTAGTCCTTGTCTCTTTTCCTGCCTTCAAAATAAGCCAAGCCAGAAAACGAACGGTCCACTCGTGAGACTCTAATTCTCCGGCTGAGCAAGCCGGGTAAGAAGGGGACAGTATGTATGTATGTATGTATGTATGTATGTATGTATGTATGTATGTATGTATGTATGTATGTATGTATGTATGTATGTATGTATGTATGTATGTATGGTCCTTATCTCTTAAGTCATTCGCACATGAGTTTTCTATTGAGAACCTGTATGTGGAGTTACCTAAAGAGAAATATGAGTTGTCATACTAATTGCGCACCACTTTTCGACCAACACAAGAGGGAAATTTGAAATAAAAAGCCATGCATAATCGGTTCGGAGTCCACCATAAAACTTCAGGTCCTGTGGGTATTATCCCGACATCAACAGTCATGTTAAACTACAAGTTTTCCGTGGTTTACCATTTTCACACCAGCCAAATGCTGGGCCTGTACTTAATTAAGGCCACGGCCGCTTCCTTCCAACTCCTAGGCCTTTCCTATCCCATCGTCGCTATAAGACCTATCTGTGTCGGTGCGACGTAAAAGCCCTAGCAAAAAAAACTACAATGCATCCTTTCGTACAACTTCAACAGTTTGTGATCTATTTCAATATAGCAAGCCTAAGTATGAAACAAGTTGTCAGCAATTATCGGCTGTATTGACTGAAAAATATGAACCTACAACCTGTTTTCCAGTCAGTGACCGGCGGCTGTATTGACTAAGTAGCTTTAATACAAGGTAGCCTACACGAGATTTTTATTTATCGTGTATCTTCTGACTGGTAGGAGACAGCACTCTCCACACACACTTTTCCGACGATCATATCAGACGTCGGACAAATTCTACACTCATCAGAGAAACATCCTTCCCAGTTTCTGTCAGGAAGGGATTACATGGGCCTGTTGCGGATTCTTCTCGGTTCCCCCGAACCAAGATTCGCAAGTAGTGGTCATTAGCTTCTGTTGTTGACAGCGGGTGACAATGCGAGAACGATATTCAAGAACAGTTTACGTCCTAACAACGTCACTTCTGTGTACATCAACCAGGTGGATAGTTTTCCTCACTCGGATGTCTTGTTGACGCAATGTAACAATGTGCGTAGGATCAAATGCTGAACAGGCCACAAACTGCGTTCTGTGCATGTTGTGTCCAAATTAGATAGAGCGCACTCCTTCGGACTCTCCTGAGATTGCATATCGTACTTCCACGCACACCGAAGAGGGGCCGTTATAGTGCATTCTGAGGTCTCTCTTTAATGAGACTGCTATCGCGGCGGACTTCCTTTAGGAGCACCCAAAATACATTTAGTATAAAACTTTTTGAAATGTTGCGTGTATAGATGCAATTGTATCTCATTTCTCTGGAATTAGAACTCATACACACGTTGTCATGTTGCAAACTATGTCAAGCTCTTGTTTCAACAGTGGCATTGGCAGGTCTTGGAACACCCTCCGTACTCACCAGACATGAGCCCTTGTGATTTTGACCTGTTTCCGAAGTTGAAGGACCCCCTCCGAGGCCGCCGATTTCCTGACGTGGCATCTGTACTCCACGCAGCAAGGCGTTCCGTCGCAGTCATCAACAGAGAACACCTTGCTAAAGGTTCCCCAACGGCTTCCCGACATTTGGCAAAAGGTAACAGACTTTTCGTGTGACTATTTTGAAGGAATGTAATGCAATTGTACTTGATAGTTCATTAAATATTGCGTTCTATCAATATTGCTACCACTTTATGTACAGCCCTCGTATAAGGAATTCCTTCAATAACTACTTCTGAAAATCTCTTTGTAATAGCCACTATATTTGATTTTTTTCACTGCCTTGTAAATACTACTCCTCAGGTTACAAGTCAGAAAGAATTGCGAATCATCTTCGATCATTTCCAAACAGTTGCCTTTTAGATCTAATAATCTCATTTCGATAATATTTCAGTGATAGTCGACAGTGATTGGTTGAAACTGACACGATCTGAAAATTATATTGGTCAATATTCAGTGCATGGCAGATGAGGTAAATAGTCGATTAAATTGTTTAGGTACTAATGGATATGATTACAAATTGCCTTTCTTAATTCCTTCTGCCATTACTATGGACCTTGTGTGAACGTGTCTGAGTCCTCAAAAGCGCATGTAGTTCATGTGTATGTGACCCAGAGTAGTAAATACTTACCCTTCTAGCGCTGCATATTATATGCTAAAGAACTGGGGCTATTTTCCTTTCGAGAAGGTATTTGACTATAATTTTGCACTCCCACGTTACGACACTTAATGGAGTAGAGTGTCTCCTCTTCAGACTTCGTCAGGAACACTCAATTTTAATAACATGATTATTAAATGAAAATCCACAGCCTGTTTCCAGTCATCTGACTAGGTCAGGAATGGAATGAATGAAGCCCCCATCTAGCGACGAGGACAGGAAATGTGCCGGCTGCCGAAGCCTGTCGCACTCCGCTGGGGCAATGATTAATGACTGACAGATGAAATGAAATGATATTGGAGAGTGTTGCTGGAATGAAATATGACAGAAAAAATCGGAGTACTCGAAGAAAAACCTGTCCTGCCTCCGCTTTGTCCAGCACAAATCTCAAATGGAGTGACCGGGATTCGAACCACGGTATCTAGCGGTGAAGGGCCGGCGCGCTGCCGCTTGAGCCACGGAGGCTATGATTATTAACAATAACAAATTATTCTTTTTCCTCAAATTTGAATGTATATGATTGTTATCTCCGGAGAATTATAAAAGAAAAAGTACACATAGCAAATTCGTGCACTGAGGAGTAACTAGGAATACAGTATGTGAATATATTCCCCCATAGTTTGAAATGAAGAGCGCCGAGTATCGTGGTGGGTAATTCCATAGATACTGACAGAATTCGGCAAAAACCTTTGCCGCAGGTCAGCATCATGTTACATAACTTCACTGAGTAGTAATTTTAGAATATTGGCTGCTGAATGCATGATTCGAAGCAGTGTATCGACTCATTCAAGTGTCCGAGTGAATCGATTCACAGGAACGGCGAGCTCACGGCACACGATTCAGCTTACTCCCAGCGGACAGTGCTGAGTAGCGCACTCACGGCTCACTAGCGGGACACTGGTCGTTGGCGGGGAGCCGAGCTTCCGCTGCAGCGAGACAGTGAATCATGGCACACCGAAAGAATCGTGAAGAAGCACGGCTCAGTGAGACACAAGATACATACGGCTCCTTATCGGCACACTGGACACTGGCGGAGAGTCGAGCTCTCGCCGCAGCGAGACATACAGTGAGCTATGGCACACCGAAGGAATCGTACGCAGTCACGGATCAGTGAGACAACGCACACACGGTTCATGATCGGTACACTGGACATTGGCGGGGAGCCGAACTTCCTCTGAAGCAATACATACAGAGCCATGGTACACTGAAAGAATCGTATGCTATAATGGACTCTCGAGCTCAGCTCATTTGAAAATAATACCCACTTGCATTCACTGTCCTCTTCTTACAGGGATGTTTAAATAGTAGATGGATTTATTTGCAGTGTTAAAAAGGTGGTCAAAACATAATTCTAAAGTAGCTAGTAAGTAGCTAGGGTATTAGTTTTTACTATTTATTAGTTTAATGAATCTTAGTATTATAACTTAATTGATATTTGACAATTAATTAAAGTCGACTCTAGCCTTGCCTTTTGACTATGCGTCATGCTCATGACCACTCAAAAGTACCTGTTTTATATTGGGAAGAACGGCTCAGTATTCTCTCAGTTCATATGTCACATCGTTGCTCAAGACTTCAATCATATGTGGGCAGTAAGTGAGCCGACTGACGCAATAACGTAACCAGCAGTATGTTGAATCAGAAAACCAGTGGGCTACTGTACACCTCGGGCAGCCTATACAAAATATGACGATTTTAAAAAATCCTCTCGTGATAGAAAGATACATATTTTCAAAATGACTGAGCGAGTTGGACGTGCGGTTAGCATCGCGTAGCTATGCGCTTACATTCGGGGGATGGTGGCTTCGAATCCCACCGCCGGCAGCCGTTAAGAGGCGGCCGGAGTCAGTTCTAAATCCACATTTTATTTCAAAATATCGTCACTAGTCTCGTTGCTGTCGACAGCTAACTCCACTGATAGTTACATCGCGGGTGCATAGATGTCAGTAAGAAAAGCCAAGGCTGAGCGAGCGATTTCCCTCTCACCCTCCAGCGTCACATAGTCTGTCACCAGGAAATTGTGATACAGTACTTGCACGGAGCTGATGGTGTTGACATTTGTACGGAATGCGAAACATTCCAGGAAATTATTGAACATGGGTTAGTGCTGAGCAAAACAGTCAAAATAAGGTACTGTTTCCGACAAAAATAAATGAAATGGCGTATGGCTTTTAGTGCCGGGAGTGTCCGAAGACAAGTTCGGCTCGCCAGATGCAGGTCTTTTGATTTGACTCCCGTAGACGACCTGCGCGTCGTGATGAGGATGAAATGATGATGGAGACGACACATACACCCAGCCCCCATGCCAGAGAAATTAACCAATTATGGTTAAAATTCCCGACCCTGCCGAGAATCGAACCCAGGACCCCTGTGACCAAAGGCCAGCACGCCGGACACTGTTTCCGATGTTGAAATGAAGTAGTGCATCAACCCCGTCCCTGCCTCACGTCTTTCCCTGTACCGGCCAGTCAGTGATACATAATATAATTCTATCCAATGAAAATACAAACTGATATAACAGAAGTTAATTCATTTACGCATTTTTTTAGTCACACAGTGATACTTTGGACATACGATAAAGATTGTAACACGACCAAGAACGGAATTTTCCAACAACCCTGAGTTTAAAAAAAAGCCTTACAAATTTATAACAGTTTTTCCCCTTGGAAACAAACAGTTCTGAAATATATAAACAATGTATAAAACATCCCATTGCATATTGTGTTAAAATTTGAATTCGATCAAATAACTTGTTTTCGGAGACGCAGAGGTGCCGGAATGTTGTCCCGCAAGAGTTCTTTAACGTGTCGACCTTCCAATACCACCGCACTGAGCCAGGATCGAACCTGCCAAGGGGCAGAAGGCCTGCGTTCCAACCTTTGAGACGTTGTGAGAGTCTCTTTGTCTTTACAAAGACGGATTGGAAGTCGTATGTTTTCGTATAAGTTTTAAATAATAATAGTTACAGCACCTAAATATCCATTAGTTCTGTATCTCATGACTTGAGTGGAGTGTAATTAGAGTAACTACTAAGCTCAAAAAATACAATTTCATTCTCGCTCTCGGTGACGTCAGGCGCTTTAGCCAATAGCAACGCTGCTCACCGGAATGACCTATCTGACCTGTGAGTTATTCTAGTTACGTTGGAAAACCCCATTCCAAGAAATAAAAGGATTGTAAACGACGGTTTTGTATACCTACCCGTTATGAAACTCTGAAACGGTGCTGGTGAAGAAAGCGCTGAGGGGCACTGCAACTTCCCTCTGTAGGTGGAGGTAGTAGAATAACACCCACAGTATCCCCTGATGTCGTAAGAGGCGACTAAAGAGGGCCCCATGGGCTCTGAACTTGGGAGCCTGGGTTGGCGACTACGGAGCCCTTAGCTGAGTCCTAGCTTTATTTCCACTTACATGTGCCGGGCTCCTCACTTTCATATATCCTTCTTCAAGTGTCATCTTTTTTCTTTTTTTCTCTTGTTGCTAGTTGCTTTACGTCGCACCGACACAGATAGGTCTTATGGCGACAATGGGACAGGAAGGGGCTAGGAGTGGAAAGGAAGCGGCCGTGGCCTTAATTGAATTGATTATTTCAGAAAGCAGTCAAGTGCCAAAAAATGGAAAAATGAGTTAATGGCAGAATATGTTCCTAAGAGGGTATACGCACATTTTGGTGCTGAAACCAGTCAAGAAACGTCGTCCTATAATGGTCAGGCATTACGTTGAATTTCGTATTTAGTTCAGAAACCAGTTAAGTGACACCGCTTGGTTGGTTTCTGCGGTAAACTGCTGGTACCTTTCCGGTTGGCGCTGCTGTTCTGAATCCAGAATAACCAGCTGTTCATCTGTTTTTGTTGTCATTGTTGTGTTTCTGGTTTTGTGAACAACTGATTCAAAAAGTGTTTCTTTTATTTAGTGCAGTGTTTTTTTATATTCTTAGTGATATGTCTGAAAATTCAGAAGCGGGTTCGAATCCCACTGTCGGCAGCCTTGAAGATGGTTTTCCGTGGTTTCCCATTTTCACACCAGGCAAATGCTGGGGCTGTAACTTAATTGAGGCCACGGACGCTTCCTTCCAACTCCTAGGACTTTCCTATCCCGTCGTCGCCATAAGACCTATCTGTGTCGGTGCGATGTAAAGCAACTAGCAAAGAAAAAAAATTCAGAAGACGAACCTGTATCTAAAAAGGAAACAGGAGTGGTAGACAAACAAACTCACACGCGCAATACTATTCGGAATGCAAGGGTAAAAGGAGAAGGTTACATTTCTTACTCAGACAAGGAAGTACCTGGTCTGAGCCCTACATTATTCTTTGTTATTGTTTGTTTTAGGTGCCCATCAATATCAAGAAGATACGTGAACTAAATGCCTTAAAACCTTACCTGATGGAATATGAACACTTTTATGACAGCATTTTACAATGGCCTACTACAGAGACAGAATGTGCTGTGGAGTTTGTTTATGAGGACTGATTACCTCTTGCCATGATGAGCAGGCATTGCTGATTTCATCCTTTTGTATCAGCAATACAGTCTAAACCTATTAAAATATATATTTTAACAAATATGGGGTTTATGACAAAATCCCTTCAAAATTCAATAATTATCCCATAAAAATATGTTTGCAACACTCGTTTATTTCAGAAACCAGTCAAGTGGAAATTTTTTTCAGTTTTTTACAGCATAGTTAATAAGCACAAAATATTTTTCCTTAGATAGAAATTATTAAGAGAGATAATACTTTCAAGCTAAAATATTAAAACCCCTACCATAACATTTTTCTGATGCTAGACAGTTTTTTTTCATTTTCCCAAAAAAGACAGACTTGGCGCTTGACTGGTTTCTGAAATAATCGATTCAATTAAGGTACAGCCCCAGCATTTACCTGGTGTGAAAAATGGGTAACCACGGAAAACCATTTTCAGCGCTGCCGACAGTGGGGTGGTGGTGATTATTGTTTTAAGAGGAAGTACAACTAGGCAAACATCCTCTATTAACACTAATCAGAGGGGGAAAAAATTGAAGGGATCCGACACTTCGAAAAATGAAGATATCGGTCAAAGGAAGACAAGGACCACGAAGGGCGTGAAAATGAAAGACTCCTTAGCCCGCGCAAACCTAATAGCGTCGGGGTCGGAAGAGAACAAGAGTAGACCAAGGGAGGTCGGATAGGACAGATGAACGTGAGGAGCCTGGCACAAGTAAGTGGAAGCAATGCCAGGATTCAGCTAAGGGCCCCGTGGTCGCCAGCCCACGCTCCGAAGTACAGAGCCCCTGGGCCCCCTATTAGTCGCCTCTTACGACAGGCAGGGGATACCGTGGGTGTTATTCTACCACCCCCACCAACAGGGGGGCGACAGTGGGGTTCGAACCTACTATCTCCCGAATACTGGATACTGGCCGCACTTAAGCGACTGCAGCTATCGAGCTCGGTTTTTAAGTATCTAGAACCGCCACTGCCCATATTGTAATAGGCTACAACTGAAAGAGGAACGACATATATTTATAGCAATTTATTCTTATTCTACTAAACCTTAAAATAGTTTTATAAATGTATACACACAGAGATAATACAGAAACATTAGTAGCGACTGCTATTCAGTATGCGGATTCTCAACCATTACTGCATCTCTTTCTGTAACGTTACGCCATTTAGCCATTCTTTTAGTGAGATATGTTGTAGCTTATTCGAACTGACGATTCACCTCCGACCTACAATTACCAATAAAAATAAGTTAATTGTCTTAGTTTGAATAGTAAGCATCATTGCGTCACTAACATAAGAAAGGCAATTCAGTAAGTCGGATAACACCTACTTCAGATAAGGCAGCTGTTTTAAGTTCATTCGCAATTTCATGGTGTTCTTCACCAACGTATTTGTCATATTCTTCGGCGTGTTTTAAAGAATAATGTCGATGAATGTTAATTTTTTTGCTAGTGCTTTTACGTCGCACCGACATAGATAGGTCTTATGGCGACGATGGGATAGGAAAGGCCTAGGAGTTGGAAGGAAGCGGCCGTGGCCTTAATTAAGGTACAGCCCCAGCATTTGCCTGGTGTGAAAATGGGAAACCACGGAAAACCATCTTCAGGGCTGCCGACAGTGGGATTCGAACCCACTATCTCCCGGATGCAAGCTCACAGCCGCGCGCCTCTAACCGCACGGCCAACTCGCCCAGTGTTAACATTTTTAATAAAGTTTAATGCCTTATTACAAATCAAGCATTTTGCCATTCCATTGCACTCGGTAAAAAGATACGGCATAATAAAACACGACAAAATATAACGTGCTATTGAAAGGTCATACCACAACTAGCGAGTAACAAAGTATTGTCAGCGTGTCCACTGACCACAACTAGCAAGTAACAAAGTATTGTCAGCGTGTCCACTGACCACAACTAGCAAGTAACAAAGTATTGTCAGCGTGTCCACTGCCGCTTGTTATGAAGCAAGGGTGAGGAAGCGACTGATAGCAGCTGAAGATCTCACTCACCATACCCCTGCATGGGTAAGAGCTAATCTGTCATCATCCCTCTTCAAGGACAAGGCTTTGTGAAGCTGTGGCATCTGACGGAAACTGGCTGAACTACCAGCACTAGAATTCGGCCGACACTCGTAAGTCAATAAGCAGAGCTTTATTAAAATCACGATTAAATATATAAAGAATCCCTAATTTTGAAGTATGTTAAAGTAGCCCCTTAGAGAAAAAAATAAACTTCCCTACGGTATAGTTTGCTTCTAATTTGAACACCATCTTGACTTAAAACAAGTTTAGGAAAACCGCGGTTCAGAGCTGAATTTCATATGGAGATTTTTATTTTAACTACCATTTTATAACTATATTTGCATTTCTTTTAGAAATGCTTTTACACTAATGAAAAGTGTATCACAGACTACCGTGCGCTATAAAAACAAAATAATTTTACCTTGTTCCCTTTACTTATAAAAACTCTTACAAACGTTTGAACAATGTTACAACAATTACTGAACTGGTGGCCGGCCGTTCCAGCTCCGTCCGCCTCTTAAGGTGGTTTTCCGTAGTTTCCCCATTTTCACACCAGGAAATGCTGGGACTGTACCTTAATTAAGGCCATGGCTTCTACCTTCCTAATACTAGACCTTTCCCATCCTGCGTCGCCGGAAACCTTCGATGTTTGAGTATGTGTTTACAAAACTGTCTTGCAAACGAATAGAGTCTACGATTTCAAAAGCCGAGTTGACTCGTGAGATACGATTTGTCAAGTACTCGTCTAATTGATCTCCTTATTAGAGTATGAGGTGCTATTCTAAAGTCATTACAGAAACGTCACCATGACTACGGACTATCTACAAACCTCAGAGATGACAACGTCACTGTTGTCCTTAAGAGGTCATGCCATCTGGCTGCTCGCTTACAAGTGACATGTCACTGACCTATATAAACTTAAATTTCTCGTTTATTCAGATACAAAACTTACCATTCAACTCTGATAATGGAAACACAAAATAGGTAACATTAGTCTATGATGTTCAAAAATTCACACCATATAAATGCTGCTATTCACGTAGTTCATGGGAGTGGTGCATCAAATTATTGGCTGCAGAATATGGGGTTCATTTTCCTGGGGGCTACCATTGTTGAGAGGAAGTAGTATAATTTTAAAGAGGCAATGATTTTCTTTATTCGAAACAAGAACTCTAGATACAAATGAGATTTCAAATATCATCATTAAAACTGAGTTTACGTTAGAGCTACACTCGCAGGTATTGCAACAAGTGGCTGTCCTTCCTCTCTCTCCAGTCGATGACCCTCTGTACCACCATGATGGTGGTTCCCATGACACACCCTAGGGCCACAAGTGTCAACAGAGGTACCACGTCCCAGAAGTCAATACTGCCTGCCACTTTCACATTGTCTTCTCTGTAGAATCGAGGCTGTTTGTCCAGCTGCTGTCTTCTCACAAGACCGTAGTCCCTCATCTCCCGCAACCTACAAACGAGAACTCATTTACAAATATATAAAGCTGGAAGCATTCTCATTATTTTGTAATTCTCATCTCGACTTTAGTTGAAAATGGTTCTCTAAGACAGGTTTGCCCACTGAGGGCAGTGCAAGAAGAGGGAGTGGGAGCTATCTGCTCAAACATTTCACGTCTGAACAGAGACATGTGTAATATTATTCCCTAACTCTACTTCTTTCTAACCTGCATCTCCTCCTCCATCTTTTTATTTCTCTGTTGTAATATATTTTCCCATTCCATATCGCCATT
This sequence comes from Anabrus simplex, assembly GCF_040414725.1. Classification (NCBI taxonomy): domain Eukaryota; kingdom Metazoa; phylum Arthropoda; class Insecta; order Orthoptera; family Tettigoniidae; genus Anabrus; species Anabrus simplex. The sequence goes on along the minus strand of NC_090265.1, from coordinate 1,029,468,957 downwards.
AAAAGTTTTACACTCTTCAACAATTGTTTTAAAACTATCCCGTAGTCATATTACATTTTACATATTGCATTACTTGTTAAAAGTTCCCACATGCCTCTCTTTTCAACCATACGATATTGCCTAATAGTTCTACTTTTACAACCTTCCTTTCTATGGCATTTATTTTACCTCCCTCTCTTAATGAAATGGCAAGTTTGAAAATTATTATTATTATTATTATTATTATTATTATTATTATTATTATTATTATTATTATTATTATTGGTAGTAGTATTTCTACCAAAACAGCTTCGTGATCACTTATACCATTCATCAAAGTTTCTCAATAGAGCTCATCTGGTTTTATCAGCGCCACGTCTAGAATGATTCTCCCCTCTGGTGGGCTCCATCGCTTTCTGATTCAGCTTTCTTTTCCACATTGACTTATTTACCATTTGTTGGTCAAACTATATGTTATTCGCATTAATTTCCCAGTTTACATTTGGTACATTTAGATCACCCGCTACCATCACGTTTCTTTCAGTGTCGTTTCTCACATAGCTGATTAGCTTATCAAATAATTCTGTGCCAGCGTCGTTTCCAGGTCTGTACACACCAAAAACATCAATTTGCCTATTTAGAGTTGACCCTTGCACCTAAAATTTCAGGCTTCTCCTCCTGAGTTTTTACTAACTTACAAAGTTTTCTTTCACCGGTATGAATCCTCCTCCTATCGTTCCTATCCTGTCCTTACGGTAAAAATTCCAGTTTCGTGAAAAAAATTCTGCATCCATAATACCACTCGTGAGCCGTGATTTAACTCCTATTACGATATCTCATATATATATATCAATTAAATTAATTACATTTTTTGACAGTTCTTTTATAGTTTAGCATTAACAACTATATGATATCCTTACTTGAAATCCAGCTCCCAATACTTTCATTACCGCTCCTTAGTCCATCCCGTTTCCCTGAATGTATCTCCACATAACTTTTCTAATCAAACCCCCTAACGTATACATAGCCTACTATTTCGGTTCAAATCAGCCCAAGTACAGTTCCCCATCTCCTATCCACCCATTAGGATCTAAAAATCTCACTCCAAATTTCCCGCATAACCCTCCATAATGTCATTTAAATCCCCGATCACACTCCTGTAAGTATCCCTTCTACACAGTATTATCCCATTGATAACAATATCTACTCCCTTAAACTTCTGGAGCGTTGTCATAACCAGATCCCATACATCCCCAGCTATGCTGGTACCTGTTCCTGCTTTCCTTACATTGTTGGTACCAACGTAAAAATCACCTCCTCATTTCTTTCCACTTTCCTCAATATAGCCTTAGCCTAATTTCTGGGTACACTCTACGCCGGTTCCCTTTCTTTCACATCATTTCTCCCCATACCTAACAAGACCACAGCTCTAACCCCACTCATCTCATTAGATCCCCTTCTCTCCAGATCTATCATAACTTCCCTTACGCCTGCGGAACCTACTCTCTCCTCCTACCTCCCTCTCTCACGACCCTGTTCCACATCCCTCTTAGTACTTTACGTTCTCCTTTCCTACCGTTCCCTTCTCTCTTGCCTCGCCCCTCCTCTGTAACACTTCCCTGTTCCCCATCTTCCCTTTGCTGTTCTACCGAAGTGACTCATACTGATTCCTCGCCAATGCCTTTCCTGAACTCATGAAAGACCGTAAAAATAATTATTGATTTCCCTTCCACTTTAAGCATTAGCCCACCTGTCTTCCACAGCTTATCCCCTTCCTTTTTTTATTGGCTTTACGTCGCAATGACACAGATAAATTTTACGGCGACGATGGGTCAGGAAAAGGATAGGAGTGGGAAGGAAGCGGTCGTGGCCTTAATTAAGGTACAGCCCCAGCATTTGCCTGGTGTGAAAATGGGAAACCACGAAATACCATCTTCAGGGCTGCCGACAGTGGGGTTCGACGACACTTTCTCCCGAATACTGGATACTGGCCGCACTTAAGCGACTGCAGCTATCGAGCTCGGTACCCTTCATTTCCCTCCTTGCCTGCGTCATCCTGTGCATCCATTGAGGGAGACTTACCTTCATTCCTGTCCTCTGTTACAAGCCTAAATTATCTCCCTCAAACACACGATCTCTTCACTCATACTCCTTAACGCCTACTCACGCCCACAGTCCCTGCATCTGCTTCCCCCAGCCATTTTTTTATCTTCTTCCCAGAAATAAGATGTTACATGAAATATCAACAGAAACAAAATAGCGTGTTCTGCAATTTAATAGTTGAATTCACTTTAAAGAAAGAAATTTTGTGACGTTTTCTCAGGCGTTGCTATAAGTGAAAGCGGATTTCTGATACCTTTAAAGTTAGAAGTGAATGAGGTTAACATTTTAATTGATTAACGTTAACTATCCATAAGTAAAGGTTATAATAAAAAGCAAAGCAAAGTCATCTCCGTACAGGCCATGAAGGCCCTTGGAGGGGTGGAAGGTAAAGGCTTCCATCATTCGTAGCCTCGGTACTTGATGGGGTAGAGTGGTTAACTCAACGCCCGGCCGCCTTTGCCCCCAGGAATTAACCTGGTACTCATTTTGGTGTAGGTTGAGTGAACCTCAGGGCCATGTGTACCTCCGGAAGTGGAAATCTCGTTTCTTAAATTTTACGACTTCCTGACGGGGATTCGAACCCACGTCCTTACGGGCGAAAAAGGTTATAATACATGTTTTAATTTCTATATAAACGGTATTAATTAGATTTTCATAAAATTGCGCATTTTCGAATATATTTGTAATTATGAAATCATAAATTTAGGTGATATAAACAACCGTAATATTTGTGTTTGTAACATTATTAAACTTGCATAAAGCCAAGATGACGTCAAAACCAGAAGATCTACAAATATACGGCGAAAAACTAAAATACTACAAGAACCTACTACACAAAAACGCACTCAATACATAGAGAAAGAAGGTGAAAAAACCGCTGAAGAAGCAATAAAAGACCCATATGCAGCCATCAGACCCAGAAGATCATCAAGAAGTAGCAACGTAGAAATAGGAACCTGGGAAACGCACTTCACTCATATTCTCAACAATGCAAGGGAACAGGCGGCGTACGAAATTGAATACAACAACCAGCTTGAAGCGATACCTCCCATCACCAAAGCAGAGGTGTTAGACACTATCAAAGCTACAAAATGCAAAAGAGCCGCTGGACCAGACGGGTTTTAGAGCACCTTAAAGAATCCGCGCAGCATCTAGCAGAAATATGGTCCAAACTGTTTAATAAATGCCTAGAATTAGGAAATATTCCCGATGAATGGAGAAAATCAACATTTATAACCCTCTATAAAGGGAAAGGTGAAACCAGCGACCCAAACTCATACAGAGGAATCGTTCTAGAAAGCAATATCTTCAAGCTGTTAACAAGAATCCTAACCAACAGGATAGTTGAAGAAGTAGACCCCAAAATGCCAGAAGAGCAATTTGGATTTAGAAGAGGAAGAGGAACCCTGCATGCAATCCAAAACCTACTCAGTGACATAGAAGAAGCACAACGGCTTCACAAAGGAAAATTTTATGCAGTCTTCATTGACTATACAAAAGCCTTCGACATAATAGACAGGAAGATACTAATGTCAAAACTCCAAACTATGCTGGAAATACTCCCCTTACAGCTCTAATAAGAAATATTCTGGCATACAACCAGATCACCATAGATGATGCGACCCATAAAACAAAGGAAATCACCCAAACTAATGGAGTGCTGCAAGGTGATCCACTCAGCCCCCATACTATTCAATATTGCCACCGCGGACGTAACAAAAGCAATCAGAGAAAGAGCAAAGGATGCAGTGATCTACATATATGCAGACGACATGGTCCTAGGGTCAACAAAGAAGGAAGAGCTCCAACACGCTTTTTCAGCGCTGGCTGAATGGGCAGGAAATAACAGCCTGAAAATAAACTGGAAAAAACTCAACAGATGGTCTTTCGGAAAGGCGGACGAAACGCAGCAAACGACAACGTAGAATACGAAGACGGCAAAGTGGAAATAGTAAACTCATTCAAATACCTGGGAATAACCTTACAGACTACTGGGACGTTCAGACTACACATAAAAGACAAAGCAGTTGCAGCCATGAAAGCCATGTACGACATCAACAATCTACAGCAGTTATCCTTAAAAACAGCTACGCGCCTATTTGACACAACGATCCTACCAATACTCACCTATGGAATCCACTTGATATGGGAAAGACTAACAAAGAGAAACCTGGCCACCATAGAAGGAGTTAAGGCAAAATTCCTAAAGACCGTAATGGGCATCTCAAAATACACGCGTTCCCGCCTAACATACGAACTAGCACGGGAACCCTTTCTTATTGAAGAACTGAGGATAAAACTACCACTGCCATCCACAATGAATGTAGAAGCACACCTAGCGGAGAGACGGAAGAAGAGAGAAGAAATTCCGCTAGAGTTCTACAGCATAGATGCCATGTTGGATCGAAATTGGACGAACGCCAACCAGAAGCTAAGACATGTGATAATAAAACTAGCAGTACACGGGTACCACCATAAAATATGTAAAAATATGTCTTATCACGACCCAAATGAAAAATGTGAATGTTCACTGTGTGATCAGTTCTGTGACATGTATCACATCACAAGATGTAAAAACAACAACAAATCTCTATGCGATTATAGCAAAGACTAAAACGGTCAATGATCTTTGTAATGCACATTCGTGCGCTTTTCTAATAATAATAATAATAAACTTTCCTGGAAAACACTATAACATCTGGCTCAGTGTTAGATCAATTTTCTTTTTTCACATCATCTGAACTTGTGTCAGAAACGATGTACAGGCAGAGAATTATACTCTAATATGAAAATGATGGTATACAAGCAGACACTCGAATTCGTCGTTATATTAAGATTCTATATGAATACAAAGACAGCAGATAGGCGGTGATGATATTTCGTTCTCATCCTGATACTTACTTGGAGTTGAATAATTTTAGATATGGTGACGTCCTGGGCAAGAAGAGAGCTGTCGTTAAAGGAAACGAAGACTCTGGCAAAGTCGATAGTTTACAAGGAAGTCTGTTCTCCAGAGCTAATATGTAGTCGCATTCTGTCATGAAGGCAAACAGGTGATTACATGCAGTTTCAAATCCAAGTAGATTGTCTTCAGGAAGGCTATCCTTGTTAGGCAGTAATTTATTTTTATATATTTCCTGCAGTACCACATCACTGGAATTCTGAAATCAAAGAAAAACAGATTTATGTTTGTAGTTGGATAGATAGTAATTTATTTTTATATGTCACTTCTGGTACCAGTTTATATGTAGAGAATAAAACAGATTTCTGTATATAGCTAGATACTCTGATATAATAATAATAATAATAATAATAATAATAATAATAATAATAATAATAATAATAATAATAATAATAATAATAATAATTTCCAGATACATTTTATCTCGGTTCATGTAAAATATGTTTGGTGGCAATGTAGGCAAGAGAAATTTTCTCAGAAAGTACTAGCCTTAGCCTTCATTTCGTTTAATAAGGAAAGTTCACGTATCGAATTATTATGTGAAATGGTACACTGGACAGTTTCTCGCACCTTTGTAGGTTCAGGTTGGATTTTTTTTACAACGAGACTTAAGAAAGAAACCAACTGTGCTAGTAAAGATAGTGATCGTACGAGTCAGAACAGCAAGATGCAGGAGAAACAAATGGATGTCATCTTAGAAAATCGTGACAGCATGAGCAACTAAATGGCGAGCACCTCGGGAGAACCTCGGAATATCGTCACTCCATGAAGAAACCACGATGATAGAATGACAATCTTTCTTCATGTCCAAATGAGTGTTTAATTAAATATTTTGTCGACAATTTTCCTTTCTCCCTTTATTTCTTATGAGCACCCCTTACTCCTAATTTCAACGCGTAGACCTCTATGATGTTAATATTTCAATGTAGAATCTTATGTACTTGCGAGTAGATAGACGAATATCTTGATCTATCTTCTTTAGCACATGTCTCACAAGGTTTTGATATCCTGGAAGTAGCTGTATAATTTTGATTAGTCTGAGACCGTGAGGTTTATTACGAGTACGTTGAATAATGTACTATTTTCCTTTTCTTTTTTGACTAGTAGTCCACCTGGTTAAGGCGTCAGGTCCTTAAGGTCTGACACCGTACGCAGATGGTATGAGTCCCGTTGGTGGAAAACATCACCATCAGTGTTGTATGTCCGGCGCTCCCTTCTCCTCCGCCAGCCAGCTGCACGCGCGCCTGTGTATCATTCTGCTAGCTTCGACGCGCAGCCCTCAGTGCGCGTGCCTGACCATCGAGTGTACTATAAATAGGAGCTCCCTGACTGCTCACTTGCCCACTCGCCCGGTGTCCAGCTCCAGAATACACCCTACGTCGAGCACGGAGGCTACTCCTCTTGAAAATGTGCTTCGACCAGGTGGACTGAATTTCTGGCAGTACGAGGTTTCACCTCTGGTCACCGCTCCCTTACCTGTTTCCGCTGCCTATGTTCGTAATTCTTTTACAAGCCATTTTCATTCCCTAATTTACGCAAGCTCCCTTAGTTTCACTAGGTGGAATTTCTTCAATCAATTGAACTTGCTTTTTAGGAATTCAGGCACTTCAACAAACAAGGACTCTCAAAGACATTTATGTTAGTGTGCCAGATAGTTCTCGACTATCAACGTGTCAATTCACAAAGACTATCTTTTCAAGATAGAAGTGTATATAAAGACTGTAAACCTGTACATATTGTATAAAGACAGACTTTTCTCAAGATTCAATATTCCTTTTTGCTTCAAAATAAATTTCAGTTATTTGTGTAAATATCATAAAGTGAAGCAATAAAAGTTGTGTTTTGTAAACTTCATCCTTGGTTACAGCAGCAACTCTATGGCGACGAGGTAAAAAAGCAACTCTGCAATTCTTCGACCCCAGTTGCCAACTCTATAGCGACGCGGTAAAACAGCAACAAACTACACGTCATCAGCCCCAATCGCCAACTCTATAGCAACGAGGTACACACGACACTACAATTCAACAGGCCCAGTTGTCAACTCTACGGCGAAGTGCTACATAACAACGACACTCCAACCAGTTCTGACACACAGCTTACCTTACTCTTTCTTGCACGCATCTCGCAATGGCTACTGCGGAACAACTTGCTACGGTCTTCCAAGCCTTACAGCAGCAACAACAACAGTTTATGCAACAACAACAGGCAGCATTAATTCAGGCTATTCAAGCTATTTCTGTCTCTACACAGCCATCAGCTATTCCTCCGTTCTCTGCTTTTGATCCGGCTAAGGAAGAATGGTCAGTTTATTTAGCCCGTTTACAACAGCATTTCATCTGCCATTCTGTCACTGATGATCAACGCCGCCGCGCCCTATTTCTTAGTTCGGTTGGCAATGCTACGTGTGAATTACTACGTAAATTAAGTCCGGAAGAACACTTATCTGAGGTACCCTTCACGCAGCTCTTGGCCCGTCTCACGGAACACTATGCCAAAGCTCCTCACATAGTGGCTGCTCGCTATAAATTTTTTCAGAACAGAAAGCAACCCCATCAGACCCATACTGAATGGATAACTGAATTACGTGGTCTAGCTAAACCCTGCCAGTTCATATGCTCCAAGGACGGTTGTGGTTCATCCTACACTGATTCTCTCATTCGGGACATGATAATTTTACATACTACTGAAGACAAAATACGTTTTGACGCTGTCAAGCAGAGTAACCCTTCTTTAGAAGACGTCCAGCGTATTGCTACGGTTTATGAGCTTACTACCAAGACTGCCGCAGCCATAGCTTCTCCACACGAAGTTGCACAAGTCTCGCCTCAGGCCCGCAAGTCCTCTGCTACAGTGAACCGTACGGATAAGGCGCTCTACACCAAGCATTCTCGCCAGGTTCCCTCTCGTAATGCTACACGGAAGCCCAATTCTAAAAGCACCTCGAAACTCCTGCCTTCCTGCCGAGGTTGTTTCAAGCATCATGAACGTCGTGACTGTCGTTTTTTCAAAGCTACTTGTGAACGATGTAATAAACTTGGACACATTAAGACTGTCTGTCAAAGTTCGCTCCGCCCTGCTAAGACTACTGCAGCACGCCGGAAGCATATACAGCCCCGCCAAGACATGGAAGTTGATCAAATCAATCTTATTCTTCCCACAAAGGATTCTCACAAAATCATCATTCCTCTCTCATTCTCTGATCGATCTGTCGAATTTCAATTAGACACTGGATCACCTGTCTCTATTATTAACCTGACTACCTACCACGACTTAGATTCACCTTCATGCTCTCCAGCTGACATCCAGCTCGTGACATTTAACAAGAAGAAAATTGACATCAAAGGTCAAATCAAGCTTCAGGCTAGTTATAAAGGAATTCAGAAGGCCATTCCTCTTCTCGTAGTTAACAACTACACTGCATCAAACATTATGGGCATGGATCTATTTAACTTATTTGGTTTCCAGATACATGACAACATTAACGTCGTATCTACATTGCATCCTACTTCTGACGTTACCGCTCTCCTAGCGCAGTTTCCTGAAGTCTTCGACTCTCAGCTCGGAACAGCAAAAGACTATACAGCTCACATACAGCTGAAATCCGGAGCTAAGCCTCGCTTCCTCAAAGCTCGTCCAGTACCCCTAGCACTTCAAGACCAGGTCACGAAAGAATTAGAAAGATGGATACAAACTGGAATTGTTGTACCAGTTACTTCTAGTCAATGGGCTACTCCACTCGTGGTAATCAAGAAACCTGATGGTAATGTTCGACTTTGTGGCGATTTTCGATCTACAGTCAACGCACAACTCGACACAGATATCTTTCCTTTTCCACGTCCAGAAGACTTATTCCGTCGTCTCTCTGGTGGACAATTCTTCTCTCGAGTTGATCTTAAAGAAGCATATCTCCAGCTACTTTTAGACGAAGAATCTAAGAAATTTCTCACACTCAACACTCCTCTCGGACTGCTCCAGCTCCAGCGGCTCCCATTCGGTGTTTCATCCTCAGCGGCTATTTTTCAGCGCTATTTGGCTCAACTCACCGCCTCCATTCCCGGTTGTGCTAACTACCTGGATGATATTATTGTTACTGGAAAAGATCATCAGGAACATCTAACCAATCTACGCCTCCTTCTCCAGAAATTGAAAGACAATGGCTTACGAGCGAATCTCGCTAAATGTACCTTCTTTCAGCCTCACGTTCACTACCTAGGACATATACTTGATAAGAATGGAATTCGTCCTAGTACACAGAATGTCTCAGCGATAGTAAACATGCCAGCACCTCAGAACCTCAAGCAGCTTCAGTCCTTCATAGGCAAAGCGAACTATTATAATAAGTTCATTCCACGCTTCGCTACAGTGGCAGCTCCATTAAACGCTCTACGTAAAAAAGGTGTTAAGTTTCAGTGGACTCCGCAATGCCAACAGGCATGGAAAACAATCAACAACGCCTTAATTCAAGCTATACAACTCACTCATTTTCAGCCCGACAAGATCATCACGCTAGCTACTGACGCTTCAGACTACGGTGTCGGTGCCGTTCTCTCCCAGAAGGATCGTCATGGACAAGAACGCCCCATCGCCTTCGCTTCGAAAACACTTAATGACCATCAACGTCGATACTCACAGATAGAGAAAGAAGCTTTAGCCATCATCTTTGGTATTCGCCGTTTCAATGAATATCTCTATGGCAACCATTTCCTGATCATTACCGATCATAAGCCTCTCGTACACTTATTCCATCCTGGTAATAAGATCCCAGAGAATTCCCTCAGAAAGCTTCAAAGATGGTCCATGTTCCTTTCTGATTATTCCTATCAGATTGTATATCGAGCCACATCCCAGCATTGTAATGCTGATGCCCTCTCCCGCTTACCCGTTGGTCCTGATACTGCCTTCGATTCTCAAGAATCTGAATGTCTTCAATTGGACATAGACCTTGAAGATACTGTATCCAGTTTTCCTATTGATGCTACCTGCATAGCTAAAGCTACGGATAAGGACAGTACACTTGCTACTGTACGTACTTACATCCGCAACGGTTGGCCTCTTCAGAGCACACTTCCTGCCCACCTGGCTCCTTATCATCGTATGCAGCATCGTCTCACGACTCGTGCCGGAGTTGTATTACTAGAAGCAGGCACCATCTTCCGAGTGGTTATCCCACTTAGCCTACAGAAAAAAGTTCTCGAATTATTACACCAAAGCCATTGGGGTATCTCCAGAACGAAGCAACTCGCCCGTCAACACTGCTACTGGCCCGGTATTGATGCCGCCATCGAAAAGCTAATACGTCATTGTGAGCAATGTCAAACGAATCAGAACGCCCCGTCTTCTGATCTTGCTTCATGGCCTCCTGCTACTACTCCATGGGAACGAGTTCACATCGATTTCGCAGGTCCTTTCCTCAATTCCATGTGGTTAATAGTCATCGATTCACTGTCCAACTTTCCATATGTCGTGGATATGCATTCGACTACTACAACCGAAGCTACCATTCGTGCTCTCCAGAAAATCTTTACTACAGAAGGTTTACCGCAAGTACTCATTTCGGACAACGGACCTCAATTTACAGCTACTGCTTTTCAGAACTTTTGTACACATAATGGCATTCGTCATATCCTAGCACCCCCTTTTCACCCTCAATCTAATGGTGAAGCTGAACGCTTCGTACAAACATTTAAAAGAAGTATGAAGAAAGCTGTCTCTTCAGGCTTAACTAAAGACCAAGCCTTGCTCCAACTCTTAAACAACTACAGAACTCTACCCGGCGCGGATAATATCACTCCTGCACAGAAGCTCCATGGACGACCTCACAGAACTTTACTTTCTCTGTTACAGCCTCTTCCGACCCAGCGTAAGACCTCACCAACGAAGTTCTCCCTCAACGACAAGGTCTACACCAGGACATTCAAATCCAACCCACTCTGGATACCTGGAGTCATCTGCAGATCTTTGGGTCATCGTCTATACGAGATACAGACTACGGAGAAACGTATCTGCCGCCATCAAGATCAGATACGTCTGCGCTACCGCCCCTGTCCAGCTATTGATGCTATTGCTAAACCTGATAAATCTATTGCTGAACGAGCTTTAGATCATTTAATAACAATGGGTTCCTTTCAGGACGAGACAGCGCCACTCCGCCCAGTTCCAGCCCCGGACAATACAACAGAGAAATCAGCAGCTCCGCCCCAGCATCGCAGTCGCCGCCAGCGCCGCCGCCGTTTCACGCCGTACCGGCGTATTTAGGAGGGGAGGGTGTTGTATGTCCGGCGCTCCCTTCTCCTCCGCCAGCCAGCTGCACGCGCGCCTGTGTATCATTCTGCTAGCTTCGACGCGCAGCCCTCAGTGCGCGTGCCTGACCATCGAGTGTACTATAAATAGGAGCTCCCTGACTGCTCACTTGCCCACTCGCCCGGTGTCCAGCTCCAGAATACACCCTACGTCGAGCACGGAGGCTACTCCTCTTGAAAATGTGCTTCGACCAGGTGGACTGAATTTCTGGCAGTACGAGGTTTCACCTCTGGTCACCGCTCCCTTACCTGTTTCCGCTGCCTATGTTCGTAATTCTTTTACAAGCCATTTTCATTCCCTAATTTACGCAAGCTCCCTTAGTTTCACTAGGTGGAATTTCTTCAATCAATTGAACTTGCTTTTTAGGAATTCAGGCACTTCAACAAACAAGGACTCTCAAAGACATTTATGTTAGTGTGCCAGATAGTTCTCGACTATCAACGTGTCAATTCACAAAGACTATCTTTTCAAGATAGAAGTGTATATAAAGACTGTAAACCTGTACATATTGTATAAAGACAGACTTTTCTCAAGATTCAATATTCCTTTTTGCTTCAAAATAAATTTCAGTTATTTGTGTAAATATCATAAAGTGAAGCAATAAAAGTTGTGTTTTGTAAACTTCATCCTTGGTTACAACAATCAGAATGTTCGCAGGCAGGGTTGGAGAGGTAGTGGTATAAACTTTCCGATGATTAGATTGCGTGCCAAGAGCATGGGTTGCATTCCAAACCTCTCTGCAGTGTTCATATGGAATGAGGGCAATTGACGCTGTTGATGGTGATTCGTCCGTCGGATGGAGACGTTAGGCCTTGATCTGACGCCTTGGTGTTATTCGACAGGAGTAGGCTATGTGCCGAAACTGTGTTTCACCCTCTCCCTACCTCATTAACGTCATCACACAACCCAGGAGCAGATGCGCAGGCCGACCATGGACGTCAAATAGTAAGACATACATCAGGCCTCTCCTGAGGCCGTACACAATCATCATTGACAAGTCCTTTATAATAATACATTTTATTGCGCACAATGTGCAAATTTTACATATTATATCAAGTAAATTACAGTTCACTCAAGAAGAACTTTGTCCAGAGCAAAATAGATTCAGAGAGACTGTTCTGTTCTTACACTTCATTACGTGATATGTATCACACTGTTCATTGCACAATACACATACACACTCCTGGCTGGCCCGATGGTAGGATTTCTTGGCACAGATACGGTGGTGAAAGCCGTGTATTGCAAAGCGTGTCACCAAATGTCTCAACTCATATTCTTCTTTCATCCAATCCCTATACACAGATAGACGTGTGTGACCGTATATTTCACCTTGCAGCCAAAACTACCCCCTGCAGACCTCTGGTGTTTATGTGTGGTAGTAGCCTTGAGTCTTCCATCGTGCACTGTGGTGGTGTGGGAGATGTGTGGGTTGAAAGTGGCCGACTAGCATATAAATAGGTGTGTGTGTGTGTGTGTGTGTGTGTGTGTGTGTGTGTGTGTGTGTGTGTGTGTGTGTGTGTGTGCGTGTGTGTGTGTGTGTGTGTGTGTGTGTGTGTGTCCGCCTATATTTCGCCTTGCAGCCACAACTACCCATCGCAGACCACTGGTGTTTGCGTGTGGCAGTTGCCTTGAGACTCCCATCGTACACTATATTGATTGCGTGTTTGTAGCTGAGGTGGCGTGGTAGATGTGAGGCTTGAAAGTGGCTGATATCGTCATTGAATGTATTAAAATGAGTGATAATGTACTGAAAGAATCGGAGTGAGATGTACTCTAGAAGGCTGTGATGTGTATTCATTGGTTTTATATACCATCTTTGATACATCTCGCAGTCGCAGGAGTATGGCAATCTCAGAACCATAAGAGTTTGCTGCTTGAGTACATCTGTGAGTATTTTCTGTGATTCTTGAATATAAAGCACATACTCACGGAAACAGCTACTTAACAATATCACTGAGGCAGTAATCCTAACCGGCAAAGAAAAAAGGAAAATTGGTTTTCATACCAAAAATTCCATTGTACCCCGAAAAGAGAACAAAATTAAAAGAAGGCTCAGAAAAAGTGTGGTCTTCTGTATTATATAGAGAAAACCACACGGATGTTCAAAAATACCCTGCTAAGCGGGTTGTGTTCAATTAGTCTAATTATATACCGGTAAGTCAAAAAAATCAGATACCCACCTTCTACCATTATCATTTATTTTTGTGGCTAGATATTGTTTTCACATTGATTATTGAATATAACTGAGGTTGAGGGTTATTTTATTCGGACAGCGACGTCCGCGTAATAAATTAATTTGTTTTATTTGAGATGTCTCCATTTTACTTTTCCATTTAAATTGTTTTTACCTTTTTTTTAATGAGTATCAAGAGAATGCCTTAAGACTATCCTCTCTTGTAATATTTAAAACAATTTCAGAGTTCAACGTTCGTGTTTAAAACACATGTTAGCTAAATTTAGGGACTTTTAATATATCTCAACCCCACACCCACATCTACTTTTTGCTTAAAGATGTTACTTAGGAGTAACATAACCAAAATCATCAGTTAGATGGGTTTTATCCATATAAATAAAGTTGTAAGAGGTACGCTGTCTGTAATTTCGTTTGTTTTGCCAATTATTCAGATATTGATCCGTTTTAGGTCAAATCAAGACCGTATCAGTGGTTTTTTCGTGTCTGTCTGTTTGTTCCACCATCACGGCGAAACGACAGGATAGATCTCTACCAAACTTCACATTTAGAGTATACTCATCTCGGGGAAGGTTTTGATATGCATATGATTTAAAATCTCTTAATAGACGGGGGTTTATAGGAAAACCAGGAGTTTTCTTCCACTTTCTCTTATACTATTGATTTTCTGTAAAATCCGTGGACTATGTGTAAAACTTCTCTTCATTATAAACAAATTTTATTAAGTTCATTATTTCCCTTACTATTCAAATGACGGAGAAAATTACTATTTTCTGCGGGTCTCGTGCTCTGCACTGAGTGACCGACAGACCGACAACGAACCCACAGGTTACCATGGCAACGTCTCCAACTGCTTGGCTGCCGGGAAGTAAAGTATTGCCATTTTCATCATCATTCCTCTAAACTCGTGGTTGTTTCTTGGATAGAAAGCAAGAGAGACGTCAATCGGCCATTCTGCGGGATATTAGCAGAATACCGTTGGAGGTTACAATCGTCCTCGAATAGCACTAATGGGCGCTGTTAATATTTGAATATAGTACCGCGGAGTGTAGCCCATTATTTCACACCGTAAATTGTTATCTGGCCTTTGCTATCATTTATACTGTATTTCTTTTCTACATATGTTTTCCGCTTTAATATCTTGCCTCTGCCTTGCCTCTTTAGGCTTAAATAATAACACCATAAGTCATCTTTTTATCTGTTTACCTAAGAATTCCTGCACCTAAATTTCTCCTCTGTTAACGCCTTTACATATCCCTAACTCATATCATCACAATTTATTGAGGGACATTTTGCTTTCCAATACATCCACTTCGTATTTACATATTTGTCCTATCCGGCTGTCCTCCGTTATAATCCTATTTTCTATTATTTTCAACTTTCCTAACTGTATTACTTTCTTCCTTAATTATTCCGTATGTACGCGAGTGCTAATCGCGTAACCTGGACATTCTTTTCTTTGAGGAAAACTTCCAAGCTGTTCAAGCGTATAACTTTTGGCTCCGTAAAATATCGAAATATGGATGCATTTTAATGACGGTGCAGACCTTCGTTTCTGGGTAATTTGTGGCTAGACGGTAAGTCGCATTACAAAACGGATAGCACCATCGCCGTTGAATTTGAAGAGATCTACAGCTTACGTTCTATGACTTACTGCCGTGCCTCGATTGTTGATACGTTAGATAGCGCTGCATTTCTCGATTATAATCAAATCTCTCCAAATCGATTGTGACTGGCATTAGGAAAAGGAGCCTGTCTTTATAATGAAAACTCTCTACATCTATTGTAAATGGCAGCTGCCAAGTGAGCCTGCCGTTATAGTAGAAACTCTCGATTGTGATTGGCAGTAGGAAATGTGGCCTCCCTTTGTATTCAAAACTTCCCCTGTGCCTACTATGTCGTAAACAACGTCTGGCGTCCTCCCTGTTTTGTTTCTTGGATAACGCTAAGAGACATGCAATTTAATATATTCTTACTCACTGCCTTTACAATAATTTACGGAGAAATCCGTATAGAATGTAGAATACGGTAGCGAAGCACTGGTACATTTGCTAGTTGTGAATAAATGTTGCTTTTCACCTCACATTATGTTCCACGAATTATTTTATCCTTCTTAAATCAACATTTCCTGTAGGAACCACATTTGATTGCTCATTCAATGGTAAAGAGCGAAAAGATTTGACTGCATGTGGTATCTCATGGTTTAACGTTGAATAACCACTTCAAAAGCACGATTACGGATTGACTTAATTGGAGATCGGATTATTCATTCTACAACAGTGCCACAAATTCTCAAAAATGTTGACGACCTCCCACTCCGAAATTTATCATTTCCGGATTCTGTCATAAAAATCTTCCGTTTCCAGGCCAATGATGCTCCCTTCGATTGTTGTGCCTTCCGAAAATGCAGCTGGAAGTTGTTCATAATTTGCGCAGTTGTTTGTTCAGTATGTCGTCGTTCACCAACTTGTTTGGTGCTTGTCTCCTGTTCTCGAGATTTCGGAATCGAGTTCCAACGCAATAGTTTAGCATTTAGTACTTGACTGTGCTTAAATGTGAGAGATCTGTGCAAATTAATTCTTGACATGGTACAAAATTTCGATATCTCTTACGACTACTAGTCTTTCAAGGGATACTTCAAATAGCATGCCTCCCAGTAGAACCACTCAACCTCGAATACTGCAGTCATTCTAGAAAGGGACTTTTCATTCAGACAAATTGCATCCACTATAGTTAAATGGTGGATGTAGCTAATGTTCTATAACACGTCTTTCAAGCCGAAACTCAAAACAATTTTAAAAACTACAATATTCATATTAGTAAGGACGCCACAATGATACAGTATTTTAATTTACATTCACACAAATACACAGGATGGTGACAGTGGTTTCCATACATTTATTCAAGAAGAATATGCATAGGAAGCATAAGCATATGTATAGGAAGTAAGCCACTTCATACGAGACAAATAATAATTATTCACTTCAAATTCTCTTCATGATAGACATAACGAGTGCAAGTTTTGTGAGTTACTGCTCAATTGGTATTGCTCACATCTTTGTAAAGACCGGGCGAGTTGGCCGTGCGGTTATGGGTGCGCAGCTGTGAGATTCCATTCGGGAGATAGCGGGTTCGAACTCCACTGTCGGAAGCCATGAAGATGGTTTTCCGTGGTTTTCACGCCAGGCAATTGTTGGGGCTGTACCTTAATTAAGGCCATGACCGCTTCCTTCCCACTCCTTTCCTGTCCCATTATCACCGTTAAGATCTATCTGTGTCGGTGCCGGGCTGAGTGGCTCAGACGGTTGAGACACTGGCCTTCTGACCCCAACATGGCAGGTTCGATCCTGCTCAGTCCGGTGGTATTTGAAGGTGCTCAAATATGCCAGCCTCGTGTCGGTAGATTTGCGGGCACGTAAAAGAACTCCTGCGGGACAAACTTCCGGCACCTCAGCGTCTCCGAAAACCGAAAAAGTTGTTAGTGAGACGTAAAGCCAATAGCATTATTATTATTATAAACAAATTGTAAGAAAATAACATCTGTGTAAAGACCACATTGAGCGCACCAAATACCCTAATAATTTCTAATTATTCATTTTCTATTCCTGTATCATCCATATGCCATAAGAAATGTAATATGCACAGCAAGCTGATGATCACTTTGTGCATACTCCTGAATTAAACAACAAACCAATATACTGGAAGGTAATTGGGATAATTTTTTTATAATTCTCATTCACAAAAAGCCTTATTCTGATAACAGTTCTTACTTATATATAAATATAAAGAACTGGAATCGCAGTTAAGGCTTCTTGCAGATTATTTTATATAGCATAAAGTTACAAGATTGTGAGGTGCAAAAGGATCTAGACGATGTTATGAGATGGACAACAGACAATAATAATAATAAAGGGGGTGGAAAGTCGGGCTGTAAGATTTACCATGAGGAAAAGTCCTCTCATTTTTTATTGCCGTGTTGATGGGGTGAAAGTAATGAAGATCAGTGGAAGTACTTCGGTGTTAATGTAACGAAAGATCTTCATTGGAGTAATCGCATTAACGAGGTTGATCTCAACATCTCTCTTTATATCTCTCTTAACCAAAGAAGGTATTTATGGGTTGCAAATTAGAGTATGGCTCCAGTGTACGGGACCCTCACTAGAATCACTTGATTCGAGAAATGGAAAATATCCAAAGGAAAGTAGCACTATTTGTTCTTGGTTATTTCCGACAAACAGTAGTGAATGTTGCAAACTTTGGGCTGGGAAGACTTGGGAGTAAGGAGACAAGGTGTTCGACTAAGCGGTATATTCTGAGCTGTTACTGGAGAGATGGTGTGGAATAGTATTAGTATATGAATAAGTTTGAATAGAGGTTGTAAAAGTAGGAAAGATCACATGAAGATAAAGTTGGAATTCAAGAGAACAAATTGGGGAAATTTTCGTATATAGGAAGAGCAATTAGGGATTGGAATGATTTACCAAGGGAGATGTTCAAGAAATGTCCAACTTCTAAATCATTAAAGAAGATACTAGGTAAACAACTGATACAGAATGTGCAACCTGGACGACAGCCCCAAATGGTGACTGATCATTAAGTACTTTTCTTCTGAAGCCATCATCATTTCTACCCAAATATTGGGCGTGATATCCAAGTGCATCGTTACTGGCTTCTCAACAATGTGGCCGTGATTTAAATCCTGACCAATGCATGTCAGAAATGTTTATGAAAAGTCGCCCCTCTGCCGCTTGGATTTCACGTGACTATGATCACGGTATCAACAGTCACGTCAACCTACAACGTCATCGTTTCCATTCGAATAGGTAATAAAACCGATGTGACAAAACTGAGGTGACCATTGGACCTGGCTTGCAATCGTCCTTGAAATATTAGTAATTCAATTGTAACAGAGCTGTAAACACTTCAAATAACTGATGTGAAAGCCAAGAGGTGGCAGCACTGTATAATTTGGTGTTTGTAGCAACAGCTCAGAACAGACTCCTGCAGCCAGACCCACCGCGCAGCACTTCGAACCCACGGGCTCCGGCAGCCCAGCCCGTGCAGTGCCTTTCTCTTTCTGACGCGGCAACGTACTGCCCACAGCACTGGGCTCATACGGCCCACCGCAGTCCACCGCACTGGGCGGGCTCCGTGGAATATCCTTGAGTAGTTCTCCACAATAACATGTGCGCTGTGCACAACGAAATGTTCACGTCACACTACTATTCGGATCATTCACTCTACGAATTCCGTACGCTACTAATATATTGCAAAGTAGGCTAATCGCATTTTGAAATTAAACGGTAGATATTTCTCCTGCACTATAATAATAATAATAATAATAATAATAATAATAATAATAATAATAATAATAATAATAATAATAATAATAATAATAGTAATAGTAATAATTGAAAACAAACAAACTTTATTATAAACTAATATTCGTTTGCAATTGACATCAAGTTAACTGAAAATGAATCTAAATAACACGAAGCATATTCTTAGGACTTCATTCGCGTTTACCTCAAAATAAAATATAAACAGAAATGACGTGCAATTTGCCAACAACAAAAACAATCCTGAACATAGCTTTTACTTAGTGTGAGTAGTTTATTGGTCATTGTTAACGTGGTGGAATGGAATTACTGTGAATGAAAAGAAGAGCATCAGCATTGTCGTGCGTTGATAATGAAGCCCGCTGAACTGCAATTTATCTCTGAAGCTGAACATGATGCTTGCATACATATTACTTTCTTAGCAATCTGGTGAAATTTTGAATAGTTTTGTCCATTTGTTCTCCAATAGGATGCTATATCTATCTTCTTGCATTCCACATTTTTTCTTGGAATAGGAGCATCATGAACGTCAGTCCACGAAGAAAATTTCATTACTTTGGCAGGTTGTGGCATAGTTGTGGAGTCTGATGAAATGGCGTATGGCTTTTAGTGCCGGGAGTGTCCGAGGACATGTTCGGCTCGCCAGATGCAGGTCTTTTGATTTGACTCCTGTAGGCGACCTGCGCGTCGTGATGAGGATGAAATGATGATGAAGACGACACATGCACCCAGCCCCCGTGCCAGCGAAATTAACCAATTAAGGTTAAAATTCCCGACCCAGCCGGGAATCGAACCCGGGACCCCTGTGACCAAAGGCCAATACAAAATCAGTCCGACTCCTTTAATCTACACTAATATAATAAAGAGAGAGCGCGAATTTTGTTAGTTTATGTATATCTGGAGGGTAATCTCAGAAACTACTGGACCGATTCTAAAAGTCCTTTTACTAATGTAAATATACATTATCCCTGAGGGACATGGACTGTATTTTATTTTCAAAACAATTCGAGGTAGGGGCGACAGGGAAAGCATAAAAATAATGTATATATTGAACCCGAGTGACTTAGGCCCATAATCAATCATGATTTGATCGGTAAAATAATATGGTACATTTATTGAAATACAGAGGAGTGTATTTGAAAATATTTCGTTTAGGTAATGTCGAAATCAGAGCGAAGGAAGGACGACAGACTGGAGCCTGACGGATTAGCTCAACCCGACAACTTTTAGCTACTTCACAGCAGGGAATATCATTAGTTGGCGTACAAGGAAATACAGAGTCCACAAATAAGTCTTGGTCAGAAAGAGGAAGGGGGAGAGTCATACAAAGAAAACCCACCACATGAGTAAGACCTTGGGATATTTTTGGTAGGACGGAAATTCCATGACCTCATGGAAAATTACAGCGGCTGAGTGTACGTTCGCTAGCCTAAGTTCGAGCAGGTGGAGATTTAAATCACGTGACCGCTTGCCGGCCAATAGTAAAAATTTGATGGGAGACTCAGTGATACCATCTTAAGGAATGATGGATGAGATATTTTCGTAACTACAAAAGTATTCAGTAATAAATTAATATGAGTACGCGGATGGATGTAATGAATTTATTAGATGTCACGCATGGAAAAATAATCAATACTTATTGGCAAATTAATTAAATTGAAGGCTGGATTTCTTGGAAACCGGACAGCTTGAATCTCATTGGCTGAAAGAAGACCACGTTGTCAGGGACGCTTACAAAGGCGCGAAATGTGAGGAGCTAAATCCACCCATATCTCCTAAATCTGTGATCACCTGGAGTTCATATTTTATCCAGCAGATATGCTAGCGGAGTGGATTAATTTGATGTAAATTTTAACTTCCAATTCGGAGTGCAAGTACCGATATTAAAAATCCACCCCCTCCCTAAGGGGTATGACGTCAACGAATCCGCGGGAAAAAGGCTTCATCCATATATACGGAGCTGAATTGACGGTCGCCAGCCACTTGTCTTGAATCGTTGGAGCTGAATTGACGGTCGCCAGCCACTTGTCTTGAATCGTTGGAGCTGAATTGACGGTCGCCAGCACACGTGAATTGAATATCGGGAGCTGAACTGTTGGTCGCCGGTAACTTAGAATTCTACGGACGTACAGTCATTTAATGGCGCGAGCATCCGCCAGTGTTTGTAAAGTGTGATCGCGCTCAAGCAACATGTTAAATCTGGAAATAGTTAACGTAGGATAGTGTTTTTTTTATTTTATGAATAATCAGTGACGTAAAGTAATTACCCTGCAAGAGAGTAGTATAAAATATATCACCATAAGTACGTACATAATAGACTGTGTGACGAACAGTACTTTAAGGAAGTAGTAGCCTGTACTTAGCTATACCGAACCGATGTAAGGAACACGTCAAGAATGCCGTATAAATCGGGCGTATCGCGACGGGCGAAATAGTTGACACCTCGTCGTACGTGTCCAGGTCCATTGTGCGGTAGGTGGACGAAGATTAAATAGTGTAAATATATTAAATTCTTGGGTCTAGGATAGAAATTTGTTGTATCCAAATTAAAGTATACAGTGTTAACGTAGTAAATGGTGAAGGTTTGTGGTAATCAAGATATGAGTGTAAAATAATAATAATGTGCCAGGAAATCTTTTGTGAAACTACGCCATCAAGGATGGAGGAGTAAAACGCAGAGAGGGGCTGGATGAAGCCTCTCGTCTGCAAAGCTGCAATGGAATACCGATAACTAAGATGAGTACTAAACTGTAAAATATATTTGGGAAATGTTATCGTGATGGGAAAAATGGGAATAATTTGATTATACTTGGTTACCTTCTGTAACAAGATGGGTCGCTTAACGACCCCATCCTAAATTTGTAGCACGGACAGTAGTAAATCATAATAATGTAAATAATCGGGTCTTTTATGTATTCAGTTTGTTGGAGATGTAAATTTGTATATATAGTGTAGTACGTTAAGTCATGCATGCATTCATATTTCTTTGTAGTCAATAATTTTCTTTACATTTGATTTTGATTATGCTAGTTAAATAAGACCCGATATGTGCTTTTATGTTTTGTCATTTTAACGAGCCATTTAATGACATGGAAGGAAAATCCAGCTTCGCCATACCAAGAGTGTTTTGTTGAAATTAATATGGTCATATTTTCAAAGTGAAGTTGTTAAATTTGTGAGATGCGATTAATATAATATTCCAAAGTAAATCATATCTGGAGTGTTTAGTGCCAGAATAAATCGAATTTGTAAAAGGGGTTATGCGTTAAACATAATAAGAGTGGACTACCGTATTACAGGCGAAATTATTATTTTTTTTAAATATTAATAATAATAATAAATAAATAATATAACTATTTTTTTTAAAGAAGATATTTTTTTATATGATTTGGAGATAATAATAATTTATGTGATCAAGTGTTGAGTTTATTGGGAATCATTTAATGACGGGAGGTCGTTTTAATTTGGAATTAAAGTGCGTGATAACTTAATTTGATCGATTAATAATATTGAAATGTAGATCGGTGTTAATAATCCGTACATGTTAATGAACGTGTGGTTTAAATTACGGTCCAATTTTTTTTACGTATAAATGTCGCGTTTTGAAGTTGCGATTCATTAGCCGGAACATGTAGTGCTAATATTACGAGACCATGATTGTCCAATTTTGGTAAATATAATTTCAAGATGTTACGATTATTTGTGGAGAATGAACTAAGGCATAGATCCAAATGAGATAGAAAATGTGAAAGAATTTGCAGTCAGATAATAAAAGGTCGTACGATGTCCGAAATGAATAAATAAGTCAGTCGATAATTCTGTGAGGAATAAATAAATGAATCGAGGAATATTGAGATAGAGAGAAAAATAAATTCCGTACGAGAGACACTTAGGATATTGATATGAGTGTAAAATGTACGGGCAGTGTCACAGAGAAATACTGAGTTACGCAGCGGGTAGAATTCGAACCCGTGACAGCATGTACGAAATAAATAGACTGCACAGTTATTCGTTGAGATACAAGGGATCTAAGGATAATGAGAGTTCAGATTCCACAGAAATGGTCGTATATTGTATTCATTGTAATAACGAGTGAGGACAATCATGATGTCGTGATAATAATAATAATAAATATTGCAGATAAAGGATTGGACCGCCTTAATTAATTGAGCGTTGATAACGATGTTAAACGGGAATCTAATTGAGAATATGCAACCGATAATAATAACAATGTAAGGACGATGTTAAATCACCGCGGTCGGATTAATAATAATTGTCATAATAATAACTGTAATGATGTCGTTGGTTGATCAGTGAAATGTTTGTAATTGCACCGATATCTTAATATATAATTTGGCGGAAGTGACCGGTCCATTAATAATAATAACCTCTTAAGTGACGTGAATAACAATAATAATATCTTGAGTCACCTATTAATTAATAATAATAATAACCACGAGAGGGATATAATAATAATAACAGTAATAACCATTTGTGTTTGCATCCCGCATAATAATGATGATATTAATCAAACGTGACAGTGCCAGGAACCGTTGAATAATAATAATAATAATAATAATAATAATAATAATAATAATAATAATAATAATAATTTCGAGGATGATAATATCGTGAATTAAATTATTTGGTGACGATATCCCTCTATTCGTATGTTGAACAATGAGAATGATAATATTAGAGTCATTTGGTACCTCTTTATTGTACGGTTTCCGTACGGGACGATGTTACAGTCATACTTGCGTGTTTGTTTACTTCGCTCGCGATGCGAGGGGGGGCCATGGCCACGGTATTTCCCACCGCTTCTCGTTATCTCATCTGTGTCAGTAGTCTACTGAGGCTAACTGGTGACAATTCAGATCACATGTAAATAATATGTATATGCTAATTCATTGGTATGGCATCAGCTGGATATCGTAAGATAGGAACTGTCCGTGGAATCCAGTTTTCGCACTTCACGAGAAACATTACCCAGTCCGAGTACCGGTCTCGGAAAAATGTATATAGCCGGAGTACATCATCTTAGTTAAATCGGGAAGCCGACCGTAACATGGGTTATGCTCGGGCTCCCGATAGAAGGAAGCTATATCCTTGAGTAACGGTTCGATTCAAATGGAATCGATCCGTAAATTATACCTCCAAAATGTCATTTTATTTCAGAAGCAACGCAGCAAGATATTGATACCACTTGCGGTATGGCAAGTGATTTATATATGTAACATGTGTGTAAATTCAAATATTGTTGCCACGTGTATCAAAGTTTTATACGTCAAATGGCGTAATAAACCGCTCCTTCTGGCAAATTATTTCAATGGAAACCACTCTCATAATCTTTTTATTGTAGTTAGATGATGCCCTTTTTAAAGTAACAGTCACTTCCTAGTCCTATCATGGAGTCCTTAAATCCAAGTTATAATCGAGCCTTCCCCCTTTTAATTTTAAGTTGCTCCGTTCATCCCCGTGTTCTATTATGCCGTTATATTTATATTTGATGATTTAAATAATGAACCGACACCCCTGAGATAAATGCTAGTCTGGGACTCGGGAGGTGGACGGGTGCAATATATATAAAAGCAAGTCGGGCTGGAGCGATGTATATATAAATATTTAAAAATGAAAAAAGACGTGAGTTATGGAGGCACTTCCAGAAATCTCAAAATTTGAAACTTGGTACGGGAAAAGCTGATGACCCCAGGATCCCTAGAAAAATCGGAAATTCTCAAAATTCCCTGAAAGGGGCACGCTGGGGGGTTCAAATTTTGGGCTCTGCATAAGAACGCAGTCGTATAATATATCCGAAACGACAACCTATAGGTTTCGTGGGCTTAAAAATGTTCGGGAATTTCCTAATTTTTATCCCCCAACCCCCAAAACAAGATGGCGGCACAACCTGCCAGACGAGGTAGACAATTGAAATTTGGTGAAATTATAGCCCTTGGTCCCTAATCGACGGAAAAATTCCAAGATGTTCAAATATTTCACTTTTTACCCCCAATGATATCGAAATATAGAGGCAATTTTAATGACTGTGCAGACATTCCTTTTGAGTTTTGTTTTGTTTGGTTTTTTTTTTTTTTTTTTTTTTGACTAAACGGTAAGTCGTATCACTAAACGGATATCACAATGTCCCTTCAATTTGGAGTGATTTACAACTTTGGTCCTGTGACATTTTGTCGTATCTCTCTCCCTTATGCGTTAAATTTGGCCGTATTTCTGGATTGTTCGTAAATTTGTGGTTTTTTACAAGTATATTTCATTGTTCGACACACTTATAGAAATGATAGGATCATCACGTTAGGTGCGCACATTGGCACGATTAAGGGCCATATGTGAACCAAATTTCATGAATCTAGCTTAAAGGCATAAAGTAATGTAAAATGTTAAAAATGTACCCAAATTTCACCCTATTCAAAATTTGAACTCAATTTACCCCCTTAATATGGGAGGTACGAGGAAATGGTTTAGAAAAAAACATGTAGAGCGATAAATGTGGCGTCTGATGGCATAAATCGTTTCTTAATATCATGCACCGTTCAGGAGATATGAATCTCGAAGTGGAAGTCTGCACTTTTCAACGTGCTCATGCCTATCCGTCATCTATCTATCTATCTATCTATCTATATATATATATATATATATATATATATATATAATAAGAGTTTTGTCTGTACATTGCTCAGAATTTGAAAAGAATGGTATTTCTGTATCGGTCATGTCCACAGTAACAAGAAAATGCATTTTTTACTTTTCCGTAATGTCTGTCTGTCTGTCTGTCTGTCTGTCTGTCTGTCTGTCTGTCTGTCTGTCTGTCTGTCTGTCTGTCTGTCTGTCTGTCTGTCTGTCTGTCTGTCTGTCTGTCTGTCTGTCTGTCTGTCTGTCTGTCTGTCTGTCTGTACAAGCATCAATAGAAAACGGCTGAAGAGAATTTAATGAAAATCGGTATGTAATGTCGGGAGATGAACCACTGCAATCTAGGCTACAAATTATTTTATTCACGTTAAGTGAAATGGTAGTTTAGGGAAAGGCCTGAAATGTAATTCTCAAATAAGTTATTTATGTTATTTGTGGTCGTATCGATAAATACTACGTAACTAACATAACTTAAGTTATGTCGTAAGTTCGTAGTAGTTATGTAAGAAGTTATGAAATTTCCGATCACTTATGTCTTACACATTGTTACCGTACCGCATATAATCAGAGATATTCATGAATTTGTATTTTTGTTATTTAGTCCATATCAGCGCCGAGTCACGAGAAAATGGGTAAACAGAATTTAGTGAAAATCGGTATGTAAAGTCTGAGAATAAGGAACTACAGTCTACGATATAAATAATTTTGTAAGACACACTAATATAACAAGAGTCGAAAGAAAACTAATGTGAAGGCCTGCAATATAGAAAGCTCATAAACTTTATCAACAATAACATTACACTGACCATTGTTTGTTGTGATGTGCTTTTTGTCTTCTGTTTCCTCTAATCCCCGATAGATAGGATTACTGCACCGTACCGAGGTTTTTTTTTTAATTTGCTTGACGTCGCACCGACACAGGTAGGTCTTATGGCGACGATGGGATAGGAAATGAATAGTGGTGTGAAGGAAGCGGCCTTGGCTTTAAGGTACAGCCTGGTGTGACTGGTGTGAAAATGGGAAACCACGGAATACCATCTTCAGGGTTGCCGGCAGTGGGGTTCGAATCCACTATCTCCCGGATTCAAGCTCACAGCTGCGCGCCCCTAACCACGCGGGCAACTCGCCTGGTCGTACCGACTGTAACAACCTGCCTGTATATTGGCGGGAAGTAGCTGGAGAGTAAGATAACTTTCTTCTTTAGTATGCCATTCCTCTGGTTCATACATTTTCTGATATATCTGGTACGTAACACACTGGTCCATCATAGCACTCGAGCTAATCAATCCCTACTCTGAGGCACTGATTGGAATGAGTAGTGTGCATATTTAACGGAATAATGACATAGAAGTGTTCACGGCAGTCTGCGACCTGGTTATTCCAGCTCTGGAACTTTGCACTCTTAGATCGGCACCGTAGTACTGTTCGTTGAAAGTTAGAAAGTGTGTGGTTTTTCATTTGATCGAGTATTTTATGTGATAACATTGCTTTCAATCGCTACATTCCTACTGACGTTTTTGTAATGACCTATGTTGAATTCAGTTAGGAAAACCACCAAGTCAGTCTTTCTGAGAATCCCGTAGCGAAGCAAGGGTACATCAGCTAGTAGGCTAATATAGGCGAAATATCGAATTTGTCGTGCAAAGATAATACTAAGCTCATTTTAAGCCCCTTGACCCAAAGAACAAATCTCGGTAAGCCCTATTGGACCGAAAACTATGTTTTACGGCCCTGAAACCGACCGTTATGGAGATATTGGCACCACACTACTCCTGCTCTCGAAATCGGATAAGGAAATGAACTGCCGTAACCATGGCAACGCGAGCTCCAGGGTTCTACAGCAGCGCTATTATGTGTGTACGTTTGGGCATAGCTGCCAACCAAAATTTGTATGCATAATCCCTGAGCATATCTACAATATATCTCCAAAAATTAACATGTTACAGATGTGAACTGGTATTCATAATATCTTTTAAAAATAAAGAGACATGTCTCTCTTTTTTGTTTTAGGAAAATCCACGTAGGAGGGGGTGGTGGAAGGGCTGATAAAGGGGTTGAATTCTTTTTTTGCGGGTACTTATTCTCAAAGCCTGAAGATGTTACAGATGTGGAAATACGTATTTGTAATCTCCTTTAAAAATAAAGAAACGATGTTTTTTTACTTGAGAGAAGACGTTCTCACGTGTACAGTTCTATGTCGCATGGTCATCTCAAAAGGCAATACGACAAACTTTGTTTACAAAGAGTTTCTGCGGTACATGGAACTCAATATTTCAGTGAGGTTTTATACTTCAGGGATTTTCAGATAATGTCTTAGTACAGTACCGAGGAACGATTACTTTTATCAAATTACGAAATCCACGCGAGAAGCCGCGAGTAACTGCTAGTGTGTACATAAAGTTCACTGCAGATCGTACAGCACACAAAATTAACGTCTTTCCCATCACCGTCAACTGGAGGCTTGAATACCAACCAAATACGACTTTTAAGTTTAGGATCCGGTTCAGAAGTCTTGTATTGTGCGGTTTTTAGTTCGTTTGTTGCTTCTTTTTTTACTTCAAGGTTTTTTACCACGGTTTCTTTTCTTTTGGAATTACAGTCCACATTCGTTTCCGATAACAGGATAGACGGAGAAGTCAAACTG
This sequence comes from Anabrus simplex, assembly GCF_040414725.1. NCBI lineage: Eukaryota > Metazoa > Arthropoda > Insecta > Orthoptera > Tettigoniidae > Anabrus > Anabrus simplex. The sequence goes on along the minus strand of NC_090265.1, from coordinate 1,029,440,791 downwards.
GAAACCACAGCAAATTTGATCGGCTCCACTCGACCGTAATGCAACGCACTCCGCGGACACGCAGTACACTGTACACATTGAAGCAGTCAGCCCATAGAACTACCACAGCGCTATCCTTGGCTCACCGCGTACGAATGACAGAGCGCTGGCCCAGACCGGCCCGTGCGATGACGTCACGGGCTTCGTTTGTTCGAGCCTTTCAAAGCCCATTGCAGTGTACTGCTGAAGCAGCTCATGGGCTGGGCCTCGCTGCAGGACTCTAGCTCAGAACGTGGTAGGTCTGAGACACGCGTACCGGTACGTTAAGTAGAGGACTAATGATTACGTCCAAACGAATACGAGCATGGCATGACTCAATTATTGTACAAAGAACAATCGGTGCTTTTTTTACCTGGGGTTTTGTGGATTACTCGCCTTACAGCGACAGTCCAGTCTTTAGTCTGCTGGAAAAAAAAAAAACCTGAAGAGTCAACATTTCACCACCGATCAAATGATTCCTGATTTTATGGAAGAGTAGTTCAATCAGCAAACATCATCATTCATTTTGGAGGGTACAGAAAAAATTCCAGGGATGGGAAAGGTATCTGAACTGTGAGGGTGATTATCCGTACAATCTAGAGGTCCGCATGACCAAGTGAAACCATCGATTAAATTAAACAATCAGCGAACTACTAAATGTTTCTGAGGAGAAGTATTGTATACAATAACCAAGAAAGAAATATTCGTTTTAATTCGTAGATGTTTGGTCATTTCTGGTAGTAATGTCTTCTTGGTTGTTCATAATAAGTATAGAAGCTAGGCTGCGGAGATGACAAATTGAAGAAAGCACAACAATACTTTATTAATTTGGTTTTTCGTTTTAATTGCTATTATACGCAAGAAAATAGTTTTCTTTAAATTATTATACACTAGTCATGTATATAGATAAAATAAGAGTTCCGTCTGTACATTGCTCAGAATTTAAAAAGTGGTATTTCTGTATTGGTCGTGCGTGTCCAACAAGGAAATGCACTTTTTTTATTTTTCCGTCATGTCTGTCTGTCTGTCTGTCTGTCTGTCTGTCTGAATGCGCATCGCGAGATAATACCTGGAGGGAATTTAATGAAAAATCGGTACCTAAATTCGGGGAATAAATGTCTACAATCTAAGCTATAAATAACTGTATTCACGCTGAGTGAAATGGTAGTTTAGGGGAAGGCTTAAACTTTTATTCTCAAATATCTATCTTATTAGTGGTCCTATCGACAAATAGTACACAACTAAAAGTTATACAGAATTAAATTCCCGATCATTATATATTTTTACCTTACTGGTTTTGCTATTTGCTTTACGTCGCACCGACACAGATATGTCTTATGGCGACGATGGGACAGGGAAGGTCTAGGAATTGGAAGGAAGTGGCCGTGGCCTTAATTAAGGTACAGCCCCGGCATTTGCCTAGTGTGAAAATGGGAAACCACGGAAAACCATCTTCAGGGCTGCCGACAGTGGGGCTCGAACCCACTATCTCCCGATTACTGGATACTGGCCGCACTTAAGCGACTGCAGCTATCGAGCTCGGTCATTATAGTTCCAAGTTTCATTATGATACAGGTTCTGCACCAATCATAGTTCAAATTGTCATTATGATACAGGTTCTCCACCAATCATAGTTCAGATTTTCATTGTGATACAACTGTTTGACCAATTAGGTAAGGATAGCATCGCACCTGCGCTCAATGCACTAACTTCGCACTTGTTTCCAAAATCAAACATGACGGACATACATATTAACATCAATGCACCTTCTACTTCCAATATTCCACAACCACACGGCACATTCCCGCAAATTCACTTCACCAACTGTGCAATAAACAATTTGTATTTGAAATAAAGCTAGGTTATGATAACCTTCTATCAAAGCTTTGAAAAACATTGTCAAGGTCTCTGATCCACTCACGGAAAATCAACAACCCAGCTCATACGCTCTGCGCTCTGTTCAGTAAACTCAACTGTCAAGCGACATCCCGACAGATATAATGAATATTTTTAAAAAATATTTATAATTATCGTCGAGTCGTATGAAACCATGTACTATTATTCACGCTGGATGAAGTGGTAGCTTAGGAAAAGGAACCTAAAATTTAATGTTTAAATACCTATGTTATTGGTCCCATCGAAAAGTAGTATGTAACCAAATGTTGTCGAGAATACAATTTCCCATCATATATGTCTTATACAGTTTTACCGTACCGACTATGATAACAGTATTCATGAATTTAGACTTCTGTTGCTCAGTCCATATCAACGCCGAGCATGGCTATCATGGAAATATTGTTAAATCGTGTTCATTGACGATTTGTTTTGTCGTGATTGTCGTCGTAAAATCGCGTAGTCAACGGTCCATATTGACAAGGAAAGTTGTGAAGATGATTATAAAAATATACGAAAAAATCGTGAAAATTAAGAGAAGAGGGATTCATGAAAGAAGGAAAGACTCCCTTTACATTAGATTCTCTTATATCACAGAGTCGGAAGAAAACTAAATGAGAAGGCCTACAATATCGAAAGCTCATAAATCTGATCAACAGTAACTCCGATAGATGGGATTACTGCTGCGTCCAAATAAAACAACATGCCTGAATATTGGGCAGAAAGTAGCTGTGGAGCTAGATAACTTTGCACATTCTATATGATTATTCCGTCAACCACAGACAGTACAGCTAGCTACCGCAAAGAAAATTGTAAATATGACTATCGAAATGAGAAAAGGTCGTGAGGGAACGTAATAAAAGGAGGAAGAAGGATTTCCTTTACATCTGGTGCCCTAATGTCACAGTCAAAAGAAAACTAGATGTGAAGGTCTACAATATCAGAACCCAGTACTTGGCTTTCTTTTATACCGGAAGGAAGAGACCAAAACAAAATCAGCAATAATACAAAACAATATTAAACTGCAAAGGGCCACAGAGAGCAAGGAAGTGAGTACGTCACGACAAGCCACTGACAAGGAGAGGCATGTCCACTTACATGCCTCAGAATCTGGGGAAGTGAGGGGTGGACAAAATATATAATCATGCACATGCTAAGTAATCATCCCGTGAACGACTGGTACTTTAACTAGTTAATTAATGTAATTATTGTTTAACGAAATTAAAATAAAGTCCAATATTTAAATCATTTAGCATAAGACTAGATCCCCTTGCTTATGACATACAGTATTTTATAGTTATGAGTTACGAATCGCAAATGCCTATTGACACAACCCATATCGTCGCTTAAGAACCAGTACGGTACAAGGAAAAAAAAATGTAGATTTTACACCAGAAGAAAGTCTCACGAATTGGTCTCTTGCAGTGAAATAGCTCAACTTATTTGTAAGTATGAGAAGAAACTTTGTAATTTCTGTACTTAATTTTCCATGTTAGTTCCGCGATATCTAATCACCACATTTAGCTCTACACGGTTAGCTACACGGCATTTTTTTTTTTAAGAAACGTTATACTCATGGACAAGACAGGTCCACTATGGAAATTCTGGCCGAGTACAATGATCACATCATGTAAATATTTCCTATTTTCACTCCAGGCAAATTCTGGGGCTGTACAGTACCTTAATTACGACCACGGTCACTTCCTTCGCACTCCTAGGTCTATCCTATCCCATCGTCGCCATAAGACCTATCTGTGTATGTGCGACGTAAAGCAAGTAATAAAGAAAATTATGTAAACCACTTTATGCAGGACTTAAGTGGACTCTCAATCTCCCTTCAGTATGGTATTGCTTTGATATAATATATGTTGTCCAATAATTAGAGTGTAAGCTTCTAGAAACCAGCCTCTGTTTCAACTGAACAACCCTTATATATTTCCGAAGCTCTGCATTTCCAACTTCATGTGAATGTTTCCTAAATAAAAGACCAAAAGGTCACAAAATTGTATACAGTGCTCATTACGACGGGAATCCCTCGCTTTGTCCGAGGATTAAGCCGCGTTTCGTGATGATCTGAGAAAAGAATTGGAAGTGAAAGGTAAAAATTCCAATCAATTGTGTGTGGTTGCCCTGAAGTCACATTTTAACCTTTCATCCATTATTTTCATTCAGATAGAGGACACGATATCTGATTGCATAGTTAAAACCTCACATGCAATGAATGGGATGCAAACCACGCCTTGATGCACTCGGCTATAATGTCCCCTATTGCAATAAAAATTATGGAAAATGAGGCGTACAGTGCAACATGACGACCGAGGTAGTTTGCCGTTGCTTCTCTCACTGGGCCAGAAAGTGTAATTGTTATGTCTTTTAATGTGAAGTGAATTAATTACCACTCGTCTTTTATGAAGTACCGGTAGTCTACTTTCTATATAATGCTAATCGTGTTTCTTTCTTTCTTTCTTTCTTTCTTTCTTTCTTTCTTTCTTTCTTAATCCGTTTACCCTCCAGGGTTGGTTTTTCCCTCGGACTCAGCGAGGGATTCGACCTCTACCCACTCAAGGGCAGTGTCCGGAAGCGTGAGACTTTGGATTGGGGAATACAACCAGGGAGGAGGACCAGTACCTCGCGCAGGCGGCCTCAACTGCTATTCTGAACAGGAGCCTTGTGGGGTAGGGAAGACTGGAAGGGAGAGACAAGGAAGAGGGAAGGAAGCAGCTGTGGCGTTAAGTTAAGTACCATCCCAACATTTGCCTGGAGATGATGTCGGAAACCACGGAATACCACTTCAAGGATGGCTGAGGTGTGAATCGAACCCCTCTACTCAGTTGGTCTCCCAAGGCTGGGGCTGTACCATAATTAAGGCCACGGCCGCTTCCTTCCAATTCCTAGGCCTTTCCTATCCCACCGTCGCCATAAGACCTATCTGTGTCGGTGCGACGTAAAGCCACTAGCAAAAAAAAACATTCTGCTCCGGCCTGTGCCAAGAGACTGGTTCAAAAATGTCTCGTCCATCAAGAAATAGTTACATGTATTAACTGGTATTATCATAACCGAACGAGTTGGTCATGCGGTTAGAAGGTGCGCAGCTGTGAGTTTGCATTCGGGAGATAGTGGGTTCGAACTCCAATGTCGGCAGCCCTGAAGATGGTTTCCCGTGATTTCTCATTTTCACACCAGGCAAAATAGTGGGTCTGTACCTTAATTAAGACCACTGCCACTTCCTTCCCACTCCTAGCCCTTTCTTATCCCATCGTCGCTAAAATAAGACCTGTGTCGGTGCGATGTAAAATAGATTGCAAGAAAAAAAGATAATAACTTATGTAAATTCAAGGTATTTTCAAATTTAATTTTTATTACGTGGAATGTGGAAGGAGAAAGAAATTCGATACATGCGATTCGTGACTTAAAAGGAATTGACCAATGGAGGAAGATTTTGCCCCCAAACAATAGCAAGCAAAGTCATCTCCGTACAGGCTATGAAGGCCCTTGGAGGGGTGGAAAGTAAAGTCTTCCACTATCCGTAACCTCGGCACTTGATGGGGTAGAGTAGTTAGCTCTACGCCCGGCCGCCTTTGCCCCCAGGAATTAACCTCGTACTCATTTTTGGTGTAGACTGAGTGAACCTCAGGGCCATATGCACCTCCGGAAATGGAAATCTCATTTCTTAAGTTTTACGACTTCCTGACGGGGATTTGAACCCACGTCCTTCCGGGCGAACTGAACCGAGCACGCCTTTACCGCCTCGAGCAGGCACCCCTCCTTTATAGCATAGGTAACTATAATAGAAGTATGGAAACAGGTAAATAGCTCTTAAGAACACCTTATCTTCCCCTTGACGCCAGCTGTATCGTATGTCATCAATACAACGACATGTCTTTGGCGATGCAAATTGTCCGGATAGACTGATTATATTTGAACGAGAAGAGGAATTTCATTCACCGTAATAATGAATAGTGCAATGTATTGTAAACGTTGATGAAATGTGTGCATGACGTACATAACCTGGGGAGGAGAGTGTACATTCAGTTCAACAGACCATGAACAACATCAATAATGTCCACACCAACATGTAGGCAGTCTAAGTCTCCGTAAATCACTGTTAGATTAGATTGAAGCGATTACATACAGTGATGGTAGTTACCAAACGCACTTTACAATATTGTTGAGTGGCGTAAGTCGACCAGAATTCAAACAATTTATCACTGTAATAATGCTTTGTTTGCCAATTGTAATTTTACACTTAAATCCCATTTTTCTTCCATAGTATTCTGCCAAATGTAACAAAACTTGTACGTTATATGTATCACAGCTATATTAAGAAACCTGCTTATGAAATTTTTTACTGCAGAATTTTTTCAAGTAGTAGGGATTTTTAAGTTCAAAATTTTACAACGTAAAAATAAAAAAAATAGTACGATATGTCTCCTTATATAAAATATGTACAGAAAAATCGATACGGAATGCTTTTAAAGGGAGTATTATCTACCTAATCACGAATTTACGTTAACATGTTAACTAAATTTCATGAAAAAATGGAATTAAAGATTTCAAAAAAATATTTTGGAAAACGATTAACTATATATGAAATAAATGTTCGTGATATCTTTAATGTAGGTGACATTCCCACAAAGTTTCGTGAAAATCCATCCATTAGGTAAAAATATATATTTTTTTCTCCGAAGTGTCGCCTTAAGGGGGCGTGATTAGCGCAGTGGTTTAGGTGCTCGCACTCCAGCCGGATGACTGAGGTCGATCCTGCTTTGGAATTTTCAGCTCAAAAATCACGTGGCGTCAGGAAGGACATCCGGCCCTAAACCCCCAGCCAAAACCAAAATGAGCCTAGGTGGCTCCAGTGACCCCTGAAATAACTGGGATAAGCTGAAGAAAGTTTAACAAAGGCATTTTAAATGGTCTGAGTATTGTCGTCGTAAGGAACTTATACACTAACATTCCAGACAATGTTATGAAGTATAGCGAGTGAGTGGCTGCGGGGTTTGGGTCGCGTAGTTGTCAGATTGCATTCGGGAGATAGTGGGTTCAAACTCCACTGTCGGAGGCCTCAAGATGATTTTCCATGGTTTCCGATTTTCACATCAGATCCGTGCCTAAATCAAGGTCACGGTCGCTTCCTTCCCACTCCTAGCCCTTTCCCGTCCCATCGTCACCATAAAACCTATCTGTGTCGGTGCGACGTAAAGCAAATTGTAAATATATAAATGCCATTCAGAAAGAAACGAGCTGGAGACTACAAAAGGAAAACCTGTACCGTTATTTCAAAAGTATTGTCCAGCACTGTTCAGGCACTTGTCCCACTGCGACACGAAGCTGTGAATGGCCGTCTCGTAAAATTCCTGGAGCTGCGTTGTGAACCACTTCCAAACGAACTGCTTGACGTCGTCGTCCGAGGTAAATCGTTTGCCTCTCAGAGCCTTCTTTAGCTCACATTGGGTTTTTTGGGTGTCGACGACCCTGCATGCTCTCACTGGAGACTTTGTCGTTTTGACTCGGGTTCTAAATGATGACACCATGTCTCCTCTCCAGCGACCACTCGTGACAGGAATTCATTCCCTTCCTTGGCAAAGCGCAGTAGATATTCAAGAGAGAGTCCCATTCGACATGCTGGTTGAATACTGTGAGGCCCCCACTGGGCGCACTTTTAGCGAAATTTCAATCTGTTTTTAATGATGGTGTGAACACTACCGACGCTAACTCCGACCTCTACGGCTACTGTAACTCGCCAGTCTTGCATAATGAGGGTGTCCAACTGCTGGACAATGGCATCGGCAATGCGGTGTGGCGTTCATCGGCCAACGACATCCGTCCTTCCCTGAATCGCTTGTGCCACGCATTGACACTTGCAACGGATATGCAGTGTTCTCCGTATACTTGTGCCATTCTTCGATTACTTTTCGTTCCCCGCACTCCTTCTGCTATCAGAAAACGCTCTACGCCCTTTTGCTCTTCGTTTAAAGCCCCCATTTCACTGTTGTCAGCACGACTGTGTGTGGTGGACGATCAACGGGTTTGCGTGCTCGATCTGTCGTCACGTGATGTGCACACATGTCCCTCCAGCGGCGAGTTTAGGACATCAGCGTTCTTATATGGACCCCACTTTATTCCGCAGGGAATTGTATTACAATTCTTTCGGTGGTTTTAATTTTACAGCCACCGGGCGAGTTGGCCGTGCGCGTAGAGGCGCGCGGCTCTGAGCTTGCATCCGGGAGATAGTAGGTTCGAATCCCACTATCGGCAGCCCTGAAGATGGTTTTCCGTGGTTTCCCATTTTCCCACCAGGCAAATGCTGGGGCTGTACCTTAATTAAGGCCACGGTCGTTTCCTTCCAACTCCTAGGCCTTTCCTATCCCATCGTCGCCATAAGACCTATCTGTGTCGGTGCGACGTAAAGTCCCTAGCAAAAAAAAAAATTTCCAGCCGCCGGCTCGTTTCTTTTCGAATTGCCCTCATATATAGGATATTTTCAAAATTACTGCATCTACCCTAAATGGTTTATAATTCTAGTGTCTTGGCCTCTCCCTACCCATTTTTACCCCATTACTCTTCTCTTTAAAACCAACTGAACAAGTTCTGCGTGTCTCACGATGAGTCCTATCAATCCCCTTTTTACTTGACAATATTCTACAAATTGTCTCCTCTCAGAAATCGATCAGAATCTCTTAAATTTAATCGGATCTACCCATCTCATCTTCAATATTTCTAAACCCCACATTTCATGAGCTTCTACTCTCTTTTCTTTATCCGTGCCTCTTATTGTTCATATTCCATTTCAATGCAGCGCCACGCACCACTCAGAGGGATTCAGCATAATTCTAATACGCATATCTAAGTATGTTTGAAGTGGACATATAGATTTTCCTTGCTTACGCTAGTCTACATTTTATGTTCTCCTTACTTCTTCCATAATTCAGTTTCTACTTCCCAAGTAACAATATTCACCTAATTTATTTAAAACAATTTCCTAATCTGATATTTCTTGCATCTCTTGACTTCATTCAATGTAGTTAATTAAATTTGTGAAGACACTGATGAGGTGAAATTTGACTAGTTGAAGAAGATTGAAATAACATGTCGCGCGTACCCAGAAATTGCTTGCTAAGTTTTACGTGAAAGTGTTGAGGGTGAAAATACTGTAGATATAACCATATTAAGGAGCCGAACCCGGGGCCCTATGAACCGAAGGTCACTACACTGATTGTTCTTTTTTTTTGCTAGTTGTTTTACGTCGCGTCCGCCTCTGTGGTGTAGTGGTTAGCGTGATTAGCTGCCACCCCCGGAGGCCCGGGTTCGATTCCCGGCTCTGCCACGAAATTTGAAAAGTGGTACGAGAGCTGGAACGGGGTCCACTCAGCCTCGGGAGGTCAACTGAGTAGAGGTGGGTTCGATTCCCACCTCAGCCATCCTCGAAGTGGTTTTCCGTGGTTTCCCACTTCTCCTCCAGGCGAATGCCGGGATGGCTCATAACTTAAGGCCACGGCCGCTTCCTTCCCTCTTCCTTGCCTATCCCTTCCAATCTTCCCATCCCTCCACAAGGCCCCTGTTCAGCATAGCAGGTGAGGCCGCCTGGGCGAGGTACTGGTCATACTCCCCAGTTGTATCCCACGACCAAGAGTCTGAAGCTCCAGGACACTGCCTTTGAGGCGGTAGAGGTGGGATCCCTCGCTAAGTCCGAGGGAAAAACCGAACCTGGAGGGTAAACAGATGATGATGATGATGATGATGATGATGATGATGTTTTTCGTCGCACCGACACAGATAGGTCTTACGGCGACGATGGGACAGGAAAGGGCTAGGAGTGGGAAGGAAGCGGCCGTGGCCTTAAGTAAGGTACAGCCTGGTGTGAAAATGGGAAACCACGGAAAACCATTTTTCAGGTCTGCCGACAGTGGGGTTCGAACCTACTATCTCCCGAATACTGGATACTGGCCGCACTTAAGCGACTGCAGCTATCGAGCTCGGTCGCTGATTGTTCAGCCACAGAGTCGGCCATACTGGAGATGGGTGAGACATAAGTATGAATACGACAAACAGATTAGAATAGATGAGGGACTCATTGTACATATTTTAAACTTAAGATAGAATGGCTGGGGTCGTAGGATCAAATGGACCACGGGTCTGGCACTCAATCAGAAATGGTATTATATGAACATTTTTCCAATTATGTACTAGCACTCTCTTCACCTGATATCTTAAGAAACTTAATTTCCTTCCATTGTACACAGTAGTCTGGACGGTTCATCAAAAAATTGTATTTGATATTCAATGGTTCATCAGTTGACTCTCATACAGTTCGGAACACCGGAGAAAAGCAATGACCCTTGAAAATGTCAAAGTGTTTAGCAAAACGTTGTAACATTCAAACCCATTGGACTACTGTTTAGAAACGCAGAACATGTTTTCTTCCTACCTTCTCTAGTTTATTAATTGCATCCTAATCTATATATATAAAATAAGAGATTTTTCTGTACATTGCTTAGAATTTGAAAAGAATGGTATTTCTGTATCTGTCATGCCCACAGTAACAAGGAAATGCATTTTTTACTTTTCCGTAACTTCTGTCTGTCTGTCTGTCTGTCTGTCTGTCTGTCTGTCTGTCTGTCTGTCTGTCTGTCTGTCTGTCTGTCTGTCTGTCTGTCTGTCTGTCTGTCTGTCTGTCTGTCTGTCTGTCTGTCTGTCTGTCTGTCTGTCTGTCTGTCTGTCTGTACACGCATCACGAGAAAACGGCTGAAGAGAATTTAATGAAAATCGGTATGTAAAGTCGGATGATGAACCACTACAATCTAGGCTATAAATTATTTTATTCACGCTGAGTGAAGTGGTAGTTTAGGGGAAGGCCTGAAATGTAATTCTCAATTTATATATGTTATTAGTGGTCTTATCGATAAATACTACATAACTAACATAACAGTTATGTCGTAAGTTAGTAGTAGTTATGTAAGAAGTTATTAAATTTCCGATCACTTATGTCTTATACATTGTCACCATACCGCATATAATCACAGAGATATTCATGAATTTGGATTTTTGTTACTAAGTCCATATCAGCGCCGAGTCACGAGAAAATGGGTAAACAGAATTTAGTGAAAATAGGTATGCAAAGTCCGAGAATAAGGAACTACAGTCTACGATAGGGCCTATAAATAATTTTGTAAGACGCCCTAATATCACAGAGTCGAAAGAAAACTAATGTGAAGGCCTGCAATATAGAAAGCTCATAAACTTTATCAACAATTACATTACATTGACCATTGTTTGTTGTGATGTGCTTTTTGTCTACTATTTCCACTTATCCCCGACAGATAGGATTACTGCAGCGTACCGAGTTTTTTAAATTTGCTTTACGTCACACCGACACAGGTAGGTTTTATGGCGACGATGGGATAGGAAAAGAATAGGGGTGTGAAAGAAGCGGCCTAGGCTTTAATTAAGGTACAGTCTGGTGTGACTGGTGTGAAAATGGGAAACCACGGAATACAATCTTCAGGGATGTCAGCAGTGGGGTTCGAATCCACTATCTCCCGGATGCAAGCTCACAGCTGCGCACCTCTAACCGCACGGCCAACTCGCCTGGTCGTACCAAATGTAACAGCCTGCCTGTATATTCTTCTTTAACATGCCATTCCTCTGGTTCATACATTTTCTGATATTACTGGTACGTAACACACTGGTTCATCATAGCATTCGAGCTACTCAATCCCTACTCTGAGGCACTGATTGGAATGAGTAGTGTGCATATTTAACGGAATAATTACAGAGGAGTGTTTACGGCAGTCTGTGGCCTGGTCATTCCAGCTCTGGAACTTTGGACTGTTAGATCGGCACCGTAGTACTGTTCGTTGAAAGTGAGAAAGTGTGCGGTTTTTCATTTGATCGAGTATTTTATATGATAACATTGCTTTCAATCGCTACATTCCTACTGACGTTTTTGTAATGACCTATGTTGAATTCAGTTAGGAAAACCACCAAGTCAGTCTTTCTGAGAATCCCGTAGCGAAGCACGGGTACATCAGCTAGTATTTTATAAATGTAAAGTAGTACTCTTTGTACTAACAAAAGATGTCTGATAGGATTAAGTCAATAATTTAAAAATTATGCATTCGGAGGTTCTTGATATCTATTTCACCTCCATCCATAATCACTAACGACGCTCCGTATTATTAATAATGGTTAGAAGTTGTGACAGGTTAAAAGCTACATGAACACGTAGCGATCTAGTCTTTAGGTGCTTAGTTAAAAACATTTAATAATAATAATAATAATAATAATAATAATAATAATAATAATAATAATAATAATAATAATAATAATAATAATAATAATAATGCCCCTGTCATAGAACTCAAGTCTTTTGCCATCCGGGCAATATGCCTACCAATTTCGACATTCCGATTGTACTGCTCTCTAGCAACGAAAACGGGATTCTACGAGACATTCCCTATGGCTCAGTTGATTGAATTGTATCGCGTGAAACTAAGTGTGCCGCCAAATATCTTTAATATGACAATGACATGGAGTGTCAATACTTTTGATTGTCCTTCAGAAATCAAAACCGTGAACTTGGGTCTATGAGTCGGACACGGTACCGAGGCCAAATATGTATTTCATGTTCCCACTATCTATGTAAGACCTTCAACTCTACCTTGTCATCAACGAGATTGTATAGAAAACAAGCCGCTTGGAATTAAAGGAACAGGTAAATAAAATATAGTGCCTTTGAACGTGAGAATACAAACGACAACCTTGGCCTCAGTACCATCTGGACCGAAGGAGAACGAATGTTAATCACAAATGATATCTACCGAGCTCGATAGCTGCAGTCGCTTAAGTGCGGCCAGTACCCAGTATTCGGGAGATAGTGAGTTCGAACCCCACTGCCGGCAGCTCAGAAGATGGTTTTCCGTGGTTTCCCATTTTCACACCAGGCAAATGCTGGGGCTGTACCTAAATTAAGGACATGGTCGCTTCCTTCCCCCTCTTAGCCCTTCCCTGTTCCATCGTCGCCATAAGACCTATCTGTTTCGGTGTGACGTAAAGCAACTAGCAAAAAAAGTGATATCTAATCAACGTTTCCATATAATCATTTGTATCCAAAGACTTTAGAGTTTACGTTTTCTTTATTATAACTAACTACATTTCAGTTTATGAATAACGGATTACATTACGAGCACTGAACTAAATTAGTCCGAAGAAACTTACTTCTAAGCCCAAGTCTGGATAGAAACCTCCAAATCAGCAAGTAGAGTAGCTTTAGGAAGGTTACGTTCATTTGATAATTCTATTTTTCTAGAGCTTACTCCAATACTTGAGTCTTTTTATACTCTTAATCACTTACTTGGAATGTTGTATAGAGTTCCGAATCGCGAAGCACACCAAAGCTGTACGTATTATCTCTTAGAATGTCTTCTAAACCCGCGAATGGTAGAACCGTTTGGCTCGTCGTTAGTTCCGAGATGAATGTTGCTGAATATGCAGTCAGGATGGTATACGCCGTAACAAATCCCGTCCACTGAATAAGGCGCCCCGACCACAGGTGGTGTGTTCTAGAATAAGCTATATAGAAAGAAAAAGTATTATTTTATAATTATTTCTGGAAACAGACTTAGATATTCCTCACCACACACACATATCTACGTACACCTGCCGATACAGAAAGCGAGCGCGAAGAAAAACCCTCTGCTAAGCAGTGAGCATTTGTTCCTTGGCCGCTCACCAGGATTGTAATCCTGCCTCATTCAGGGTCTCAAGGCCGTCGTAAAATGTATCATTCGACTAATCGCCTTGCTTTTGCCGAGGACAACGTTTTGCTGTCAATAACGGCATGATTAAACAAAGAAAGTTACCTGACTCGTCATAAAAGTCAGTGTAGGAATAAAAACAAGCACATTTTATCCTACAGAGACTCGAACTCTTGACACCAGAGGCAAGCGGAAGAACTCACGATTTAGCACGCATGGCTACCGCCTTAGCTGGCAGAGCTTGCATGTTCGGAGGCATTTCACAAAACTATAACACGACCACCGGCCAAAATATAGTTGCATACATTACGACTAATGTGGCCAGTAGATGGATAAATTAAGTCCCAGGCGAGGGACGTAACAATCCATGTCCTGTGTCCGTATAAGGACAACGAAATAGACCGTAACTCACAAGAGAACTATCCATATGGTCATATCGAAATCGACAATGAAATTTCGAACAGAGTATGAGGAGATCACAAAATAGCTATGTACAAAAGTTCAGCTGCCAATTCGAACTGAAAGTTGTCGAAATCTTAATACAAAATCCGTGTGACAACGCAACTACTGGACAACCCTTTTACCTTGCTGGCTCGCTCGGCGCACAGCGGAGTAGAGTTGCAGTTGTGCTGGAGAGAGAGAGAGAGAGAGAGAACGAACTGGCAGGCTACCATGCGCCACTTCACTTTGTTAGGGAACGAATGAGAAACATAAATGAGATTAATCGAATGATAAAAGCACAAATATTTTTTGGCACCGTGCACAACGAATATGCACTTTAAGGCCACATTGTTCTTCACAGTCTTCCTTACTTGTTTGAAGGCAATATGTCGCAGGCACTTCGAAATAGGAAGGTCTCTCCGTTGTGTAATTGGTTGCAAATCACAAATATTTCATCATGTCCTTGAACCACGGAGAAGAAAATTGAAAATGAATGAAGGATTGTATTTTCAGTATGCTGTTTCTCTGATAAACATCAAACTGAAAGTCTTCGCAAGTCGGCACAATGTCTATTAAACGGCGATACAAAGCCATCCATTTACGGCAGAAAACTTCAAGGGCTGTAATTTCCCTGTAGTGTCGGGACGAATCTGGAGAATTTCTATACTGTTGCCTGCAGGAACGTCTTCAAAACAACTTTTATCACTATAAGTAGTCTAGGAATCTAACAGTAGAAAATACTTATCTTCCGCGAATGGGAAGAAGAATCCTTTTAACCAATATTTTAATTCCTTTCTTCCCATTTTTCCTCATTTTATGGCTGTTACAATCATATTTCTGACATGAAACATTTCTTTGCAAACTCTCGGACCGAAAGTTCCAGTTGCCTTCTGTAGTAAAATAAATAATTTCAGGAAAAGAGTACCGGCCATATTGTAGGCATAATTTAGTACGCATGAGTGAGTGCAATAATTGATTGAACAACTGTTTCTGTATATTTCTCACCAACAAACGATAGAGTCCTTTCCTTTTTCAATTCGCGCACGAAACCACTCTGATCAGTATTGTATTATTGAAGAAGTGGTGTAGTCTAAAAATCGCCCTGTAACTGCTTCCACAAATTTCTCTGCCACTTTATATTTTTTGTCTTCTTCTTGCAGATACGCAAAGATACAAATTTCGTGATGTTTCTATTTTTTTTATTCTCTACTTTTTCTTGAAACGACGCAACCACTAGTAGATGCGCTGAAATTAGTTTTTCCCATTGAAATCTGTCTTGAAATTTCCAAGGCTCACAGTCGCAGGTCTTCATCACATATATTCCGCTTCAGCCTTCTTGCTTCTGCAAAGCGAGAAAATAATTTTGTATGAATCAATTTCCTGTGTGCAAAGGGACTTAATCATGTACATTGTAACTGGTTCTTCCACCTGTACGGTTGTCGTAGTGACGTTAACTTACGACAACTTTTGTGAACAGCGGTTAATGAAAGCCGCATCTTACACCCCTTAATTAACCATAAATTTACAGCTTTCCTCTTGTACGCAAGATCTAAGGTTTGTTTCATTTTCTTCTGTGGACTGGAAACATAGCTTGAATTAGTAGATTTGTTAGGTGACAGTGGAGTCTCTTCACTGGATTGACGGGAATCAGACTCGGGGCTCAAATTCGGATACGTAACACCTCTCGTACCTGGCAATGTTGTGCTGCCTACTCTTTCAGATAATGCAGATGAGGTGTCACTACTTCGACTGTCATTATTTTTCACTGTCACTATTTCACACGACTCCGAAACGATGTTGGCACATATGGGATGATTTTCAATTAGTCCGATCACATGTCGACCCATCTCTCTTTTCTCCGAAGTTATTTCACGTTAAGAGGAGAAACATTTTTCACAGAAGTAACGTAATGCATACTCCAGAACATTAGCCGGATTCTGGACTGCTCTCTCAAAGGAACATGTGTTACCTGCCTGGCACAGAAAGCTCAAGGTAAAGCCCTCGCTTCAGCTGGTCACCAGAGCTGTCCACGTCGAGCTACGTATAGGCCCTATGCTAACGCGTGCCTTCCTATTAGACATTTCCGTACCGAGCTCGACAGCCGCAGTCGCTTAAGTGCGGCAGGTATCTAGTATCCGGGAGATAGTGGGTTCGAACCCCACTGTCGACAGTCCTGAAAATGGTTTTCCGTGGTTTCCCATTATCACGCTAGGCAAATGCTGGGGCTGTATCTTAATTAAGGCCACGGACGCTTTCTTCCCACTCCTAGCCCTTTCCTATCCCATCGTCGCCATAAGACCTATCTCTGTCGGCGCAACGTAAAGCAACTTGCAAGAAAAAAGACATTTCCATGTCGATTTCAGGACCTTACAGCTCGAAATGGCAGCTAAAATTTTTTTACATTGCTTTCTTAGAGACCCCTCATCCTCTCTGAGAAATTGCATTGTCGGTTTCGATGTGACCGTATGGATAGTTTCCTTGTCAGCAAGGCCATGTTGCATGTTGTATCTTCCAACTTGTACGTGTTGTAACCAACTATACCTTCCAGGGACCGCTTACTTTCTCTGTCGGCAAGTTTGCATACTTACACGCATATGTAAATACTGCTCCCTATTTATCCGATCTAACTCAGCGAACATACGAGAAATCCCAAAGTGGACCGTTCGTTTGCTAGCTGTCCCATTTTTAGAGGTATTTAAAGGACAAGGCTTGACGACAATACAAAAGAAAACAATTTTAATCAGGCCTGACATTTATTTTAAGATCACAAATAAAATCAAGATTTAACAAAAATCGTCTCTTGCTAAACGTTGCCTGAATGACAGACGAATTTACAATTTCAAAAATAAATGTATAAATTCATATTGCTGGGTTTTTGCTGACAATGACATACATGCAATATTCTGCAAATGAATAAATAATAAAACTTAGCCTTTCATTCTGGCTGCGCAAAATTAAATAAATGGAAGAACTCCTTCCTATCCTTGGATAATTGATCTATCCTCATAAGTTATCCATAAATAATAATTCTGTGTATCTGAAATGGTCCATCTTATTTCCCTCATTTATAATTTTTAATTGCCCTTATATTACTTTCTATAACAAATTCAACAACAAAGTGGTCAATGAGTTTCAAATCAGATTTTACATATATCGTTCTTACAAAATCTATATGGTCAGTACCTCTGTAGATTGTCTTTAAGCTTAATGTGAGCCAAAAGATCTGAAACTTGGCATATGTATTATGCACATTTTGTAACTTTGCTAAAAGAAAGCTTGAAATTATCTGCAAGGCTTTGTGTTGTGTAAATTATGAGTTGTTTCTTGCGCGAAGTTTAAGTCTATCGGTCGATCACAATAGGCGTCTGCAAGCCGCGGTTTATTTACTAACCGTCACCACAATCCTCTGTTTGTAACAAGTTCTGTGGCCCCGTTTAGTTCTATACATCTTATCTTTAAATCGTTAGAAACTGAGTCTAACCATCGTCGTCCTGGTCTCCCTCTACTTCTGCTACCCCCCATAACTGAGTCCATAATTCTCTTAAGTAACCTATCTTCGTCCATTCGTCTCACGACCCCACGATCGTAGCCGGTTTTTTAGTATAGCGTCATCCATCGAGTTCATTCCTAACTTAGCCTTTATTCTCACTCCGAGTACCCTACTTCCATTGTTTCCACTTGTTTGTACCAGCAATCATTCTCACTACTTTCATGTCTGTTACTCCTAGCTTATGAATAAGGTATCTTGAGTCCACCCAGATTTCACTCCCGTAAAGCAAAGTTGATCTGAAAACAGAGCTATGTAAAGATACTATCGTCCGGGAGCTGAGTACATTTTTACAGAATACAATACTGTTGATCGCAACTGCGAGCTCACTCCATTAGTTTTGCTGCACCTTGATTCAATCTTTTGTCCAGCGATGAAGTCACAGCAATAAAGCAAGTTGAAATTCTCCAAGAATGTGCCAGAAAGGTCGGACTTTATTTCTCCTTCCAGAAAACTGAATTTACGAAGGGCGTACTATATTGTTTTACACTTTACTTTTTGTATGTCCGGGTATGGTTCACATTTCACTTTTGAAGATGGCGACGTGTAACTAGTGTCTTGTTCCACCGTTTGGTAGCAGCAGACGCACATGGGCCAACGCAAGGTCTATATATAGTACGCGAACCTGTTCTTGATACCAAGTTCCGATTCAGCACTAGGGAACTCAGGTCAGGACATGCACAAGTAGCCGCCGCCATATTGGGACTAAGTCTGGGCGTTCCCCACAGTATATCCGTGTTGGATACAGGCGAGTTTCGGATTTAAAAATGGATTTAAGAACAAAAAAGCTGTTAAAATTAGTTTTTTGCCTTTGATTACATGTAATTAATAGTTTTCTGGGAGCGTGACCAGACCTGTATATATAGACCTTGGGCCAACGAATGCACTCGTCATAGTCATTTCATAACAACACTGTCAGCACAGGAGCAGACAACATGGAAAGCAACCATCAGAGACAACGCTGTAATATAGTGTACAAATTAGGTTTATGGAATAACATGGTCATCGACCACGTGCACAAAGTTGGACATTTAACTCTTTTGCAAATAATGCAGCTGGTATTATGTTTAAAGATGTTACGATATGTCGGGTATTCAGCCCGAAGGCTGGTTTGATCTTCCAAAGCTCCACCAAAGGCTGCCATAATAGCCTAGGCGTCACTAAAGAGGCGTACTAGGGAAATTAGGAGTGAGGTAGTTTCCCGTTGTTTTCCTCACCGACCCAGAAGTTGTTATTACATATCAGTCTGCCAAGCCCATAGAAATGCGTGCACCAACCGGCCCTATGAGCGATATTTTCACGCCATTCATAACAGGGACTGGCTGTATAAGTAATGGTATTAGCATCACTCATACCTCAGTGACTTTCATATTTTCAAAGCCAATGATGACACTGAGACGGGCCAATGAAAGTAACGAATTTATTCTAGCCCATACCAGCGCTGTATGACTTGGTTCCTATGGAAAGAAGGCGTGACCACTACAGAATTTCATCGGCGCTTGGTGGCAGTCTGTGGAGAACATTCGCCGTCACGGAAAACAGTTTACAACTGGGTGGAATGTTGGAAAAGAGGGCGCACATCGGTGAACAAGGGAACTAGTTCTGGAAGGAATGTCAACACCAGCCATACGAAAAGCAAATGCGTGTGGACGTGTGCAGAGAACTTTTGTAACGCCATGATCAAGATCCAGCCGACTTCATGGCTAGGCTTGTGACTGGTGATGAGACATGGCTCCTTTACCATTAGCTACAAACGAAACAACAATCGATGCAATGGAAGTATAGGGGCAGTCCACCGACAAAGAAATGTCGAACAATGCCAATGAATTTCTGCAGTGGTCGCGCCATCTTTCCATCGGAACCAAGTCGTATAGGGACCGTGCGCGCACGAGATTTTTAGTAGCTAGCGCCCCTAACGGGAACAGCTGCAGTCGTTTGATGGGGCACTCACGAGACCATTGACAGTGCAGTTCATTACAACCAGGGCAGTTAGTTTTGACTTGTGATTGTAAAATAAAGAGGTAAAGCCGGACAATAATGGCTTCGACTGTAGCAGCGACCGCTATAAATTATGTAGGGTTTCAGTCAGTGCAACACTCAGATTATTTCCGGGAATCCGCGCTAAAGGAAGGTGAAGATTTAAATAGCAGTAACCATGTCTTTGACGTGAAGGAAAGGTTAGGGCAAGAAATATTCGGCAAGTGTCTAAGGGAAATGAGTATTAATGTCACCATACAACGTTGAAATCAAGGTATTTACTATATTTTATTCCTACTTCGGGAAATTGTTAATTATTTATTCACATTAACTTTAGTTATAAATTATTGAATCATTGCGCGGGGCCATTGCATACACTGAGTCATGTAAGAGTTGTAATCATGAATTTAGAGTCGGATGCCTTTCCTGAAACACAATTCTTTCAACTTAAAATCGCACTTCAGTGACACTGGGGTTCAAACCACGGTCACTAAAGTCAGAGGCTAGCAGCTAAGCTAACATAGGAAAAGCAAGCCAATTTTTCTCAGTTATTCTACTATATTATAAAGGAGGTAGCGAGCGGCTTGCTTCAAGTTCCGGCGACTGTAGTTCAAATCCGACAGAATTTCACTTTATAAATAATGAGTGAGGAAGGACAACCGACCCGCAATTCATGGCGACAACTTCTTCTTGAGTGTACTTCCCCTGCAGGCGGATTAAGCTGTGAATGATGATGAGATGGTTCAAAGATTATAACAAAAATATTTAATTCCTAAAGGTGATGCGATAAATAATTCCTCATTATAAGTATTTTTATTTATTTTCACGTTGACAGTAACAGGAACATTGTTGACGGTGATTGTGGATGCAAAGCAGGTCAGTCGAAACGCTGTAAGCACATTGCTGCTTTGTGTTCCTTTATTAACTCCGAGAGGGACTCCTCCAAAACAACCATAGTGCAGCAATGGAAAAAATAAACCTAAGTGCGCTCGTAAGGATCTATGTTCGAAAGGAAAGAAGATAGCAGAACTGTTGAAACCATACGTCTACATTGCTGAACAAACAGAATCAAGCACTTTCAATAAAACTTGTTTGTACCAACGAGTAAAAACATATTGAGTGTGCCCTCACTGATATGCTTAAAGCCGAATGTGAGAGTGAAAATTACGTGGTGGCAAGTTCCATTCTACAAAAAATTATAGATGATGCTGTAGAACGTAACGAAATTGAGGATTTGATCAAGTGTCTGAACGAAGTACAAAATCAGAATACCCATGCAGTCCATAGGTGCTATTTTGTTACAAAAAGGTCCGCTGTTAAATTCAATCAAACCTGTGAATTATCTCGATTTCTTGCCTCAATATGTGCAACTATTTTATATCTTATATGTTACAGTTACAATAGAACAGATGTACAAAATCGCATTTGACACAAGGTTTCAATATCGCTGTGCTGCATGGTTCAAACAAAGAAAATTACGCTTATCTGCCAGCCAGCAAGCTGATCAGATTAAGACACTGAGAAGTGGTGGTTATGATCAGCTTTCAAGGTCATTTCTAATTTCCACATCCCTTAACACTCCTGCGATGAGGTACGGTAGGAACACTGAACAACTTGCGGTGGCTGAGTACTGCAAACTCAATGACTGTTTTGTAAAACAGGTGAGAGTGTGTATCAAAGTAGAGCACACATTGCTGTGTTCGAGTCCAGACGGGATAGTATTTCATCCCAGTGATTTTTCTCTCCTGGAAATTAAGTGTCCTTTTTCGTGTAAAGGAAAGCCTATTATTCAAGATAAACGGAGCAATGTACCGTATTTGTATGTGATACAACAATAATATTAGAGATAGTCACGTCTACTACACCCAAGTGCAGATATCCATGTATGTTTTGAACATCAACTTATGTGAAATGTTTGTATATTCTCCTAAAGGAAGTATCACTGTGAAAATTTCAAGGCATGAGCAATTCCTGTGTACTGCCATTCCCTTACTGGAAAGGTTTTATTTTCAGTATTATCTGCCATTAATTTGGAATATGTCATTACGGGTACCGGTAGTGTCACATTGAGGGGCACGTGTATGCACTTTTATCTTTTTATTTTGCTCACTGACGTACTTCAAAGTTTTCAATGCAGAGAACTAACAGTAACAAAGATACATTTTATTCGGTCCCAGGCGCTATCAGGGGTTGAGGAGACATTGCTTTCTCTTTTTTGGCTAACGTTGAGAGGCTTACCATGCTGTAAAACCCACCTTATGTCTCATAATGAAACAGGGTGAACACAACGAGGCTAGTTCATTTTAATTTGAAGCAGAAGTCCCCTACAATAAATGTTAATGTCAATTCCTTGCTGGGAGATGAGTGAAAGTTTAGTTTACTTTTACTCGTTCGACTCTCCATTCTTTCAGTTAACACCGTCATGAGCTAACTCGAGCGCTGGCTTGCAGCTTACCCCATCAAACGTTTTCTGAAGTAGTCGCAAGAGCGCACAACTCGCCATTCGCACGGTCCCTATAGCGCTGTCCCTGACGGTTGCTTTCCATGTTGTCTGCTCCTACGCTGATAGTAGTGATGGGCGAATGATACGGAAGTTCGAGCAGGCTCGAGTCGGCCCGATACGCTACGTAGGCTCGATGCCGTATCGAACCTGTTCGAACTGTCAGGCGACACCACACATCGACTAAGCGGAGCGCGGACGGAAAATTCGTCCTATTAGATTACTACTAGGTACACTCAGTATATTTATGTGTGTGCGGGGGGGGGGGGGTGAACACAACGTTCTCAGTGAACGGAAAGAGCATGTGTTTAAGTCTTTCTGGCAGTACGAACAACAGATTGGTAATATTTATTTCGTTAATATGTACCTTTGCATTTTACATTTTGTCCGCTCTTCAGAAATACGTTTCTGTATAACTTTGTCGTGTTTTGCAGGCTTAATGTTGTTAATCATTATTTTCAAGTACCGATAGTTAACATCTTTTTCGTATGCTACGAGCTATTATTTTCTCATTAATAATTAGTAATACATTATTATTTTATTTGCTATTGGCTTTACGTCGCACCGACACAGATAGGTCTTATGGCGACGATGGGACAGGAAAGGGCTAGGACTGGGAAGGAAGCGGCCGTAGCATTAGTTAAGGTACAGCCCCAGCATTTTCCTGGTGTGAAAATGGGAAACCACGGAAAACCATCTTCAGGGCTGCCGACGGTGGGGCTCGAACCCACTATCTCCCAATAATACATTATGTCCGCCTCTGTGGTGTAGTGGTTAGTGTGATTAGCTGTCACCCCCGGAGGCCCGGGTTCGATTCCCGGCTCTGCCACGAAATTTGAAAAGTATCACGAGGGCTGGAACAGGGTCCACTCAGTCTCTGGAGGTCAACTGAGTAGAGGTGGGTTCCATTCCCACCTCAGCCATCCTGGAAGTGGTTTTCCGTGGTTTCCCACTTCTTCTCCAGGCAAATGCCGGGATGGTACCTAACTTAAGGCTACGCAGGTGAGGCCGCCTGGGCGAGGTACTGCTCATCCTCCCCAGTTGTATCCCACGACCCAGAGTCTGAAGCTCCCGGACACTGCCCTTGAGGCGGTAGAGGTGGGATCCCTAGCTGAGTTCGAGGGAAAAACCGACCCTGGAGGGTAAACAGATTAAGAAAGAAAGAAAATACATTATTATAATAGACGAATTTGTTATTAGTTCAGACAGAGCAGACCATGGCCGGTAGAAAAAAGTCATGGACTTGGGACTACTTTGAGGAGCTTCCAGACAAACGAGTAAAATGCACTCGAAGTGATAAAATATTAAAACGATAGTAACAATATATCGACGATGATAAGATACTTAAAAATTCATAATATTCGTCCTTCGTCGAATGACACCATTCCAAATGAGGGGGAAGACACATCCACGTAAACGACGTCGACATATGCAGGTAAAATATTCTTAATAGGTTCCGTTTTGTTTTTCATGAATAGCACAGTGGACGGCCGCTCGCATTTGACTGGCGAAAGGCTCTACATAGTTTACTGTTGAGGTATACAGATTATACCGATTTTACGTGCGTAAGCATTACGTTATGAAACCATCAATTTATTAATTGATTGGCAATTAGTCCGCCTCTGTTGTAGAGTGGTTAGTGTGATTAGCTGCCACCCCCGGAGGTCCGGGTTCGATTCCCGGCTCTGCCATGAAATTTGAAAAGTGGTGCGAAGGCTGGAACGGGGTACACGCAGCCTCTGGATGTCAACTGAGTAGAGGTGGGTTGGATTCCCACCTCAGTCATCCTCGAAGTGGTTTTCCGTGGTTGCCCACTTCTACTCCAGGCTATTGCCGTGATGGTACCTAACTTACGGACACGGCCGCTTCCTTCCCTCTTCCTTGTCTATCCCTTCCAATCTTCCCATCCTCCCGCAGGGCCCCTGTTCAGCATAACAGGAAAGGCCGCGTGGGCAACGTACTGGTCATCCTCCCCAGTTGTATCCCCGACCCAGAGCCTGAAGCTCCAGGATACTGCCCTTGAGGCGGTGGAGGTAGGATCCCTCGCTGAGCCCGAGGGAAAAACCGACCCTGGAGGGTGAGCAGATTAAGACGAAGAAGAAGATGGGCAATTAAAGAAAACGATGCCGAAAACCGAAAAAGTAGCTAGTGGGTCGTAAAACCAATAACGAACAATGGGGTTCTTTACTTCTATGGTTATGGCCCCAAACAGAAAATAAACACCCCTTACATCCTCGTTTTAAAGCGCTGGGTAAATCGGGCTAGAAAAATATAAGGGCCAAGAAAGAATAATAATTTTATTGGCTTTACGTCCCACTAACAACTTTTACCGTTTTCGGACACGCCAAGGTGCCGGAAGTTAGTTCCGCAGGAGTTCTTTGCGTGCCATTAAATCTACCGACAAGAGGTTGACGTATTTGAGCTCGAACCTCGGCGCGTATCGGGTCGGCTCGATCCTGCTCGAACACGGGTATCGTTCGCCCATCACCAGCTGTAGCCCGAGTCAATTGCGCCTTCGGTCACGTGACTGCTCGAACCTCGGCGCGTATCGGGTCGGCTCGATCCTGCCCGATCACGGGTATCGTTCGCCCATCACTAGCTGTAGCCCGAGTCAACTGCGCCTTCGGTCACGTGACTGCTCGAGCTTACTTCGAACAGACTCGAACCTCGGCTCGTATCGGATTGGCTCGATCCCGCTACAACACGGGTATCGTTTGCCTATCACAAGCTGTAGCCCGAGTCAGACTCACCCTTCGGTCATGTGACAGCTCGAGCTTGCTTCGAACAGGCTCGAACCTCGGCTTGTATCGGGTCGGCTCGATCCCGCTACAACACGGGTATCGTTTGCCTATAACTAGCTGTAGCCCGAGTCAGAATCCGCCTTCGGTCATGTGACAGCTCGAGCTTGCTTCAAACAGGCTCGAACCTCGGCTCGTATCGGGTCGGCTCGATCCCGCTAGAACACAGGTATCGTTTGTCCATCACTAGCTGTACCCCGAGTCAGAATCCGCCTTCGGTCTTGTGACAGCTCGAGATTGCTTCGAACAGGCTCAAACCTCGGCGCGTATCGGGTCGGCTCGATCTCGCTAGAACACAGGTATCGTTTGCTTATCACTAGCTGTAGCCCGAGTCAAAATCCGCCTTCGGTCATGTGACAGCTCGAGCTTGCTTCGAACAGGCTCGAACCTCGGCGCGTATCGGGTCGGCTCGATCCCGCTAGAACACAGGTATCGTTTGCTTATCACTAGCAGTAGTCCGAGTCAGAATCCGCCTTCGGTCTTGTGACAGCTCGAGCTTGCTTCGAACAGGCTCGGACCTCGGCGCGTAGCAGGTCGGCTCGATCCCGCTAGAACACAGGTATTGTTTGCTTATCACTAGCAGTAGCCCGAGTCAGAACCCGCCTTCGATCACGTGACTGATCGAACTTGCTTCGAACCTCGGCGCGTATCGGGTCGGCTCGATCCCGCTAGAACACAGGTATCTTTTGCTTATCACTAGCTGTAGCCCGAGTCAGAACCCGCTTTCGGTCATGTGACACCTCGAGCTTGCTTCAAACAGGCTCGAACCTCGGCTCGTATCGGGTCGGCTCGATCCCGCTAGAACACAGGTATCGTTTGTCCATCACTAGCTGTACCCCGAGTCAGAATCCGCCTTCGGTCTTGTGACAGCTCGAGCTTGCTTCGAACAGGCTCGAACCTCGGCGCCTATCGGGTCGGCTCGATCCCGCTAGAACACAGGTATCTTTTGCTTATCACTAGCTGTAGCCCGAGTCAGAACCCGCTTTCGGTCATGTGACACCTCGAGCTTGCTTCAAACAGGCTCGAACCTCGGCTCGTATCGGGTCGGCTTGATCCCGCTAGAACACAGGTATCGTTTGTCCATCACTAGCTGTACCCCGAGTCAGAATCCGCCTTCGGTCTTGTGACAGCTCGAGCTTGCTTCGAACAGGCTCGAACCTCGGCGCCTATCGGGTCGGCTCGATCTCGCTAGAACACAGGTTTTGTTTGCTTATGACTAGCTGTAGCCCGAGTCAGAATCCGCCTTCGATCACGTGACTGCTCTAGCTTGCTTCAAACAGGCTCGAACCTCGGCTCGTATCGGGTCGGCTCGATCCCGCTAGAACACAGGTATCGTTTGTCCATCACTAGCTGTACCCCGAGTCAGAACCCGCCTTCGGTCATGTGACAGCTCGAGCTTGCTTCGAACAGGCTCGAACCTCGGCTCGTATCGGGTCGGCTCGATCCCGCTAGAACACAGGTATCGTTTGTCCATCACTAGCTGTAGCTCGAGTCAGAACCCGCCTTCGATCACGTGACTGCTCTAGCTTGCTTCAAACAGGCTCGAACCTCGGCTCGTATCGGGTCGGCTCGACCCCGCTAGAACACAGGTATCGTTTGTCCATCACTAGCTGTACCTCGAGTCAGAACCCGCCTTCGGTCATGTGACAGCTCGAGCTTGCTTCGAACAGGCTCGAACCTCGGCTCGTATGGGGTCGGCTTGATCCCGCTAGAACACAGGTATCGTTTGTCCATCACTAGCTGTACTCCGAGTCAGAACCCGCCTTCGGTCATGTGACAGCTCGAGGTTGCTTCAAACAGGCTCGAACCTCGGCTCGTATCGGGTCGGCTCGATCCCGCTAGAACACAGGTATCGTTTGTCCATCACTAGCTGTAGCCCGAGTCAGAACCCGCCTTCGATCACGTGACTGCTCTAGCTTGCTTCAAACAGGCTCGAACCTCGGCTCGTATCGGGTCGGCTCGATCCCGCTAGAACACAGGTATCGTTTGTCCATCACTAGCTGTACCCCGAGTCAGAACCCGCCTTCGGTCACGTGACAGCTCGAGCTTGCTTCGAACAGGCTCGAACCTCGGCTCGTATCGGGTCGGCTCGATCCCGCTACAACACGGGTATCGTTTGCCTATCACTAGCTGTAGCCCGAGTCAGAATCCGCCTTCGGTCATGTGACAGCTCGAGCTTGCTTCAAACAGGCTCGTATCGGGTCGGCTCGATCCCGCTAGAACACAGGTATCGTTTGTCCATCACTAGCTATACCCCGAGTCAGAATCCGCCTTCGGTCTTGTGACAGCTCGAGCTTGCTTCGAACAGGCTCGAACCTTGGCGCGTATCGGGTGGGCTCGATCTCGCTAGAACACAGGTATCGTTTGCCTATCACTAGCTGTAGCCCGAGTCAGAATCCGCCTTCGGTCATGTGACAGCTCGAGCTTGCTTCAAACAGGCTCGTATCGGGTCGGCTCGATCCCGCTAGAACACAGGTATCGTTTGTCCATCACTAGCTATACCCCGAGTCAGAATCCGCCTTCGGTCTTGTGACAGCTCGAGCTTGCTTCGAACAGGCTCGAACCTTGGCGCGTATCGGGTGGGCTCGATCTCGCTAGAACACAGGTATCGTTTGCTTATCACTAGCTGTAGCCCGAGTCAGAATCCGCCTTCGGTCATGTGACAGCTCGAGCTTGCTTCAAACAGGCTCGAACATCGGGTCGGCTCGATCCCGCTAGAACACGGGTATCGTTTGTCCATCACTAGCTGTACCCCGAGTCAGAACCCGCCTTCGGTCATGTGACAGCTCGAGCTTGCTTCGAACAGGCTCGAACCTCGGCTCGTATCGGGTCGGCTCGATCCCGCTACAACACGGGTATCGTTTGCCTATCACTAGCTGTAGCCCGAGTCAGAATCCGCCTTCGGTCATGTGACAGCTCGAGCTTGCTTCAAACAGGCTCGAACCTCGGCTCGTATCGGGTCGGCTCGATCCCGCTAGAACACAGGTATCGTTTGTCCATCACTAGCTGTACCCCGAGTCAGAATCCGCCTTCGGTCTTGTGACAGCTCGAGCTTGCTTCGAACAGGCTCGAACCTTGGCGCGTATCGGGTCGGCTCGATCCCGCTACAACACGGGTATCGTTTGTCTATCACTAGCTGTAGCCCGAGTCAGAATCCGCCTTCGGTCATGTGACAGCTCGAGCTTGCTTCAAACAGGCTCGAACCTCGGCTCGTATCGGGTCAGCTCGATCCCGCTAGAACACAGGTATCGTTTGCTTATCACTAGCTGTAGCCCGAGTCAGAATCCGCCTTCGGTCTTGTGACAGCTCGAGCTTGCTTCGAACAGGCTCGGACCTCGGCGCGTAGCGGGTCGGCTCGATCCCGCTAGAACACAGGTATTGTTTGCTTATCACTAGCAGTAGCCCGAGTCAGAACCCGCCTTCGATCACGTGACTGCTCTAGCTTGCTTCAAACAGGCTCGAACCTCGGCTCGTATCGGGTCGGCTCGATCCCGCTAGAACACAGGTATCGTTTGTCCATCACTAGCTGTACCCCGAGTCAGAATCCGCCTTCGGTCATGTGACAGCTCGAGCTTGCTTCAAACAGGCTCGAACCTCGGCTCGTATCGGGTCGGCTCGATCCCGCTAGAACACAGGTATCGTTTGTCCATCACTAGCCGTACCCCGAGTCAGAATCCGCCTTCGGTCTTGTGACAGCTCGAGCTAGCTTCGAACAAGCTCGAACCTCAGCGCGTATCGGGTCAGCTCGATCTCGCTAGAACACAGGTTTTGTTTGCTTATCACTAGCTGTAGCCCGAGTCAGAACCCGCCTTCGATCACGTGACTGCTCGAACTTGCTTCGAACCTCGGCCCGTAACGGTTCGGCTCGATCCCGCTTGAACACGGGTATCGTTTGCCCATCACACGCTCGAGCAGTCACGTGATCGAAGGCGGAGTCTGTCTCGGGCTACAGATAGAACGTGCAGATTAGCAAACAGCATATGAAGTGAAGCACCTTTCACACATGTGTGTGTATAATATTTATAACGAAGGTGCGTGCTTTCACATATTACTACATTCAGTCATTGACGTATATCTTATGAGGAATAAAGGTTGGCCATAAAATTAGAAGGCTTAGATTATGATAATTGTTACGGAGTTTTCCGTGGTAGGTAGAGGTGAAAGAAGGTGCGGGTGTGAATAGGTCTCCAGCTACGAAAGCAAAATTAATTTAAAATTTAACAAGGTTATATTTTCTTTTCAAAAACAAAGAAATAACAAGCATGGCAGGTACAAAGTAGCAAATCCAAAGGGTAATTACAATATTTACAGGAATTGGGCTTCGCGCCCTGATTTTACACTGCTTGGGCAATCAGCTCAGGTTTACCCCAAACACGAGTTTTAACAGAGGGGCAGAAAACCCCATTCATACCTAGGAGCCCTTGCTCCAAATTACACAGAAAAGCCTCTACGAGGCATACAACACTCAATTTTCAAAAGAGCCACTCGCTCTCAAAATTTAAGCCTCTCCCAGGCCACACCAAACTCCACCTTCAAGTTGTCCTCACTGGACATAGACACAGGGGTAAAATACCCAACCTACTGAGGTCTATTAAATAAAAATGGGCAATTACATGACCTCTAAAATAACAATTTGAGAGGAGGCGATCTTGCACTCCTAATACACTTGTTTTTAAAAAACCTAATCTGGCTCTAGGGCACTAATGCAAGGGCTAATCCCATACTACCGAGGTGACTTTAGAAAAGAGCAATTTGTTTTACCTTAACGAAGAATAGGTTGAGAAAATAAGTTCACCTCAAGACAATGTGAGTGGGAGCTCGAGAGGGTTAGCACTCTCTATCCCAATATGCAGCTTAAAAGAGAATAGAAGAAAAGATCGTTACATTTTAGGAAAAGGTTACATGGAGGAACGCTTCGCACCCGCCCCGAGAGTTAAACTGCTGAGCTAGCAAAGAAAGAATTTATTAATCGGCCATTACCTTATTGATGACCGCTGCCGAGGAAAGAGGCGCTTCCCGCCTCCTGCTATGTACTTTATACACTGAAAGATGGAACAGAAGTGGCCCGGAGACCCAAAAATCAGCAGTTTATATCCTCTCGCGGAAGGTTCTAGGTGTCAGGGGAATGAAAACACCCTCCCACAAACTTTTTATTGGCTAGGGTACAGAAACATATTCAAGTTGGGGGACGATACCTATGATTGGTCAGAGATTAATAACAGAAATTCGGGATTGGTTAAATGCAAAACAAGGGGAAAGAGAGGGGTATACAGCCAACTTAAACAATAACAGAAAAAAGAATTTAGCAAAGACAAACATATGAAATAAAAATTTCTCCAACAAAATAGTTCTTTGACTCCGCACTAGGTTGCACTATTGTTGATCTTCAGTAGTGTCCTCTAGAAGAGAAAGTTCACACTTCTTACTTCAAGCGAAACAAAAACACATCACAAATGACACAGTTCAAAAACTCAAAATTTTCCACGTGGTGACATCTTCTGAGAAAGTAGAGAATTAATAGCGTAGATAAAGTTCAGACTTCCTCCAGCAGAGGAGTTTCAACTGGCGCACATTTTAAATTAGCGGAGTGGAGGTGTACCGCCCGGTACAATAATATGCAATGAAAAGGACAAAGCATGTATTTGTAATATTCCCCGCGTATTAACAGAAGTATTTCCTCCCAAGGCAGTACTTGTGTGCCGTGTAACAACTGCACGTTGGACGCAACATTATGAATAAAAAACCAAACCAGACCCCATGGCGCAACAGCCCCGACGGGCCATGGCCTACCAAGCGACCGCTGCTCAGCCCGAAGGTCTGCAGATTACGAGGTGTCGTGTGGTCAGCACGACAGATCCTCTCGTCTGTTAATCTTGGCTTTCTAGACCGTGCAAAATTATGAATACGGTAATATTATTCTTACAATGCGATGCTTTGGGCGGCTAAGACAGCTGGCAGCGCCTCAGGCGAGGTTCTCCTTCTGTCCTCAATGTTGGGGGGTTTGAATCCACTCCTTGGGAGAGTATTACCCTTGTTGCTCGTATAGAAGACTTTGAGTAAGAAAGGATTGACATCTCATCAATCGTATACACAAATACATGTATAAATATTATGATGCAGCAATGTTACTGTCTGATTGCGTGGTATATAGGCTATATGAAACTCAAACGTGACTCGCGATTTCAAGCTGTATCATTTACAATAATTCAGGTCAATCGGGTCAGTAGTTTTCGAGCCCATCTGGAATAAATAAAACAAGACATCATCTTATGGTTTTAAAAATCCTGATCCTACCGGGTATCGAACCCGGGACCCCTGCAACCAAAGGCCAACACGCTTACCATTGAGCCACACACCCGAGCGAGAAACGTGTCAACAACAACTGCAGGTAAAATATACATTTTTAGTCTTTGTAACCATTTACATATGTAACTATTACGACACGTGAATGGTTTCCTTTTTCTGTCTTTATACGGCCCAAACAACACATTTTAGTAGAGAATTGGTTTATTCGGATGGAGGCATGTGTAACGAATCATCGCACAAACAAACATTTTGACTGTCTCCAATATATAGGTATGGGTCGAAATTATATTATGTACAAAATACACGGAAGTAACAGTAGAGAGGACGAACCGGTACTGTCCAGCATAAATACTCTTACATATCCTTCTCAAGTTTGCTGGGTGTTAGTAACAGCAAGGCGCTAGGTTGCGGCGCGCGCAAAAGCTCGAGCAAAGCTCGAACAGGCTCGAGCTCTGACGTCATCTGTTCGAGCAGCTCGAGCCGGGCTCAAGCACATCACTAGCTGATAGTGTTGTTATGAAATGGCTATGACGAGTGCATTCGTTGGCCCCTGTGCGTGTGCTGCTACCAAACGGTGGAAAAAGACACTAGTTACACGTCACCACCCTCAAAAGTGAAATGCAAGTTGCTTTACGTCGCACACACACAGATAGGTCTTACGGCGACGATGGGAGAGGAAAGGGCTAGGAGTGGTTAGGAAGCGGCCGTGGCCTTAATTAAGGTACAACCCCACCATTTGCCTGGTGTGAAAATGGGGAAACCACGGAAAACCATCTTCAGGCCTGCCGACAGTGGGGTTCGAACCCACTATCTCCCGAATACTGGATACTGGCCGCACTTAAGCGACTGCAGCTATCGAACTCGGTCAAAAGTGAAATGTGAACCATACACGGACGTACAAAGAATAAAGTGTAAAAACAATATAGTACGCCCCTCGTAAATTAATCATTAAATCATTTATCGTCGTTATTTAATTACCATTAAATCCCACTCTTTGGTTAGACGGTCAGCGTAAATATCTTCACTTCAGAGGGTCTCGGATTCGACTTCCGGCCGGGCCGAGGATTTTAACCTCGTCTGGTTAATTTCTCTGACTCGGGGACTGGATATTTTTCCCAATACACTCTTCATAAACAATACACCACACTACCAACTACCACCGAAACATGCAATAGTGAATTCATCCCTCCATATAGTGTTGGTGCCAGGAAGGACATCAAGCCGTAACAGGATTAAATACACATGTGCAATACAGTTCGCACCCGTGACCTCACCGGAGTGTGGGAAGAGCAATAGAAGAAGAAGAAGAAGAAGAAGAAGAAGAAGATTAACTTAAAAGAAACCTAAGAATACTGATGGTCTAACATTTGAAATCGAATATGAAATGTTGAAACCGAATTAGAGCAAGTAATTTGGTACAAAGTTGTGACCGAGCGAGTTGGCCGTGCGGTTAGGGGCGTGTAGCTGTGAGCCTGCATTCGAGAGATAGTGGATATGAATCCCACTGTCGGTAGCCCAGAGGATGCTTTTCCATTGTTTTCCATTTTCACAGTTGGGGCTAAACCTTAATTTATTAAGGTCACGGCCGCTTCCTTCCCATTCCTAGCCCTTTCCTATCCTGTCGTCGCCATAAGACCTATTTGTGTGGGTGCGACGTAAAGCCAATTGTAAAAAAGAAAGTTGTGAAGACTGTTACTGGAAGGAATTAGGTGTGGACTAGAAGGACAGACGACAAGTTGAGCAAAACTGGCAGTGGTGATGTAATATTCTCTACTCCTTTCCTGATGCGGTCTCGGGGATGAGGTGAGGTGAAGTTTCAAGATCAGACGCCCTTCCAGACGCCAAACTCAGTTGAGCAGTTAATGATTAAATGAATGACGGTGAATTAAATTGGGTAAGGGGGTAGAAAGAATCGGCTCTGGCCCATGAATAGGAACTTTCGCGGCATTTGTCTGGAAGTGAAGATGGAAACCACAGAAAACTATTCTCAGGACAGACGACGGTTGGGTTAGAACCCATATTACTTAAATAGGATGGAATGTTCTACTTGAAAATACACCGTAAATGCTAGTCATAAATAATAGCCCCATACAAATTCTGGTCAAGAAATATAATATTACACTGTGAGCAGAAAGCTCCCCAGACACAAAGGAGAGAATCACGAAAGCCGAAGCCAAGGAGATGACGTTGCTTGTAACGTATGAAACGACGTGCCAGCAGGTCTGCAGATGCCAAGCAACAGGAAATGCATAGGAAACAAGCGCCTACAGCAAGCCACAGCGTCGCAGAGAAAGGAGACAGGATGGCCTTCCAGTGAGCACCAGAGGAGTCCTCGGCGCGAATGAATATGCAGGACCTGAAAGAAAACAGGAAAACTTTAGATTTCGTTATAATGAAACACACGAGTCGGAATATTATGACTCTATCCACATTATAAGCTGATGAATCTTCCTTCCTTCCTTCCTTACGCCATATCTATAAAATCAAAAGTAAGTTTGTTTGTTTGTTTGTTTCTTTCTTTCTTTCTTTCTTTCTTTCTTTCTTTCTTTCTTATACATACACGCCTCCACTGACCAGTACCAAAATTTGCACCAAGGTTCATGAGGCACTCGGACGGGTCGCACAGGTAGTTATATAATGAAATCTATACATATAAAATAAGAGTTTTGTCTGTACATTGCTCAGAATTTGAAAAGAATAGTATTTCTGTGTCGGTCATGTCCACAGTAACAAGGAAATGCATTTTTTACTTTTCCGTAATTTCTGTCTGCCTGTATGTATGTATGTATGTATGTATGTATGTATGTATGTACATGCATCACGAGAAAACGGCTGAAGAGAATTTAATGAAAATCGGAATGTAAAGTTGGGTGATGAACCACTACAATATAGGCTACAAATTATTTTATTCAAGCTGAGTGAAATGGTAGTTTAGGGTGCAAGCTCACAGCTGCGCGCCTCTAACCACACGGCCAACTCGCCTGGTCGTACCGAGTGTAACAGCCTGCCTGTATATTGGCGGGAAGTAGCTGGCGAGTTAGATAACTTTCTTCTTTAGCATGCCATTCCTCTGGTTCATACATTTTCTGATATTACTGGTACGTAACACACTGGTTCATCATAGCATTCGAGCTATTCAGTCCCTACTCTGAGGCACTGATTGGAATGAGTAGTGTACATATTTAGCGGAATAATGATAGAGGAGTGTTCACGGCAGTCTGCGACCTGGTTATTCCAGCTCTGGAACTTTAGACTGTTAGATCGGCACCGTAGTACACTGTTCGTTGAAAGTGAGAAAGTGTGCGGTTTTTCATTTGATCGAGTATTTTATATGATAACATTGCTTTCAATCGCTACATTCCTACTGACGTTTTTGTAATGACCTATGTTGAATTCAGTTAGGAAAACCACCAAGTCAATCTTTCTGAGAATCCCGTAGCGAAGCACGGGTACATCAGCTAGTATTTCATAAAAATGAGCCATAATAGGGGATATACGGGCCGAAGGATAGCAAGGAATATCTGTGATATAATATAGCGATGCATTCTCTGGAAAATCAATCTCAGTAATATGAAAGCGTATCAAATGATTGTTTACATGTGATGGATTTTGCTTTATGATACAACACGGGGCTTAAAACAGTAAGGAATGTCAATGATATAATTTACCGATTTATTCTCTGGAAATGAATCTCAGTTCCTAAAATGAGTATCAAATGATTGTTTACATGTGGCGGACTTTGCTCTAATACAACATAGCAATTTGTTGTCTTGAATGAGTATTGAGTGATTGCTTTCAGACATATTTTCTGACTCTGTTTATTCCAACCTATACAGACTTCCTGTTAGGCATAGATTGGATAACTCTGCTTGAATCAATCGTATGTATCATAGTTTTGAATTCCACTACGTTTCTTAACTTCAGTTATATACACGTATATCAAATGACATTTTTTCGAAAACGTAAGAGTATTGACCCAAACGAGTTACTGTTGAGTGCCCCGCAGCAGGTGCATTGAAGCTCGTTGAAATCGGTTGACCGCAGGGTCTGGCCTCTCCTTGTCTGTCTTGGCGACATGAAAGTGACGTATGAGCGCCGCTCATGCAGGGTCAGTTGGGGCGTGCATTTAGATAGGCTTGGTGGACTACCATGTAATCTTGAGCCCGCGCTTTTAAGCACTAATTCGTAAGAATGCTCACTTATTTGGCTGGTAGCAAGTGCTGCCTATTCTGCTCTGCAATTCTGTAGGTGGTCAAGGTACCCGTTTTCTGGAGAAACAGGGAAATCACGTTAAAATTAAGCTTACCGGGCGAGTCGGCCTTGCGGTTAGGGGTGCACAGCTGTGAGGTTGCATGCGGGAGATAGTGGGTTCGAGCCCCACTGTCGGCAGCCCTGAAGATGGTTTTCCTTTGTTTCCCATGTTTACACCAGATGAATGCTGGGGCTGTGACTTAATTAAAGCCGCTTCCTTCCCACATCTAGTTCTTTCCTATCCCATCGTCGCCATAAGACCTAACTGTGTCGGCGCGACGTAAAACAAACTTTAAAAAATTAGCTTCCATCTAAGTAGACCCGAACGGAATGATCGAGCGACTGATACGTAGACGAGACGCGAGTTATACGCAGTGAGTAGTACTTTAAGAATGAGTGAAAGGTAATGTAATTCCAGATCTGTACTTTGATAGTAGAATAATAACTTCTTCTTCTTCTTCTTCTTCTTCATCTGTTTACCCTCTAGGGTTGGCTTTTACCGCGGACTCAGCGAGGGATCCCACCTCTACCGCCTCAAGGGCAGTGTTCTCGAGCGTGAGACTTTGGGTTGGGGATACAACTGGGGAGGAGGACTAGTGCCTCGCCCAGGCAGCCTCACGTGCTATGCTGAACAGGGGCCTTGTAGGGGGATGGGAAGATTGGAAGGGATAGACAAGGAAGAGGGAAGGAAGCGGTCTTGGCCTTAGGTACTATTCCGGCATTTGCCTGGAGGAGATGTGGGAAACCACGGAAAACCACTTCCAGGATTACTGCGGTCGGAAACGAACCCCCTCTACTCAGTTGACCTCCCGAGGGTGAGTGAACCCCATTCCAGCCCTCATACCACTTTTCAATTTTTGTGGCGGAGCCGGGAATCGAACCTGAGCCTCCGGGGGTGGCAGATAATCACGCTAACCACTACACCACAGAGGCGGACAGAATAATAACTCCCTTCCATTAATTTGTTAATGCTTTTTATTATTAAACCAAAATTCAAATTATAATAATATTTTTATAAAGATAATAACTCTTATCTTCTTAATGTTCGTTTTAGAACACCCAGTGTTTAAAAAGCTTTCAATATGTGCTATAATGGATTGCCCCGAAATATGGGTTTCGCCTCACTTAAGGGGAAACTATTACGGAAAGGCAAAATCATTAGAGAAAAAAATGTACAAGGAAAGGAATGTGTCAGTGGTGCTTGTTCGGGGACAAAACATGATGACCTCACCTCACACCTCTACCCTCCGCCGGCAGCCCGGTGTTTATTAGCGGCTTGTAGGATTTATAGGATTTACTACGTCTATTGTAGCCGGAGTTGCCAATTCGTAAGGAAAGATCTTCATAGGAGCAATCACATAAATGGGATTTCGAATAAATGGTACAGATCTCTGCACATGTTTGTGTGGGTATTTAGGGGGTGTAGTAAGGATGTAAAGGAGGGGACATATAAGTCTCTGGTAAGAACCCAACTAGAGTATAGTTCCAGTGTATGGGACTCTCACCAGGATTACTTGATTCAAGAACTGGAGATTTGTGCTTGGTGATTTCCGACAAAAGAGTAGCGTTACAAAACTGTTGCAAACTTTGGGCTGGGAAGACTTAGGAGAAAGGAGTCGAGCTGCTCGACTAAGTGGTATGTTCCCAGCTGTCAGTGAAGAGATGGCGTGGAATGACATTAGTAGACGAATAAGTTTGAGTGGTGTCTTTAAAAGTAGGAAAGATCCCAATATCAAGATAAAGTTGGAATTTAAGTCAACAAATTGGGGCAAATATTCGTTTATAGGAATGGGAGTTAGGGTTTAGAATAATTTAGCAAGGGAGGTGTTCAATAAATTTCCAATAACTTTGCAAACATTTAAGAAAAGGCTAGGAAAACAACAGGTAGGGAAGCTGCCATCTGGGCAACTGCCATAAATGCAGATCAGTGATGATTGATTGGAGAGGGAAAACCACTTGGAAGAGACATGGTGCCTTTTCAAGGGGATTACTCGTGAAACAGCAGCCGAGATTTGAGGTAATGCTAACAGAAAAATAAAACCGAGAATGGCACCTTGGTGGATGGAAGATATGAAAAGACATACTGTATTAATAAAAATAAAGATTTTTGGAAGATCTGCTTAACACGTCAGAAACCCAAGAGACTATGGTGCCTACAAAAACCAGATGCCATTAGCAAATAACACGTGAAAGATCCAAAACAACAATCCTGAAAGATTTTTGAGATACAATGGAAGAAAAAACTGCAAAACAACCAGAAATTTCTCTATAGAGCGCGAACGGATGAACAATGTCCTGTCAGTTTATAAAGGAATGGTAACCTACTGCGAAACGAGGAGAACATTTTGGAAAGCTGGAAGGAACACTTCAAAGAATTACGTGGAGGAAACATGGGAAGTCAAGAAGAGATGATCATGTAGAGGGAGAGCAACATCAACCAGAGGAAGCTTGGAGAAAGGATAAGGACAAAAGGACATTGCTTTGCGCAAAATGAAACTGGGCCAAGTGCAGTCCACGAGCAGATAGCATCTGAAATGCTCACATTTATGGACAGAAAAGGCGAAGAACTCCTTCACCGAGCAGTTAAATTTGTTTTGAAAACAAAGGAGGTACCGTCTAACCGAGGGTGCAATATTATTATGCCTATCTTAAAACAGGGCAATAACAGGGAGTGCACGAATTATCGTATACTATCCATGCTCGGCGTAGCAGGGAAAGCAGTTACCAGAATCCTTGGAAGGCCGGCTTCGACAAATCAGTCACCCTGTTTCCAAATTCTAAGTTCAATGACAAATAGCACATGCATACTAGGATAAAAAGTACAAGAATGCAGCTTACCAGGCAGATCATATCAGCATAAAACCCACGACGTTCCAAATTTATAGAATACTCGCTGTTATACCCGTCGCTGACAGAACAATCAGCATGTGCAACTGAGGCACTATGCCTCTCCCCTCTGGCCTCTTGTCGTGACGTACTCGCTTCCTGGCTCTCTCTGACCTTTTCCAGTTTCATCACATTTACATTATTACATTACTGCTGCTCTTGTTTTGAACTCTTCTTTTCGGTTTACAAACCAAGTATCAAGATAATATTTTTAAAAATACAGACAGATATGCAAAACATTTAAAATGTTGCCGGGATAATCTCTATAGCAACCCTCTATACAGCTAGTTATCGATTCTTGAACTGACATTTTCACAGGACCGCCATTAATATTTCCTGTATTTTTCAATGTATGGGGAAATGGCACAGAATAAAACACTTTTGAAACATAATTCTTAACAAATTTTGCCATTAACATTGTTTTCTGTAAAACCAAGAGTAAGAGGGAGATATCGACGTCTATGTTTTATACCTCATCTTCACATTTCCCTTTTCACTATGTCGGAAACAAATTATTGAACAAAATAGATTGTAAATAATATTCTAAATAAAATCTGTCATTAACAATTTCCTGTAAAATCAACATCGACCTTTATATACGAGGCCCCTCTGAAGCCCTCTTCCACTGAACTATTTTTAACAACATGTGGGTAAGCTCCTGCTCGCCCTTATTGTTGTATACAAGATAAGGTATACTGGAACACAACATAAATTTATTGCTTCAATATGACTTTATACAATATATACATGAATTTAACTTAAACTTGTCTTGAAGCTGAGTAAATTCGCAAGTAATTAATCTTGATAGTAGACTGAGAGTCTGTAGAAATGTACACTTTATACACATTAACTTTAGGTACACTCGAAGCTATCTTGATGAGATAGTTTGTAAAAAGGTAGAGTTCATGATAGTCGAAAACTATCGGCCATGAAAGTTCCTACTAACATAATGCAGTTATTTCTATTGGCTTGTCATGAAATGACATGAATATTCACAATTAGAGAATCTAATGTAGGTGTCGGAGCCTGAGTGAGGACAGAGGATGTGTAGAATACAGGCATCGGGGCTCAACGTGGCTGCAGGAACGGGAACTGAGGCAGTGGCCCGAGGTGAAACCTCATACAACCAGAATTCAGTCCACCTGGCCGAGACACATGTTTAAGAGGAATAACCTCCGTGTTCGACGTCAGTGTAATCTGGTGCTGGACACTGGGGAGTCCTACTAAGTGGCTGCAAGGTGCTTCTTTTATAGTGCAGACTGACGTCACAAGCAAGCGCACTGGAGTCGTCTCTGAGCCTGAGCCTCGCGCTGCGACTGCTGCCGCTTGAAGAGCGACAGCTGTGGTTGTGTTGGAATTACCGACCGATTGGGTCCTTACATTCCATTTTAATATGTGGCTCGTAGAGCGTGCAACTCATGGTAATGTTTGGTAATAAATTAGTTTAGTTTAATTTGCTACAGTAGGTTCTTTCCTGGAGTTCAGGAGTGTTCTATAGGATATATACATTATGTAACTTAATATTGATCTAAGCCTATTACTAACTATATTTAGCTTAATGAATAATATTAATTGTTAAAATGTATGTGAGACATGGTAAATATGTACATATGTACAGGTGTATTTTTTGAGGTGGTACGTATTTGGGCCTTTTCGAATTTGATCGTCTCCATTTACTGGCAGGCAAACAGATGACGATAGACTACTGCCTCCAGGGTCATCCCTGCAGGTGGGTAAAGTATGTCTAACAGCATGTTTGTTATCCTGTCTGCGATACCACTGAAGTGTATGTGACTCATGAGGATTGAGTATCTTTCCTCCGGTGGTACTTCAGACAGCATTTCTATCGCCTCCTGTCGGGTTGGGGGCATTGTTCTCTTCTGGTAGACGTAGTCTGCCTGTTTCTTCTTGCTTGGTATTTGCTTCTCTGGCTGTGACTTTTCCTCCTGTCCTGGATGCTGTGGTAGTGGTGGGAAGTCGGTCGGTCTCAGCTGGAACGTCTGTGAGGTGGCTATACTGGGAGCCTCTCTCTCCTTCTTCTTCCTGAGGGTCTACCCTTCCTTGGCCTTGATTATAACGGGACAACCACCGTAGTTAGCGGGGGTGGTTGCCCTTGCAGTTTACACAGGTAAACTTTTTGCTGTCTGTGAGGGTACACTCTGCTGTGCTGTGCGCCCCCGGGCATTTGACACAGCGCGGCAAAAGGTTGCAACTTTTGTGCGTGTGCCCTGTGCGCTGGCAGCGTTTGCACTGTGGCGGTTCTATGGGTTTCTTGGGTCATTCTACCTTAATGACCAGATCCATCAGTGTATTCTCATTGAATACTTGTCTCGATTTGTCTGAATATTGTAGTGTTACGGCGAACAGTAGGATGAGCTTCCTCTCTCGGATTATCTCTTCCTCTGTGCCGTTCTCTGCAGGTCTTCTTATATTGTATGAATGCGTGAATATGCATTTGAACTGGGTGTTCACGTGCTCATGTACTCCTGAGAGCCCACCGCCACTGCTTGGGACACATAAAATTGTTTTATCTATCACATTGTCTATGGCATAGCGAGTGGCAAAATCTACACGTTTCGTTTCGTTCATGGAAATGAGTCTTTACACAAATTTTATGGATTTGTGGTATTTTCCATGATACATGGTATCATGTATTTTAATTTCCATGCTATTCGTTTGTCCAGTCTATTCCTACAGAGCTTCGGTATAAAAAATGGCGTAAAAACATAATAAAGTATTCTACCCGTATACCACATGAAAAATGAAAATGAAAATCCACAGCCTGTTTCCAGTCATTCGACCGGGTCAGGAATGGAATGAATGAAGCCCCCAACTAGCGGCGAGGATAGGAATTGTGTCGGCTGCCGAAGTCTGTCGCACTCCTCTGGGACAATGATTAATGAATGATAGATGAAATGAAATTATATTGGAGAGTGTTTCTGGAATAAAATATGACAGGGGAAAACCGGAGTACCCGGAGATAAACCAGTCCCGCCTCCGCTTTGTGCAGCACAAATCTCACATGGAGTGACCGGGATTTAAACCACGGAACCCAGCGGTGAGAGGCCGGCGCGCTGCCGCCTGATCCACGGAGGCTCCACCCGTACATCACACATCATGACCAATTTTCTGTTATTAAATCTTTGACTATGTAACTATCTCTATGACCCGTCCGAGTGCCTCATGAACCTTGGTGCAAATTTTGGTACTGATCAGTGGTGGCGTGTATAACGAACAAACAAACTTACCTTTCATTTTATAGATACATGGCACATAGCTTACAAATAATGATAGCTCATGTGACTTACTTGGACTGCAAGAGAGGAATGGAGAAACCTACCACTCCTGTAGCCTCTCCAGTTATATACTCGCCAGTCAAGGTTAGGTCCAACTCTCCTCTCAGAATCATCCCTACTTCTCCTCCCCACGTGCCGTTATCATCTATTCTATTGTAATCTTCTGGATCCGTTTCAACAACGTGTAAACTGGAACAAAAACAATCCAGTCAAAACTTTTGTGTTTTCAGTATTGAGTCTTAATGATAGACGAAAATGCACAAAAAATAATAACGTCAAAAGTTTTTATTTTGTCTCCTTATTCGTCAGTTTACTAAGCTCGGAGTCAACTGAAGTCCTAAGCTGTCCTTTTCTTGTTATATAATTATGTTAAATTTAAGTCGCTTACGTTACCCGTCAGGTTTGGGACGAGAACCTAGATGCAGAATGGGAAAGAGGGGAAGTGGTCACACGCATAAGGATATTTCCCTCAGTTCTTCCGTTGACTACCGCTATAACATCAAAGGG
This sequence comes from Anabrus simplex, assembly GCF_040414725.1. NCBI lineage: Eukaryota > Metazoa > Arthropoda > Insecta > Orthoptera > Tettigoniidae > Anabrus > Anabrus simplex. The sequence continues at coordinate 1,029,398,615 of NC_090265.1, read as the reverse complement.
ACCGTTTAGGACTTGAGTTGACGCCGACTATAGCAGGTATGATAGTTTCTCACCGAGCAACTGCAGTTCCAATGACAATCAATTAATAGACACTCAGAAATGTATATTCCACGTAAAACTTAAGCTCCTATGGCTGATGGTCGCAAAATTTTAAGTTCCGTAAATCGGTATGTGACAACCCATTAATTCCATTATAAAACACCGGGTGGGATAAATATTTCTTTGCCCAAAAATTCGTTCTCAATTTTCATACTTGTCCATGCCCAAACATATACAGGGTTAATTAACCGAAGATGTTAAACCAAAATAACTTACGTGACATGCTTGGCGATGGACGTAAATCAGTGAGTATCTTCACTATCAATAAATTTGAAGGTGTTATTCGGCAGTGGAAGAGATCAGAGTGAAAGTGTGCCATTTGTATGTAATAATAAGATCCCTACACTCTTTTCTGTATTAATAGCATATTTCTAAATTTGTAACTCATATAAAATGGGTCGCCAGAACAACGGAATTAGAAGTCCAGCCACAACCAGTGCTACCAACATAGACCGTCTAGTGAAGTGCGCGCTACACGACTTCATTGACTCGGACAGCTTCATTCAAAAAATTGTGCAGGCCATATCAACCCGTATAACAGAAGTGGTTATTAAGTAGCTCGAAAAGTGTTTAAAATTTAAAATGTAATAGTAGCGAAGCGTAGTCAGAGCTAACTGGAAATCTTGAGAGGAAGGAGGTGGAAGTCCGCAAACTGAGAGGAAGATATGGACGCTAAGAGTGGCTCTTTGGAACAATATAATACGAAAAATAATGTAGTCTAAGGACTTTCGGCAATCTTGAAAGTGCTAATGATACCTGTGTCGAACTAGTGCTCAACGTGTGCAAAGCAGTAGGTGCAGACGATAGACTTAATAATATTGACAGGTATCACTGAGTCGCTCCTCGATCATCAGGGTAATCGCGACAGATCCAATTGAAGTTTTTATCATATCGCTGCAGGCAGGACGTTATCACGACGAAAAGGGAATTGAAAGGATCATCCATAACTACCCGTGATGATCTTACGGCTATTACAATGTCCATCATGAAGACAGCAATCCAGTAATTTGGAATTACGAACACTTGGACTGATTCCGAGAACATCTTGATCCATAAGTCTGCTGGGACGAAATTAAAGATACGGCAGCTAAAGGAACAGCTCATGACATAAGTTCACTTTATTGCTTCTTTACCACTTGAGTATGTGTACCACTTTCACAGCAAGTCACAACTCAGAAGCTATCTTTTTAAGAATAATAATAACTGTATAATGTTTCTTTAATTACTATTAAATATTTCCGTGATAGTTATCGACGTGCCTGAAGCCAACGGCTCTCTTTTACGAATTAGTGACGTTTTACCAAGTTTGTCACTAGTTCCTCCGTAAAAGAGTCCTCTCAGTTTTCGTATCAAGAATTCATATAGTTGAAGAGGGAATTTTATTTTCTAGAATGGCCGAGAACGAGATTTTGAACCTATTAATTCTCTACCGAATCATAGCTAAGACTGGATTTCTAACAGCTGGGAAACACCCCGAAGACCACAAATTTGGGTTGTATTTCAGTCTATACAGTATTTCTTGTTCTCCTTCTGAGTATGTTCATATTATTTCCCTCTTACAAGAAAACAAACTGCTTGTTTAAATATCAGCTCAGAATGTCTGTCTGTCTGTCTGTCTGTCTGTCTGTCTGTCTGTCTGTCTGTCTGTCTGTCTGTCTGTCTGTCTGTCTGTCTGTCTGTCTGTCTGTCTGTCTGTCTGTCAAGACTTCAACCCAGAAACTCTTTGGATCCTCAAACAGCGCTACAAACGATGATGATGATAATCATAATAATAATAATAATAATAATAATAATAATAATAATAATAATAATAATAATAATAATAATAATAGAGCTCCGTCTCTGTGGTGTAGTGGTTAGTGTGATAAGCTGCCACCTCCGGAGGCCCAGGTTCTATTCCCGGCTCTGCCAGGAAATTTGAAAAGTGGTACGAGGGCTGGAACGGGGTCCACTCAGGCTCAGGAGGTCAAATGAGTAGAGGTGGGTTCGATTCCCACCTCAGCCATCCTGGAAGTGGTTTTCCGTGGTTTTCCACTTCTCCTCCAGGCAAACGCCAAGATGGTACCTATCTTAATGCCACGGCCGCCTCCTTTCCTCTTCCTTGTCTATCCCTTCCAATCTTCACATCCCCCTTACCAAGGCCCCTGTTTAGCATAGCAGGTGAGGCCGCCTTGGCGAGGTATTGGTCACTCTCCCGAGTTGTATCCCCGACCCAAAGTTTCACGCTCCAAGACACTGCCTTGAGACGGTAGAGGTGGGATCCCTCGCTGAGTCCGAGGGAAAAACCAACCCTGGAGGGTAAACAGATTAAGAAGGAAAAGATGATAACAGAGTGACTCTATGCTAGTGCAGTCTGCTTTCGTGAGCGCACCAGGTAGGTCGTGCTAGCTGCGCTCCTCGCAAGTGGTTACACATTTGACTCGGGCAATCGGAACGCAGTGTAGCAAGCGTTGTTTGTTTGTGTTACGAATCTAGTACTCTTTCAGTTTACTACAGTGTATTGTACATAAGTGAACAGTGTTTTACTGATGGACGGTGGAACATACGGGGAGGGAGGCCCTCCCCCTATTCAACCGAACAATGCCATAGAGGATCTTCCCACGCCTTCTTTACATTCTACACTGAAGGCAGCTCTCCTCACCCTCATTGAAGACCAGCATTACGACGTAGAAATGGAGCGTCGAAGCAATTCAGTCCAGAAGCGTCAGATGGATCACCAGCCACACAGCAAGGAAAAAAGTTAGAGACATCCACTAATGAATTACAAGGTAAACACATATCTTTGCTATCTTCAGATAAACTTCCGAGTACACTTAACACACGCCCCTCCCCCTATGCGAACAACAAAAACAATAGATACAAGGACGATTCTCCTGGTCCATTCTATATTTACGTAGATGGTACGGCTGGCAATATTGGAAAATTTCATCCAATGGGATTAGGGAAATTGCTTTACAGTAGTCTGCCAACACTTAGGCCTAGTATTTTGAACATTAGTCCCATTGGACGGAACAGAATCAAGATTGACCTAAAAACAGCTCGAGCTGCTTACTTGTAGAGTCCCCCCTGTTTGCTGAGAAACAATTGCAAGCTTATGTTCCAGCTTTCCAGCTCATGTAATTACTCGCCAAGGAGTTATCCGTAATGTTGATGTCAGTCTAGGTGACGAAGAGCTCCTACAAAACATTTGTTCGCCGATTAGCATTCTCAGGGTACGCCGTATGATGAAGAAAATCCATCACAATGGCACACAAGAGAGTATTCCTCTTCAGACATGTGTAGTACAATTCGATTCCCAGTTTTTGCCGGACAGTGTGTCTATTTACGGTATGCGGTGTGAGGTCACCCCATACGTTGCTCCTGTACGCCAATGTTTTAAGTGTTTACGGTTTGGCCACACTCAGCTATATTGCCGTTCAACAGGAAGATGCGCTAAATGTGGTAATCAGCACCCTGTAGAACAGTGCTCATCCTTGCAATTAGTGTGTGTACATTGTAATGGTGCACATATTGCCACAAGTAAAAATTGTCCAGAATACTCTAAACAGCAGAAGGTGAACGAACTATCAGCTACTAGGAATATTCCTTTCAAGGACGCACTCAACATTTTGGAACACCGACCCTACGCAGAAGTAGTGAGATCAACCCTTCCCATCGAAGATGAACGGACCTTTCCCTCGCTCCCAACGCGGCGCTCTAATAGATTCACTGCCTTCAAAAAACCTCGCCTAGCCCCACCACCTGTCTCCCGTACTTATGAGCAACCACCTCTGTTTTATTCCCCTCATGAACTTCCACAAGGCCCCATCAGACAAAACCCCTACCCACCTCAACCTCATCGTATTCCCTCCCAAATGACCGTGGATAACTCTGTTTCAAAGACTAATTCTCCTTTTGTGGTGGATGTCTTAATATCCAATGTTCACAATCTTATTTTACATATTCTACAAGGAATAACCTCATCTTTGACAGGCCCTCCAACGTCTGAAGAATTACGTGAAATGATTTCTCGGTGCATTAACAATGGCAATTAATCTAAAAATATTACAGTGGAACGCTCATTCTTTGACAGCTAACAAAGACAGTTTATTAAAGGAGATTCATGACAGGCAGATTTCTGTCGTTGCCATATCTGAAAGTTGGACATCTCCAGATCTGGAGGTGCGGTTTAGAGGCTTCAGAGTGTACAGAGATGATCGTGTGGATGGTTACGGTGGAGCAGCTCTCCTTGTTTCCTCTCAAGTACGACATAAGATGATCCATCTGAATTTTAGACAAGTGCCGTCTTTCCAGGCCGTAGCTGTACGGATAGACTTGCCTCCCAAGCCTTTTACCCTGTTATCAATGTATTGCCCTCCTCGATGTGCGATTGAGCTTAACGAATGGTACACTCTGATATCACAACTCGACCCGCCATACTTAATATGTGGAGATCTGAATGCACATTGTGAAGCCTGGGGTTGTGCGTTCACCGATGCTGCGGGTACTGCCCTATTGAACACCCTCGACGAATTTAACTTTAAATGATGGATCTCCAACTCTCGTCCCTCAACTTGGACAGCGTCCTTCTGCTGTTGATGTTACATTGTGTTCTTCTACACTCTTGAATACAGTGTCTTGGAAAACTTTGCCATATGTCATCGGTTCGGACCATTATGCGATTGAAATTTTGTTGCATACTCTTTATATCTCACCATGCAATATTTACCCATCTCTATGCTAGTGAATGCCTTCAAATGACAGGAATGTCGGGACTAAGAGAAACCGAGAAATTTGAGAGAAAGATCCTCCGCAAGATAATGGGTCCAAAAATCGTGGATGGCCAGTATAAGTTATGAGGAAGGAGAGAATTATACCAGGAAAGAGAGAGACTGATTGAATCAATGAAGAAAAGAATATCAAATTTTATGGACATGTGTTTAGAATGGACGAGAAGAGGTTGAAAAAACAGTTTTTAAAACACTTGACCGTAGACCTAAAGTTTCGAACAAATAGTTCAGGGAGGTAAGAAACGGTCTTAAGCAATCTGGATTAAATCGGGATGACATCCTAAACCGAATAAAGTATAGATCAGTGATCGACAGCTTCAGAGGCTCCCATGACGAACAGAAACTGAATAGGGGAGGGACAGAGAAAATAAGAACCCACCCCCCATTGGCTCAACAACCCCAAAGGGCCATGGCCTGCCAAGCGACCGCTGCTCAACCAGAAGGTCTGCAGATTCCAAGGTGTCGTGTGGTCAGCACGACGAATCCTCTCGGCCGTTATTCTTGGCTTTCTAGACCGGGGCCGCCATCTCACCGTCAGATAGCTCCACAATTTTAATCACGTAGGCTGAGTTGACCTCGAACCAGCCCTCAGGTACAGGTAAAAATCCCTGACCTGGCCGGAAATCGAATTCGGGGCCTCCGGGTAAGAGGAAGGCAACCCCTACACCGCGGGGCCGGCGGAAATAAGACAAGCTGCCAGAAAAATGCACAGACTTTGGGCTGCAAAGAAGGCTTCCAGTAATGTGTGATTGTTGCTTAACGTGGTCTCAAATGGCCGGAGACGAATATAATAATAATAATAATAATAATAATAATAATAATAATAATAATAATAATAATACCGTGTGCGGGGATTTTAATTTGATACCATCTGGCTGCCTCCTCGTCAATTTTGACATTCCGTTTCACTCTATTAGATGGCAGAGTAAGGCGAAGTCTGTTTCTGTAATTTAATTAATAGGGAACATGCATGATCCGGGGTTTTAATTAAAAATATGCTAATCTGATTCAAAATTTTATGCAGAATTCAAAAATGTGATCAGAATGTACAAATAATAACTCCAAACATGATAAAAATCTACGAAAATGTCACGTCACGCAAGTACGCGATCTCATTGGTCTGACGTCATCGTACAGGTTGACTGAATTAGCAGACGAAATAACACATAGTGTGCTGTGAGAAGCAGGATACACTTCGCGTATTTCTACTTTACGTTAGTGTCTAGTATGGTTAAATTCGAGGTCTATACATTGGATAATAATCTGAGTGGTATATTTTAGACTTAAAATGAATCCTGCGCAGACAGTGAGGCAGAAAACTTGTAAATGGTGTAGAGTTCCGATGTGCAATAGCACATCACATACCATACCAAACAAATTGTTTATACATGTTCCAAAGACGCTAAAACTAGGGAGAAATGGATTTTGGCGAGCCGGAGAAATGCTGGTGATATATCGGAAAAGTCTACAGTTTATTTTTTGAAGATTTTAACGTATGATGAATTTGTTTGAATTTTCAAATCACTTTTCCATGTCAGCTGTTCTAGTGGTAAAACTTTAAATTTTAATGTATGATGCTTTATTTAAATGCTTCAATTACATCTTGGAATATGAAAGTAATAAACAGTACATTAAATAATGCTGATTATTAAAGTATTCTCCAAACCTAACCTATGTTTTGGGTGATCCATGTCAAGATAATAAATCAAAGGGGTTATGAACCATTTTGACAGCTCTAATTCTACCAATATATCTTGGCATGGGACAGTTATGTATGTCTTTATTGAAGAGCTTAATTGGTAAAGAAATTTAGGCCATATCTAAATACTCTATAATGTAACAAAGAATAGGCGTGTACATCATGAAAGGAAACAACGTGAATTTAACAAATGTATAACTCTACACAAAACCAATGCTTGTCTGTTGGGGTCTTATAAGTTAACAATGCTCAATTATAATAATTATCATAATATTAATGAAATAAATAACATAATTGCACACAGGTGAAAATAGTGATGTAGGTGTTTAAAATATTATCCAACTTAGCCTAAGTTTCAGGTTATACAAGCCAAGTCAATAAACCGAAGGGTAAAAATACCGCGCGAGTTGGCCGTGCGGTTAGGAGCGCGCAGCTGTGAGCTCGCATCCGGGAGATAGAAGGTTTTGAACCCCACTGCCGGCAGCCCTGAAGATGGTTTTCCGTGGTTTCCCATTTTCACACCAGGCAAATGCTGAGGCTGTACCTAAGGCCACGGCCGCTTTGTTCCCATTCCTAGGCCTTTCCTGTCCCATCGTCGCCATAAGACCTATATGTGACGGTGTGACGTAAAGAAAAAAAAAAAAAGTAAAAGTCACAGCACCCAGAGACATTCCTGTATTGAGCGACTAAAATGTCACCAGGACACTTTTCTTTCCTGATATGCTCAGCTTGTTAAAAGCCAAATGTAATTAATGTTATTGGCTTCACGCCCCGCTAACTACTTCTACGATTTTCGGAGACGCCGATGTGCAGGAATTTAGTCCTGCAGGAGTTTTTTTACGTGCCAGTAAATCTACCGACACGAGGCTGACGTATTTGAGCACCTTCAACTACCACCGGACTGAACCAGGATCGAACCTGCCAAGTTGGGGTCAGAAGGCCAGCACCTCAACCGTCTGAACCACTCAGCCCAACTTGTGAAAACTAGATGAAGTCATGTTTATCTTTATCATGTTTAACTTTTTCCCTCCACAAAGATATTTAATTATATTTCATGGGCCCCGGAAATGGGTAGGCCAGTTGCCCCAACACCACAGAAGCGGACTAGTACTATAATGCTACCTATATGTTTATGTTAGTGCTGAAATCCGATTTCTTACTTTACTAATGCTGAAAGCCCGAAAATGTAATGTTATTCTTTAATAGGGGAATCAGTCTAGAAAGAAATGTTGAAAGTGATGTGAAATCTATCCAGGTTCGTTGTTATCCTAATACTATGGTTTACAGTACATTGCACGTATATAAAGAACGCCACTTACAAACTTGCTTGTTATCCGCTAATTTCTGCGGCCACAAAAGTCACATTTTTCAAGAATGATGACATCTACACATGGTAGATTGTCTGACTGTGCTGTTTTGAACCTTTCTTCTGTCATTTCGAAGTTATTCGCGATCATGAATAATAAACAATCGGCTTTTAGCAACGGCTGATGCACAACGGCTGGCAGAGCTCCATGCGGTACTGGATCGTGACGTCACAGCGCGCCGCTTACGTCAGAGGCCGTTTCACTCGCCTTGCGGAAAGGCACTATTAAATATTTTTTTAATGGTAGAAAACAAGGCAACATACCACAATGTAATACGTTTACGTACTATTTCATTGGTGTACTTTTCAAAAAAAATATTTTTGAAAATGATGCATGTTCCCAATTATGTCGGGTAAACACGAAATGTCTCACCAGAGATCTTTTACATGCCGACGTCGTACGACATGGAGTGTCGAATGGACCTTTCCCCATCCTTCAAAAATCCGACGAGCTCTGCCGTGTTTGAACCCGCTATTTCGAATCCGGAGACCACCACATTACCACAAGTCCATAAAAGGAGCTGTTATCGAAGTTTAGGCATATGCAGTAGTGGGGAAACTGCAAAAGATGATAGCTGCGCGATTATGAGGTAAATAAGGCATGATGAGCAATGTGATAATCTGTTATTGGTTTCCTTATTGGGCCATGTGCTATTGCAGCACGACCAATCAATCATAACATTCAGATGGCTGATATTCTTTACCTGAGAGTTTTTTCATGATGCTAATGAGTGTTAATCATTTTAATTATCAATACAGTCTGCAGACGCTTTCTCGACTGTACTGTGTATTACGATTGAAATTTGAAGTCCCTCTGAAAATTCCAAATACAATCTTGGCTGTAGCGTACTTATTTAATAACAAATTTATCCGCAATGGGAAATATTTTGCCATGCTGAGTGTCTCAGAGCTCTGGCTTTCTGAATCCAAGTTGATGGGTTCAATCCCGGCTCAGTATAATGGTACTGAAGGTGCTCACATACTCCAGCTTCGCGTTGGTACATCTGCCTCCGACTCGAGGGCTAGGTGTTTGTGTTCGTCTTAAAATACATCTTTATTTACACACATCAGATCGATTTGGAGTCAGAAAAGGCATCTGGCCGTAAAACTGGGCTTCATACAAGTCTTACCGAGCTCGATAGCTGCAGTCGCTTAAGTGCGGCCAGTATCCAGTATTAGGGAGATAGTGGGTTCGAACTCCTCTGTCGGCAGCCCTGAAGATGGTTTTCCGTGGTTTCCCATTTTCACACCAGGCAAATGCTAGGAATATACCTTAACTAAGGCCACGGCCACTTCCTTCCCACTCCTGGCCCTTTCCTGTCCCATCATCGCTATAAGACCTACCTGTGTCGGTGCGACGTAAAGCAACTACAGTAAGAAAAAAATACAGGTCTTATGGCGACGATGGGACAGGAAAGGAGTGGGTAAGAAGAGGCCGTGGCCTTAATTAAGGTACAGCCCCAGCATTTTCCTGGTGTGAAAATCGGAAACCGCGGAAAACCATCTTCAGGGCTGCCGACAGTGGGGTTCGAAGTCACTATCTCCCGAATGCAAGCTCACAACTGAGCGCCCCTAACGGCCAACTCGCCCGGTTGCTGACACGTAAAAGAACTCCTACGGGCAGGGGCGTATTCTCCTTGAATGCAAGGCATTCATTGCATGCGTTATGATAACACAAAGAACTGTCTGATGAACAATTTTAGGTTGTTTCAAGTCAAATATTAACGATTTCATCTCTCAGAAGTTCAAAAGGTCCGCACAACTCTACCAGTTCCGTTGCTTGACTACGTGTGGTGCTGGTGTAGTCTCGCCGTCTACTCCACTCTAGAAAGAAAGGGACAGCAAATGGAGGAGTTACGAATGTAAGGCATTCAATCTTAAAATTGCATTCAGTGGCAGACGTAGTTCTGAAACACTCCGAACGATGTCGCTGCAATTGAAACTTGGTCAGAATTTGTCACCCCATACCCGTGCTACCCTCTGCCATCTTTTAGCAATTTGGAGAAAGTCGGCATGTTTACAACGAACGGGACCCACAGATTACCCCCCAGCAAGAACCCAACGTGACGGAACTGACCAGTGCCACTGGGGTGGCTTAACTCCAGTGCTTGAGTTGTGGCTAACTAGTGAGTTAATTCATTGTGTGTTTTGCTGATTAGTGAGTTCATTCTGTGTGTGCTGTTCCTGTGCTATTCGTTGTTTTCGGTGTTTTATTATATTTTGCGCACATGTGGTATTAACGATGGATGAGTCTAAAACGGATATAATTGTAAATCAGTTTGAAAAGCCATTTACTGTCCGTTCGTTTGATGAAAAGTTTCAAATAGTTAAAGCCGGGAAACCTCTACCTTCCCTCGTAAATTTCTTCTTCTTCTTCTTCTTCTTCTTATTCTTCTTCTTCTTCTTCTTCTTCTTAATCTGCTTACCCTCCAGAGTTGGTTTATCCCTCGGACTCAGCGAGGGATCCCACCTCTACCGCCTCAAGGGCAGTGTCCTGGAGCTTCAGACTCTGGGTCGGGGTATATCACTGGGGAGGATGACCAGTACCTCGCCCAGGCTGCCTCACCTGCTATGCTGAACAGGGTCCTTGCGATGGAAGGGAAGATTGGAAGGGATAGACAAGGAAGAGGGAAGGCAGCGGCCGTGGCCTGAAAATAGGCACCATCCCAGCATTTGCCTGGAGGAGAAGTGGGAAACCACGGAAAACCACTTTGAGGATGGCTGAGGTGGGAATCGAACCCACCTCTTCTCAGTTGACCTACCGAGGCTGAGTGGACCCCGTTCCAGCCCTCGTACCACTTTTCAAATTTCGTGGCATAGCCGGGAAGCGAACCCGGGCCTCCGGGGGTGGCAGCTAATCACACTAACCACTACACCACAGAGGCGGACCCCCGTAAATTTAAACACAGAAAACAAGAATTGTGTACGCACGTTCAGTCCAGAAACTTACCGTAAAACTGTTTGGCTCGAGTTCACCTACATGTAATTAGGGTGAGTAGAATTTAAATTTACTTAAAATACATTGTGTTAACTGCATGGTTACTAGTTGCATGCTTCAGTGGAGATTCCAGGATACGCCACTGCCTACAGGCCTAAATTCCGGCACCTCGGCGTCTCCGAAAACCGTAAAAATAGTTAGAGGGACGTAAACAAATAACATTAATAGTAGTCGTAGTAGTAGTTATCTTTACATCGGTCAGTTTTCAGCCTGACTCTGCTGTATAGGAGTGAAGGTTGGGTGGACTCACGATTGTTCATAAGTTGGAAGTAGCAGACATGAAAGTGGATAGAATGATTGCTGTTACAAACAACTGGGAATATAACAGGAATGTAGGAGCTACGAGGAGAATTAAACTCGATGGATGAAGCTGTACGTATGAAGAGTATTTTAAATAATAATGTTATTGGCTTTACGTCCCACTAACTACTTCTTCGGTTTTCAGAGTCGCCGAGGTGCCGGAATTTTATCCCGCAGGAGCTCTTTTACGTGCCAGTAAATCTACCGACATGGGGCTGACGTATTTGAGCACCTTCAAATACCACCGGACTGAGCCAGGATCGAACCTGCCAAGTTGGGGTCAGAAGGCCAGCGCCTCAACCGTCTGAGCCACTCAGCCCGGCTGAACAGTAGTTGACAGGTTACCTAGGAGAATAATTTACTCGGTTATTGAGAGAAAGAGAAGTAGAGGGAAACGAAGATGGTGATGGAAAGACTCAATTTTTTATTATCTAGAGATAGGAGGTATGGAACGAAATGAGGCCACAGAGCTAGTTGCAAATAAAGACACCTATTTAAATCGCAGAGGTCTGAACACTGAATGCTAAAGATATTATTATTATTATTATTATTATTATTATTATTATTATTATTATTATTATTATTATTATTATTATTATTATTATTATTATTATTATTATTATTATTATTATTATTATTATTATTATTATTATTATTATTATTATTGTACCGGGTGGTACACCTCCACGCCGCTAATTCAAACTTTGCACCAGTTGAAACTCCTCTACTGGAGGAAGTCTGAACTTTATCTACTGAGTAAATTTTCAAGTTTCTCAGAATATGTCACTACTTGTAAATTTTGAAGTTTCTGAACTGGGTCGTTTTCGATGTATTGTTGTTTTGCCTGTAGTAAGAAGTGTGGACATTCTCTTCCAGATGGCACTACTGAAGAAATACAATTATGCACCCTAGTGCGAAGTGAAAGAACTATGTTTTGAAGAAATTTTGTGTACATAAGTTTGTTCTTTGTTAAATTTCTTTTAGTTAGTGTTTATGTTGGCAATATTAACCCCTTCTTTCCGCCAGGTTTGAATTTAGCCAATCCCCAATTTCTTTAATTCATTTATGACCAATCAGGTGTATCTTCTTCAACTTGGATATGTTGCTTAACCCTAACCAATAAAATTCTTGTGGGAGGGTGTTCTCATTCCTGAAACGCCTCGAACTTTCCGCGAGGGTTTATAAACTGCTGATTTTCGGGTCTCCGCGCCACTTCAGTAACATCTATCAGTGCATAAAGTACGTAGCAGGGGGCAGGAAGCGCCTCTTTCTTCGGGCAGCAGTTCAACCACAAGGTAATGGCCGTTTAATAACTTCTTTTCTTGCTAGCTCAGCAGTTTAACTCTCGGGGCAGGTCCGAAGCTTTTCCACCATGTAACTTTTCCCCTAATATGTAAAGACACTCGGTATCAATTCTATCTGTTTAAACTATAAATTGGGATAGAGAGTGCTTAAACCTCTCGAGCTCCCACTCATACTGCTTTGAGGTGAACTTATTTTCTCAACCGTTTCTTCCATTCTAGTGTAATGTAAATTGTTTGCTTCTAAAAGTCACCTCTTTAGTATGGGATTAGCCCTTGCAGTAACGGCCTAGTGCCAAGTAGGTTTTATATAAAGTGTATTAGGAGTGCAAGAACGCCTCCTCTCAAGTTGGTATTTTAGAGGCCATGTAATTAACCTTTCCTTACTTAATTGGCCTCAATAGGTTGGGTATTTTACCCCTGTTTTCATGTCCTTGGAGGACAACTTGAAAGTGGAGTTTGGTGTGGCCTGGGATAGGCTCGTACTTAAGAGCAGGTTGCTCTTTCTAAAAATTTTGTTTTCTGCGCGCCTCGAGCAGGCTTTACTGTGTAATTGGGAGCAAGTGCTCCTGAACATGATTGGGGTCTTCTACCCCTTTGTCGAATCTTGTTTTTTGGGTAAAGTTGGGCTAATTGCTCAAGAATTGTGAGTCCGGGGCTCGAAGCCCAAATCCTGTGAATACTGTAATTGTACATTTGGTGCCTTGCTACTCTGTACCTGCCATTCTTGTTATTTCTTAATCTTGAAAAGAAATATAACCTTGTTAAATTTTATCTTAACTTTAATTTCGTATTTTGAGACCTGTTCACCCCCGCACCTTCTTTCACCTCTGCTGTTCCACAGATACCTCGGAACAATTATTATTATTATTATTATTATTATTATTATTATTATTATTATTATTATTATTATTACTGGTAACAACGATGTTGATTATGGTAATGATTGCACTGCAATAACCATAAATCAATTAGGGACATTGTTTGGTTGTTAACAACAGCTATAATGTATATAAATGGTATTTTAATGGACGCAAGTAAGGTTCCACTCAACAAGATCAATCAAAGACCGTTGGGAAGAATTACAGCAATGAATATGGCGATATTATTAATCACAAGCACGCTACGTTTTGATATTATCGGCACAGAATGAATTGTTTTACTCCGTTTGTCGATTAAAGTCAAGGACAGAAACGTAAAAACACATTAAGCATGAAACATATCAAGAGGAGTGAAACTGGATATGTCAACAGTAATAGTAATTGATTTCCGTTTTAAAAATAGCAATAATCTCTAAACATTGTTCGTAAAACCTTCGAAATAATAATAATAATAATTAATCCTTTTGCCTGGCTCAGTGGCTCCGATAGTAGAAGCATTGACCTTATAAGACTACGTTTGTTGGTTCGATTCCGACTCAGTTTAATGGCATGTGAAGGTGCTCAAATACGTCAGCCTCGTGTCAGTAGATTTACCAACACGTACTGTATATCAGGGGTGGCCACTAACCTAAACTGGGAGCATGTTTAGAAAATGGTTTATAAAATGAAGAGACGTTTTTCGTTTTATAACAAATGAAGGAACTTTTATTTTTTACATTACACAGAACGTTATTGTTCAGGTACACGTCAAGAAATGAAATTTTACTTTTGAGAAGTGTTTTTTTGAGTGTTCATTTTTGCTGTTAGTTTTTTTGAAATCTGGCTGATAATTGGTAAGCCCAGTTCGCACAAGTTAACTTAAATGTTCATCAGTTAGTTAAGATCGATATTTAGATTTAATGAACTTAAGCGGTGAGTACAGTGATTCACACACACACACATGTAGTCCCAAAGATTGAGATAAGTCTCTTAGCACACTCTTTTGTTAGTGGGTATTTTTCTTCTGGAGCATTCTTCCAAAAGTCTATGGTAAAAACGCCACTTCGTTTGAGTCCTTTTAGTCCTTCGTCCTTTTGCAGTTCTAGTAGCTCAACTCTACAGCTGCTGTGTCCTTTGTTATTGGTGATGAAACAGGACAGCCATCGCCCACAACATAAAACAACAAAAGGATTTTTCAGGAATGAAAATGAAGGTTTAATTGATCTCAAATCATTAAATGACGTTAAGCCGCACATCGCTGCTACTGACTGCCGCCAGCCGCGAGGTGTTGTTAGTTTGCATTAATTATATAAATTAATTTTACTTTAAGTTTGATGTCAAGAGCGGCACGAGACTGGCTCAAGAGCCGCATGCGGCTCGCGAGCCTCGTTGTGGACAGCCCTGCTGTATATAAACTGCGGGACAAAATTCCGGGATCTCGGCGTCTCAGCGGATCGTGAAAGTAGAGTAGAATATTCCCGTCCCCTAGTTCCGGATCATCTGAAACTGAGGAGCGAGTATTCGTGTATTGAAATCCATTGATGAAGCAATACAGATGGTGGAAATACCAATAGTAATGGCTGGCAGCAAGATGGTTGTGAGAGGGAGAAGGGAAAATATGTAAAACGTTTGGTATAATGATGAGTGTAAGAAAAAGAAATTTGAAGTGATAAAGGCACTAAGAGCGTTGAGAAATGAAGGTTCACAGGAGTTAAGGATAGAATTCTGTAGAAAAGGAAGGAGTAACGGCTGAAAGCAACGGAGAAACTACAGTCGTAACTAACACCCAAGGACGTGCTGCTCTCTCTCTGTATGAATTATGTACTGATGACGGCTTCTTCTCTGGTAAAATATTCCGGATGTAAAATAGTCCCCCATTCGGATCTCTGGAGACTACACGAGAAGTGAGAAATGACCAGGAAGATGGATACTGACATTATGCGAGTCGGAACGTAGAATGTTAGAAGTTTGTATCGTCGTGGTAAGTTAGAGAATCTGAAAAGGGATATGGATAGACCAAAGTGAGATGTAGTTGGTATAAGTGAAGTACGTTGGCAATAAGAGTAGAATTTTTGGCCAGGCGACTGCAGAATTATTAACACAAAATCAATCACGGCAAGTCCTGCAAACTGGATGATGCAGTATGAAACACCTCTTCACTACCTTGTATGTATTTGCATACAATACTGTGATCTAGGCCAGATACAATTGAATATATCTGCTACTTATGATATCAGTCCGACCATGAGCAGCGCCTATTACGGGTATGCTATCCGGTCACAACAAGTCCGTATGGCAGTTAACTTACGCGTACCGCACTAAATTGAAGAAATGTTGCTCAGTAGTATAGACATTCATTTTGCGATGTAACAAACGGTAATAACACGTTTCTATTTTGCATTCCTTTGCATTTTTGCCGATTTCGGATAATGAGTTCACAAGGCAGCTTTGCTATGGAGCACTACTTCTTCGATAATTACAACACTCGTTATACTTCCTGAGCAAAACATAAAACAACCCCAATGACACAGACAAGATCGATTGCTTCAACACTCCCTAATTTTAGAGTCTTGTACCGGGTGTATACACCACTCATATGCAAATAATTTGGTACTAATAAACCGTGTATAAGCGTCCTGTGTATACATCTGTTTTAGTTCACTGAATTGCTTATACAAACTAGGACCCTTGTACAAGCGTTGTAAAGCAGCGAGTGACAAAAAGTAAATGAGTGATCAATGTACAATTATTTTAGAGGTATTTACTGTCTGTAGTAATACATTCGTGGTGAAATATCCGACTTACACTTTAATCATACGTTGAAAGAATAGAAAAAAAAAGTTGATGATTACCACGATATTTTAACATAGAAGGCAGAATATTTAGAGCTTATGGAGACTGGAAATATTCGTAAAATAAGACGCTTTAAGAGATGGAGTGACCCAATTCTCCTGGATGATGAAAGTTTCAAAATGATTTTGAAATGAAATACTGATTTACGAAGGAGTATGCTCAAATAGTCATTATCACAATCAGAAATGACTTAATGAAAGAAACAAGACGTGGTTCTATATCTTGCGAACTTCATGTTCTTACAGCATTACGGACATGGGCGCGGAATGAAGTTAGTAATTATTATCAGTGATATAATTATTACAGGTGAGAATAATATACCACTAAAATACGTGTATTAATGTTCTTGTTTATTCAAACATTATATTCTGTCGTTTATTCGATGTTTGACTATACAAGTGTTAAACAACCGTATAAGGATTTTGTTATTAGTAAGACTGTTAATATAAAATGTGTTACTGCACCACGCACTAATCTTCATCTACAACTTGCCAGCCATGTTTAACATATTTTTATAGTGAATGGATACTCTTTTTTATAAGTTATGTTACATAGATCGAATTGTTTTACAAAATCTATCGTTTTAACGTTAAGAACTCCGGCATGCAGCATCAAAATCCCTTCAGAACGACAAACGTTTCGTTTATTCCTTCGAAGCCGAGGATCGAAGAGGAAAACGGCATCTGTAATGGCGTTCCCAGGTGTCGAGTGTCAACCTTCAGGATCCAGTGTACACAGCGCTAGAATATGCTAATTCCACAACGCAGCCCTGGATGGCGCGCTGAGGTAATGACGGATGGTTTCAAGTAAGTTGAACTGCATATAAGCATGACTCGTAACTATACGACTCAGGGCATTTTTCAGTAATGTAAATGTTAAATATGTAACTTTCAATGCCTTAGGCATGTTTATTTCAAGTGTAGGTTAAGTAAATTTAGCTTGGGGCTAACCGCCTGCGCCAGCCATGCGTTTTATTAGCTATTCTGTAGATGTGACGGTAATGATATAATTTAGTGGTTATTACGCGATTTTGAACGTAGATTTCTTATGCGCCATATGACGCAAGTGTCATGTTGATGTCAAAGCCTTCAGAATGAGTTGGAGGTCAACTTACCAACAGAGAACCTATAATTGTAAAATTGTGAACCCGGTATGGAAGACGACGTGGTTAACAACGTCAGTCAGTGCGTGTTGACGCAGAGGAAATGTTTTCCAGCTTGCAGCGAGTGCACAGAGATATATACACCGTTGTAACTCAGTGTCTTTGTTATATATTCTCGCGACAGACTAAACCATAGCCGTGTGGGGGATGTAAAGCTAGTAAGGATAGATGCGTGGCCGTGAAGTGCCGAAATGTGTGCGTGATACCGCAGTGAGATACTTGTGAAAATAGCCTGAGGAGGCTTAGATGTGAGAAAAGGCCGAGTTAGAGCCTGGGTGCGAAGCTGAATATTCTAGATACGAGGCCGTGAGAAGCCGTAGAGAGTGTATTGCACCCATCTAAATGGTGCCTCAGTTAATTTAGGAAAGATGGAAAAATTTTATTACGGAATATTGGTTTACGAGAACGCGGGTATCAGCTGTTACCGTGCCGTGCCGATGGGAGCCAGCCGAAAGTAGGTCAACAGCTGATGAAGGCCGCCAGCGCACGCAGTTACGTCACCTGACACACCGGCAGACGAGAGGGGGTATTATTCTCGAAGAATCCACTCACAGCTGTGAAAGACGAATCACGGCGCATGATGGCCAACAGCCAATGGAAATAGAGGAAGGTGCAAGAAAATCTTAGGATTTTTCTAGAACAAAGTCGAGGAAGAGTCTCTTGTGAAACACCGAACAGGACAGAAGAGTACCTTACGAAACGACGAACAGAATAATTTTGAAGAAAGTCGTACAGTCGTATTCTTACGGAGAAGATGAACAGTGCATTCTCTACGGAAAAGAAGAGTATTTGCAGACGACGTTAATACCTGTATAATTCTTGTAAGGCACAACCATTGCTTTATTTGAGTGGCCGTGCAACTTGTCGTTAGCTCCATGCAGTATTCAGCGGGTTTATTACAGCCGCACATTTTCCCGTGTGGAACTTGCTGAACCGCAGACAGTTCGTGTGTTTATTGAAGCCGAGTTTTATAATAGAAACTCATGGAATGTTTCATTGGACAGTATAAAGGAAAGGCACGATCTTAGGGGAATATTCGAGAAGTAATCTGGCTTTTAAACATCGTAGTAACCAGTAATATTTTTTGTCAGCTTTAAGACGTACCGTAAATAGGTGGATGTGTTTGGAAGTCGAAGCTGGTAGTAAACCTGGACCTGAAAATACATCGTTGCACCAGTTAAGTGTTGTGAATAATTTAGTGAGTTACAACTAGTGTGGATCCTATTGTTAAGGCAGAATTTCAGTTTCAGCTATCTCCGTGAAACCTAGCAGCCAAGATGCAACGAACACGGCAAAGGATTGGAATTTTCCGGAACTTTGCTGGAGTAATACGACGATGCTGGACGTAGCCATAGTCATGATGGATTAGACTCCAGTGTGCACGCCAACACGATGACCTTGTACACCTGTAAACCATCATAGCTGAGGAAGAGGACACCGACGCCCATAGCAGCATCCCGACGCCACGAATTCTCATCGGAACTATAAGTACCACTGTAAAATTTCTTCTCTTTTAGTAGATGCCTAGTAGATTGTATTCTTGCTTAGGGGAATGTGGTTTCTTTAGTAATGTTGTACTTAATGGTGATGGTAGAGTATTCATTCCTTCGTTGATTTGTGATTTCAATATTGTCCTATCTTTGCATTTTCTTGGAATAATGGTTTCCTTTTTTTCGAATTCGGTGATGAGTAATCCCTGTTGCCAGTGAGTTTACAAGGTCAGAAGTAATTACGATCTTCAAAAGGACATTATAAGGGATTAAGACCTAATAATGAGAATAATAATAATAATAATAATAATAATAATAATAATAATAAGGTAATAATAATCATGACAAAGAGGATGTGATTAAATAGGAGTAAATTATGATTAAATCGTAATCTTGAAAAACTGTTAGACGTGTATGATGATTGATACTAGAAGGGAAGGTAATCGACGAGTAATAGGAAGAGTTCATCGAGAGAACGTTCTAGGAGCCATTGTAGGAAATAAAAATAATTTTAATAACAATAATGAAGGTCGGGAAATTGTAACGAGTTGTTGAGAAAATTGAGCGATCATTGTGATAGTAAATTTTGATGAATTGACGATATGGGACCACTAGGGTGCATATCAGTCATAATAATTATAATGAATCACAGTGATTATATTGAGTGATGGTGGTGATAGTGATTTGTGATGGTATGAAAAGATTTAGGGACTAATAATAGTTCTTATTCTTCGCTCAACAACTGATATGAATAATGCACGACTTAAACGCATATTTCTAATGATGGTGATGATTATTCATCGAGAAAAATTTTGTCATCCTATTTCATCTTATAACTACAGTCATGAGGAGTTCTCATTATGGTCAGGTAATGTTGTAAGGGTCTTCAACCGAATTCAAGAGGAAGAGAAAGTTACAATAAAATAATAATAATAATAATAATAATAATATAGTTCTATTGTGTGATAAATCTACTTATAAACAGTTCTTAGAATTATGTTATTTCGTGACATTTACCCACATCATTCCAGGAATGCTTATCTTTTGTGTATTTGATGTGATTGATGATGCATTGATATTGTTGTTGTTGATTCCATATAGTGTTGCGTGATACTCTGTCCATCTATAGAATACTAGTTAGTTAGGAAACGTTATTAAGAATTCTAAAAGAATACAGTCGAGCGAAGTCTACGAGAGAGGGGAAGTTCGCCAAAGGATTTTTCAAAATTTTCAAACATTGTAAAGAAGTTTCTCGAAGTGGTAAAGAGTTTTTCAAAATTATAACGACGATCTGAAACATTGTAAGGAGTTTTCCAAAAGTGATTTCTGCAGAATTTATTAAGAATAAGCTAAAGAATTTCATGATAGTGATAAGTGATTTAGAAAGGATTTTTCACAAGTGTGGTAAAGTAAATCTTTAACAATTTTTTTTTAATAAGTAAATGCAATTTCGATAGTGAAGTTTCTCAAAGAGGTATTAAAGTAATTTACCTGAGAATTTTCTAAACCTGTGTTGCAATTGAAAATTATAGCATTGCTAATCACATGATTAATTCAATGTCGCAGAGTAAAATGTTGGAGGGAGTTTCATTGAAGAAGTAATGGAATCAAATGAAACCGAGAAGCATGCAAGGACCCACAGTCGTTTTATTTGTTCACAAACAATAATGAATTGAATTATTTTGGTGAAATATCATATTAGATCTTTTTATTTTGCATTTGTCCAGACTGAGTTTTCATTATATTTTAATAAACATTGTTGTTATTTTGTCCTGATTTTCATTCAACATTATGTCTCCTATCCAGTCACCAATGGCCCTGTAAAAATTAATGTTCTGTCGGTCGGTCCCGTAAAAGCAAGTTGGCCCTGCGAACAGTCCACCCTTTGGGACTCTCGCTCCGCCGACTGAGCGACCCCGGAGAAGGGGACAGTATGTATGCTCATATGAGATGAGAAATATGTATTTTAGTACAGGGTGAAGAGTAGCCTAGATTTGGAATAGTATGGGTCACAATTTAGTGTGTCATAACAAGGCTCATGGTTATGTCAGACAGCGTCCGGCCTGACCATGTATTGAAAGGCGAGACTTCTTTCTGTAAGCCGTGAGGATAAATTGGCTATTGACCCAATGACGTATTTATGCAGGTATAGACCCGGTGAAGGTTTACTAAGATACAAATGAATAAACCTGGTGTACACACAAAACCCGTTATCCGGCCCAAGAAACGTTAGCCTGTTCGCGTGTAAAATATTTGTTAATGACGTTCTCTGCATAAGTGACCAGGAGTTGATAGTGTTAACTGGCAACACTCCGCTGTTGTATGCACGACAGTGGTATGTTCCGAACTGTCAGTGGATAAATGGCGTGGAATGAAATAAGTACACGAATAAGCTTGAGTGGAGCTTTCAATTGTAGGAAGGATCATAATCTGTGTATATGTCACAAACACAATAAAGCATGCAACTTTCACATCAACAAAGGTCTCGAATGCCGTTTAAGTCGAAGTTCAGCCCTCATCACCATGGTGGAGTGAGGAGGGGTGATAAAGAAAATGTCCAAGTTCAACCCCCATAAAGTTGTGGAATGAGAAGGAATGAAAAAGAAAATGTCCAAAATGACCGAGATTATGGATCTATGTATGTTTCAAAATAGTTTTCAACTATACTTGGTACACATGACCTACTATTTCGAAAATTACTGTGGGAGTAAGACACACCCAGGGGTGGGATGGGAGGGGCATACCACGTAAAAATAATCGGAAACGATATTAGTCTCGAATCCATAGTTTTCGGGGTCACCGACATAGATAGTGACACTCTGGATGCCAAGTCCAAGTTCAGCCACCAACTGCATGTGGGGGGAGGGGGGTGAAAGATAAAATGATCAAAATTACCCAGATTAGGTGTATTTTACAAGCATAGCTTTAAACCAAACTTTGCACACGAGTGACCTACTATGTGGAAAAAAGCACTGTTGGGGAACTACACCTCTACGGGTAGGTGTGAGGATGACATGTAAAAATAATCGAAAACGACCGATATTAGTGTCAAATCCATAGTTCTTGGGTTCGTTGAGATGAATTGTGCCACTCTGAAGGCCGTTTAAGTGCAATTTCAACCCAATGGCATGCGGATGAGAAGGGGTGAAAAATGAGATGTCCAAAGTAACCGAAGTTATGGTTGTATTTGTGTATGTTCCAGCATAGCTCTCAACCAAACTTCTTGCACAAATTACACACTGTCTGGAGAAAGTACTATGGGGTGTAAGAGACCTCTAGAACCCGTAGGATTTGGGTGGTTAGAGGGTGACATATAAAAATAATCGGAAACGACCAATATTAGTGTTGAATCCGTAGTTTTCGTGGTCGCTGAGGTGAACTGTGACAATTCGAATGACATTTAAGTCTAAGTTCAACCCATCAGCATGGTGAATTGAGAAGGGGTGATAAACAAAATGTCCAAAAAATAACCCCTAGTACTCCTAGAGTCGGTGATTGGCATGGGGTGTCTTGTAAAAATAATCGAAAACGACAGACAATAATGTCGGATCCATGGTGTTCGGGTACGCTAAGATTAATTGTGACACTCTCGATGCCGTTTAAGTCGTATGGGGATGAGAAGGGGTGAAAATGTCCAAAATGACCGAGATTCATGTTGAATCCACAGTTTTCGAGGTCACTAGACTGACTGGTGGTCCCAATGACAGTTGGAATCGTGTACATCGTATCTATAGCGCGACGCGTAAATACATACAGTTAACAGTGAAAATGAAAACCTACAACCTGTTTTCCAGTCTTTGACCGGGTCAGGGATGGAATGAATGAAGCAAATATAGACTATTAGTACGATGGGGTCGCCACTCCCAAAGTGACAGTTAACAGTATTATCACTGTTTGTATTATTTATAGAAAGGATCAAGTGCTTGGCAATCAATCTGGCTGCCACAAGGACAAAGTTTAATGCGAAATAAATTAATTTAAAACAAAAATAAACATATAGCAATAACTCTAAAAACTACAAAATAGTTCATAAAATATTAATCAACGTCACAAAGAAATGTACATAAAATCACTTCACACATAATTAAGAGGTAATGAAGAAACCTACAACCTGTTTTCCAGTCTTTGACCGGGTCAGGGATGGAATGAATGAATCAGATATAGGCTGTTAGTACGATGGGGTCGCCACTCCCAAAGTGATTTATATTAATGACTGATAGATGCTATGAAATGGGAATGGAGAGTGTTGCTGCAATGAAAGACGACAGGGAAAACTGGAGTACCCGGAGAAAAACCTGTCCTGCCTTCGCTTTGTCCAACACAAATCTCATATGGAGCGACCAGGATTTGAACCACGGTATCCAGCGGTGAGCGGCCGACGCGCTGCCGTCTGAGCCAAGGAGGCTCTTTATTTATGAACAGACTAGGTAAAATGTTGATAGGCAATCTGCCATCTTGATGGCAGTCCTAAGTGCTGTGCCTTCCTTCAGTCTCATTATACTACCAACCTCGGAGAAAACACATCCTAAATATTTTCATTGATCTACTTGTGCCACCTTTTTATTCCCAGTGTGGTGACTGGTGGTGATTATTGTTTTAAGAGGAAGTATAACTAGGCAACCATCCTCTACATAACACTAATCAGAGAGAAAAAATGGAAGGGGTCCGACACTTCGAAAAATGAAGGTATCGGGCAAAGGAAAACAAGGGCCACGAAGGGCATGAAAATGAAAGACTCCCTAGGCCTCAATACGTAATACCGTCGGGGTCTGAAAAGAACAAGAGGTAACTAAGGGAGGTCGGATAGGTTACATGAAAGTGAGGAGCCTGGCACAAGTAAGTGGAAGCAATGCCAGGACTCAGCTGAGGGCTTCATGGTCGCCACCCCACGCCCAAAATTTCAGAGCCCCTGAGGCCCCTTTTAGACGCCTCTTACGACAGGCAGGCGATACCTTGGGTGTTAATTCTACCGCCCGCACCCTTAGGGGAATTTTATTCCCAATCTGACATTCAGTTCTCTTGGATGTCTTACCTACTGACATCAATTTATTATTGGAAAGGCTAATTTTCATACCAAACTCATTGCACCTATTTTCAACTCCCAAGATATTAGACTGCAGGCTTTCAGAACAATCTGCCATTAAGACCAAGTCAAAGCATAGGCTAAACTGCTTACCACATGTTCACCTAATTGAATCCCTCTCTTCCACTTAATAGCTTTCAGTAGACGATCCATGTAAACTATGAACAACAAAGGTGAAAGATTACAGCCTTGTATAACCCCTGTTAGTATATTGAACCAACAACTCATTCTACCATCAATTCTCACTGCAACCCAACTGTCAACATTGATTGATTTTAATAATCTGCCCTTAATCCCATAATACCCCAGTACGGCTAATACCTTTTCCCTTGGTACTCTGTCATAACTGTGCTTTCTCTAGATCTACAGAACATAAACATAACTGTCTACTCCTCGCGTAGCATTTTTCATTTACCTGGCGCATACAGGAACAAGAAATGGCAATAAATTGACTCAGATGTAAATGATAACAGCTTGTAATGTCATAAGAAGAACATACTGTAGTACTAAACTTACTTGAAATTCAGAATATCCGCTAGATCTTCACACAATGCAGCGAACATACCGTATGCTTTAAGGTCACCACTTTCTTTCTTCGTTAGCGTACTGAATGGTGGATCCTAGGAACATAAAGGTAAATATTACTAAATCATTTATTTCCCCATACTTCTACTTGTAGTAATAGCTGAAGGATACATTACTCTGTAGGAGGAGCCGGTGAGTGTTATCCCTTGCAGGTTATGCCTCCTTTGATACAGGCTGTTAACGGGAAAAGTCAGTCCTTTCGTACTACTCCAACTGCCCCACCGGGACGTTTGTAGGGGGTGAGTCCTGCTGACCCTATAAACCTCCACCAGCTCCAGAACGTCACAGTCAGAGAAACACGGCATGGCAACCAGAAACTCACAGTCGAATGGGATGTTAACATCACTTAAGAAGTTATCGACACTTTGGTTGCCACTCAAGAAGAGCAACCAACGGGGCTCGGAGACGTAAGAATCGGCGAAAAGCTGTAATAAAATAATGCGCTTAGAATAATCAATTCCTGTTAATCTGAAAAATCTATTTATGCAGAATTCCTGACTTACAGCTGAAAATTTTCAAGGCGTCAAGTATGACCGAAGTTAAGAAGCAAATTATCTTAGAGATTTCATGGCTAGTGAAACACAAAGAGTTATCCACAACTTGCCAATAAACGGGTGAACTTATGAGCAATTAGAACTAGTTTGAATAGCATTAACTACAAAAAGCCCTAACCGTTGCTTGCCACTTTCCTAACGTAATATAACTACGTGTTTATTTGGAAAGTTTTTGTTGGATAAATGTATACAGTATTGTCCCGGAAACTTGACTCTTGGTAATTCCATATCTGCAGAAGTTCCTCTTTTTCCCGCAGTTGAAATATCATCAAATTAATCTTATTTTATTTATTTATTTACTTACACTGGTCAAACAGTTCGTCTAGGTTTAGCAATTTTTGGAACAAACTGTAACACATAACAACGTTTCGGACGACAAGTAACTTACGCATATAGGCCTACAGGAAAAATTCCTGCCTACCTTCAGATAGCAGCTTTCGAAGTAGTGACAGCTTCAAATACTCATCGATCATTTGCATTCCCTTCTATAGTACTTTTCCCGTTATTATATAGGGTAGAATGTTCACAGGAAAATGAATTGCAAATATTGAATGGTATGCAGTACCTGCACAAATTTCTTTCAGTTAAACTTTCCGTGGATTCAACTTGCTGTTTATAAGTGAATCGTTATATCTAGGAGCAAGGTTCTCTGCCATGGATATTTTATTCTTCCTGCGCTACCACGATCGCCAAGCGTGCGCTGAAGGTTGGAGTAGCTTTTTACTACAGGAATGATTTAAAATGCAAGATTATCTGCACCTCAGACCCAAGCCTTCCCCGGCGACCTGAGTATAGGTTTGTTGAACTCAACTGTAACAATAAAATGTTAATAGGAATTGTATATAAGCCACCTAATATTAGAGAAACGGAGGACTTCTAAGCAGCCTTAACAGATCGTATCTCGGTCTACGAAGATGTCATAGTCATGGGTGACTTTAAGACAAACTAGTGAATCGGATAAATTGTGTCACATATTCCATGCCCTGAGCATGGAAATCCTACCACTTAACACTACGAACCATGTTAACTACCCTGACTACTTCACTCACACATTAATTGACCTTATAATTGCATATCAACTCCAGAAAGTCATTAAGCACAGACAGATCCCAGTTCCTCGGATTTCAACTCACGACTTATGTACTTATATTACTCTATCCGAGGACCGAAGTATAAATCACGCTACGTTATTTTAAGAGACAAAAAAGCATATTGAATTAGTGTCCTACGCAGTGACGCATATAACTTACCGTGGAATGACATACGTAACATTCATGACATTGAGTCGTATGAATAAAAGTAGGTAACTTCTCAGGAGTAGTTTCTTCGAAGCAATGGAAAAGTAGCTTGCTCGAATGAGCAATTGATCCATTTGTGGTAAGAATAAAACGTTGTTTACAACTGCAGATACCTTGGTCTGCGACTTGGGCAATCGCTTAGCTACTGCTCTCTTATGACATCAGCGTAATCGTACTTTTATCACTTCTAACAAGAGTTGTGTAAGAATAAACAAAACCGGACAGCATTCAGGATGGTTTATAACCTCTTAATTTCTTCATCATTATGGCATGGACAGCAGCTATGAAGAAGAAACTGGCCGAGAGGCTCAGACGGTATCAATTATTAAAGGTTTCTCGTCTTTTTTTCTGAAAAGTCGCAGTTACTAGGGTCCAAAAAAGCAGAAATCTGCAGCTTTAAAACAAATTGTGTCGATATATCAATCAAAATATGGTGTAGGAATTACAGAAGCGCAGTTATCTAAGAAAATCTTCAATGTGCGAAGCAGGCTGAAAAAGAAGACAGACCTAAAGAAGGCTGGAAACAAAGGGTTAGCGCTTAAAAACTTGGAGCAGACCCTTAACGGTCGTACGGAAGGAGACAGCAATACATCAGTTTCAAGACTTAAAGGTAGTACAAAATAATAAAATAATTTCAAAGTAACACTTTTTTAATATTGAGATATATATTTTATGAAAAAGTACTGGAATATAACTTAGATATTTTAATGTTTTATCTCAGTTTAACATAATTTTACAATTAACAGGGGCGGTCACCTGTGGCACTCGGGAAAATCCGTCATCTACAGGTGTAGATGATGGTGGTGCTGGTGCTGGTGGGGGTGGGGGTGGTCCAGAGACTTTTTACTGTGCAAGTGACAGTTCATAGCCAGCTTCTATGCCCATGTCCAGCTCCGGAGACTATCCTAAAAGAGGAGACAAGAAGTATACGGATAACGTTGAAGAAATAGAGGAAACCAAATAGTTTTCCAATCACAAGCTGCAGAGATTAGTTCTTCTAGAGCAACTAATTGTGCTGAGACTAAAAAAATGAAAGGATCTCATGGGAGAAACAGTGCCGAGAAAATATTAAAAGGGCTGAAAGTGTTGAAACTGTTACAAATATTAATCGCACGTACTTACACTGTGAGTTCAGTGATAACATTCAAGTGTATAATACAGTAGTGAATTTTGCTTTTAGTTTCTGTAAAAGGTGAAGAAGTGATTAAATGCTGTCGCAAACTACCGGGGAAAAAATAGTAGAAGTTGCTTACTTACTTACTTATCACTGAAATCCGTACACAATCCTTGCAATGTAATGTCGGCTTCGTTGCCATCTCTCTCTCTCTCTCTCTCTCTCTCTCTCTTTCTCTTACACGCAAAAGTGGAGCAGCTTCATCTTCCCCAATGATTTCGTTTACAAATTCCTCAATTTCGGGCACATCATAATCCTGATCATTTAAATGTTTAGCAGTATTGTGTAGAACAAAGCAGCACAGAACAACTGAAGGTGCTTTCAGTGTAGCTGGTCTAACTTTACTCTGTAGTATAGGAAAGCATTGTTTTACTTCACCGAAACATCTTTCAGTTGTTGCTCTTTCCTTTTTATGGCACTTATAAGACAGCTGCTCTGGAGCTGCAGGGTTGTGATAAGGTGTCATCAGCTAAGGCGCAACTGCATAACCAGCATCAGCAAGTAGCTGAGCATTTGCTGTGTTCTCTCCTCGTACTCTGCACGCATGCGAATATCTCCAGATGCGGGAATCGTGAACAGATCCAGGCCAAGAAGCATCCATGCTTGTAAATTCTTCCTTTGCATTACATGTGGCTTGGACCTTAATGCTGGCAAGTACTTTTCTATTAATATTATGTTCATCTCCAAATCTACTAGCATTTTTTATTAATACATGAGTACATGAGTACAATAGAGAGCTCCAATAGCCGCAGGGAATCTGTACTTCCCTTGCCATTCGGCTTTTGCGGCTTCAAAGGCATCGTCCGTAACAGGAAATCGTACCCATTGGTCTGCCTTTCCTACGATGGCATTTATTACCTCTGTGTAGGTTATAGATACAGTGTTGTAATTCAATCCTACATCTTCTCCTACTCCACGCTGAAATACTGGATCACCCACACAACGCAAGAAGATTCGCATTTGCTCTTCTCTACACAACGCTCCCCGTCGTCCTTCGTTGGAGTCCTCCAAGAAGTGCTGCTCTAACCACTCAACATTCTGCTGATGAAACCTATAAAACTCTTTATAGTTAACTAAACGTGACTCTCTATGGATTTTATAAACTTTTCAGCGTCTCTGTTGTACCGTAAACATGCTCCATCGTTTCACGTTTTCACTGTATACTCCTCGATCTTGAGTCATCTACTGAGGTAACTCAAAAATTCACGAACAGTTACTCAATCAGGTGAGAAAAATGTATATTTTATTCATACCAGTATTGAGTAAATGCCCTGCGACTGAATAAGAAGCGAGCGACTGTTCAAGGTGGAGAATTTGCTCTCAAAGTGAGCACGTACTGCCGTGTTTTATTCATACCAGTGCGACTAACTGCTCCAAAACTGTGAGCAAAGAGTAATTAGGCATACTCACTTTTATTCGTATGACTCATTGACTCAAAAGTTAACAGATTCAACTCATTAGTGCAGAACTTGTATGACAAACATGCTGCGGAGAGGCAGGTAAGATTTACCCGCCCCTCTTTCCCCTGAATGACGACCGAAATAAGATCTTCTATGGCCAGCCGTGACCGTTGGTACAGACAATTCAGACGAACACGTGACAGAGGTGACTTTGAGCAATACAGGAAACTTAGGAACAAAGTTAAACAGCTAATTAAGAACAGTAAATGCCATTACTTTCAACAGTTGGCGGGAAAGAATAATTTAAACCAAACCTGGAAGAAACTACGATCGGGCACGTGAACGAATCGTATCCATGAAATTTCATTATAATGTGTGTCCTGTTTTAAGTAAATTAAGAGTAAAATCAGTGCTAAATTAATAAATACGATTATTATCAGAGAAATATATACATACATACGTTGCTACATTGCGACTATGAATTATACTACTTCACAGCGTTGCAGTATCTCATTTGTTCATGTAACACTTTTGTGTGTGAATTCTTTGCTCACTTAACTTCTTTGAACTTCTTAGCTTTGCTTGATGTTAGCTGGTGGGATGAATTGGTGATATGTGCTCATAACTTATTATTTAATGTAATTATTATTGGCTCAGGGATCGTTCTATTTTTCTTTCAACAAAAATCGTTTTTGTGTTATTTACGATATTCTTTCCACCTCCATCTTCCTGTTTGAACTGCCCGCGCTAGCCATGACTCATGATGAACAAACATATTGAAAATTCACAGACACAACACTTCCATTCATCGGTTCTTGCCCAGGACCTTCAGGAAATAAACAAAAGACGGTACGATGAAGCGGAATGCCACAGAAGATAGTCGTGTTTACAGCGAAATAGTCGCCGTAGTTACGTATCTATATGTCTCTACGGTAGTAATAATGGTATTTATTAATTTACCACTACCTAATTTTACTGTTGATTTGTGTGAAAGCAATTATTATCCTCCATTTAGGACAAAAATTACAATGAAATTCATGGATACAATTCGTTCACATAACCGCTACAATCTTTTGTCATGGGCAAAGCCGTAGAAGAGCACATTCCCACCATATCTCTGGATACGTTAAATGATTACTTTTCTCGGCCAAAAGTCGGAACAGTTCCATTACCGGCTAATCCCACAAACTTCACATGCAGTTCCGAGCGCGACCAGTTCTCTTTGCGCACCGTAGCGCAAACGATGTTAAACGTGTGCTGTACTCTATCACTTCCGATGCGATAGGTAATGACGGTATCTCTATAAAATTAAAAGCATCATCGGGGCTGTACTGCCAATACTTACATTTTCAACTACTGCTTGACCAGTGGAGTATTCACTAACGTTTGAAAAGACGCACAAATAAGGCCAATCCCGAAAAACACTACCTTGGATTCTCCATCAGATTACCACCCTGTGTCCAGCCTGCCACCCCTTGCAGAAGCGCTCGAACGTTGATTCATGCACAAATCACTGCATATCTGACCAAGAATTCCCTCCTTGGCCCTTTTCAATCCGACTTTGAAAAAAGACATAGTACCGCGACAACATTATGGCGAGTTACGGGTGATATAAGACATGCAATATACCAACGATATGTGACTGTAGCAACACTACTAGGCCTAAGCAGTGCCTTTGACACAGTTAGTCCAGAGTTATTACTACTCAAACTTCGCAGTGTCAACTTTAATGGGACATCCCTTAATTTTTTTAACTCCTATCACACTGACCGTCGGCAATGAGTATCAATGGGAACAATGTATTCAGGATAGCATAACAAGTCAATAGGTGCCCCGTAGGGGTCGGTTTTGGGTCCGCTTTTATTTGTTGTTAGTGTGAACGACATAGGGGCGCATTGAAATGGAGCAAGTACCACATCTATGCAGATGATCTTCATATTTATTATCACTCAATCCACAAGATATAGATGTAGCCATTGACAGAGTAAATTTTGACTTACGACGACTGAATGACTATGCCAAAAATAACAGCTTGTTAATAAAACCTAACAAAATTCAGACTTTAATATTTGGTACTAAAAGAAACCTTAACTTGTTAAAAAGTAGCCATGTACCCCCAATTACAGTATTTTAAATGATACTGTCGTGCCCTGTTGTACGTCAGTAAGAAACTTAGGTGTTATAATGACTGAGACGCTAAAGTGGACTGAAAAAGTAACAAATACATGACGTTAAGTGCAGAAATCCCTTTTTCCTCTCTAACGCTACTCTACTATATTTCCAAAACATCTTAAAATAAACAACTGGTAAAATCCCTAATCTTACCAATTCTAGACTACTTACGGACATATCTCAAGACAGTAACAAGATGCTCGAACGGAGTTTAAACACTTGTATTCGATTTACATTTAAGCTGCAATATGATTCTCACAGTTCACCTTATTATAGGAAGTTGTTATGACTTCGTGTTCATGAGCACCGCACTCTCCATACCTTATCTCTTCTGCATGGAGTTCTAAACTCGCGTGTAAGGGGATATCTCTCACCAAACTTTAATTACCTCTCCTCCTATCACAACCACGATACACGATCTGGCTCCTCTTTAACAATATCTTTCAGTCACTCCAGGACTTACAATCGCTCCTTTGTAGTCACTGCCGCTAGGCTGTGAAATCAGTACCCTCCCTGCTACCATTAGGGATTTGCGTTCTCGTAAGAGATTTAAGATGGATTGCCGAAATCACTTGCTGAATACTTCTAGCTGACTTGTACGATGAGTGGAGTGTGAATGAGTGCGTAAATGAGCATATTTTAATAAAAATTAGAAATTTATTTGCTAGCTATAGACTTTTACTGTGTTTCCTTTTTTATTACGGTATTACGTTTGTTTGTTTTATAATTATTATCGTGTTCATTTATATTGTCAAGTTGTACATTCTACATACGTATAATGTTTTCTTCTATTACTGTTACTATAATTAATCATATACAGTCGTATCAGCACACTAAACTTTATTTCAAAACCGGTTTTCGGGCTCTAAGGTCCATCATCAATGTTGAAATTATTTTAAAACATTTGGTTTCACATGAGTGTGTTGTCACAATGAGTTGAAATAAGTTTTAAACAGTTAAAATGGAGCCATGTTGAGATGAGCTGTAAAATGAGAAAAAGAAGAAACAAGTGTAAAAGTATGCACACAATACATATAAAACTTAATAATGATGTTGTAAAAAAATATATGACATTCCATAGGAAAGGCTGGCTTATTCTCATGCTCAAGCGGCTGCTCTAGTATTAGACAAACGTTAAGCTTTAAGTACGGGGCACGCTGGAAGCATATGATAATACGTCACCTCGTGGTTGTGAACAGTATGTTGCTTGTGACTGTTTAATTTAAAATTTTATCAGGTTCTGTTATCTGCGCCAGGAATATCTCATTGTTTTCGCGGGTATTTAGTTCAAATCCATAATTATATTTAACAATTAATTTCATGTCCTTTTCGATCCCTAAAAAGTGATGATTATTGTTATAAAAGTGTCCCGCAAAAGCAGAATGTTTGTTGTACTTTGTTGCCTTGAAATGTTCCTGATATATTTGATTTAAGGCTCGGCCAGGCCTTCCTATATAAAATATTTTTCAGCCGTCACAAGTGAGCCTATATACTCCCGAATTGGTGTAGACATATCTTGTTGATACTATGTGCATTATCGTTCTCATATTTTATTTCTGGTTCTAAAAGCTGTTTTGAGTTGAAATTTCTTAAATATGTTAGCGATTTTAAAAACTTGATTTCCAAAATGCGTAAATGTTACAAATTGACTACGTTCAGAGATTTATTTCCTTCTCTGATGGTTTTTCTTTTTCTCCATTTTCCTTTTTACGTATAATTTTATCTATCACTAGCATGTACCCGCGGCTTTGCCCGCGTTTATTAATTCAGCAGTTTTATACAATAAAACATTATTTTTCCTTATAGATCTCCTGGTTGAACTATATTAGTGTCCTCCCAAATGGAGCTAAGATATATAGTGCCTTTGCCTTTCCAACTCTTGAACAAACCACGTACAGATGACAAAAGGAGAAGCAGATGAAGTCCTACAACTTTAAGAGATTGTTCTTGTGCCGTGCTGATATTCATAGCAAAACTGAAACAAACGGGGAACTGCAGACATCTAGACTTAAACTGTATATCCGCAGAAATTATTCGAATCCGAGGAATGAATATTACTTCGCTTGCGGCATGCCCAATCATGAGAATGGCTTCAATAATATTAGTCATCAGTTTCAGAGTCGTGTTCATTGCAGAGGGCAGGATTCTTATTATTAAGAAGGATAATCGGTGCAACAATCGTCCCCTCTAAGATGTTCGAGGGTACTCCAGGTGACTCCAAGTCTTTCGAAAGCTCTGCCGTGTAGTCGATAGACTTGTAACTTTGTACAATATCGGGTAATTCTTGTAAAATCTGCTTGTTGATGACGTTGACATCTTCACTGCTTGAAGCAAGAATTTCTGTTTGACATAGCCATGCGTAATTGGTGAAATGCTGTGGCCACGAATGTTAAAAATGTCAGATATGTGCGTGTTTATTATAATCTAATCATCTTTACTCTATAGCCTATGTTTTCTCTAAATGAAATAATAAAACATGAGATTGAGTTAGCTGAAAGAAAACATGGTAAGTGGATAATTCTTGTGAGTGTTGCTTATTGATGACGTTGACAGCTTCATGTCCTGGTGTAAGAATTGCTCTTAAGACACAGCCATGCGTCTTAGGTGAAAACCTGTGCCCACCTATGACAAATACGTCAGATCTTTGTTTGCTGTAGATTGTGCTAGGCATCGCACACATGCACACAGACAGACAGACATCATGGACCGAAGGAAAATGGCTTCCTATAGAACGGACTTAAAACCGTCTATCTTGTGTCCTATATATTTGTTCTAAATGTATACATGTCCAACCCTTGTCCCCTTTCTCTACACGGTTTGGGTATGAAGTGAGATGAATCTTCGTAGCGAGCTTTTACGACCGGATATCTTTCATGACGTCAACCTAATCAGATGAGTTAATGAGATGAAATGAATGACATGAAATATGATAGTAAGAATGAAGGGGATGAAACCCGGCGCTGGCACATAGACCACTTCTCACGAATAGCTCAAGACTTTACGTTCCCAACCGACGGACGAATCACCATCAACAGCGTCATATGCCTTCACACCATATAAGACCAAAAACGGCTTCCTACGCCATGGATGTAAAATGGTTCCTTGAAATGTGTTCTCTACCTACCTTATGTACGTTGCCTAGCGACAGTGACTCTCCAACGAAAGCGAAAATGAAAATTCCGGCTGCGAGGTGCATTCGGACCCCCTTCCATCCACCTATGTTCAAAATTTCAGATCTCTGCGTGCTGTAGATTTTGCTGGGCATCGCGCACAGACAGAAGACAGACAGACAGACAGACACTTCCTTTTATTATTATAGATTTTTGGGTTGTAGCCATTTGCTTTAGCAATTTGTTTTATTATTCTAATTTATTTCAGTTTGTTTTCATTACTCATGGGAATTTTTAATAATCTATTAATATAGCTGTTGTAAGCTGCTTGTTCGTGAGTTCCTGGCTGTTTGGAATTTTTGTTGATGGTGGTGATGGACTGTTTGGGTTTCCTAAAAATATCGAAATCGGTAGCGCCCTAGTGTAGGCACTCCAGAATATAACACACAACTTCGCGAAGAATGATATAGGAATTGTACCTTAAAATCTTTTTAGAAGAGATGCATTCATTACCCATGCCGAGGACCCACCTACCCACACAAAAGGTATGTTTACTTTTATAACCCCATGAAAGTTTTCACGCGCTATCGACCATTAGCCGGCCAGCTACAAGCACGTCCATTGGCCGACATGACGTCATTCCCATAATCCGTAACTCGCTGGTTCCGTTACCAACCCGCGCAGAATGAAAACATAGCAAGAAATACGCCAAGAAAATATGTAATTTAGTAGCTGTGACCTATCTTTCCAAATCTAGGCCAAGCTCTGTCATGAGAACAGTGGCCCGCTTCGGGGACCACACTCCCTTCGAGAGGCTCTTATCTATCGCCGCGGTGCATACTGCCCGTACGGCAAGAAAAAGTAACCTAATAACTAATTTCGCAACAACAGTTCGTTGGACATTTCCTTAACAGTTGGCAACAGTTCGAAGATCGCTGGCAGATCGTAAAGGACGTTCCTATCGGCAATCCCGTGAACTAAAAACAAAAGAGCATCACTGGCCGCCGAGCTTCCGTGTACAGCAAGCGGAGTGGGTGGAGTGCCTACACTAGGGCTATGCCTCGAAATCTACCCTATCGTTGTTTTTTGTTAATGTGAGGTCCAATAAATGTAACATTTTATCGTTTTGTTTTTCCATAGTTAATTTGATGTTGCTGTCAAGCAATGAGTAATGAGGTCTCCATTTAAAAATACTACCATGTCGTCAACATAACGGGCCCATAATTTTATTTCCTTCTGATGTACGTCCAATGTGGTTTTCTCAAGGTTATTTAAATAAATGTTGGCTAAGAAACCTGATAGTGGACCCCCATTGGTAAACCTGTGTTTTGCTAGTAGTACCCCAAATATAAAGTGAAGTAATTATTGTCTAATATTAGACTTTATAAATTTTATCGCTTCATTGATTTCTATGTGACTTAAACTTCTTGGTTCTTTAAATTTTCTCCTATTAAGTCAATGTCTCTTTAAATAGGAATGTTAGAATACATGTTGGTCACATCATATGATACCATTATAGTTTCCTCGTTTATTTCCGTTTAGTGTGTTTTGGGAATGGCTCCCAAAGTGTTCGATATTGATTTCTTGTTTCCTAATAAGATGTTTTTGTGGGTGCTTAAGTAAAAATTTAGATAGTTCAAAAGTGCGACTGTTTCGACAATTTATTATGAGACTAATGGGGTAATTCTCTTTGTGGATTTTTGGGAGAGACTTTAAAGCTGGGCATTTTGGGTTCATCGGGACATTTTTGCTTGTTTTTCGTTTATTATGAACTGTGTGTCCTTCATTGTTTCTTTTATTTTTGTGTTTAAATTCCTGGGTCCTTCTTTATTTCCTTTATGTGTTTGTTTCTATGAATTCAATTGTTTTTTGGATGTAGTCACATTTACTTAGGATAACTGTGACGTTGCCCTTGTCTGCTTTAGTTACAATTAGTTTATTACTTTTATTTTAGATTTTAGGTTATTAAATTTTTGGTGTGTACTACTTCCTTTGTTTTCTTTCATTCGTTTTTTTCTCAATTTAATTTCCTACTAAGTGTCACACAGTTTCCCTTTTTGTTGTCAGGGACTTTTTGCATAGCCAATTCAGTCTCTGTTATTAGTTGTTTTGGTGTGGCATAATTAAGGTTATGTTTATGATTGTGTTTATGACCTAGTTTCAATAGGTTGGTTTCATCTTGGGTTAAAGGTGTGTCTGAAACGATGGCAACAGGTTCACAAAATTTATGATCAACTAAATCATCAAAACTATTACCTGTGTCTGTTTTCTTAATTTACTGAATTTGTTTTGAATGGTTTTCGTTTTTTCTCAAGTCTAATTCTTATGTATTCGTGAATATGTGTTGTAAGATAGGTCATTCCAGTTTATTGTATGTGTTCATAAGTTATAGCTGAAGGAGGAAATCTTCTTCGTTTAAATGATCCTTCTTTGCATGTAGGTCCTTGATTTCACTTTTTAACCATGTTGTCCGTGCTATTTTGACGGCGCGTTGACAGGATACTGATGTGTTGTGGCTTTTCAGATTAACGACTGTATATGATTAATTATAATAATAAGTGTTACCATCAGCACTGTTAATAAGTTGGCTTTATCATTTTTAATGATTATAATTCTATTAACATCTCCATATTTTCTGTTAATGATATGTACATTACTTAATAACAGATTTGTTGTATTTAAAAATTTATATTTCAGTTCATTATTTTAAATGGCGTAGTTAAGTGTATGAGAGGGCTCTGATCCCTAACTTCATCACGAATTAATTAATTAATTAATTAATTAATTAATTGCTTGTTTGCTTGCGACGTCTACGTGACGATACTACCAGAAGAAGAAACGAGTGTAACAGACAAACTACCATCACCATACTTTTCTCCAAAAATAAGACAAAAAGTTTAATGTATGCCGTAGATGTAAGTTAAGTTGTTCTATTATTTTTAAACACATTTTTTTAAATTTTTCTTTCGGATTCTATATTTTTCGGTATCTTAATACAACCTTTAATGAGCTCTATACAACCCTTCCACGAGTCTGCGAAACTTGACATATTCGTAATTTGACACCCTCTCAGTCCTCATTAGGTCGAGTCTGTGAGTCTCCAGGGCATTAAGAAGTAAGACAAATATTTTACTACAAGAGAACGTAACACGGGATGAGTTGTGTAAAACCTCACACATTTTCTGTGTCAATAAATGTTCCTACAAAATCAGTATGACAAATTTCAGTGCCATCAAATTTCATTAACCTTCTTAATGCTGAACTCAACAGGTAAGTAATAATTATTTTTCAGCAAGCAGTGTAGAAATTTAATGCATAGAATTTCTACTCAAGGCGTTATCCGTGACAATGTGTGAGGAAATGTCACATAGCCACGAGTTTACATGATGGAGAATATCAGCAATATTGAAGCTGATCTAAGATATCAAGCCCCTGAGGCCCATGTTGTGCATTAAAGCGTTACTACTAGAATTTAAACTAACAAAGAACTCCATCAAGAGGGAATGGATATCAAAATATTGATAAGTAGTACACTTATGACATGAAATTATTCATGACACATGCTATGAAGGCTTCATTACACTCATACTAGCCTAAAATGATAGTTACCTAATAATATTATTGGTATTGCGTCCCACTATCTACTTTTATGGTTTTCGGAGACGCCGAGGTGCCTAACTTTAGTCCCGCAGGATTTTTCTACGTTCCAATAAATCTATTGACAAGAGGCTGACGTATTTTAGCACCTTTAAATACCATCGGTAAAACCCGATGAGCTCTATAGAGAAACCGAGGTAAATGATGGTATTCGTGATCACGAAGCTGTTTTTGTCGTAGTTAAAAATGAATGTGATAGAAAGGAAGGTCTCAAAAGTAGGTGTATTAGGCAGTACCATATGGCTGATAAAACAGGCATGGGGGAGTTTTTAAAAAGTAACTCTGATCGGTGGAAAACGGTCAATAAAAATGTAAACATGCTCTGGGATGGGTTTAAATCAATTGTTGAGGAATGTGAAAATAGGTTTGTACCTTTAAAGGCGGTAAGGAATGGTAAAAATCCACTATATTATAACAGATAAAGAGACTAAGAAGGAGGCGCGGGTTGGGAAGAAATAGAGTTAGAAATGGCTGTGGAAGTAAGGACAAATTGAAGGAACTTACTAGGAAATGGAATCTAGCAAAGAAGTCAGCTAAGGATAACATGATGGCAAGCAAAATTGGCGGCCAATCTAATTTTAGTGAAAAATGGAAGACTATGTATAGGTACTTTAAGACAGAAACAGATTTCAAGAAGGATATTCCAGAAATTATTAATAAACAAGGGGGTTGTGTTGCGAGGATCTACAAAAGGCAGAAGTGTTCAGAGAGCAGTATGTAAATATTGTTGGTTACAAGGATAATGTCCACATAGAGGAGTTGACTAATACTAAAAAAGTATTAGAATTTACATATGATAACGACGATATTTAAAATAAGATACAAAAGTTGAAAATTAGAAAAGCGGCTGGAATTGAGAAGATGTCTGGGGACATACTGAACCCATGACCTTTGAGTCATAAGGAACTAGAGTTCTAATATCATTACATGAGGTCCCATATAAATTACAAGTCAGGAGCTCTACCTAGATTTTTATCTCTACCAGAGACGGCACGTGGAATAACAGGTGGTGTGTCTCATTCTCACACTAAATAAATTACGTCACCCGCACGTGTAAAAGGAGCATGGATATGTTGGACTATTTGTTGTAGAAAAAAGTACATTTTAAGAAGAATTGGAGACGAAACTGCCGTAGTAAACGTTAGGAAATTGTAAGTGAAACAATGTTGTCATTAATGATACATATTTTAGTTCGCTAAATAGCTTCAGAAGGAAATTTGTCAAAAGACGTGCCTGTTCGTCAAAATGGCATGAGAGTGGGAGTAAATCGTATAAAAGAGTGATGCGCCATCTTACAAACTTGCATTGTGTCCAGTGAATTCGAGGCGAGCATGTATTTCAGAGTAACTTTATAAACCAGCATTTGAAGCACTAAGTCCCAAGGGAAGATGGCGGTAATTTCATCTCCAAGTGGAGATAGGTTTTAAAAGTACGGGATCACAAAAATTCTATGAAATACAATTTAAACTGTTGTGTGATAGGATTGAGGTAGGCAATTGCCAAAAGTTGCATAACATAAAAGTAATGGACAGCATCCCAAGTGAGGAATCATCACGTCATTTTTGAAGGACAAGTATCAGACGGTCATTCTAAAGCTGCGATCCTGCAATTCCTGCAATTGAAGTTGTAAATATAATTGTTGTAGTTTACAGTATTGCGTGTGCGGATCGCTGTTCGACAGACGTATTCGGTCCGTGCAAGGAAGAGGGCGGTGAAGAGCATTTTATGTCATTGTTTTCAGGTGGATGGAAATAAAATTTTAAAAAAAGGAAAATTATGTTTTGTGAAGCCACTATCTGTCGAGGTGGCTAAATAAAAAGATTGAGATGCTGGTTGATGTGTAATGATGGGAGACGACGTACGAATTCAGGTATGTGAATTGTCACAT
Source organism: Anabrus simplex (assembly GCF_040414725.1). NCBI lineage: Eukaryota > Metazoa > Arthropoda > Insecta > Orthoptera > Tettigoniidae > Anabrus > Anabrus simplex. Next base: position 1,029,358,797 of record NC_090265.1, on the reverse strand, counting down.
TTGTAGAATGCTTTTATTTATTTCATGATGTCACCATTTTTGTGTGTATCTGTGACGCATTTTGGTCACCCTTTTATTTCGTGAAAATGTCAGAGAAATATGACAAAAGGTCATTTGTTTTATGTTTCTTGGATAATCGGGAAAGTCGCGAAACTAGCGTGTGAAGTGTTGTTGAGTAGTTATTTGATGATTGAGAAACGAATATAACGTCTAAAGTAAAGTATCACTTACGTACGTTTATTTTCTATATTTGTGATTTGTCAGAGTTAAGATATTAATTTATCGTAAAATTCTGTTCGATGTAAAGTTGAAATTCATGTAAGCGTAATCCATGGTTATTCAGTTAAAGCTGGCGTGAAGGCACACCATTGTGTTGAGCGATGTAAATTTTTGTCAAGGGAAGTTACGAGGCGAGATCGATAAAATTTGTTACAGGGATTGCTATTCCAAAGTCTGTTGAAATTTGTGTAGAGTTGATGAGAGAAGATAACGGTGAAAATTTTGTAAGTCAAGTTGTGAGTTTCGATTTGGAAATATTAGATCAGATATGCGGGAAGAGATGGTTAGTTGTAACGAAGTGTTTGTGTAACAGCATTGTGGGTCATCCAAAGAGATATTCCATATTATTGTCGTGTGGAGAATTTGTGTTAAGCGAGTGTTTCAAGTCTTGCAAAAATGGAGGAGGAATAAAGTATTGTGGATCAGGTTGTTGAAACCCTGTAGTGTTAATGCCGGGATGTTCAGTTTAGGAAACCCGAGGAATTATTTTGTGTAATTTATTGAGATGGGAAAAGGGTCAGTCCATAATTAGGAGTCCACGTGAAACCGTAGGACCATGATGGATAATAATATTTGAGTAACGTCTTAAATTAAATCTCTTCGCATAATGTATGTAGGTCAAGAATTATATTTCATGTGAATTGCCAGCAAGGCAAGTTTTTCCCTTTCATTTGACGCAGGTTAAAATACGAATAATATGTGTTTCGTCTCAAGATAACGTGGAGAGACTCGCGTCTCGTTACTCTAGCCAGCTGTTAGGTTTTCAATTTAACTCGCTACTAGAATCAACTAACTGTAACTGAGATTTGTCGTTTGTAGTAAAATGTTTCGAATTAGATTTTGTTCTTAAGAAGAGACTCGTTCTAATAGAGATTTGAATTCATTTTTGAAGCGACGGAAAGGTTGGAGATAACCATTTTCAGGGATGTCAAAATTTGAGAATCAGTAGTGATGATGTCTGACATTATTCGAGGGTTGTACAAAGTCTTATTTTGAATGTCACGAAGCTATGTGACATGGATGGTTATATTGCGTTGTGTGTTAATTTATGCAGATTGTAGGATTTAATGTTAGGATTATGCAAGCCAGTTTCTTAGTAATTGTTAGTGTTATAGCGTAAGCTTGCTGAGTGACGTCATGAAATAAATAAATAATACTGGTGACTATAAAATGTATTCGATTTTCAGCAGCAATGAAGAAAGTATGAGCAATAGGACTATTGTGTAATTACGTAAATAATTATGGATTTTAAAGAAGCCATTCGTCCAGGGTAGATAAAATTTGTTGTTAACTAGGATTAAGAGATCACTTCATTTTATTAAATTCACTGAAATCGTATTTTGAGAATTAGCTCAAAACCAAGTGACTAACTTGAAAATGCATTCTGGAAATCTTAATTTTATTTGCTGGGAAATCTCAACTTATTAACGTAACGATTAAGGGGACATGTCCGATTGCAAAGGACTTTACTGCCACAAGTGTTTTGAGCGTTTGTTGTTGTTGTTATCACTTTTATTTTGATTTCTTGAGCATCAGATGTGCTGGGGACATATTAATGTGGAAACCTTGGTTATCAACTACTGTAACTTGTGTTCAGCCTTCAGCTTAGAAATTTGGATGGTTAGGGGGTCATCAACCTCAGTGACTTAGATTAGGGCCATCTGCCATTATAGCATCATTTTCCTTATGGTCATCATCCACAATGACTTTAACGTAAATCACAAAGTTAGATGTCGGTTCATGACATAGTCGCAGGTCACATCGATTCAATTAAGAGTCCATGCCGTACAACCACTTTGTGGCACATACCGGGCTCGTGCTACGGGGGCTGGATCATCACGAATCATTATGATGGTACATGCAGTCTCACATGAAAGCCGATCTTAGGGATCTCCAAACTTTCTTTATTTCACTCTTAAATTAAGACAGTGATTTCTAGTATAGATGCCCCTCAGGCATTTGAGTTAATGTTCCAAAGCCAGTGTCTCTCATCATCCTTATTACTGTTATTAGTTAATTTTACGGACCAGAATTAGTTCGTTGTTTATTGATGTAAAAATGGCATGTGTCTTTTCGACCTCATTTTAAATTATTTAAATAAACATCAATTTCTTTGACTCGATTCCTCTCATTTAGTAGATAGTTTAAATTACTGAAACCCGCCTCTTACATAAGCAAGTGACGAAGAACCCGTAGACGACCCGAGAGTAAGATCTTATGCCGATTTGTTAATAGGTAAAGAAGGTAGGTATCCTCCGAAGGACCTTGAAGGGTTCAATACCAAAGCCAAAGGGTTGAGATATAGTACTATATCTGAAGTACTTACTTGATTATCGTTTGCATGAAGGAGCTATACCAAATGAATGGAGAGTTGCTATAGTAGCCCCTGTGTACAAAACAATGGTTGATAGACATAAAGCTGAAAATTACAGGCCAGTCAGTTTGACATGCATTACATGTAAAAAAAACTTTGGAAAAGCATTCTTTCTGATTAAATTATCCATTTTTGCGAAATTAATAACTGGTTCGATGAAAGGCAGTTCGGCTTTAGGAAAGGATATTCCACTGAAGCTCAACTTGTTCTATTCCAGCAAGATATAACAGATATATTAGATTCAGCAGGTCAAATAGACTGTGTCGCGGATGACCTGTCTAAGGCATTTTATAGGGTGGACCAAGGAAGCCTACTGGCAAAAATGAGTGCGATTGGACTAGACAAACGATTGACTGAATGGATGGCTATGTTTCAAGAAAATAGAACTCAGAGGATTTGAGTATGTGAAGCTTTATCTGGCCGCCTCTGTGGTGTAGTGGTCACCGTGATTAGCTGCCACCCCGGAGGCCCGTGTTCGATTTCCGGCTCTGCCATGAAATTTCAAAAGTGGTACGAGGGCTGGAACCGGGTCTACTCATCATCGGGAGGTCAAAGTGGATTCGATTCCCACCACAGCCATCCTGTAAGTGGTTTTCCGTGGTTTCCCACTTTTCTTTCTTTCTTTCTTTCTTTCTTTCTTTCTTTCTTTCTTTCTTTCTTTCTTTCTTTCTTTCTTACTTAATCTTTACCCTCGAGGGTTGGTGTTTACCTCGGACTCTGCGAGGGATCCCACCTCTACCGACTCAAGGGCAGTGTCCTGGAGCGTGAGACATTGGGTCGGGGATACAACTGGGGAGAATGACCAGCCTCGCCCAGGTGGCCTCAACTGCTATGCTAAACAGGGGCCTTGGTGGGGGATGTGATAGGCAAGGAAGAGCGAAGGAAGCGGCCGTAGCCTTAAGTTAGGTACCATCTCGGCATTTGCCTGGAGGAGAAATAGGAAACCATGGAAAACTACATCCAGGATGGCTGAGGAGGGAATAGAACCCCCTCTCCTCAGTTGACCTCCCGAGGCTGAGTGGACCCCGTTCCAGGCCTCGTAAAACTTCTCAAATTACGTGGCAGAGCCGGGAATCTAACCTGGGCCTCTGGGGGTGGCAGCTAATCACACTAACCACTACACCACAGAGGCGGACTGTTTCAATATTTAATTTTAAAACTTCCGTCATCCAGAATTATTATTATTATTATTATTATTATTATTATTATTATTATTATTATTATTATTATTATTATTATTATTATTATTATTATTATTATTATTATTATTATTAAGAAATACATCGCAATAGGGAAATAGGGCGGTGCAATGGTCGCTTACAGTAGTGTAATAATAAGGTAACGTTGACCATAATTACCCAACAACAACAACAACAACACTAGCTTAACAGTACAAGTGATAATAAAGTAAAGTTAAAATCTAACTACCCAAAAACACCACTACAACAGCTGGAGTACAACAAGCAATTCCATGAAATTAAAATACGACAAGAAATACGATTGGTTTAACATTTTAAATCCAGAATTATCATCACGTACAACTTAAGTATTTCCAGTGCTTAACACTACGTCTTACAACACTATAGGTTGAGCTTAGTACTAGCTTAGCATTGCAAGTGATAATGAAGAAAATTTAAAACATAATTACACAAACAACTACAACAACAACAGCAACAAGAGTGCAACAAGCAATCCAATGGAAAGAAACTATTAAGTTACAAGAAATACTGCTAGTTTAACATTCTAAATCCAGCATCATAATATACGAATTTATCTATGCTTGTGTTGAGGATGTAAATCCACAACATTTTACATCAATATGTATCAAAAAACAATTGGTGATGGCGATTGTTGTCATCTTATGAGGAAAACAACTTTAAAAATATTTGTAAATATCTGTAGGTTCGTTGGTTATACTTACAAAGGCAGATTATCATAAGGAATAGTACCGTAACTTCCGCAGCAACTTCTCCGGTATTTCGTATAGATATCCGTTCAAACTATCGCGAAGGTGATAATTTACTACATTAAAAAACACGATACGCCTGTAAACTTCCATTTAAAAAGAATTTAAAGAGATTACACGGTAATAGTTAACAGTCGTTGTATTGTTATTGATTATTGTCGCTCCTCATATTCAAATATTGCATTGTTTGCTACAGTCGTGAACAAAGGGTGTAGTGTAGTCAAGTAAATATAAATAAAAATCAGCTGACCTTGTATTCCATTCATTTGTACTTCTGAGTAGGTAGTTAAAGTATCCGTAATTTATATTTCGCTTCCTCGATCTTTCAGTATTTATGAGCGGTTAGCTATTAATAAAAATAAAGTTCATATATCTCAGTAATTGCAGTTCAAGTCCCTGGAGTAGTAGTAGTAGTTTTGATAGAAATATTTGAGAAATTACTGTAGACAACATCGTATTTTTCAGTAGGCCTAATTAAGGACACTTTTATTCTCCGTCCCGTAGAGTAGGGAAAATAATAGTACTCCACCAGCTGTAATAATCACATAACCACATTTCAGTAGAATTGTAGTGAAGATAAGGTATAACATATTAGATAGTATCTTGCCAGTTATATTCGTGTTTTTCTTCGTGTACGGCAATCCTTTCGATACTTAAGCATTTAACCAAACGCAGTGTAGTGTAGTGTAGATACATTGTAGTATAGATACAGTACATTTAGATAGTGCCGTATCTTGCCTGCTATATTCGTGTGTTATTTTACGTGTGTATCTATTAGACCGTAATACTAATAATAATTTGTCTAAGCATTTAGCTTCGTTGGTAATCTTTTGAGTACAGTAGTTCTTGCAAATTTCATTTCTGTTGTGCTTAGTTTACTGACATACGGTACGGTACCGCTATCGTAATTAGGATACGTCTGAAAGTAGTTTAAAATTACTGTAGTGTACTGTTCAGTAGATTACGAATAATATCCTATTAGAATTTAGTGTGATTATTTTATTATTGTAAAATATTTGTGTTGTACTGGTGTAGTAGAGGTATCCGTAGAAACTCTTACTAAAATACAGTTGTTGTAATTAGAATAGTCTTAATTGCAGTTTGGAATTGTGTATTTCTTGTGTAGGCTATTACTTTCGATATTCAGTAATTAACAGCAGTTTTTATCCTGTCAGGGGTTGTGGGAACAAAGAGCACGACTAAGTAGTATTGTAGTGTAGTCGCATATTAATTACCTTATTGTTGTGTACTATCCCAGACAATATATCCCTCCGTTCATTTATTTTTTGCAAATAAGTTATTTTATTTTTCATTTCATTTTTTCCGTAAAGAATGGCTAAGGAGCGCGAGTGTACTTACTGTGGGTGTGGCGAGGCATTGAGGGGTATGAGGGAGGAGTTGGAAAGTTTGAGGGAGATAATTAGGATTCTCACAGAAGACAGGAAGGAAGACAGGACTCCCTCAAACAATGTACAGGTTACAGTAGGTCTACAAGAGGGAGGGGAAGGAAAGGGAGGAGTTGTAGAAGACAGGTGGTCTAATGTTCTAAGGGGAAGGAGATTGCAGGCTAAGGGCTCTATTCAGGATCAGAATTCAGGACAGGTGTCTGTGCGAAATCGGTACGAGTCACTCCAGGTAGAACAACAGAGAGAAGATGAGGGAGAGGGAACTGTTGCTGAGATGTGTGGAAGTAGGAGGAAGGGAAAAGGTAGGAAAGGAAAATGTAGAGTAGAGGATAGGAAAAGACAGGTGGAACAGGGTCATGGGAAGGAGAAAAGGGAGGAGGAAGTAGCTTCTGCAACGATCAGGAAAGATAGGGCTGACCAGGAGGGGAGGGGATCAAATGAGGTGGGTAGGGTTGAGGCTCTGATCATGGGGGATTCCATCGTTAGGCACGTGGGGAAAGTGTGTGGAGGAAAGTGTACCAGTGTAGAGTGTTATCCAGGAATTAGGTTGAGGCAGATGTTGAGGAAAGTAGAAGAGAGGGAGGAGGGGAAGGAGAAGGTGGTAGTGTTTCACGTTGGTACCAACAACGTAAGGCAAGCTGATATAAGTACCAACATAGTTGGAGATGTGTGGGATCTGGTAAATGCAGCACGAGTGAAGTTTAAGAAAGCGGAGATTGTTATTAGTGGAATACTGTGTAGAAGGGATACTGACTGGAGGGTGATTGGGGATTTAAATGAGATTATGGAGTGGGTATGTGGGAAACTGGGACTGAAATTTCTAGATCCTAATGGGTGGGTAAGAGATAGGGATCTGCGCTCAGATGGCCTTCATTTAAACTGCAGTGGTACGTATAAGTTAGGAAATTTGTTTGGAAGGGTAATAGGGAGGTACATTCAGGGAAACGGGATGGCCCAGAGAGCGGTGATAAGGGAACAGGGAACTGGAAATCAAGTAGGGATGACATAAAATTGTTAGTGTTGAACTGTAGAAGTATTGTAAGGAAAGGAATAGAATTAAGTTATTTAATAGATATATATACACTGACTGACAGAGCAAATGCAACACCAAGAAGGAGTGGTCAGAACTTTATGCCAATTGCAGGGTAGACTGACGTCACTGAGGTATGCTCATGATGTGAAATGCGCCGCTGTGCTGCGCACGTAGCGAACGATAAATGGGACACGGCGTTGGCGAATGGCCCACTTCGTACCGTGATTTCTCAGCCGACAGTCATTGTAGAACGTGTTGTCGTGTGCCACAGGACACGTATATAGCTAAGAATGCCAGGCCGCCGTCAACGGAGGCATTTCCAGCAGACAGACGACTTTACGAGGGGTATGGTGATCGGGCTGAGAACGGCAGGTTGGTCGCTTCGTCAAATCGCAGCCGATACCCATAGGGATGTGTCCACGGTGCAGCGCCTGTGGCGAAGATGGTTGGCGCAGAGACATGTGGCACGTGCGAGGGGTCCAGGCGCAGCCCGAGTGACGTCAGCACGCGAGGATCGGCGCATCCGCCGCCAAGCGGTGGCAGCCCCGCACGCCACGTCAACCGCCATTCTTCAGCATGTGCAAGACACCCTGGCTGTTCCAATATCGACCAGAATAATTTCCCGTCGATTGGTTGAAGGAGGCCTGCACTCCCGGCCCCGGCGTCCGCTCAGAAGACTACCATTGACTCCACAGCATAGACGTGCACGCCTGGCATGGTGCCGGGCTAGAGCGACTTGGATGAGGGAATGGCGGAACGTCGTGTTCTCCGATGAGTCACGCTTCTGTTCTGTCAGTGATAGTCACCGCAGACGAGTGTGGCGTCGGCGTGGAGAAAGGTCAAATCCGGCAGTAACTGTGGAGCGCCCTACCGCTAGACAACGCGGCATCATGGTTTGGGGCGCTATTGCGTATGATTCCACGTCACATCTAGTGCGTATTCAAGGCACGTTAAATGCCCACCGCTACGTGCAGCATGTGCTGCGGCCGGTGGCACTCCCGTACCTTCAGGGGCTGCCCAATGCTCTGTTTCAGCAGGATAATGCCCGCCCACACACTGCTCGCATCTCCCAACAGGCTCTACGAGGTGTACAGATGCTTCCGTGGCCAGCGTACTCTCCGGATCTCTCACCAATCGAACACGTGTGGGATCTCATTGGACGCCGTTTGCAAACTCTGCCCCAGCCTCGTACGGACAACCAACTGTGGCAAATGGTTGACAGAGAATGGAGAACCATCCCTCAGGACACCAGCCGCACTCTTATTGACTCTGTACCTCGAAGTGTTTCTGCGTGCATCGCCGCTCGCGGTGGTCCTACATCCTACTGAGTCGATGCCGTGCGCATTGTGTAACCTGCATATCGGTTTGAAATAAACATCAATTATTCGTCCGTGCCGTCTCTGTTTTTTCCCCAACTTTCATCCCTTTCGAACCACTCCTTCTTGGTGTTGCATTTGCTCTGTCAGTCAGTGTATATACCAGATATTGTAATAGGAGTTGAATCATGGCTGAGAAATTATATAACGGATGCAGAAATTTTCTCACGGCACTGGAGTGTATATCGTAGAAATAGGATAGGAGGGGGAGTGTTCATTCTGGTGAAAGAAGTATTTGTCAGCTACGAAAAAGTTAAAGATGAGACACATGAAATTCTAGGTGTAAGGCTCATTTCTAAAGATAATAGGCAACTTAATATATTTGGAGTGTACAGATCGGGAAAGGGTAGCACTGACGCGGATTCGGAATTATTTGATAGGATAGTCAGCTATGTGGGAAACGACATGGAAAGAAATGTGATTGTAGCGGGAGATCTGAATTTGCCAGATGTCAATTGGGAAGGAAATGCGAACGACAGGAAGCATGACCAACAAATGGCAAATAAGTTAATATGGGAAGGACAGCTGATTCAGAAAGTGATGGAACCAACCAGAGGGAAAAATATCCTGGATGTGGTGCTGATAAAACCAGATGAGCTCTATAGGGAAACTGAAGTAATAGATGGTATTAGTGATCATGAAGCTGTTTTTGTGGTAGTTAAAAATAAATGTGATAGAAAGGAAGGTCTTAAAAGTAGGACTGTTAGGCAGTACCATATGGCTGATAAAGCAGGCATGAGGCAGTTTCTAAAAAGTAACTATGATCGGTGAAAAACGGTAAATAAAAATGTAAACAGACTCTGGGATGGGTTTAAAGAAATTGTTGAGGAATGCGAAAACAGGTTTGTACCTTTAAGGGTGGTAAGGAATGGTAAAGACCCACCTTATTATAATAGAGAAATAAAGAGACTAAGAAGGAGGTGCAGACTGGAAAGAAATAGAGTTAGAAATGGCTGTGGAAGTAAGGAGAAATTGAAGGAACTTACTAGAAAATTGAATTTAGCAAAAAAGGCAGCTAAGGATAACATGTTGGCAAGCATAATTGGCAGTCATACGAATTTTAGTGAAAAATGGAAGGGTATGTATAGGTATTTTAAGGCAGAAACATGTTCCAAGAAGGACATTCCAGGAATAAATAATGAACAAGGTGAGTGTGTATGTGAGGATCTTCAAAAGGCAGAAGTATTCAGTCAGCAGTATGTAAAGATTGTTGGTTACAAGGATAATGTCGAGATAGAGGAGGAGGCTAAGGCCAAAGAAGTAATAAAATTTACATATGATAACAATGACATTTACAATAAGATACAAAAGTTGAAAACTAGAAAAGCGGCTGGAATTGATCAGATTTCTGGGGATATACTAAAGACAATGGGTTGGGATATAGTACCATATCTGAAGTATTTATTTGATTATTGTTTGGTCGGAGGAGCTATACCAGATGAATGGAGAGTTGCTATAGTAGCCCCTGTGTATAAAGGAAAGGGTCATAGACATAAAGCTGAAAATTACAGGCCAGTAAGTTTGACATGCATTGTATGTAAGCTTTGGGAAGGCATTCTTTCTGATTATATTAGACATGTTTGTGAAATTAATAACTGGTTCGATAGAAGGAAATTCGGTTTTAGGAAAGGTTATTCCACTGAAGCTCAACTTGTAGAATTCCAGCAAGATATAGCAGATATCTTGGATTCTGGAGGTCAAATGGACTGTATCGCGATTGACCTGTCTAAAGCATTTAATAGAGTGGATCATGGGAGACTACTGGCAAAAATGAGTGCAATTGGACTAGACAAAAGAGTGACTGAATGGGTTGCTATATTTCTAGAAAATAGATCTCAGAGAATTAGAGTAGGTGAAGCTTTATCTGACCCTGTAATAATTAAGAGGGGAATGCCTGAAGGCAGTATTATCGGACCTTTATGTTTTCTTATATATATAAATGATATGAGTAAAGGAGTGGAATCGGAGGTAAGGCATTTTGCGGATGATGTTATTCTCTATAGAATGATAAATAAGTTACAAGATTGTGAGCAACTGCAACGTGACCTCGAAAGTGTTGCGAGATGGACAGCGGGCAATGGTATGTTGATAAACGTGGTTAAAAGTCAGGTTGTGAGTTTCACAAATAGAAGAAGTCCTCTCAGTTTTAATTACTGCGTTGATGGGGTGAAAGTTCCTTTTGGGGATCATTGTAAGTATCTAGGTGTTAATATAAGGAAAGATCTTCATTGGGGTAATCACATAAATGGGATTGTAAATAAAGGGTACAGATCTCTGCACATCGTTATGAAGGTGTTTAGGGGTTGTAGTAAGGATGTAAAGGAGAGTGCATATAAGTCTCTGGTAAGACCCCAACTAGAGTATGGTTCCCTCACCAGGATTACCTGATTCAAGAACTGGAAAACTCCAAAGAAAAGCAGCTCGATTTGTTCCGGGTGATTTCCGACAAAAGAGTAGCGTTACAAAAATGTTGAATGGTTTGGGTTGGGAAGAATTGAGAGAAAGAAGAAAAGCTGCTCGACTAAGTGGTATGTTCCGAGCTGTCAGCGGAGAGATGGCGTGGAATGACATTAGTACACGAATAAGTTTGAATGGCGTTTATAAAAGTAGGAAAGATCACAATATGAAGATAAAGTTGGAATTCAAGGGGACAAACTGGGGCAAATATTCATCTATAGGAAGGGGAGTTAGGGATTGGAATAACTTACCAAGGGAGACGTTCAATAAATTTCCAATTTCTTTGAAATCATTTAGGAAAAGGCTAGGAAAGCAACAGATAGGGAATCTGCCACCTGGGCGACTGCCCTAAATGCAGATCAGTATTGATTTATTGATTGATTGTTTTGCACTCGTGTTGATTATATTTAACAGTATTTCATATACAGTGTGAGTGTTCTGTTTCTTGGAATTTTAGATCATCTACCACTTTTGAAATGTCACATGCCCGGAAGGTCTAAATTCCTTTGCCTACCCAGGCATTGAGTAGAACTAGCCTCTAAGTTTAGATGACGTCATTACAGGAAGATCGTTGTAAAAACACGTATGCGTCCGATGGTTACAAAATGAATCTATCAGCCAAACGATAGCGGTAAGGGATCGTGCCAAATGATCTGACACTGTAAAATATGAGAGGAATGCTGAAAACAACGACACAGAGGTATTAAAAGTGAAACGGAAGTGAGTGTACATTAAGAACGATTTGAAGACGTTGGGCATGTGCTATCGTCGTTTCTGAGTTGGCTGAACAGCACATAGAACGTGCTGTAGGTAATGTCCCTCGCGCTGTTTGCTCATTCTTCGAATTTCCCCTCGAAATTTGTACTATACGCGAACTTTTTCTTGAGCCCGATTTTTACGGGGTGAGGAGTAAGGAGGGAGTGCTGCCAGTTCCGGTTATACTGCCAACTGAAAGGAAATGAAATCTGAACTGAATCGATAATATGATCGATATGAATTTTCTAAACGTTTATTATCTTACGCCAACAACTCTGTCACACATACATTATTTAACATTATATAACATTTCTCGATGCGATTCTTGTTCCTAGCATGAATGATATAGTTCGGCTTTGCTGTGTAAACAACAATTGTACTAGTTCGTAAAGTGTACGCCAGGTGTCGAAAAGCGATGAATAAGCGATTCATAGTTTGTGTTTCAAAGGTTGCCAATATGGATGTCGAAGATAACCGAGGTCTACCGATTCAGCACTAGGGAGCTCAATGCTCAAGAAAAGGTTCGCGCATAGTATCTGCTTTGCAATCGGAGCTTCGGCTATCAAACCCAGCATGTTCGAGTCACATTCGACCAACAGGAAACAGTTTTATCGGGATATGAATGTGAACTGTCCCAATTCAAATACCATAGTTTACATATGAGTAGTCCTGTCCAAAGACCCTACTGCTACAGAAAATATCGGTAAAATATACGGGTATTATTTAGGTATTTTCCAATACCGCTACAGGAAACCGTACATCCTTAACACCAGAATTATGTCGTAATAGAATGTGCATACCGGTACGGACGTACATCAACGATACACCGGTATAATACCGGTAAAAGCATCCAAGATTGAAAGAGTAAAGCCAGAATGCTTAAGAACTATTTAAATAGTTCTGATAGGCCTAGTCATTGCGTTTACATTGTAAAAAGAATGGCCTTCCTGATCACCTGCTTGTTGTTTCGTTTAGCTGACTGTGCAGTCTTCTGTTTCGTTACTTAGTGGGGTTATGCAGTAATATTTAGTCGGAATGCAGTCGTAACACCTATATAATAATTTCGTGTGGCTATTTCTAGCCTACTGCAGCCCTTGTAAGGCAGACCTTCCGACGAGGGTGGGTGGCATCTGCCATGTGTAGGTCATTGCGTGTGTTATTGTGGTGGAGGATGTTGGGGACAGCACAAACACCCAGCCCCCGGGCCACTGGAATTAACTAATGAAGGTTGAAATCCCCGACCCGGCCGGGAGTCGAACTCGGGTCCCTCTGAACCGAAGGCCAGTACGCTGACCATTCAGCCAACGAGTCGGACGTCGTAACACCTGTTGTGTGGTGAGCAAGTAAAAATGATTAGAAAACAAAACCCGTATACCGGTACTTTGAATATCAGCGAACATCAGTCATATCCAGATGCATAATAAACTACTGCTTGCATGTTGTGAAGATTTGTATATTATATTACTTATTCATAATAATAATAATAATAATAATAATAATAATAATAATAATAATACTTGAATTCCTGCACACCACATGCTTACTGTGATGTAAGTTGGGCGTATCTATGTTCTATTGTATCTACGATGGATAACTCCTGAGAACATAATAATATTAATGCGAGCGTTATACGGGCGGAATTCGGAAGTACATTTGAGCAACTCGCATACAGACGAATTCACGACAATTACATCCGCACAAGCAAGTAGCATTAAAGTACGTACTGTATCTTCATCGTTGTTACTTACGCAGCTGCAAGAGAAGGTATCTTGTTAACCAAGACTAATCCATTGTGAACGTTGTTGTCTGGTTATCATTGCACTCCAGAATACATGCACACGACATTCAGCCGTGCCGCCCCGATATGGTTGTAAAGGCACTCGGAAACAAACGAAAACGGAAGCACTAGGCCCTTCCACTTATAAGTAAACGTTGTGCCCGTTCATACCTCCGCGACAGCTTTCAAAATGGCGCCGAGTGAAGGTATGGCCCATTTGATCTATAGGAAGCAAAGAATAGATACCAGTTGCGGTTATATAGAAGGCCATACACGTCATGGAACGGTCGAGTATTGAGAGTGAAACGGACAGTGGACTGTCTACTGTATTGTTTTACGAAAAAAGTAGAAAACTACGGATTGTTAAGAAAACTCCATCTTAATTTTTTTTCAACGGAGAGTGAAGACGGAACTGCCGACCGCGCTATAATTTTAAAGGAAGAAGAAGCGACCTGAGGCTATACTAAAGGAAAAAGCGTCGGAAAAGAGAAGAAAACAAGTTAATTCACCGGAAAATAAACAGAGTTGATTCGAGGTATTAAAAAAAGAAATCAGCTAGTACCACGAAATACGCGTGGGCGGATACAGAGCGCACTTGATATATACCCTACAAAGGAAGACCAAGCCAGCATCTAAAAGAAAAGGATCTCATACAAGAAGAGATACATCTCGATTTATTGAAACAGAATAAAAATAAGTTTAAGAGATCCACAAGAAGCAGCCGACAGAGATAGATTCACTGAAATTAAACCAACGAGACCGAAGATATACGTCGGAGACCAACAAAAGAAATAATAATTCAAGGATTACAAACTTCAAAAAGGATTATATAATGGCTGTTCACTGCGCTGTAATCCATATTTTAGTTGCTGACAAGAATACCATGAAGATGATGTGCTAAATATATATGATGGACCAAGCTGAGGACCAGTACATCTTGCCATACGACCGAGCCATGATGAGGAAGGCGACGGGAAACCATTCGACCAACCCATGATGAGGAAGGCGACGGCAAACCATTCGACCAACCCATGATGAGGAAGGGAATGAGAAACCAGACAGCAATTCCGTGATGAGGAAGCCGACGATGTACCAGATGTCCAACCCATGACCTGACCGCAGACCCAACTACATCCATTTGGGAAGCAGAACAGCTGGACCAGGACCAACCATGAGCGAGCTAAGTCATTTACAATACTTAATCGCTTAATTTTTGGTTTGCCTACACATGTGCCTTAGGCATGTGCCGATAGGTTGAATATTATACCGATATATAAGAAATGCAAGTGAGTGTTACCAGTGAAGTGTGAGATACTTAAGTCCGTAGTTACATGATCTGGCAATATAGCATACGATTCTAATGTGTTGGATATATACGTCATCGTATATCGGTCAAAATAACACGTATGTAGCGAGAGGTTTGAAAAATAATTTTGGAAACAGCTGATAGTAATGACATACTGGCAGATTACAGAGATTTCGTATTGGTAATGCTACAAGTCGACGTCACGTTTGGTTGCGCGCGGTGTAAAATAAACATATGGAATCACACATTATTTTGCTTCGCAATAAGGGCATTGAACTCAATCATAGGTTATGAGATATAGCAACATTAATATGTACTTTTAAGAAATAGTGTGGCAATTTGACATGGTCATGTATATGGGAACGCGACGAGTTAATATTGAGGCTACGATGTTAAGGTATTATATGAATGTTGAAATAAGGTTACAATTGTGCTAACTTGAGCAAAAGTATGAGTTATATAGTGATATGAGGAGATTTATACGCACTACGTAGGGGCCATCGAGTGCCCGCAGTTTAAGATATGCCACGCTACATTCTTTAGATTCGTATACGTGAGATTGCCCACACCGCAGGATTGACCTAAGCCAAGGTATGAATAGAATTTACTATTGTAGAATTATGCTTGTGGCGGAATCGTATGTCAACTTTAGATGTGCTGTAATGAATATCGGAATTCTACGATTCGTTTTATAGCTGTGTTTTGACCAAATGCATTCACGACACCGATAAATATGATATTATGTTTCTGAATACAACGACATAGCACTTGCATTGTAACTGCGCGTATGAATAAAATAGCTTGCATTGAAGTAGAACGTTATGGAATATAACGAAGGAAAGGGACATTGAGCCTAAAAGACATGTGTATGACAGCCAAAGGTTATGTTGAAGTTAGTTAGATAGCTGAATAGATTAACATATACTCTGTTTGAACTTGCATTTTTCTCAACGAACAACATCTAGGGAAATGTTAGAGTAGGAGCCAAATTTAACAGGCACGAGGAACAAATGCCTTAGTCCGTAAGTAGTTGTCCATGCACAACGTGAAAGAAGTAATAAAGCATGAGTTCGGATTTATTCATATGGATTTATGCATTCAAATTTACGCATCCAGATTTACTTATTCGAGTTTACTTATGTGGATTTACTTATTAGTGACTCGTCATTTACCGAGTATCAGCTACGATTTACTATTTAATATTCTCAACGCTCAATTCTAATATGATTGGTGATTAAATATAACTGTGATATACAGTTCAGTCCTCCAATTTAAAGTTATAATTTGGTTTAATTTCAAGTTTGAGCTTATTAGTGGACTTTATATACACTTCAGCTTAACCGTGTGTTTTATTCAGACTTGTTTAACTAGTCTTAAAGCAAATGAGCTCTCGTAACAACCTATGTATGTTGGTGTTGTATCTATGACTTAACTTCAGAATGGACCTTAGATGTCCAGTGATCGATTGTAAATATGTACATACTCAATTTTGATTTCATGATGGAACTGATCTGCATAATTTAATACTAGATATTATTTCCCTTTTTATGAGCCAGCGCTGACTCACAATCCATACTTGTAAATACGCAATGACAAGTAATGACATGGATTAAATTCCAATTTAATAGTCCAATATCTAAATATATAAAATAACTTGTCCTGACTGACTGACTGACTGACTGACTGACTGACTGACTGACTGACTGACTGACTGACTGACTGACTGACTGACTGACTGACTGACTGACTGACTGACTGACTGACTGACTGACTGACTGACTGACTGACTGACAGATTCATCATCGCCGAGCCAAAACTACTGGACATAAAGAAATGAAATTTTGGGGTTACATTTATATTAAGATGTAGGTGCTCGCTAAGAGAGGATTTTTGGATATTCCGTCGATAAGTGGGTGAAAAGGGGGGTAAAATTTTAAAATGAGCGTATCTATATCTCAAAATTTTGAAAGTTTACAGATGTAAAAATTGGTTTTTAGAATCTTCATTTAAAATAAAGAAACACGTATTTTTTTGTTTTCGAAAAATCCCAATAGAAGGGGTGAAAAGGGGAGAAAAAGGGGTTGAAAGCATTTAATGAGGAAACTTATATCTCAGAAACTGAAGATATTACAGACCTGAAAATTGGTGTTTGGGATCTCCTTTAAAAATAAAGAAACACGTATTTTTTGGTTTTGGAGAATCCAATTAATAGGGGGGGGGTGAAAAGGGGGTGAATTGTTAAAATGAGTGTATCTATATCTCAAAACTTTTAAAGTTTATAGATGTAAAATTAGTATTTAGAATCTCCTTTACAAATAAAGAAATACGTATTTTTTGTTTTCGGAAAATCCCAGTAGGAAGGGTGGAAAAGGGTGAAAAAGTGTTGAATGCCTTTAATGAGGCTACTTATATTTCAGAACCTGAAGTTATTACAGACCTGAAAATTGGTATTTGGGATCTACCTTAAAAATAAAGAAACAGGTATTTTTTCGTTTTGGGAAAATCCAAATAATGGGGGGTGAAAAGGGGGGTGACTTTTTTTTAAATGAGTGTATCTACATCTTAAAACTTTAAAAGTGTGAGGGGGCGGGGTGAAAAGGAGTTGGGTTTTAAAATGAGTGTATCTACATCTCAAAACTCAAAGTTTGCACATTTAGAAATTGATATTTAGAATCTGCTTTAAACATAAAGGAACACTCACTTTTTTTCTGTAAATCCCAACAGGAGGGGTGTAAAAGAGTGAATAATGGGTTGAATGCCTTTAATGAGGATACATATATCTCAGAAACTGAAGATATTACAGAACTGAAAATTTGTATATGGGATCTCCTTTAAAAATAAAGAAACACGTATTTTTTTTGTTTTTGGAAAATCCAATTAATGGCGGTTAAAGAGGAGTGACAAATTGGGGTGAATTTTTTGAAAGACTACATCTACAGAATACCTGAGAAACGTAGAAGGCTACAGACGTAAAAAGTGGTATTTGGAATCTCCTGTAAATGTAAAGAAATATAGGTGATTTGTTTTTGGAAATTCCTCTTAAGGGGAACTAAAAACGGGGTGAAATTTTAAAATGAGAATTTATACAGTACATCTCAAGAAACTTAACATGTTACAGATGTGAAAATGGTATTTTTATCTCTATTAAAAATAAAGAAACGTGTATTTTTAGTTTTCGGAAATACCACTTGGGTTGAGGGGGGGGGGTAAAAGTGACCGAAAATGGTGTTGAATTCATTTAATTAGGCTACTGTTATCTCAAAAATGAAGATGTTACAGACGTGAAATTTGATATTTGGAATCTGCTTTAAAAGTAAGGAAAAGTTATTAGGGCCTACAGACGTGAAAATTGGTATTTGGTTCTCCTTTAAAAACAAAGACAACCCCGTTTTGGGGGGGGATCATCTTGGGGGACGGGAGTGAAAAGGAATTGAATTCCTTTCATGAGGACACATAAATCAAAAACTGAAGAAGTTAGAGTCGTGATAATTGGTATTTAGAAGATCCTTTACTATTAAAGAAACAAGTAATTTTTGCCGGAAAATTTACTTGGGGGAGGGGGGAAGGAGTGTGAAAGTGAAAAAAAGGGAATTATTTTTATCTCAAAACTGAAGGTAATAGACGTGAACATTGGTGTTTGGAATCTACTTTAAACATGAAGAAACACGCCTTATTTTAGTTTTTTTTGGGGGGGGGGAAGGGTAGATAAACTTAACGGCGGTGGGGTGTAAAAGGAGGTGAGACCAATTTATTTTACTGTTCATAATGTATTTATAAGCAGCCTCCGTTGCTCAGGCGGCAGCGCGCCGGCCTCTCACAGCTGGGTTCCGTGGTTCAAATCCCGGTCTCTCCATGTGACATTCGTGCTGGACAAAACGGAGGCGGGACAGGTTTTTCTCCGGATACTCCGGTTTTCCCTGTCATCATTCATTCCAGCAACACTGTCCAATATAATTTCATTTCATTTGTCATTCATTAATCATTGGCCCAGAGGAGTGTGACAGGTTTCGGCAGCCGGCACAATTCCTATTGTCGCCGCTAGATGGTGGCTTTATCATTCCATTCCTGACCCTGTTGAATGACTGGAAACAGGCTGTAGATTTTCTATGTACTTATTCTGATCATAAACCGATCATTTTTAATCTTTCCTGGGTTCGTTATCAAGAGCCATCTTTTCCTTCGGAGAACGTTCTTAGATTACAATAGATTCTCCTGGCATATAAATAAACTTTAAAACACATTTGAAATAAACGATAGGAATGAGATTGGCCGTCCAATTGTTCACCTCTATAATAAGGTCAATAATGCACGGAAGTATGTCATTCGTATCGCCAGAAATCCCGGACACTTGCCTACGCGCGACAATGGTGCTGGTCACATTCTCAACAATTACAATGGCAGCAGATGTAATTTGCCGCCAAGTAGCGGTCTTGCATCTTGCTATGGGGTCCAGAACATATAATAATAATAATAACAATAATAATAATAATAATAATATTCTAGACCGTCGTCAAATGTGCGGACCGCGCTGGAAACGGATCCTGGACGGGTAATGACTAAGAATGTAGTCCGGACGCGGGTTCAGTATCACCAAGGCACCCAAGACGACACACGATGGATCTCCTGAATGATTTGATCCATATTAAAAATGCTTACAGGAAAAGATGGCAAAGATTTAGGGACCCAACTGACCGGGTGGAATACCTGGACCTAGCCCGGGAAGTACGAAATCGATTGCTGGAAAGAAAGATTGAAAATGGGAGGAAACTTGCCGTAATCTATTAGAAAACAAATCAGATCGCGAATTTTGGCGGATTCTCTCAGAAAACGAGTCAGATCGCGAATTTCGGCGGATTATATATTTAAAAATAAGCATTCAATTCTAAATTTCAGTATAATACCGTAGCGAAGCACGGGTATCTTGCTAGTCTATCTATATAAATAAAATCGTAACGACTGTGTGCCTCTACATTGACTATTTTGGCGAAATTTTCGCACAGCTACACGTTTAAGGGGCAATAATGACCATTTGCATATTTTTTGGTTTAGTTTCCTGAACGTCCTAATTTTTACCCCCCTCGCCCAAAATCCAGATTGCGGCATAATCTGCCAGACGAAAAATAACATTGAAATTTGACAAAATTATACGTTTTAGCCTGTAACGGACGGAAAACATTTTTAAATTTTTCACTTTTTATCCCCGAAGAATATCGAAATATGGAGGCAATTTTAATGATGGTGCAGACCTTCGGGAATTCCTATCACATAACGGATAGCACAATCTCCGTTCAATTTGGAATGATCTACAACCTTGGTCTTATGACTTTTGTCGTATATGTATCCCTTTTACGTTTGATTTTCTCTTTTAATCGATGTTAAGTAAATTTGGACTTTTCACATGCAGAATTCATACTTTCAATCACTTATAGGAAATCTAGAATCATCAAACTCTTCACGAAAATTGGCCCACCCAGTAGTCATATATGAGCCAAATGCTATGTACGTAGCTGTCACATAATTATCCGAAAAGTTCTAACTCAATCTGACCCAAGAATAGATGAGATATCAGAGGAACAGCCATTTAGGCCACTAAATCCAGTGTCTTATGGTATAATCCTTTGTCGATATGACGTACGTTTAGCAGCAGTTAATCTGTAAATGAAGGTCTGCAATATTGTAAACACGCATATACTTTCGTATGTCGATCTATATATATTCACTGATGTCGATTTGTAGCGATCGAGAAAGGGTGTGTCTGCTATTGTAATCAGTACTCCCCACACCGACTTTGGCTGGCAGTAGGAATGGGTCCTTCTCCATTCCTGTATAACTGGCATTAGTAAGGAAGGCCTACCATTATAATGAATAGTTCACTTCTCGATTTGAGTTGCAGAAGGCTAGGGATCATGCAGTTTTGTTTAAAACTCCCCTACTCGATTGTGTTTGGCAGTAGGCAAAGTTGCCCGCAATTATAAACAAATGTCCTCATCTAAAATGTGACTGGCATTAGGCATAGTGACCTGTTATTTTGATGGAAACTCACCAACTTGGTGACTGGCAGTAAGCTGGCTGGCAGTAGGAAAAGGGGCCTGACATTATAATGATAACTTCACAACTCACTTTTGACTGATAGTAAAGTAGTTGCCTGCCATTATAATATAAACTCCTCAACAGTTACGGTATCTGTCTGGAAGTAGGAAAGGGGGCTGCCATTGTAACGAAAACTCCCCAAATCGACTGTGACCGCGCAGTAGGCAATGGGGCTTGCAATTATAATGTAAACTTCCCAACTCGATTCTGAATAGCAGTAGGCAAGTGAGACTACCGTTATATTACACATCTGTAGCAAACACTTTACATTGGAAACAGCGTATGGAGACCTCTCCAAGCTGTTTCTCGGATAACTCTAAGAGACGTGCAATTTTAAAACAATCTTATTTACTGCATGTACAGTATTTACTTCGATATTCGAATACAATGTAGAATACCGTAGCAAAGCACGGGTACATTTGCTAGTTTAGTCAATAAATATCTTGTTTTTTTTTTTTTACAATTTAATGTGTCATGAATTATTTCATTATAGCCTAGTTGGTAAGTTAGTTGCTTAGCTAAGTGAATTGTTGATTAATTAAGTACTCCATTTAGTCATGACCAGTTCTCCCGTCGTCGAGTACTTTGATTTAAGAAATTGGTTGATGATTATTACTATTATGTCATGAGATTCTATAGGCGTCTCCCGTGCGTTGTTAATCTTTTCATACTCACGTAAAGTGTAACTTGAAGTAAGATTTCATGTCTTATTTGGCATCTAAAAACCCTGAGGTATCCGCTGAGCGAACCCCATTTCGTCTGATTAGGCAGCCCAATTTCGAGTTCGAAATGGAGGTATCGGGTAAAGAATGTAAGGCGTTAAAACGTTGATTTTGCTTATTCAATATTCAGGATCTGGGTTTATTTTTCCGACTCAGCTCGCTACGGCTAGTTTCACTGATGTGGCTTATGCTCGTGAACGTTTTCTCTAGAATCTCTCTCTTCGTAATTAATTATATTCCAATTTATGAATTCAATCGCCGATAAAAAAAATGTACGATTATATTTTCCCGCAGTCTTTACCGGTAATGTAACCTTTATATACCGGTATGAGAATACCGGTGTTGGACGTATTTTATGTGTAATAATAACGGTTTCCGCAGTTACGATTATATTTGGGTATAGGTATTTAGTAATACCGGTATTATATCCAAACCTAAACTATTCGGGTATGCAGTCTATGGCGCTGTCCACTTCTTCACTATGTAGTCAATGCATGAGTACGTTGATATGCTCCTAATTTACGGTGAATCAAGAGTGAACGCACTTGAAGCTCAAAGCATTATTTTTCAAGAGAGATCTCTACGCGGACGTCAAACAGCCGCAGTAATGTGGAAAGCAGTTTGCATACAACAGGGTCACTCTTTCGAGACTGCCTCCACTTAGAGACGCCCTGCGACCTCTGGAGCTAGTGCAGAGGTTATGTTGAACGCATCTCGGACCCACACACCTAATATCACCCACTCGCAGAGCCTCTGTGGCTCAGGTGGCCGGCCTTTCATCGCTGGTTTCCGTGGTTCAAATCCCGATCACTCCATGTGAGATTTGTACTGGACAAAGCGGAGGTGGGACAGGTTTTCTCCGGGTAATCCCATTTTCCCTGTCATTTTTTATTCCAACAACACACTTCAATATCACTTCATTGTATCCGTCAGTCATGAATCATTGCCCCCAGAAGA
Organism: Anabrus simplex; assembly: GCF_040414725.1. Taxonomy (NCBI): domain Eukaryota; kingdom Metazoa; phylum Arthropoda; class Insecta; order Orthoptera; family Tettigoniidae; genus Anabrus; species Anabrus simplex. The sequence continues at coordinate 1,029,336,298 of NC_090265.1, read as the reverse complement.
GTGCGACAAGCTTCGGCAGTCGGCACAGTTCTATCCTCGCCGCTGGATGCGGCTTCATTATTTCCATTCATGACCCGGTTGAAACAGGGTGTGGATTTACATTTTCATCAGTCGGTCGTCTGTAGGGTACGTACCTTGCATGACAGTCACTTTCATCCTATCACCTGCAACTACACCAGGAGCTCCACGGGGCAGATTTCGGAGTTCGGGTCAACTTTTGCGAATGGATACTGAGGCAAGTTGCAAGTGATGGGGTGTTCGTTTCGACCACCTTGTCCTAGGACGAACCATGGTACTGTGAATCGGCACAAAATGCATTATTAGAACGTTGACAATCCCCATTGGACAAGAGAGGACGATGGGGATTAAATTTTTGATGTGGTATTTTTGGTAACAACCTCATTGGCACACGATTTCCCGAGTCCCATTTGACAGGAGCTCGCTACCTACTGTGCATTTTCTCCGCCATCAGTTACCACTGTTAAAGGATCTGCCTGTAAGACATCGTGTTACCATGTGGTTTCAGCATGACGGAGCTCCACCACACAATTCAGCAGTCGTCTGCTATCACATGAATGCTACACCTCCTGGACAGTGGATAGGAAAGAGAGGACCTGCCCCCTGGCCAGCCATATCACCGGATTTAACACTATTTGACTTCTTTCCGTAGAGACATTTAAAATAAGTAGTCTACGCACAACAGCCGGAAAATCATGAGAGCCATCGACATCTGATTACGGAGACCTGCAGATCCGCTACTCTAACATGCCCCAGCAAGTCAGAGTCTTAGTTCAACGGCGTGCCCAATTGTGCGTTAACAAAGGTCACCATTTTGAGCACATATTAATTGTGTTCACGTACCTCAAGTCCCTTGCACCGGTCATACTGTTCACGTCTAGACCTGCGCTTTTTAGGGCCGCATAAACATCTAGTCGTTGAAAACATTCAAGTGAGAAAACATACCCGCAAAGTAAAAATTTTAAAACAGCGTCACCAGGTTCATAATCTATAAGTTTCATTTCCGTATTGATTATATTCACAAATATGAAGTATTGAAGCTTCCACCTAATAATTACATATATTTATATACTAGCAAATGTACCCGTGCTTTGCTACGGTATTCTACATTGTATTCGAATATCGAAGTAAATACTGCACATGCAGTAAATAAGATTGTTTTAAAATTGCACGTCTCTTAGAGTTATCCGAGAAACAGCATGGAGAGGTCCCCATACGCTGTTTCCAATGTAAAGTGTTTGCTACAGATGTGTGATATAACGGCAGTCTCACTTGCCTACTGCTATTCACAATCGAGTTGGGAAGTTTACATTATAATTGCAAGCCCCATTGCCTACTGCGCGGTCACAGTCGATTTGGGGAGTTTTCGTTACAATGGCAGCCCCCCTTTCCTACTTCCAGACAGATAACTGTTGAGGAGTTTATATTATAATGGCAGGCAACTACCTTACTATCAGTCGAAAGTGAGTTGTGAAGTTATCATTATAATGTCAGGCCCCTTTTCCTACTGCCAGCCACCTTACTGCCAGTCAACAAGTTGGTGAGTTTCCATCAAAACAGGTCACTACGCCTAATGCCAGTCACATTTTAGATGAGGACATTTGTTTATAATTGCGGGCACCCTTGCCTACTGCCAAACACAATCGAGTAGGGGAGTTTTAAACAAAACTGCATGATCCCTTGCCTTCTGCAACTGAAATCGAGAAGTGAACTATTCATTATAATGGTAGGCCTTCCTTACTAATGCCAGTTACACAGGAATGGAGAAGGACCCATTCCTACTGCCAGCCAAAGTCGGTGTGGGGAGTACTGATTACAATAGCAGACACACCCTTTCTCGATCGCTACAAATCGACATCAGTGAATATATATAGATCGACATACGAAAGTATATGCGTGTTTACAATATTGCAGACCTTCATTTACAGATTAACTGCTGCTAAACGTACGTCATATCGACAAAGGATTATACCATAAGACACTGGATTTAGTGGCCTAAATGGCTGTTCCTCTGATATCTCATCTATTCTTGGGTCAGATTGAGTTAGAACTTTTCGGATAATTATGTGACAGCTACGTACATAGCATTTGGCTCATATATGACTACTGGGTGGGCCAATTTTCGTGAAGAGTTTGATGATTCTAGATTTCCTATAAGTGATTGAAAGTATGAATTCTGCATGTGAAAAGTCCAAATTTACTTAACATCGATTAAAAGAGAAAATCAAACGTAAAAGGGATACATATACGACAAAAGTCATAAGACCAAGGTTGTAGATCATTCCAAATTGAACGGAGATTGTGCAATCCGTTATGTGATAGGAATTCCCGAAGGTCTGCACCATCATTAAAATTGCCTCCATATTTCGATATTCTTCGGGGATAAAAAGTGAAAAATTTAAAAATGTTTTCCGTCCGTTACAGGCTAAAACGTATAATTTTGTCAAATTTCAATGTTATTTTTCGTCTGGCAGATTATGCCGCAATCTGGATTTTGGGCGAGGGGGGTAAAAATTAGGACGTTCAGGAAACTAAACCAAAAAATATGCAAATGGTCATTATTGCCCCTTAAACGTGTAGCTGTGCGAAAATTTCGCCAAAATTGTCAATGTAGAGGCACACAGTCGTTACGATTTTATTTATATAGATAGATAAGGAATCTTCTCCACGTACAACACCTTTTGGGCTATGTCTGCTAGACTTAACCTGCAAAACTGACCATTCACGATATCTCCCTTATTAATCCTCCTGACGAAAAAAATGCACATGAAAAAACTTTTAGAGTTGGAATCCCATCATTTTTGGTCGATTTCCAGTCAGGTTGGTCTTGTACTTTATACATTGTGGAAGAGTAAAATAACCATTTCGGTTCCCTTTAAACCACCAGTCCATTCCGGGAACATGATATGTTATTGACCTTTAAAACCTACCTTTGGACAGGTGGATGCTAAATATAATGTTTGGTTCGAATATCTTCAGTAGTTTTCAAGTTGTAAGAAATACGCTTTACACGCACCCGCTCTTGAGTTAAGTCCGATGGGACTGGAGTAGTATAATAGGCGGGTTCTGCGGCCACCACCCCCACCGGCTCCCAGAGGCCTCCTCCACCACCACAACAGCCAGAGGCCTCCCAGAGGCCTCCTCCACCACCACCACAGCCAGAGGCCTCCCAGAGGTCTCCTCCACCACCCGCGGGAAATTTGAATTTGTAAACAAAGCCACGTGCTTTTTGACAGCTATCATCGACAACAACGCATCGCTAACCTCAGTACTGCCACCTTGACGGGCCTAAACCTCAGTAGTGCCAACTTAACCTCACAAGCGCGAGATAAACAAAGCCACGTGTTTTTTGACAGCCACGTGCTTTTTGACAGACAACAACGCATCGCTAACCTCAGTACTGCCATCTTGACGGGCCTAAACCTCAGTAGTACCAACTTAACCTAACTAGCGTGAGATAAACAAATCCACGTGCTTTTTTGGCAGCTGTCATCCGCCATCTTTAAACTACAGAGCACCGTGCTGCCCTCTTTATCGCAGTAGCTGAAAATTCGTCACCTGTCATCGGCAGTGCTGCCATCTTGGCGGGCTTAAACCTTAGTGCTACCAACTTAACCTCACTAGCGTGAGATAAACGAATTCACGTGCTTTTTGACAGCTGTCACCAACCATCTTTAATCTATAGAGCACAATGCTGCCCTCTTGCGTTAGCTGTCATCCGCCATCTTTAATGAACAGAGCACCGTGCTGCCCTCATGCGGGGCAATTTCGTGAGCTGTCATCCGCCATCTTTAAACTACAGAGCACCGTGCCGCACTCTTGCGTCAGCTGTCATCCGCCATCATTAAACTACAGAGCACCGTACCGCACTCTTGCGGGCAATTCCGTCAGCTGGCATCCGCCATCTTTAATCAAGAGAGCGCAGTGCCGCACTCTATGTGGTGGTGACAAATTCCACATTCGCCATCTTTAATCTACAGAGCGACGCGCTGCACTCTGTGGTGGCGGACAATTTGAAAAGCTGCCAAGAGAGCGTCGTGCTGGTATCTTTATTCTTTGACATGTGGTGGCGGATAATTTGAAAAATGCTTTTTGACAGCAGCCATCTTTAACCAACAGAGCACCGTGCTGCCCTCATGCGGGACAATTTCGCTAGCTGTCATCCGCCATCTTTAATGAACAGAGCACCGTGCTGCCCTCATGCGGGGCAATTTCGTTAGCTGTCATCCGCTATCTTTTAATGAACAGAGCACCGTGCTGCCATCTTTGTGTTGGCATCTTTATTCTTTGACATGTGGTGGCGGCAAGTTCTACATCCACAATCTGAGAGCACCGTGACGTACTCTTCGTTGTGGCAGACAATTTAAAAAAGAACATCGAACACGCATTGCTGTAAAACATACTTTTAATCCCAAGAGAATCGAACCCGAGACTGCCGGGTGAGAGGCAAGCACACTAAACCAAACCGTAGGAGCTGGCAATTCTCTTTCTATATAATAATTTCATGTAGCTATTTCTAGCCAAGTGCAGTCTAAAAATAAATCCTAGTCTTGTTACATCAGGAAGGGTAACTGGCTAAATCCTGGTCTTTCAGCGTCAGGAAGGGCAACCGGTCGTACCGTAAAACAATAGTGTATGATGTAAGAGGCTATATACTGCTTTTTAAATTTCTAAGAAGAGCATCTAGCTGTAAAACCCCGATTCTCGTGTTAAAAAGAGCATCTAGTTGTAAAACAGATTCTTAATACCAGTTCTTTGCCGTTAGGAAGGGCGACCGACTGTAAAACAATAGTGTATGATGTAAGAGGCTAGATACTGCTATTTAAAATCCTAGGAGGGCATCCAGTTGAAAAACAGATTCTTGTGTCAGGAAGGGCAACAGGTCGAAAACAATAGTGTATGATGTAAGAGGCTAGATACTGCTATTTAAAATCCTAGGAGGGCATCCAGTTGTAAAACAGATTCTTGTGATTTAAAATCTCGCGTCAGGAAGGGCAACCGGTCGTACCGTAAAACAACAGTGTATGATGTAAGAGGCTAGATACTGCTTTTTAAAATCCTAGGAGGGCATCATGTTGTAACACGGATTCTTGCGATTTAAAATCTCGCGTCAGGAAGGGCAACCGGTCGTAAAACAGATTCTTGCGATTTAAACTCTTGCGTCAGGAGGAGGCACTCGGCTGTAAAACATATTTTTAATCCCGGCCCTGCTACGTTAGGTAGCTGTAGAAACAGGAGTTCCAAACATTTACAGTTTTAAGCTTTAGGAACGGGTTATGGGTTACATTTTTTGTTCTACTACATAGAACACTATCTTTGAAGTTGTATCGGCGCAGTTAGTTAGAGCGGAGTGCGGAATGCATGCGTTGGCTGAAATTGCACACTCGGCTTCCGGCTGTACTAACCTTGAACGAGGACACTGCGTGCTGATAAGCCACTTGTAACTCACGGGACGTTTTCTTAGCCGCGTAGCATTTAGCTCGTGTAAGTTCCTAACATAAAATATTATGATTGTACGGAGAGGTTAAAACCCAGTACTAGCACATAGCCTACCCCTATCGAAAGAGCCTGCACGGTGCCGGCATATAGGCTACTCCTGTTGAAGGAGCCTGTACAAGGTTTAACACCCCCTATCAACAGCCCTTACTTAATGCTGGCTTTTTTGCACGCCCTCGAAACTACCTAAGAATGTAATATACTACCGTAGGGAGAGGGTAAAACCCGGTGCCGGCACATAGCCTACTCCTACCGAAGAAGCCTGCACAAGGCTTAACGCCTCCATCCGACAGATGAATCACCATCAACGTCTTATACTCATAATCATTTTCGAAGGAGTCTGCACAATGTATAACGTCCCCATTTACAGCCCTTACTTAATGCTGGCTTTTTGCACACCCCGCCTCTTAGATCATACACCATAGTTCTACGACCGGTTACCCTTCCTGACGTTAAAGGGCTAGGATTTTAAATCGCAGTATACGCGATAAATTTGTTGTAGCGGGTTTTATAACTAGATATCCCGGTACCGGCGCATAGCCTACTCCTACTGAAGAAGCCTGCACAAGGCTTAACGCCTCCATCCGACAGATGAATCACCATCAACGTCTTATACTCATAATCATTTTCGAAGGAGTCTGCACAAGGTTTAACGTCCCCATTTACAGCCCTTACTTAATGCTGGCTTTTTGCACACCCCGCCTCTTAGATCATACACCATAGTTTTACGACCGGTTACCCTTCCTGACGTTAAAGGACTAGGATTTTAAATCGCAGTATACGCGATAAATTTGTTGTAGCGGGTTTTATAACTAGATATCCCGGTACCGGCGCATAGCCTACTCCTACTGAAGAAGCCTGCACAAGGCTTAACGCCTCCATCCGACAGATGAATCACCATCAATATCCTATACTCACAATCATTTTCGAAGGAGTCTGCCCAAGGTTTAACGCCCCCCATCAACAGCCCTTACTTAATGCTGGCTTTTTGCACACCCCGCCTCTTAGATCATACACCATAGTTTTACGACCGGTTACCCTTCCTGACGTAAAAGGACTAGGATTTTAAATCGCAGTATACGCGATAAATTTGTTGTAGCGGGTTTTATAACTAGATATCCCGGTACCGGCGCATAGCCTACTCCTACTGAAGAAGCCTGCACAAGGCTTAACGCCTCCATCCGACAGATGAATCACCATCAATATCTTATACTCACAAACATTTTCGAAGGAGTCTGCCCAAGGTTTAACGTCCCCCATCAACAGCCCTTACTTAATGCTGGCTTTTTGCACACCCCGCCTCTTAGATCATACACCATAGTTTTACGACCGGTTACCCTTCCTGACGTTAAAGGACTAGGATTTTAAATCGCAGTACACGCGATAAATTTGTTGTAGCGGGTTTTATAACTAGATATCCCGGTACCGACACATAGCCTACTCCTACCGAAGAAGCCTGCACAAGGCTTATCACCTCCATCCGACAAATGAATCATCATCAACGTCTTGTACTCACAATCATTTTCGAAGGAGTCTGCACAAGGTTTAACGTCCCCCATCAACAGCCCTTACTTAATGCTGGCTTTTTGCACACCCCGCCTCTTAGATCATACACCATAGTTTTACGACCGGTTACCCTTCCTGACGTTAAAGGACTAGGATTTTAAATCGCAGTACACGCGATAAATTTGTTGTAGCGGGTTTTATAACTAGATATCCCGGTACCGGCACATAGCCTACTCCTACTGAAGAAGCCTGCACAAGGCTTATCACCTCTATCCGACAAATGAATCACCCTCAACACTCTTGTACCCGCAATCATTTTCGCTACTTCGGGAGATAGCGGGTTCGAACTCCTACTGTCGGAAGCCGTAAAAAATAGCAAATGCTAGGCGAGGGGCCTGCGCGATCGTCATAACGTGTAATTACATGATCTAGCTAAATGTAGTTTTAGCTCAATACCTTTAAGTGCCTACAGGTAAGGAATACCGCGGATGTCGGCTTCTTGCTTAGCTTAGTAACCTCCCGTTTAAGTCCAGAAGTCGAGGATCGCGTGCTAACTTTCCAAGGCTCGATCCGCAGCAGAACTCTTAAATTCTGACACCTCGGCATCAACAGCAGGTTCGATCCCGGCTTAAATACATCAGCCTGCGGAACTCAGCGTAAGACCCTCAGGAGAGCTTTTGTTCCATAAACATTTCGTTCCGACTGTACCGCAAACGTCTGCAATTCTTGATATCCGCTTGGCAACAAGGAGCATATTTACTCGCTGCAGTCTGCGCGAAGCGCTCACAGTTCTTTGTATGTGCTTATTACGTGCACATCTCCCGTCTAAGTACTGTCCGCTGTGAATATTATTCTTCAGCCTTTAGCTTAAGGTAAGCCTGAACTGCTAGTTACTGTTTGCAAAGCAACGTCTACGCTAGGTAACAGACATCTACATTCATATATGTTTGTTCTTTTCTTTTTAGGTACAACTAGAATATTATCATTCGAGTTACAGGCTTGAAAGTACGCATTTTATTCATCCGAGTAACAGTCTGCAGCACGTGCATTTTTAAGGTATGTTTTCGAACTTTGAGTTATAAAGATAGCTAGGTTAGCTGATGTACCCTACACTACATTCATATATGTTTGTTCTTTTCTTTTTAAGTACAACTAGAATATTATCATTCGAGTTACAGGCTTGAAAGTACGCATTTTATTCATCCAAGTAACAGTCTGCAACACGTGCATTTCTAAGGTATGTTTTCGAACTTTGAGTTGTAAAGATAGCTAGGCTAGCTGATGTACCCTACACTATATTCATATATGTTTGTTCTTTTCTTTTTAAGTACGACCAGAATATTATCATTCGAGTTTCAGGCTTGAACGCACGCATATTATTCATCCGAGTAACAGTTTGCAGCGCGAAGATTTTAAGGTATGTCTGACCTCTATACGTTGAAACTTGGTTTCTTCCGAACATCTTAACTTTAAGCTAATCATAAATAGTCGCTCTCTTCAATCCTCATGCTATAGACGAGGTTAATTTTATAATTTCAAACACACATAGCTATGTCTGACCTCAACAGGCTGAAACTTGGTTTCTTCTAAAACATCGGAACTTTAGTCTATTGATAAATAGTCGTTCTCTTCAATCCTCATGCTATAGACGAGGTTAATTTTATAATTTCAAACACACACATACCTATGTCTGACCTCAACAGGCTGAAACTTGGTTTCTTCTAAAACATCGTAATTTTAGTCTATTGATAAATAGTTATTTTCTTTAATCTGCATGTCATAGAAGAGGTTAATCTTATAATTTCAAACTCACGACCATGTCTGACCTTAATAGGCTGAAACTTGGTTTCTTCCGAACATCTTAATTTTAAGCTAATCATAAATAGTTGTTCTCTTCAATCCTCATGCTATAGATGAGGTTCATCTTATAATTTCAAACTCACAGCAATGTCCGACCTCTATACGTTGAAACTTGGTTTCTTCCGAACATCGTAACATTAGTCTATTGATAAATAGTCGTTCTCTTCAATCCTCATGCTATAGACGAGGTTAATGTTATAATTTCAAACACACACATAGCTATGTCTGACCTCAACAGGCTGAAACTTGGTTTCTTCCGAACATCGTAACTTTCACCTAATCTCTATTGGTTGTTCTCTTTTTAGATGTTCCCCTGCTGTGAGGAATGCAATGTAACGTTTACAAGACGAGATGCTCTTACACGACATTTAAAAATGAAACATGGAGAAGCGTCTACTACGTTCACCAGCGAGCAGTGTGAGGCGACGTTTACGAGGGTAGATGCCCTTACGCGGCATAAAAAAGTAAAACACCCTAGCATAACATCCGCTTTATGTGAAGTTTGTGTGGTGTATTTCGCTAATGTAGAGCAATACCAGGCTCACTTAGTAGAGGTACATCAAATATCTACTTACCCTCAGGTAGTAGTAGGGAAAAAGCGTGCAGCTACTGATGTAGCTGTAGAAAGTACTAGTAGTAAAAACCTAGGAAAAATGAAATTCAAACTATTTACTGCGAACACTGTAATACTGATGTACCATCTTCGCATTTTCAGGGACACTTACGGAGTAATGCACATAAAAATAATGCGTGTAGAAGTGGTAGTAACGCAAACATCGAGGAAATTAATACAGCATTTAAAAGTAGGATTTCTAGTTACAGAATTCGCACCAGTCAAAAGTTTCAGAGCACTTAAAAACTTTTTAAATTGTGTTCAACCGGATGTACAACAGCTTCTTGCTAAATCTTTGGCCAATCATAATTTATTTAAAGTTAATTTTGAACTTTTCGCCTTGTACATTAAAAGCACGGATGAATCCGAAATAACGGACATTAAATCATTTAATACGAAGAATTTTGTCATAAGTCAGTCAACTAATTTTGGTGATGTACTTAGGGATGTCTCTAACATTATTTCAACTAAGAGCGAGGAATTTCAGGAAAAGGAATCAGGGTGGGCTTTAGTTGAAATAATGTATCTAGAAGTTAACATCAATAAGTACAATCCTATGCTTGGATCTTCGCACATCGAGCTGCCGACATGGATTCAGCAAAGAAAAGCTGTTGTAAACATCCAAAACAATGACGAAGCATGTTTTGCATGGGCGGTGATGTCGGCTTTAAATCCAGCTAAATCAGACGTAGCTAAGAGAACATTATCGTATCTACACTATTCAACGCAACTAAATTTCGATAGTATAGAATTTCCTATGCAGTTAAAAGATATTAAGCGCTTTGAGGAACTAAATAACATTAGCATTAATGTGTATGGTGTAGAGAAAAAGTCTGTAGTAGGTCCTCTGTATTATACATGTCATAAGAAGAGTACTCATGTTAACTTACTCTATATCGAAAACAGTGAAAATAGCCACTTTTGCTGGATTAAAAATCTGAGTAGACTTGTTAGTAGTCAGTTGTCGAAAGATAGGTGTAAAAAGTGGCTATGTGATGGATGCTTGCAGTATTTTAGAACTGAAGATCAGTTAACGAAGCATTCCAAGAATGACTGCAATCATGTACGTACAGAGATACCTACTACGGGCAATAATGTTTTAAAATTTACAAATTTTCACAAGCAGATGTGGGTACCGTTCGTGACTTATGCAGACTTTGAAGCCATCCTCACGCCATGCAACACATGCTCACCTAATCCTGACAACTCTTTCACTAATACTACGCACATGCATGTCCCGTATAGCTTCGCGTATTACATCAAGTGTAGTTATGATAGTACGCTTAACAAGTTAGAGCTGTATCGAGGACATGATGCTGCTAAAGTATTTTTAGAAAGACTTGAAAGTGATGCAGTTCGTCTTGGTCGTATTCTAAATAGTAATATTCCTATGAAGCCACTCACCGAAATTCAGTTAAATGATCATGAACGTGCTACAAAGTGTAGCATTTGTGATGGGGAATTTTCCGAAAATGACCCGAAAGTTTTTGATCATGATCATTTAACTGGTTTCTACAGATGTGCCGCTCATTATAGCTGTAATCTTAAGTACAGAGTTCCTAAATTTATCCCTGTAATTTTTCATAACTTATCTGGTTACGACTCACATTTCATCATTTCACAATTTGGAGCTTCAGATGAAAAAGTAGATATAATCCCTTAGAATAAAGAGCGGTACATTGCGTTTGCAAAGTCTGTAAAAGTAGATGCTGAGCATTCTATAAAACTGAGATTCCTTGACTCGTTTCGCTTTATGGCGAGTAGCCTCGATAAACTTTCTAGTCATTTACAGCCTGAACAATTTACGGAAATTCGACGCGTTTTTCCTGAAGAAGCGCAGTTTAATTTACTTCGGCGTAAGGGTGTTTTTGTTGTGAATATCTTGACTGCTTAGAACGCCTCGAAGAACGTGCCTTACCATCGAAACAATCCTTTTACAGCTCGCTGAATTCGGCAGATATTAGTGATGATGACTATTTACATGCACAACATATCTGGGAGCAGTTCCACATTGAAACGCTGGGTGAATACTCCGATTTATATTTAAAGACGGATGTACTTTTGTTAGCTGATGTTTTTGAAAATTTTCGCTGTGTTTGCAAGAAAACCTACAGCCTTGACCCATGTCAGTATTTTACTGCGCCTGGGTTAAGTTGGGACGCGATGTTAAAATACACGCAGGTGAATTTGGAACTGCTAACTGATATTGATATGGTGCACTTTATAAAATCATCTATTCGAGGCGGTCTAAGTCAGTGCAGCGGGCGGTATTCCAAGGCAAATAATAAGTACATGCCGAGTTTCGATTCTAGTCAGGAATCTCAGTATATCGTTTATCTCGATGCTAATAATCAGTATGGGTGGGCGATGAGTCAGCATCTACCGGTGAGTGGTTTCCGCTGGCTAACGCAGTGCGAAATTGATGCTTTACAGCTGCACGCCCTAGGCGATGAAGCTGATAAAGGCTATTTCCTCGAAGTTGACTTACAGTATCCTAAAGAGTTACACACTTCTCATAATGACTTAACGTTCTGCCCTGAAAATATGAAGCCCCCGTACATCGCATCAACGACGAAAATGCTAATTGCTAATTTGTGTGATAAATCTAAGTATATCATTCATTACCGAAATTTAAAAAAGTGTTTGCAGCATGGTTTGAAGTTATCCAAAATTCATCGCGTACTAGAATTTAATCAGTCACCGTGGCTAAAGCCATATATCGATCTGAACAATAATTTAAGAACGAATGCGGTTAACGAGTTTGAAAAAGATTTCTACAAGCTCATGAATAACAGTGTGCTTGGTAAGACTATGGAAAATGTTGACAAACGCGTTGATGTAAAATTGATTACAAACTGGGAAAATATTAAGAAAAGGTATGGTGCTAACTATTTAATAAGTAAACCAAATTTCCACAGCTGCACCATCATACATGAGAATTTAGTTATTATACAGATGAATCGTGTTAAGGTTAAGTATGACAAACCTACCTACGTCGGCTTTGCAGTACTTGAATTGGCTAAAACACTCATGTATGAATTCCATTACGATTATATGATGAAGAAGTACGCGCATAATGCGCAATTGCTCTACACAGATACCGATTCGTTTATTTATCAAATCAAAACTGATGACTATTACAATGATATAAAGCCAGACTTGGGTAGGTTTGATACAAGTAACTATCCTGCAAATAATCAATATCATCTACCGCTAGTGAACAAAAAGGTTCTAGGTAAAATGAAAGATGAATGTGCTGGGAATATTATCGATTCATTTGTAGGTACTAAATCCAAGTCATATTGCATAAAACTCTTAAATGAATTACAAATAAAGAGATTGAAGGGGGTTAAAAAGAATGTCGTTCAGAATCAGCTAAGTTTTGAAAACTATAACAATTGCATTAAAAGTAATCCACCTGTTTTGCATAAGCAAATGTCTGTCATTAGAAGCAAGAAGCACCAGTTGTACACTCATTTAATTAGTAAGGTAGCCCTTAATAATGTTGATTGCAAACGGTTTGTCATTCCGAATTCTACCAACACTCTAGCTTGGGGGCATAGTAGTATTGATCGGTACTACTTTACATAAAGCAGATGCATGTGTGTGTGTGCGTGTGTGTGTGTGTGTGTGTGTGTGTGTGTGTAAACATTATGCTAGAGGTGTGTACTTTGTAAAATATGTACGTTAAGCTGTCTTACATCACAATTCACTGTACATATTGTATAAAGATAATAAGAAGTACGCTGAGAGTATAGAACAGCAAATAATTCAAGTTTAAACTTGTACATACAAGAATTGTGTTGAGAAGGGAGAAGTACGCAAACATCACTACGGTAAAACGATTCGAGATAAAACTTGTACATACAAGATGTAAATAAATAATGTAGAATTAGCATATACTTTTATTTTAGATTAGGTATTACATTCCTCCCGCTCCTTATTTGCAAGATAGACTTTTTGTTTATTACTCATAGAAGAAAAGCAAGAAAGAAGGTGTTGAGCAGATTCGTAAGTATAGTATCGTCTAGTTCGGTAAGTATGTCGAGAACAGAATTTTTTTTTCCTCAAAAGTGTTTGATTCTAGTCTTGCAATGCAGTGTTCTACAACATCGAACTATGAACAGCAGTATGTGTTCAAGGATGAACATGCAGGTACGCGATATGTGCACTGCCTTATGCATAAGATTGCGTTGTATGTTCGATAAAGCTATGCCTTAGCAAAGTAAAGGAAGTTATAAGAGTTGCTATCTTACGCAAGCTGTTCAAAATTTTAGTCTTACTTTTTCTCTTAGAACAAAGGTATACACCAGATATGTTGTAAACACATCAACCGATGTTCTAATCATATGTTGTATCGAGTACCGTGTTCGATTATATTCTTAATCACTTCTCTTGTAATATCTTCTTAGAACAAAGGTATTCCTTGACATGTTCTTTTAAATTGTCTACCGCTACCACAAAGAGTGCACAGCATGGTGCTCTGTTGATTAAAGATGGCTGCTGTCAAAAAGCATTTTTCAAATTATCCGCCACCACATGTCAAAGAATAAAGATACCAGCACGACGCTCTCTTGGCAGCTTTTCAAATTGTCCGCCACCACAGAGTGCAGCGCGGCGCTCTGTAGATTAAAGATGGCGAATGTGGAATTTGTCACCACCACATAGAGTGCGGCACTGCGCTCTCTTGATTAAAGATGGCGGATGCCAGCTGACGGAATTGCCCGCAAGAGTGCGGTACGGTGCTCTGTAGTTTAATGATGGCGGATGACAGCTGACGCAAGAGTGCGGCACGGTGCTCTGTAGTTTAAAGATGGCGGATGACAGCTAACGAAATTGCCCCGCATGAGGGCAGCACGGTGCTCTGTTCATTAAAGATGGCGGATGACAGCTAACGCAAGAGGGCAGCACGGTGCTCTGTCGATTAAAGATGGCGGATGACAGCTGTCAAAAAAGCACGTGAGTTTGTAGAGTACGTGGAATTTGCCGCCACCACAAAGAGGGGCAGCACTGTGCTCAAAGATGGCTGCTGTCACGTGGAATTGTCTGCCACCACATTTCAAAGGTATCTAGCTAAAGAGGGCAGCACTGAGGTTTGCGATGCAAGATGGCTGCTGTCAAAAAGCATTTTTCAAATTATCCGCCACCACATTTCAAAGGTAAGTAGCTAAAGAGGGCAACACTGTGCTCTATAGATTAAAGATGGCTGGTGACAGCTGTCAAAAAGCACGTGGATTTGTTTATCTCACGCTAGTGAGGTTAAGTTGGTAGCACTAAGGTTTAGGCCCGCCAAGATGGCAGCACTGCCGATGACAGGTGACGAATTTGCAGCTACTGCGATAAAGAGGGCAGCACGGTGCTCTGTAGTTTAAAGATGGCGGATGACAGCTGTCAAAAAAGCACGTGGATTTGTTTATCTCACACTAGTTAGGTTAAGTTGGTACTACTGAGGTTTAGGCCCGTCAAGATGGCAGTACTGAGGTTAGCGATGCGTTGTTGTCTGTCAAAAAGCACGTGGCTGTCAAAAAACACGTGGCTTTGTTTATCTCGCGCTTGTGAGGTTAAGTTGGCACTACTGAGGTTTAGGCCCGTCAAGATGGCAGTACTGAGGTTAGCGATGCGTTGTTGTCGATGATAGCTGTCAAAAAGCACGTGGCTTTGTTTACAAATTCAAATTTCCCGCGGGTGGTGGAGGAGACCTCTGGGAGGCCTCTGGCTGTGGTGGTGGTGGAGGAGGCCTCTGGGAGCCGGTGGGGGTGGTGGCCGCAGAACCCGCCTATTATACTACTGACTGGTACCGAAAAATGGTCCGTTAGTGATATCTCCCTTATTAATCCTCGTATCGAAATGATGCACATGAGAAAAAAGGTTTAGAAATTAATTTCCATTAAGGCAGGTAGATTTCCATTAAGTTTAGTTGTGTATATTTTGTGGGAGTGCAATATCACGGTTTCATGTCGTATAAACCCCGCCAGTCAGTTCAGGGATTTAGAAACAATATTTGCCCTAAAACCCACCCAAGGACAGGTGGATTCTAAATAGGAAGTTTGGTGGAAATATATCCAGTAGATTCTAGCACTCGCGTACATAAGGAGTAATTAAGGAAGAAAATAGTACAGTTAAGAAAGTTGAAATTAATAGAAAATGGATTATAAATGAGGACAGCCGGATAAAGACAAATACGTAAATGCCAAGTGAATGTATTGGAAAATCAAATGCCCCTCAATACATTATGGAGTTATGGATATAACAAAGCGGTAACAGAGAAGAAATTTAGGCGCAGTAATTCTTAGGTAAACAGATAAGAAGATGACTAATGGTGTTATTACTTAATCTATTCGAGGAGGTTATAACCTCCAACGATATTCCGCCAATATCCCTTAGATAGGCCGATTGACGCCTCTCTTGCCTTCTACCCAAGGAACAACCACACATTTAAAAGCATGATGAGGAAAATGGCAATACGTTACTTCCCTGCTGGCAAGCAGTCAGAGACGTTGCCATGGTAACCTGTAGGTTCGTTATCGGTCTGTCGGTCTGTCGGCCACTCAATGCAGAGCATAATACCCGCAGAAAATAGTAAATTTCTCCGTCATGTGAAGAGTAAGGTAAATTATGAACATAACGAAAGTTGTTTATAATGAAGAGACGTTTCACGTACGGTTCACGGAGAATTAACCTGTACTTCAAAATGTTTTATTCAGCTAGTCATAAGTTTTAATGTGGAACAGTGGACACTTCACAATCCAAGAATATTGTACGTTCAACATATATCACCTGCGCACATAATATTATTGCAAAGTTTTAACTCTCATACCGATTAACGTAGACGAAGATAAGACGAAAAACACTTGCAAATTGATAACGTTTTTATCCGTCCTATGTGACACCTTTATAATTTAAGAAAAGTATATTTTAACATACATCATTCATGTACATATAGTAATGTTAAGTTTTAATTATTATATCAGTTAATGTAGGCAATTATTTAAACTAGAACATTTGTAATGACAATGTTTTCATCCATATCATGTGACATTCTAATTGTGATGTTTTAATTGTATGTTATGATTGTCAGCTGAAGATGACCTTCATAAGGTCGAAACCGGTCCTGTAGAACAATAATATATAAATATATGTATTGATTAGGTGGAAGCTTCAATACTTCATATTAGCGTCACCAGGATTCGAACCAGCTCGCACTTCATCCGGCCGCTCATGACTGCTCTACCAGTTGCAACTGAATTAACAAGGGACCTAGGTTATCACTGGAAGATTACACTTTATCCAGTATGCTTGCCGTAGACCTAAGGCACTTTTCCACTTGTATAAAAGTTTCATTCGTCGTTGCAAATGATTAATGAGTTCATTCGGGAGCGCTACTCCGCCCAAATCCATGGCATAAGATCGTCAAATCTCTTCGAACTGTACTCAATAACATCCGTAGTGTGTTTGAACACTGGCATGGCCCGATGCCTGAGGTATCGACAAAAATGCTTGTGTACGAAGTATAGCCTAAAACTACATTCAGATAGACAGAAGACTCGCACTGTATTTACAAATCGAATATTGCTGCTTTTGTTTTATTATGTTATGCTTAACATGATCAAATTTCCACAAATATACGTCAAGGGATCCTTCGTGGACATGCTTGATCTGAGGATCGATTAGAGTGAAAATCGGTTCACACTATTATAGCCAACGATTACCGACAACGATTACCAGGTACGTTTCGGCACCCTCAATCACATGGGGGAATGGTTTACAATTTCCTTAACCCCTATATCAATAATATTACAATTATGTTATGGCTCTTAAAGCATCAATCGACATTCATTTTAATTAAGGAAATATCAAAGAGAAGAAACTGGAATGCAGACGCAGTGTGGTATGCTGTACGCGTAATCTTCGTCTAAACATTTCTTAACCTCTGATGATGCAAAATTACATTAAATTACAATATGCTGGTAGGTAAAACACTCAAAGATGAATATAAAGATGAAGTGACAGCTGGCTGCCTCCAAAACGACATCCCATTTAAACCTAAGGGCATAATTTCATCAAATTTTGCACAAACGTTCTCAGAGGGAACTGTCATGTGACTATATTTTATTTCAAAATTTTGAAATGAAAATACTCAAAAACTACAGGCCAATTGAGTTGAAATTTCGTATGGATATATTTCATATGATCAGTTCAAATAAAACCTTATTATGACTTTTTCAGTAATTAACTGGTTCTAAAATGGTGGCCACTAATATGTGGTATTTACTGAACTGGAGTGTATTGTATCCGCTAAAAATCTAATGTTAAAAACTTCCTATTTGGTCCGTATTGAAAGGAGATTAACACACAACAGATA
Source organism: Anabrus simplex (assembly GCF_040414725.1). Classification (NCBI taxonomy): domain Eukaryota; kingdom Metazoa; phylum Arthropoda; class Insecta; order Orthoptera; family Tettigoniidae; genus Anabrus; species Anabrus simplex. The sequence continues at coordinate 1,029,318,443 of NC_090265.1, read as the reverse complement.
AGAGTATAAATGATCCACCTTATATCAATACAAATTATGTTGTTAATACAAAATCATAACATTTTTATTAGGGACCGGTTTCGATGTCTTTGGACATCATCCTCAGCCATAACAGGTTAAATGAACAAATATATATATCTTACAATACAGAATATAAACCATTAATAATGAGATAATATAAAATGGGAGAAATATACAACATGATGCTCAAGAATCATTTTTACGAAATGTACAAGTTAAAACTTGATGGTCAGACAATAAAATAGGAATGAAAATGTTATCACTAGTTTAAAAAGTCCTTGCCATTATATGATGTCTAAAAGTTTTTGACCGAGCTCGATAGCTGTAGTCGCTTAAGTGCGGCCAGTATCCAGTAATCGGGAGATCGTGGGTTCGAGCCCCACTGTCGGCAGCCCTGAAGATGGTTTTTCCGTGGTTTCCCATTTTCACACCAGTCAAATGCTGGGGCTGTACCTTAATTAAGGCCACGGCCGCTTCCTTCCCATTCCTAGGCCTTTCCTATCCCATCGTCGCCATAAGACATATCTGTGTCGGTGCGACGTAAAGCAAATAGCAAGAAGAAGAAGAAAAGTTTTTGAGCGTGGCATAAATTTAAAAAATTTAAAAAAATTTGACGTCTGAAAGTTGACGTAAATCGTTGTTCCTCTGTAGAAAAATTGTCGTAATCGTTGATCCTCTGTAGAAAATGTGTAACTTGGTAGTGGCCTGTATCTCAGTTTTCATGAGATAAACATTGAGTCATAAGGTGGTTAAGTAAGTGGATCATGTTTACAGTGTTGACATAAGTATGTGTTGTAAGACCAGAAAGTTCTCGATCCAATGCGGGACCTGAAGTGTAAGAAATTTTGAATTAAAATAATTTGATGGAAAAGAGGGCATTATGTTAAAAGAATTTTAAAGTACAGGACTCACCTTGATCGGCCTGTTTGTACGGAGAGCGGAGAGGAACCGAAGGTTGAATCTTACAGGGAGCATAGCACAATGTTTTTTTTTATTTATGCCACGCTCAAAAACTTTTAGACATCACATAATGGCAAAAACTTTTTAAACTAGTGATAACATTTTCATTCCTATTTTATTGTCTGACCAAGTTTTAACTTGTACATTTCTTAAAAATGATTCTTGAGCATCATGTTGTATATTTCTCCCGTTTTATATTATCTCATTATTAATGGTTTATATTCTGTATTGTAAGATATATATCTTTGTTCATTTAACCTGTTATGGCTGAGGATGATGTCCAAAGACATTGAAACCGGTCCCTAATAAAAATGTTGTGATTTTGTATTAACAAGATTTGTATTAATATAAGGTGGATCATTTATACTCTCTTCCGCTAAAAAGCCAAAACACTGAACAAATTGTTAGTCCTACCACAAAATAAAGCCCAGCGTGTTTACTTAAAATTCATTTTTTTTAAGAAAATAAATCATGACCATTTCCTTTTAACTATAATGCTTCTCCAGGAAATTAAGTTTTTACGTGCTAAAGCATGCCTTCCTGAATATTCACCAGTCGAGCGCTACACAGGTAGGTTGATTAGCGTAAAAATCGATATACACTAATATAGCTACCACAATGACACTAGTTATCAGTTACATTTTAACACACTCGAGTACATGGAATTGATGGTTTACAATTTCCTAACCGCTACAATCAATAACATTACACCGATTGACTGTTGTTAATTGACTTGTGTTTGCTGCCACTCAACTTTACTAGATGGCACTTCTGTTTCAGTTGTACATACAATATTTGAGGCGTCCAGAAGCAAAACGCTGTGAGTGCACTAGAACATTTTTTTCAGGAAACACGATAAAGTCTTGCTTCCTTTGGCTCGCAGATATGCAAAATTCCTTTTCATTGTAGATTTATATTCACTTACGGACTATTTTTATGACAAACTTTAAAATATTTGGGTTTTATTTTTTTTAGTTATTACCTAAAATGGTTTGGATTCACCGAGTTTTGCTCCTGTTTTCATGGATCTATGTAGGTTTGCTTCTGTAGAGATATTATAACGTAATTGGAAAGACGATGCCTTAATGCTGGTTCAAATGACAAAAGAAATTATTTATCGACTACAAGTAAGTGTGATTACATAGTATATTACATCAAATGAAAGTCTGCAAGAAGTAAAAAGGCCGCAACCTTGCAAGTCCTGTCCTGTTCCATCGAAATTACACAGACAACTCATTGTCTTCTGGATGAATTTCAAACTCTGAGTCCTCCTCTGCATTGTTCACAGCTGTTTGAGAACCCATCAGATTCTTATAGAAAACAAGATCTTAGTTTTCTTCCCAAGTCTCCCCGAAATGCTTTCTAAGCAGAAAATCAATGTCCCTAACTTTCACTTCCTTTGAGGCTCTTCCAATCTGGATAACATTCGGCTTCATAGACGAGTAGGCTTTGCCTCGTCTGCATATCCCTCTCCCTTCACCAGAGTCCATTCTGTAGGCGACTTCACCTCTTTTACTAGCGCGTTTCCGTGTTTACTCCTGGTGATCACAACCCTTTTTACAGAGTGCCACTGACCACAGGGCTTGACGACATCAGCAACTGCATCTTTCCAACACCAATTGACGATATCTGCTCCCAGCTGGAAAACTATTCCGTCATCCTTGAATGTTGCATGGTAGGTACTCACTTGGTAATATGACAGTAACTTTCGACCTGAGAACTTTTTCTATTCGACCAAAAATTCCATGGAGAAAAAACTTGTAAAATAGCATTATTCAAATACAGGACACAGTGTGTATTAAGGTAGTTTTGCACCTGCAAACCACCTTAAGTAATGGCGCTTGGTAAGGTTACACCAAGTTCTGCTTCTTTATAATGAAAATGGATTCACTCAGTTTTGCTTTGCAAACAGATGTGGATACACACACTTTTGCATCTGTAGGCTGTTTTCGGGGTGCAATTTAAAGTAGACGGAAGCAGTTTTGCTTGAGTTTTAAGGGTCTAATCAACAGACGACAGCATAGAGAACAAAATGGTGGCAACAACTCATTTTCGAGCAAAAGTGGATTTACTGCACTTTGCATCTGGACGCCTCATTTGTCGGTCGGTGACGGGTTCAACAGTTGGAAGGAAATAAAACTGAGTTAATATTACGGAATAATAAATGCGTACCTTTTCTAGAAGTGAAGGCGAATTCTCGTCGCTTGCAATAAGTGTATACAAAGGCCGATTGCGTTGACAAACAAAGAATTCAAGAGCCGTTCTTACACTCGTGCCATCAAGTGCAGCAGTTGGTACTTGTCGTTGCGACAGATCAAGTTGTAACTGAATTATATTGCGTTTCACACCAATATCTGGAAAAAGCGAGGTTAAGTTACTATTAGTATTATGTAAATAACCTCCAATCAGAGTAACAGTTAGAATGTACACAATGTTAATTGAATACTTACCTACAAGGTAAATAATAATAATAATAATAATAATAATAATAATAATAATAATAATAATAATAATAATAATAATAATAATAATAATAATAATAATAATAATAATAATAATAATAATATGCCATGTGAATTGGTTACGCGATATAGGTCTTGTAGCTGTAAGCTTGAATTCTTGTGATGGCGGGTATTGTCAGCAGCTTTGAAAATGATTTTCCATAGTCGTTCCGTTTTCATACCAGTAAATACTGGAGTTGTGACTGCTTCCTTTCCAGTCCTAGATCCTTTGAACCCTACCATCGCCGAAATATTATTATTATTATTATTATTATTATTATTATTATTTTGCTGGTTGCTTTACGTCGCACTGACACAGATAGGTCTTATGGTGACGATGGGACAGCAAAGGGCTGTGCCTGGTGTGAAAATGGGAAACCACAGAAAACCATTTTCAGGGCTGCCGACAGTGGGGTTCGAACCTATCTCCCGAATACTGGATACTGGCCGCACTTAAGCGACTGCAGCTATCGAGCTCGGTCGCCGAAAATTTTAGGGCAACATGTAAAGTGGTTTAATGTCACACTAACATATCGAAAGTTTTCGGCGACACAAGGATGGGAAAAAAGCTAAGATTGGGAAGGTAGAGGCCGTAGCCTTAATCAAGTTACAGCCTGGTGAAATTAAGGCTGCCGGCGGTGGGATTCGACGGTCTACAATACATACTGTTGGTTTGTAAAATTAGGTAAGAAAACAAAAGATGTACATCGGAGCTGTTTCGGAAAATAATCAGTTATGGTTGTGATTCACATGAGATGACATGACTATGAAATTACAGAATATATATGAAGCTCTGCACCGAGCAAGTGACCACGCCGTTGGGTCTCGTAACTATCACCTTGCATTCGGGAGAGAGTGTGTTCGAACCCCACTGTCGGTAGCCCTGAATATGTTTTCCTAGGTTTCCCACTTGTACACAAGGCAAATGACGGGGCTGTACTTCAATTATGACCACGGTCGCTTCCTTCCAACTCCTAACCCTTTCCTATCCTCTTGTCACCATAAGACCTATCTTTGTAGGTGCGATGTAAAGCAAATTGTGAATAATAAAATAAGAAGCTCTGTATTATTATTACTGTCGTTGAACTGTATTGATCGGCGTTTACTGCTGCTGTTCTGAAATTTGTCTTTGATATGCACAGATACTGATATCCTGAATTTTATAGCAATTTCTTGAAAAATATGTAAAAGATGGTACTGTGAAGGGTTAGTAGTGGTTTCTATAGATATTTATAAACAAGTCATTTATTGTTTTGTTTTTGTTTTTTACAATTTGCTTTACGTCACACCACCGCAGATAGGTCTTATGGCAACGATGGGACAGAAGAAGACTAGGAATGGGAAGCGAGTGACCGTGGCATTAATTAAGGTACAGCCCCAGCAGTTGCCTGGTGTGAAAATGGGGAAAAAACGGAAAACCATCTTCAGGGCTATCGACAGTGGGGTTCAAACCCACTCTCTCCCGAATGTTCTTTTTTTGCTATTTGTTTTACGTTGCACCGACACAGATAGGTCTTATGACGACGATGGGATGGGAAAGAGCTAGGAATGGGAAGGAAGTGGCCGTGGATTTCATTAAGGTACAGCCCCAGCATTTGCCTGGTGTGAAAATGGGAAACCATGTGACGTACCCACTCGGCCCACAGATGTTTGACAAAATTATACCGTGGCGGGTCGCTTTAATATTAAAATAAATAAATGATATCTCATTGTTTCTCCATAAACAATATCCCATGGGCGCCAGCCTTCAAGCTTATGGCTTGAAAACGAAAGTTGATAATTAATAATAATAATAATAATAATAATAATAATACGTAATGAGACTCAAAAAACTCCCAGGGATGAGGTGACGAAACACAAATTCATTAAGTACACTAGCTTGGAATTTAAGGATCATTAATAATAATTTCAGAACATACAAATTAAAACAGCTATTTATTAGGATGAAAAACGTGACGTAACGGCGTATTAACGAAATCTGAACTTACGGAAGCAAAAGAAAAATTGAATGAAATTAACTCTAAGAAAATGAACTGTTGCGCGAAGACTTGCAGTAACGTATGCCATAAGCTCACCATATGTAGACTCTGTTGTCTTGAAGGCGATGATCGATGGATCTCTCGTACCGGCTGCCTCATCTGTTGTTGGATTCCAGTCCTACTTATGCATTTCCTGCCTTTAACACCTCCTACTGTACTCCTTACATAAAGTCGTAATGAGTCCTAATTTCAAATGCAAAACCACCATGGGTTATGTTCTTGGAGAGAATACACTTGTATTCTTCCGTATTATGGAACAGTAGCGTAGCTAAATTCATAATAAAAGCTCTCCTCCCCTATAGTAGTCAAAACCGGTCTCCCGTTGACTACCTCTCGTCATTGAGATAACAAGTCCCAATGAGAGTAACTTTTGAGTAGTATCCTACGGTACTACTCAGATGCGAAGTGAACTAAGTTAAAATCTTCTCCGATGTGCAGACGTAGAATCGTAGTAAGAGTGTCTTCCAAGAGTGTCTCAGTGTCTAAGAGTGAGAATAAGAATGTCCTCTCCAGCTCTTGCCTTCGACGTATATAGGTTCAAAAATCTCCTTCCATCAGCCTTATCACATGGTCCAGTAATATTCGAGGTCTCATCCCTTCTCGTATGTATTGCTGTCAATCCATCACATTGCTTCATTATGTTTATTCACATAGGCTGAACTTTCCCGCTGAAATAAAGCGTCAGGTAGCGAAGTTCGAAAAGTGGGCGTTCATAATGTATCAACTGTCTCTTCATGAGGTGGAGAGGGTAAGATCTCTCGTAAACTTGATGACGTTCTTTTCCTGGAAATGGGCTGAAATTAGCCTGCTGACTCTGGTCACAACGGCTATTGGAAAATTTACTGCAAGCTATTAATATGAATGATGTTGAAATACTTCACCCAATATATGGTTCGTTCAGAATACGTTATAGCCGCGATACAAAGAAATGAAATGATGGTGTGAAATGGACGATTAAAACCCTATATATATATATATGTGGACGATTAAAACCCTATATATATATATATATGGACGAAATCTGAACTTACGGAAGCAAAAGAAAAATTGAATGAAATTAACTCTAAGAAAATGAACTGTTGCGCGAAGACTTCAATAATTGAAAACATGCAGTGATGTCCCAAACATCACAACCATGGAAAACCATCATCAGGGAAGCCTACAGTGGGGTTCGAACCCACTATCTCCAGAATATTTCATACTGGCCGCACTTAAGCGGATGCAGCTATCGAGCTCGGTCCCAGAGTTTGTAACATTTTCGTAAAACAACTCTTTAGTCAGAAATCACCCATCACAAATCGTGCTGGTTTCCTTTGGATCTTTTCCCGTTCTCGTATCAAGTAAACCTGGTGAGGGTCCCATACACTACAACTATAATCAAATTGAGACCAGTGATTTATACACCCTCTCCTTTACATACCTAAATACCCTCTTAACCATATGAAGAGATCTGTAACCTTTAGTTACAATCCCGGTCATTACTCCAAGGCAGGTATTTCCTTATATTAACACTAAGGTAAGTTGCTTACAATGATCCTAATGAGTTACTCTCATCCCAACAAAACAGAAAACTCGTTGGTTATTTTAATCTCATTATTTATTGAAACTGTCTTAATGTTTACACAAATATAAAATATAATTGTGTTTGGAAAGTCACTTCCTTCTCTACCATTAACCACTAACCTTGTGAATTTCTGTGATAATCCCAAGTCTGGTTTGCCCCATATGTTATTAAACAAGATAAAATCATGAAGATCGTATTCGTCATCATTGTAGGCATTTACTTGTTGATAAGTATAACGATTGGCTTCCAAGTTCATCAGTGTGGCCGATTGTGGTTTCTGGGTGGATGAAGTGATCAATTGAATAGCCCAAGCCAATAAGTGCCTAAGTGACATTTCTCGACAAATTTAGTAAAGACCGCCAGTTCATGCTTTAGGTAGATGAGCATCATATTAATATCAGTAAGTGCCCAAGTTTGAGCTTTTAGACCATATTTGCAAGGCATTGAAAATTAGCCTCAAGGCAATAACTGACCATGTGCGTGTCACGTGGGCATTTCTTGCCATAAAGTTGGCAACCGTGTTTGAAACCAGCTGTTTCCGGTTGTTGATCTTTCTAGGCGTTATAACATCTGTCGTGGTAAGTTTCAGGGTCAGAGCATGGTTTTTACGTTGCTTAGCAATTTCGGGAAAAAATTAGTAGTACAGATTGTTTCCAGTGACAATTTGCCAGGGAAAAAGAAAAGGAAATCCAAAATAATGGAATGGAAACAAACTACGAGTGGAGAAATGTGCAGGAAAAGATCATGTGGGATGGAAAGGGTAAATTATTTCAGCAAGAACAAGGTCCACCATGCGGGTAGGTTTTCGGTTTCACATTCCTGTATACTATCATAGATTTCGTACGTGCTACGTCCTTATTACGTATTTAAAGCTTAGCACATGGACTAGTGCAGCACCTCCTGCTTAACCTAAAGGCAATTATTTCTGATCTTTTGGATACTAAAAGGAGTCCTACAGCCAATTCACAGAGATAACCTTTAGTTATAAAGTTCACCGGGCGAGTTGGCCGTGCGCGTAGAGGCGCGCGGCTGTGAGCTTGCATCCGGAAGATAGTAGGTTCGAATCCCACTATCGGCAGCCCCGAAAATGGTTTTCCGTGGTTTCCCATTTTCACACCAGGCAAATGCTGGGGCTGTACCTTAATTAAGGCCACGGCCGCTTCCTTCCAACTCCTAAGCCTTTCCTATCCCATCGTCGCCATAAGACCTATCTGTGTCGGTGCGACGTAAAGCCCCTAGCAAGAGTTATAAAGTTCCACGGTTTAAGGTAAAAAATGGATCACGATGCACTCACTGCATCCTCAAGTTATCTGAAAGACAGAATGTAATAACTCACGAAACAGCCTCATATTATGATTTCATTTTCAAAGGTTCACCAAAGGTCAATATTTTTCACAAAGCACACTGCAGCTTGCATGGAGTGAACGATGGAAGAATTAGAAGACTAGAAACACATACAGCACAAGGTGTATTGCTAAGATATGGACGTGGAAAACTCCACAATAGGCCTAATGCCGACAAAGAAGAGATCCGAAACTAATAGATGAACATGTTAGGTCAATCTCAATATAACAGACACATTATTGTAATACTGTATCTTATGCATAACCTGCGTTACGTGTTGTAAAGGTGCATCGTCTTTTCTTTGAAAACCATTACCCTTGTTATGAAATGGACAGAAGTGGAGTTGATCAAGATAGTGGGTGCTGCTTAGTAAGACAATGATTCAATAACGAATGACTTCGGTAATACCGAACGCTTTAAAATCGTTAAATCAGTTTTTCACAACATGAGGCACTTTTTCCTACCTTGTGATGCGGACTTTGGGCAACTTGCAGAAATAAAGGAGAGGAAGCAAAAGATCAGGTGAGCAGGCGAGTTGGCCGTGCGCGTAGAGGCGCGCGGCTGTGAGCTTGCATCCGGGAGATAGTAGGCTCGAATCCCACTATCGGCAGCCCTGAAGATGGTTTTCCGTGGTTTCCCATTTTCACACCAGGCAAATGCTAGGGGTGTACCTTAAGGTCACGGCCGCTTCCTTCCAACTCCTAGGCCTTTCCCATCCCATCGTCGCCATAAGACCTATCTGTGTCGGTGCGACGTAAAGCCCCTAGCAAAAAAAAAAAAAAAAGATCAGGTGTCCCAGGGGACTGGATAAATCATTTTCAAGAAAATTTTTCACAACGTTATTGTGTTTCCATATATTAAGTTAAATTATTTTAACGGCTTTGTCCCGATCCATGGCGTGCTGGCCTTTGGTCCAAGCATTCCCGGATTCGATTCCCGGACAGCTCGGAGATTTTAACCTTCATTGGTTCATTGCGATGCTATGAGGGTTGGATGTGTGTATCGTTTTAAACATTAGAATTTTCACCACACGTAGGGCCCCATTCTCACAGACACGCAGGACGCTTATCAGGCGTCATCTCGAAAGACCTGCACCAGGCCTCTCCGGAGGCCACACGCCATTATTATTATTATTATTATTATTATTATTATTATTATTATTATTATTATTATTATTATTATTATTATTATTATTATTATGCTAGCTGCTTTACGTCGCACCCTCACAGACAGGTTTTATGGAGACGATGGGACAGGAAAGGCCTAGGAATGGGAAGGGAGCGGCCATGGCCTTAATTAAGGTAGAGCTCCAGCATTTGCCTGGTGTGAAAATGGGAAACCACGGAAAACCGTCTTCAGGGCTGCCGACAGTGGGGTTCGAACCCACTATCTCCCGGATGCGAGCTCTCAGCTGCGAACCAACTCGCCCGGCCGCCATTAATTTAATTTACTCATTCCTTAAGAAACCAGTACGACTCCTTGGCTGAGTGGTCAGTGTTGAGGCCTTCGTTTCAGAGGGTCCCAGGTTCGATTCCCGCCCCGGGTTTGAGATTTTAATCGCGTCTGATTAATTATTTTGGCTCGGGGACTGGATGTTTGTGTTTGCCCCAACACTTTCCTCTTCATATTCAGACAACATTCTACAGTACCAACCAGCACAAAAACACGCAATAGTGATTACACCTCTCCATATAGGGTTGGCGTCAGGAAGGGTATCCGGTCGTAAGACAGGGCTAAATCCACACGTGCGACACAGTTCGCATCCGCGACCTCGTGAGTGTGGGAAAAGTGGTAGAAGAAAAAGAAGATTATTTAATAAACCAATCATGTCAAGAGATGAAAAGTTTGCAGTCACAAAATATAAGAGAGTTGTTTACACCAAAGGAAGCAACTGCTTTCAAGTATCTCAGGTAGCCTCTAGTGATGTGTGGTCTACGTTTAGTTTACTGAAAGGTGGTGTTGCTTTTAGTTATGCCTCAAAATCCGATTTTTCTTGCTCCTTTTACTGCCCTCATGAAAAAAAGGTTGGATGATATAAAAAAAACTTCCCCAGTTCAGCTTAGGTAAGCAACGAGTGTAGACGTGTGGAGTGGTGAGTGCGGAGAGGTATGGTTGGAATTGAGCAATACAGATCGGCGATCGGGAGCTGGCAGCGAAAGCTGAAGAAGACTTCGATGCGGCCGGCGAACAAGAGAGTACAAGGGATGTTGAGCGAAGCGTTATTGGTGGCTACTGTGATAACAATACTATTAGTTATAGGAGGCGTGGAGTTGAACCCCTGGCCATGTGGAAGTGGCAACAAGGGCTGGGAGGACTGGGAGAAGATGAAGGAGGTGGTGAGAGAAGTAAATAAAGACAGTGGTATCAAGCAGATAAAAGAAATGATCAAAGACCAAGTTAAGGGATTCGAAAATATGAAGATATGGTTTCAAGGACAAATGGGAGACACAATAAAAAAGGTAGGAAGCAATGAGAAGGAAATTGAAACGCTAAGGGAGAAAGTGAAAACCCTGGAAAAGGAGGTGTCGATGTTGAAGAAGGAGGCGGTAAACATCAGTCAAGATTCCTGATTAAATAAGTTTCTATATTGCTATAAGGACAACCATCACTGAGCCCTTATTAGATGATAATATCGATGGCCTTTGAAAGTAAAAGAACTCCTTGAATCATTGTTATTACTTTGACAAGCCCAAGTGACTATTCCTCACAATATTTTTAAGATTGTTTCTTTAGTAGGTTTTGTTTTATTATTAAAGTTTCATTAGGAAAGTAAGAAGGGAAGAAACAATAAAATGAATTTAATTTCAGAATATTTCATTGTGAATGTAATTGTGTTCTATATTATTTGAAAAAAAGAAGCATGTTAATAAGGATATATAATCAAACCGAAAAAGAAACGGGAGGAAATTGTATTTTAAGATACGTTTGATAAAAATCTTGTGATAAATTCTTGCAGTTAACATAAGGCATAGCCAAGCGATAACCCAAGTCAATAACTAACCAAGTTCATAAAATTAATTTACATTTTTTCCAAAAATTGGAAGTCCATAGAAATAAGTAAGTACATTTATCATATTCAGCTTGTCAAGAAAGGAAAATTTGGCATTGCAGTACGGTTCTTTAGTTTTCTCAGAACTTGGTCTTTATTACTTGGGCACTTATTCACTTGGTTTATTGAATTCTAGACCTATAAGCTCCGGCGCATCAAATCTATCACAACTCCGTGTTGTTGTAGAATTTGGCAGTCATTTCTTCCCTGATTTTCTAATTGTCTTCTGAGTTCTCTTTTATCGGACTAGTGCCGTCGCCGCTACTGTTCGAAATACGGTGGACTTCTGCCGACGATACATTACCACGTCGGCCGATTAGAAGATGCATTCTCCCAGTTGCCGATGTCAGTTTGAAAGTTTTTCATATTAAACATCAGAAAGTCCGTGTATCGTTTCTTATGTCCTCCCTGATTGCGTTGTTCATCCTCCAAATGAGAGTGCATCACTTTGGAAGGTGTGTGTTAGACATGCGGATGACGTGTCCGGAAAATTCAAACTGATGTTTGGTAATCATTGCCTCAATCCTTCCCTGTGTGGATCAATTGTGGATTGCCACCCTCCGAATCCCAAGATCGCGAAGAACCCGACAGAGGTAGTCAGACTTTTCAAGAGAGGAAAAGCAGTCACTTCGACGCTCCATGTCGTACAATGATGGCATGTAAAAGATCTCTGGCACACTCTGTGTTTACCCGACATAATTAACTAAAACTCAGCCACAGATCGCCCAAGAAAGATCGGATTTATTTTACCATCTGATAAAGTGAAATGAAACATCGAAATTGATGCGCAGGTAGGCTATATAACCTTAGATCAAAATGCTTGCACACGGTACCTGAGGTTGTACGAATTATTATTATTATTATTATTATTATTATTATTATTATTATTATTATTATTATTATTATTATTATTATTATTATTATTATTATTATTATTATTATTATTATTATTATTATTATTATTTGGCAGGTTCGATCCTGGCTCAGTCCGGTGGTATTTGAAAGTGCTCAAATACGTCATACTCGTGTCGGTAGGTTTACTGGAACGTAAAAAACTCCTTGGGACAAAATTCCGGCACCTCGGCGTCTCCGAAAACCGTAAAAATAGTTAGTGGTTCGTAAAGCAAATAACATTATTATTAATATTATTATTATTATTATTATTATTATTATTATTATTATTACTAACTCAGTGCTTTTAGTCTTGGCCTCTTCCAAGTTATGTTTGTACGACGGTACTGCCATTTTATGTGATTAGATTTATTATACTTCATTTCTCGCAGTACCAACAGTATGTCCATCCAGTCACCCAGGTAATCAGAACTGCGCACGTGACACTATTACCTAATCATTTAGACAAGTTTCGTATATAGGATTCACAGGAATTAAAACTTCGAAACTTCTAACGGTACATGAGCTAATACGCGTCGATGGGATTTAATGTAGTTGAGCCACGAAGAGAAACATTTTTATTTGTCGACGTAAGTACTGCCTGAAGCACGATTAAAATACACTGAGTGGCCAAAAGTCATGGGAAGACACTGAATGTGACGTTAATAACGAGTTGCTCCTCTGCGAGCCCTCCAAACGGCAGCAGTACGGTGAGGCATCGATTCTATAACGTGTTGGAATCGTTCTGCAGGAAACTGGACCCACGTATCTTGAACTGCTACCCACAATTGGTCTTGTGTAGTTAGTGCGAGGTTCATGGCGCGTACACCAGCATCGACAGCATACCGTAAATGCTCGATTGGTCTAAGTTTTGGGGATCTGGAGGGCCAATCTACGGCCCTAACTTCACTGGAGTATGCCTCCAGAGCGGTGACATGGCGCATTGTCCTGTTGAAACATAGCATCATCAGGGTACTCTAGGGCCAGAAAGGGATGCAGATGGTCTGAAAGAATGTCCACATATGTGCATCCGTCAGCGCTCCCTGCAGCCGGACAATGAGGCCTAATTGCTACAATGAGAACGCCGCCCAGACCAGAACTACACCTACCGCCTGGACACAGCCTTGTTGACACGCAGGATCCATAGCTTCATGGGGCATACGCCACACTCTCACGTGCCTATCAGATCGATATAACTGGAACCGAGATTCATCAAGCCATACCACACGCTGCCACTGTTCCATGGTCCACTGCCGATGTGTCGAGGTGTCAGCAAAGGGACACGAGTTGGTCGTCGGCTGGTGAAGCCTATGCGGTGCTGTTGCCTCATTACAATCCTGGTAGAAATGGGTTCCTAACTCCCAACATTCAACTTGGCGGTGATCTGACTCACAGTAGTCCGTCGAGTGCCCAGTATGGTTCTGCGGAGGCGACGTGATGTCCGTTTGTTAAACACCTGTGGTCTTCCCGTGCGGCGGTTTACGTGGGTGGTAATATTCTGTCTGCGATATTGAAAATCCACCTTCAACACTGTTGACCTCGGGAAACCGAGTTCGCGTGTAATCTCCGCAATGCTACGACCCATGCGCCGTGCACCGATGATCATCCCACGTTCAAAGTCGGTTAACTCGTGACGTGTTGTCATCTTCACGACACCTGTGTCTGTGAGAGACTGCTCAGCTTCGCCGTAGCTAGCTGCAACGCTCAGGGGTCATACACGGCACATTTTCTAATGGGACACCCCTTCCCGTGACTTTTGGCCACTCAGTGTACAATTCCTTTCCTTGTTCTTAATTTCTAGAATTAACTGTAGGGGTTTCCCGCGCCCTAAATTGCAAATAATTTTAATGTAGACCTACTAATTAACACATAATTTCCATACCTGTTTCTGGACTTCCTTGAAGGATGACAAGAAATACACAGCCTGTCCAAAGGTGTGCTTGAATCGCACAAACGAGGTCAGGGACAACACTACAATGAACCAATGTCTTTATCGTGGAGCAGAAAAACAGCAGTATTATCAGGCAGCACCAGCTGCTTATTTCCTTCATACTTCCCGAAAATATTACTGTTCATTTAAGTGGAACCTGGAACACAGAAGCAGATACAAGTTACATTCATTTTAAAACATGTTTTTCTTAAATTCTAGTGACATTCTGTTATTGTCTTATGAATGATTAGAGATTACTGGTGGCAGCGAGGGGGGAATACTCGTTACACACTGAGTGACACAATCTGTTACTTCAGTGCCGACATGCCTTCGCGGAATACTGATCCATGATGTGTTCTCTATCCACGCCTATTCACGGTATTGAGTATGATTTTGTTTGCCATCAGGGCCGACACCAATTTAACTTTAGCCGGTCTCTTCCCCTTTACTCTCTACAATTGGTGCACGTCAGCAATATCCGCTTCCCTGTAGTTCATCGTAATATGCTTATTTACAACGTCCAACACTTTACTCACTAAATAATGCAAATCTTCATTTTCATTCCCCCTTACTTTTTTTCAGATTATCTTATGTTGTCACTTCATTTGCCTCAACACTTCCTCTAACCTCTTCACTATAGCCTTAGGGTACGTTTATGCTGCAACTTCGCTGCTGGCACATGGATGCTCGCCCTAGCACTTCGCTGCTGGCTATAGCTAGGCTGCTCGCCATGGAGCTTTTAGCCTGCAGCAGTCCCACGCGCACGTGAAAATTCAAAACCCCAGACATGACAGTTAAGGCTGTTTTGTATTTTGCATAATTTGATTATACTCGTAGACATAAAGGGGCTGAACACCTGGACTACGAAGACGTACTTCCAAGAGCTACCCTGCCGAGGACAAACAATGCAGCTTCAGCTGAAGCTTTTGAAGTGCGGAATAAATTCAGAGGTTTTTTTAACGAGTGAGTCCCACCTCTGTTGGTGAGTGTATCTTACAATAATTTGGTGTACTGAATGTGTAATAAAAAGTGTAAAATGTCTACCTGGATTTTTCAGTGCATTTCTACTGCGGGAGTTGATTGAAGAATGAAGTTACAAATGCTTCATTTCGTAATTTAATAGTGTACTTTTGAATAATGTAAAATAAGGGGTTATGGAGTATCTCATTTTGACTTTAGTTAGGTCTCCTAAACAATATGAATTTACAGTTTGAAAAATAACTGTCGAATTTCCCATGAAAAACGAGGTACTTCATATAAATCATCTGGTTGTAATGATACATGTCCCCTAAATAGCAAGAATAAAAGAAAAATTGACATAATCGTTCCGCATTCTTTTGCCACTTCATTCATTAGTTTGATGGTGATGATGATGATGATGATGATGATGATGATGATGATGATGATGATGATGATGATGATGATGATGACGGTTGTTGTTCAAAGCGGGCTAACATCTAAGTCGTCGGCCCCTGATGGTACGAGATGAGACGAAATGGATTAAAAGTTATAATTAACCCACTGACTAGGATTAGAAAAATGAGGAAAATTATTATGAATTTAAAATAATCAGTGTATCTAATTCGCAATGCCGTATTTCCCTCTAAAATTATAAAGAGTAAAATGGTAATAAAATTTAATAAGGAACTGGCATAGAAGTAAAATAATATATTTAATTCAAATTAAAAAATACATAAAGATAGATAAGCACATAGTCAATAAAATAGTTAATAAAAATTCAAAAACAAATAGAAACTTCACTTTCAAACACTATGAAGCAGGCCAGTATCTCTCATCAGACGGAGAACGAGGTCTATTGGCCGCTCGTCATCTCGTCACTCCTTTTATCCCATACGAACCTCCGATGATCCGCATGCCGCTGGTTCCAAATCGCATTGCGTTCGAAGACAGCTTCAGATAGTAAGTGAGCAAGCGATCACTGAACATGTGTATAGAGTGCGAAGAGAGGAAGAGTGTGTGACCTTGAAAGAACTAATCACAGTCCAAGTTACAGGATAGCCGGCGATGAGCCAGGCTCGAAAATCAAACCTGTTTGAGACCATCGATGTGGCGAGGATAGCAGCCAGCAGCGCAGCTATAAGTCGGGTTCCAGGGCAAAAGCACCGACTGAGATCCATTGGTTTGTTTCGTCATCGCCTAACATCGAGCAGCGAGGCTTGGCGATGTGGCAGCAGCGAAACTGCAGCATAAATGTACCCTCAAGTAATTTTACACCACCTGAATTCTCCACAACGCCCACCTGATGGCCATGATCGTTAAGGCGTTGAAGCCTAAATGGTTTGACACCGTGTTCAACGAGTTAAAGTCCCCTTGTTCGAAAAAAGGAGTTGAATCATGGCTGAGAAATTATATAATAGATGCAGAAATTTTCTCACGGAACTGGAGGGTGTATCGTAGAGATAGGATAGGAATGGTAGGAGGGGAAGTATTCATTCTGGTGAAAGAAGCATTTGTAAGCTACGAAAAAGTTAAAGATCACAAACATGAAATTCTAGGTGTAAGGCTCATCTCTAAAGATAATAGACAACTTGATGTCTTTGGAGTGTAAAGACCTGGAAAGGGTAGCGCAGACGCTGATTCAGAATTATTTGATAAGATAATCAGCTATGGGGGAAACGATAAGGAAAGGAACGTGATTGTAGCAGGTGATCTCAATTTACCAAATGTCAATTGGGAAGGTAATGCAAACAACAGGAAGCATGACCAACAAATGGCAAATAAGTTAATATGGGAAGGGCATCTGATTCAGAAAGTGGTGGAACCAACTAGAGGTAAGAATATTCTGGATGTGGTGCTGGTAAAATCAGATGAGCTCTATAGAGAAACCGAAGTAAAGCTGTTTTGTGGTAGTTAAAAATAAATGTGAAAGAAAGGAAGATATTAAAAAAATAGGACTACTAGGCAGTACCATATGGCTGATAAAACAGGCATGAGGGAGTTTTTAAAAAGTAACTATGATCGATGGAAAACGGTAAATAAGAATGTAAACAGACTCTGGGATGGGTTTAAAGCAATTGTTGAGGAATGTGAAAATAGGTTTGTACCTTTAAAGGTGGTAAGGAATGGTAAAGATTATAACCGAGAAGTAAAGAGACTAAGAAAGAGGTGCAGGTTGGAAAGAAATAGAGTTACTGTGGAAGTAAGGAGAAATTGAAGGAACTTACTAGGAAATTGAATCTAGCAAAGAAGTCAGCTAAAGATAACATGATGGCAAGCATAATTGGCGGCCAATCAAATTTTAGTGAAAAATAGAAGAGTATGTATAGGTACTTTAAGGCAGAAATAGGTTACAAGAAGGACATTCCAGGAATCATTAATGAACAAGGGGAGTGTGTATGCGAGGATCTTCAAAAGGCAGTAGTATTCAGTCAGCAGTATGTAAAGATTGTTGGTTACAAGGATAATGTCCAGATGAAGGAGGTGACTAATACTAAAGAAGTAATCAAATTTACCTATGACAACAATGACGTTTACAGTAAGATCCAAAAGTTGAAAACTAGAAAAGCAGCTGGAATTGATAAGGTTTCGGGGGATATACTAAAGACAATGAGTTGGAATATAGTACCATGTCTGAAGTACTTACAGTATTTGATTATTGTTTGCATGAAGGAGCTATACCAAATGAATGGAGAGTTGTTATAGTAGCCCCTGTGTATAAAGGAAAGGGTGATAGACATAAAACTGAAAATTACAGGCCAGTTAGTTTGACATGCATTGCATGTAAGGTTTGGGAAAGCATTCTTTCTGATTATATTAGACATGTTTACGAAATTAATAACTGGTTTGATAGAAGGCAGTTTCGGTTTAGGAAAGGTTATTCCACTGAAGCTCAACTTGTAGGATTCCAACAAGATATCCTGGATTCAGGAGGTCAATTGTACTGTATTGCAATTGACCTATCTAAGGCATTTGATAGGGTAGATCATGGGAGACTACTGGCAAAAGTGATTGGAATTGGACTTGACAAAAGAGTGACTAAATGGGTGGCTATGTTTCTAGAAAATAGAACTCAGAGAATTAGAGTAGGCGAAGCTTTATCTATCTCTGTAAAAATTAAGAGGGGAATTCCTCAAGGCAGTATTATTGGACCTTTATGTTTCCTTATATATATCAATGATATGTATAAAGAAGTGGAATCAGAGATAAGGCTTTTTGTAGATGATGTTATTCTGTACAAAGTAATAAATAAGTTACGAGATTGTGAGCAGCTGCAAAATGACCTCGATAATGTTGTGAGATGGACAGTATGATGATAAACGGGGTTAAAAGTCAGGTTGTGAGTTTCACAAATAGGAAAAGTCCTCTCAGTTTTAAATATTGCGTTGATGGGGTGAAAGTTCCCTTTGGAGAGCATTGTAAATACCTAGGTCTTAACATAGGGAAAGACCTTCATTGGGGTAATCACATAAATATGATTGTAAATAAAGGGTACAGATCTCTGGTTGTGAGGGTAGCCTATTTAGGGGTTGTAGTAAGGATGTAAAGGAGAGGGTATATGAGTCTCTGGTAAGACCCCAACTAGAGTATGGTTCTAGTTTATGGGACCCTCACCAGGGTTACTTGATTCAAGAACTGGAAAAAAAATCCAAAGAAAAACAGCTCGATTTGTTCTGGGCGATTTCCGACAAAAGAGTAGAGTTACAAAAATGTTGCAAAGTTTGCGCTGGGAAGACTTGGGAGAAAGGAGGCGAGCTGCTCGACTAAATGGTAGACGAATAAGTTTGAGTGGTGTCTTTAAAAGTAGGAAAGATCACAATATGAAGATAAAGTTGGAATTCAAGAGGACAAATGGGGGCAAATATTCGTTTATAGGAAGGGGAATTAGGGATTGGAATAATTTACCATGGGAGTTGCTCATTTCTTTGCAATCATTTAAGAAAAGGCTAGGAAAACAACAAATAGGGAATCTGCCACCTGGGCGACTACCCTAAATGCAGATCAGGATTGATTGATTGATTGATTGATTGATTGATTGATTGATTGATTGATTGATTGATTGATTGATTGATTGATTGATTGATTGATTGATTGATTGATTGATTGATTGATTGATTGATTGATTGATTGATTGATTGATTGATTGATTGATTGATTGATTGATTGATTGATTGATTGATTGATTGATTGATTGATTGATTGATTGATTGATTGATTGATTGATTGATTGATTGATTGATTGATTGATTGATTGATTGATTGATTGATTGATTGATTGAGGATAACCAACGGATACTGAATTACAAATGAATAAGTACAAGATTGAATGCCTTCACGAGAAGGACTGAATCAAAATTACTGACCACCAATATTTTTAAAACCACATAACAGAAGAATAATGGGATTTAGGAAAAAGGTCAATAATGAACTAATGAAACAGAATCAGACGAGAATGCCGATTGGAGTGGAAATCCAGATCAGAACTATAAGGCACAAGGTTAATTTACGTACCAAACGCGATCAAAAGTAGAAGAAGGTGTAAATAAAACAGCACTTACAAAATTCCCACCCAAAAGTGGGAGGGAACCGGATAAATCCCGGAAATATATCGCAGGCTATATAAGGCGTCTGTCTCGTACAAGGCACAGAGATCAACTGCAAAATGGCACTTTTGCCGTGTTGCCAACTCCTATGTTCAAATTCCCCCAGATCGCTTCAAAAATCCCTCTAAAGAAGGCAATAACCCCAAATAATAATAATAATAATAATAATAATAATAATAATAATAATAATAATAATAATAGCACTGTTGTTTAAAAAACAATAAATCACTTCACAGAATTATTCACACATCACAGCTATCGCCTTACTTTGTTAACCTATCACGCAAATAGCTTTACAACCGCATGAACTGCACAGTCACCGTGAAAACTGTCATGACGTTACGCGATTAGACCGCTACATTCATCTACTGCGGTGATTTCCCTCCTGCATGACTTTGACAACTAGTAACATTTACTCTACAAAGGGACCAATGAACTATGTGCGAGACCTGAAGTGGGTGATTCTCCTCAGCATCTACCAAAAAGAACAAATGCTGCTGCGGTTACCGAGCAGAAGAATGGACAGAGAGAGAAGGCAAGAGATATGCATGTCTCCAGTGTTTTAATTATTAATTTAAACATTCGCTCGATTTTAAATAAATACACCTATTTTGCTCGTAGTCAATAAAAATTGTAAAGAATAAGGGGACTGCTGCGTTCATAAAAGAGACGAGAAGAGGGAATCCCAAGGCACGTGAAGGGATTGTACGTTAAGACCTTCTAGAAAAGGAAATCATGACGTTAATTGCAGTGTCTAAAACTTAAACATCAAGATAAATCCAACACACTGGCGGAACTAAGCATGCTATTGCAATGAAATAAATAATTATGGGACCCCCATAGCCTCTCAGAATTCCTCAAGAAATGATTCCGCCCCTAAAAGTCCCCCTGACTCATCTATCCCCCAACTTTCCCTCTGGGACGATTAAATCCCTCTAAATTTAGGGGTAAAACCTCTAAGTTGGCAACGCTGCACTTTTGTCTAGCGCCTGACACTCAGGAGCCGTCATCGGTTATATTCGGTGTCACTTGGCTCGTAGTGCCGAACGCATCGTATCGTCACAAGTCCCGCTTACCTTTCATTCTTTGAGAATCTTTGAGCGAAATAATTTAGCTAGTGTATTATTTAATTCTATCGATTCGTCACAAGTAATTAATTAAGGTAGTGTATTAAATTTAATTCTACAATAGTGATGAATAACTTCGTGTGTGGCACAAATCTTTCTTTCTTTCTTTCTTTTCTTGAAGTGTATGCATTCCCAAAGATACCGCGCGGAAAGATGCTCGCTCCCAATCTGTAGCGTGCGGTAGTAGGATGTTTGTAAAAACGTGGATTGAAGTTTTTCTTTGAGAATTTTGGAGTGAAATTATTAAGCTGGTGTAAGGTAGTCATGAATAACTTTATGTGCACAGTCTGTTCTACATCCTTTAATTATAGAAAAAACCTTGAAACGTCATTTTAAGACGAAACATTCAGGTGATGCAGTGATATTTACATGTGCCTTCTTCAGTTTCAGCACTCATAATAAGTATAATTTAAAGTGTCAACTAAGTGCAAAGCACGTAAATCCACGCACGGACAATGTATTAGTGAAAGTGAGATGTCCAATTTGTTCTGAGTTACTGGACTCAAGAATGGATGCGGTGCAACATTATACGAACAATCATGACATTTCTATTTCACACGAGACTATGGAATTCTCCAGTAGTGAGGAGTTTTACAGCTGGAAGGCGAACTCTGAGAAAGACCATGTCTTTGAGTACCGGTACGTCATATGGCGCTCTAAATATGTAAGTAAAATTGATGGTTCTACAAAAATGTCTTTTGTTTGTCATCGCGATGGTTATTTTAAGACTAAGGGGCAGAACATGCACCATGATAAAATTCTAGGAACAAATAAAATAAACGTCCATTATCCATCGAAAATAGATGTTGCATTCAGCTCATCAGGAAAAACAGTTGCTATTTCTGCAAAACCCATGTCGGTCACCAATCAGAACTGGGTCATCTGAGGCTGACAAAATTAGAGAGGGAAGATATATCAAGTAAAATAGCCATGAAAATTCAATTTGATAAAATTCTTGATGATGTTAGATTTTCTATAGGCTGTTCAGATATAGATCGCATACATCTTCTCACAATGAAAGATCTGTTTAACATCGAACAACAGTATAATTTAAAATCTGAGGCAGTACGGCATCGAAATGATTGCACGAGTATCGAAGCCTCGATCCCTGAGATGGATACACTAGGAGATGTACTGCGTTTCTACAAGGCACAAAAGATTCCTTCCTCGAATCCTCAGTTAAACATAAAGGACTTCGTGTTGATTCTTATGAACGAATCATAAAGGGAAATGCTTGAAAAATATGGCTCTAACTGCATTTGCCTTGATAGCACACACGAGGTGAATTCATATGGATTTGAACTGACTACACTGCTAGTTATCGACGAAAAATGCCAAGTTTTCCTGTGTGGTTTCTTGCTGAGTAAGAGTTCTGACACGACAGTCATGGAAATATTCATGTCGGTTTTGAGAGAGGCTATGTCTCAAAAACTTGAGCCTAAAGTTTTCATGTCGGACATGGCGGAATCATTCCACAATGCATGGATGAAAGTAATGCTTCCTTCTAAATTTCGACTTTTCTGTTCCTGGCATGTTGGCCGCGCATGGAGAAAAAACTTAGTAAAATTAAAGGAAGGGAAAAGCAGGCTTAAACTTACAAGATATTAAGAATTCTGCTAGAAGAGAAAGATTCGGATGCATTTTCGAGGATGTTAAATCAGACATTAACTGATTTAATAAGTGATCCGGACACTCTGGAATTTGCCCTGTATTTCGAGCTGCATTCCAAACACTGTGCTTCTAGTTGGGCGTATTGCCATCGCCTCCATGCAGGTCTCAATACCAACATGCATTTGGAGCGAATGTATGGAGTTATCAAGCACATTTATATGGGCGGGAAGAACCCGAAAAGATTGGACATAACCATCGATATCCTGATGCGAAGAGAGAAACATTTTGAGCGTCTCATTTACTTACACAGAGGGAAAGTAACGAGTAAACTGTCTGAGATAAGACGCGGACATACTAAAGCACTGTCTCTTTCGCCAGAAAATGTTATCTGCGATGGTGACTTGTGGAGAATACCATCTGTCAATAGACATGAAATATATGAAATTAGGAAAACGGATGAAAGAGACTGCAAGTGTAATTTAACATGCAGTGAATGCACAGTTTGCATTCATGCCTATATATGTAGCTGTAACGAGTCAGCCATCAAATTCAATATGTGTAAGCATATCCATCTGACAGCAATGCTGTCTGCTGAAGAAAAAAATACAGTCAATACCAGCACAGAAAATGACCTTGTTATTCAGGAACGCCCATCTAAAGAGGAAGAAGAAAGACTCATAAATGAGATTCGCAATCGCCTGAAGAAAAATTCGGATAACGATGTACAGACGTGCACATTAATGGCGTCCCGACATAAACAATCAACACTGCCCCACCCCAGTACTGAAGAGAAGGGGAGAGAGCGAAGGGGTAGTGTTGAAGGCCAATCCGGTACAAAACATGGGGGAAGGGAGTGAAGGGGTAGTGTCGAAGGCACAATGACTCACCTTCTCGCTTAACGCATTGCTGCATGGACTGCATGCAGACAGCCCGCTACAAGACTTCGTTGTGATCGAAATGGGCACGGTGGCGGATGTATTGAAGTACAGCATTAGGTTACCTACTCGTCCGGCCCCGCGGTGTACGTGGCAACGCGTCCAGCCGCTCCGGGTTCGATTCCCGGCCGGGTCAGGGGGTTTTAATTGTAAATGATTATATCCCTGGCCTGGGGACTGCGTGTTTGTGTCGTCCTTAACGTTCCTCACATTCAACACTCAACACTTCCGCAATTCCAATTACATGCAGGTTCATATATTGTGCCCCGAACAAATAGCATTTTAACATAAAAAACGTTAAAAAGTAGCCTAATCTGTTAATTACAGTATTAAGAGGTAAAGGAGGTTTTTAACCGAAAAGTATTTTATACTAGTTAGGAATATTTTGTAGCTGCGTTATATCGGGTCTACCAATCCTCTTTCACCTCGTTCTTGCCATATTTCTATTCATCTCCAAACTGTCTTAAGACTGCATGGTATTGCTTGTGCTATTGCTTGGGGGACCATGTGAGCCTCCCACATGCCAATAATACGGCCTCGTTTCACCTGTGATAGGATAGGAGCCATCTTATTACACAATGTTACAGTATAACGCCGGAATACACACACTGTATTCAGCACTACCTGTTCATTCCCTTCCCCTCCTTTTCAGTACTGGAGTGGCCTTCAACACTATCCCTTTACTCTCTCCCCTCCTTTTCAGTATTGGAGTGGGGCAGTGTTGATTGTTTATGTCGGGACACCATTAATGTGCGTGTGTGTACAACAAAGAAAAAGAAAGAGAAATGTTCGAACAAATTTTTGCAGAAGTTGAGGATATTGAAGATTCTGAAATTGCTGCTACTTTTTTTCTAGTTGCTTTACGTCGCACCGACACAGATAGGTCTTACAGCGACGATGGGATAGGAAAGTGGAACGAAGTGGCCGTGGCCTTACTTAAGGTACAGCCCCAGCATTTGTCTGGTGTGAAAATGGGAAACCACGGAAAACCATCTTCAGGGCTGCCGATAGTGGGATTCGAACCCACTATCTCCCGGATGCAAGCTCACAGCCACGTGCCTCTCACCGCACGGCCAACTCGCCCGGTCTGAAATTGCTGAGAAACACCTTCAACCTATAAAACCTACAATACGGGTCCGGAAGTCAATGGCAACACACAACACATCCTCTACATACATGCCATCTTCTTCTAAAAGAATAAATTTTGAACCGCAAAGACGACTATTCTCCACTAAAAAAATATTTTATCAAAGAACAGCCTTATCCTTGTCAAGACCTACTGTAGACGAGCAAGAAGTAATCTGTGCAAATTTATTACTCCGCTAAACTACATACCACAGCCACGTAATAAATGTATGCAGTAGTGTCTTCCTCAGTTTGTTCCACAATGATATGTTTCTCATGTTTCAAATAATAAAAATTGAAATATCTTTATTTTTTAGTTAACATTTTGAGTGTGAACAATAAGTTATTTACAGAATCTGTGCAAAATATGTCAGGTGATATTAAAAACTAAACTATAAGTGTTGAAACTGTGGTCATAAGTCGTTTGACAGGATTGAGCGTGAACAATAAGTTATTTACAGAATCTGTACAAAATATGTTAAGTGATAATAGGAAATAAACTATAAGTGCTGAAACTGTGGTAAAGATCGTTCGACAGGAACAATAAAATGAGTTTCAACAATCCTATTCCCGGCGCTTCTGGAGATGTAGAACGAATTTGGTAAGCCTACTTTCATCATAAATAATTTTCCAGTATATATAAACAGTTGTAAGAGGGAGACGTCTCATCCTAGCAAAGGAAAGTTAAAAGTTTTATCAGCTCGCTCCTCTTGCAATATTATATAGGCCTCCATAGTAACGATATGATATGAATATTTGTAACTATACTAGACTTAACTAAAGTTGGCGTCTGTCAGGTAAGGTTGGAGGGAGGAGCACTGCACGTGCCATTTCATGATGTTGCCACATTCCAGCATTCCTTTCTATACTGCTAATAATAAGAGTTGGTGTATGACATTTCTTAGAGGGAGGTCCGTTTACTGCCTGTCGAGGCGGGATAAAGGGAGTGGCTGTGTGGTTGCCATGGAAACGAGGGTGGGGCGACTGCGGTTGCCATGGAGATAAAACTTCAGGGTAGCTCGTCTTGCTGGGAGTTCCCAAACCTGTCACTGTCACTGATAAGAACCTGATTGTTTGTATAGGAGTGATCGCAAATAGGACGACACCGCCTGGCCAGGTAATCTACAACTGATCACAGCGGTCAGAATGATGGAGGGAACAAGTGAGCCGGAAGCGAGGGGTAAGAGCACGTAGAAAGGAATGCTGGAATGTGGCAACATCGTGAAATGGCACGTGCAGTGCTCCTCCCTCCAACCTTACCTGTCAGACGCCAACTTTAGTTAAGTCTAGTATACATGCTCTTACCCCTCGCTTCCGGCTCACTTGTTCCCTCCATCATTCTGCCCGCTGTGATCTGTTGTAGACTCCCTGGCCAGGCGGTGTCGTCCCATTTGCGATCACTTCTATAATAACAATCAGGTTCTTATCAGTGACAGTGACAGGTTTGGCAACTCCCAGCAAGACAAGCTGCCCTGAAGTTTTATCTCCATGGCAACCGCAGTCGCTCCACCCTCGTTTCCATGGCAACCACACAGCCACTCCCTTTATCCCGCCTCGACAGGCAGTAAACGGACCTCCCTCTAAGAAATGTCATACACCAACTCTTATTATTAGCAGTATAGTTATGCATTTCATAATAATATTAGCCACTTATTTCCTTTTAATATGTTAGAAATAACAAGTAGCATTAGAACCGGTTATAAACTGGGCACGCAATAGCATTGTGAGCGTTCCCAAGCAGAGGGAGGATATGACTGAATATCGGGCCACGACGACCATTCACGAACTTTTCCGATGATGGCTCCTGAGTGTCAGGCGCTAGACAAAAGTCAAAATGGCTATCCCAACATTGGGCAAGGCCGTCCGAACTCCCGTTAGTAATAGCAAGATGGGGGTGGGGAGATAGACCAATCATGTGCGGAGCACAACACAGGACTATACGGAAAAGGATCCGTCCAGTTCGGCTTAAATTTTAAGAGGTTCAGCGTTAAAATATCATTGACCGAGTTCGATAGCTGCAGTCGCTTATGTGCGACCAGTATCCAGTAATCGGGAGATAGTGGGTTCGAACCCCACTGTCGGCAGCCCAGAAGATGGTTTTCCGTGGTTTCCCATTTTCATAACAGGCAAGTGCTGGGGCTGTACCTTAATCAAGGTCACGGCCGATTCCTTTCCATTCCTAGGCTTTTCATATCCCATCGTCGCCATAAGACATCAATCAATCAATCACTACTGATCTGCATTTAGGGCAGTCGCCCAGGTGGCAGATTCCCTATCTGTTGTTTCCCTAGCCTTTTCTTAAATGATCACAAAGAATTGGAAAATTATAGAACATTTCCCTTGGTTATTCCAATCCCTAACTCCCTTTCCTATAAATGAATATTTGCCCCAATTTGTCCTCTTGAGTTCCAACTTTATCTTCATATTGTGATCTTTCCTACTTTTAAAGACACCACTCAAACTTATTCGTCTGCTGATGTCCTGCCATCTCTCCTCTGAGAGCACGGAACATACCATTTAATCGAGCAGCTCGTCTCCTTTCTCCCAAATCTTCCCAGCCCAAACTTTGCAACACTTTTGTAACGCTACTCTTTTGTCGGAAATCACCCAGACCAAATCGAGCTGCTTTTCTTTGGATTTTTTCCAGTTCTTGAATCAAGTAATCCTGGTGAGGGTCCCATACACTGGAACCACACTCTAGTTGGGGTCTTACCAGAGACTTATATGCCCTCTCCTTTACATCCTTACTACAACCCCTAAATACCCTCATAACCATGTGCAGAGATCTGTACCCTTTATTAACAATCATATTTATGTGATTACCCCAATGAAGGTCTTTTCTTATATTAACGCCTAGGTACTTACAATGATCCCCAAAAGGAACTTTCACCCCATCAACACAGTAATTAAAACTGAGAGGACTTTTCCTATTTGTGAAACTCACAACCTAACTTTATCCCTATTTATCATCATATCATTGCCTACTGTCCATCTCATAACATTATCGAGATCATTTTGCAGTTGCTCACAATCTTGTAACTTATTTATTACGCTGTACAGAATAACATCATCTGCAAAAAGCCTTATCTCTGATTCCACTTCTTTACACATATCATTGATATACATAAGAAAACATAAAGGTCCAATAATACTGCCATGAGGAATTCTTCTCTTAATTATTACAGGGACAGATAAAGCTTCACCTACCGGTACTCTAATTCGCTGAGTTCTATTTTCTAGAAACAGAGCCACCCATTCAGTCACTCTTTTTTCTAGTCCAATTGAACTCATTTTTGCCAGTAGTCTTCCATCATCTACCCTATCAAATGCCTTAGATAGGTCAATCGCAATACAGTCCATTTGGCCTCCTGAATCCAGGATATCTGCTATATCTTGCTGAAATCCTACAAGCTGAGATTCAGTTGAATAACCTTTCCTAAACTCAAACTGCCTTCTGTCAAACCAGTTATTAATTTCGCAAACATGTCTAATATAATCAGAAAGAATGCTTTCCCAAAGCTTACATACAATGCATGTCAAACTGACTGGCCTGTACTTTTCAGCCTCAAGGACAGTGTCGTAGAGAGTGAGACTTTGGGTCGGGGATACAACTGGGGAGGACGACCAGTACATTGCCCAGGCCTCACCTACTATGCTGAACAGGGACGTTGAGGAGGATGGGAAGATTGGAAGGGATAAACAAGAAAGAGGGAAGGAAGTGGCCGTGGCTTTAAGTTATATATGGACCTGGGATTAAGGCAAATGCCTATGTTGTTCCTTACGAAATAACATGACTTTTTAAAATATGTTGACGTTTCATGATACATTCCTTGCATAATAGAGTTTTATAGTGCCCTAAAATGCCTATTTGGACCTTTAGAGCCTATTTTACTATTTTAGTGCCTAAAACTGCCATTTTCTACATTTAAAATAAAATTCAACTTCTGTAATTTTTACAATCACACAATGGACATCCCTGGAACGAGCACAACAGCCGATGGTGGGTTTTTCATAGAAATGTGCTCTTCCCAGACAACTGTCACCAAAGGAATGCTGAGTGAAGGGTGGAGGTGGAGGATTGGCTCAGAAAAACAACGAGCAGATAGTAAAGGGCGTACTGTGTCGAATGACGGGGTGAGGGGGAGGATTATCTAGGAAGAACAAAGAGCAGGTAGTAAGAAGGGACATACTGTGTCAAGAAGCAAGTGAAAGAACACCTGTTTAAGTGAATATTAGTTCATCATGCCTAAAACTAAATCATCTAAGAGTGCGCTTATACAACAATGGCTTGTACAATTTCCAGGGATGACTTTTGATGTAAAGATTATTTTCTGCCAGTACTGCAATAAACAGGTATGTGCATATATCTTAAATTTCATATTAATCTAAAACTAAGGTTTTGATGTTGACTCCTCTAATTAATTGTAGAGACCTAGTCCAGGCGACCTGGTTTGATTTCCAGTACCGGCAGTAATTTAGAAATCTATGGACCGAGCTCGATAGCTGCAGTCGCTTAAGTGCGGCCAGTATCCAGGATTCGGGAGATAGTAGGTTCGAACCCCACTGTCGACAGCCCTGAAAATGGTTTTCCGTGGTTTCCCATTTTCACACCAGGCAAATGCCGGGGCTGTACCTTAATTAAGTCCACGGCCGCTTCCTTCCCACTCCCAGTCCTTCCCTGTCCCATCGTCGCCATAAGACCTATCTGTGTCGGTGCGACGTAAAAGCAACTAGCAAAAAAAAAAGAAAGAAATCTATGAGGTCTGGAACGGTGTTGACCCAGCATCGTGAGGATAATTGAGAAGCTACAGTGGGCAGGGGTCACGGAGGCAAGGCAATACGGCTG
This sequence comes from Anabrus simplex, assembly GCF_040414725.1. Classification (NCBI taxonomy): domain Eukaryota; kingdom Metazoa; phylum Arthropoda; class Insecta; order Orthoptera; family Tettigoniidae; genus Anabrus; species Anabrus simplex. The sequence goes on along the minus strand of NC_090265.1, from coordinate 1,029,288,939 downwards.
AGGGATGTATCGTGCTGACCACACGCTACCCAATATCTGCAGGCCATGAGCTGGGCAGCAACCGTTATTGAAAGCCAAGGCCCTTCGGGGACTGTAGTGTTCTTGTTCTTAATTAACTTTAGAGTAACAATGGCTTTATTTAAATAGTTCAAAATTACAAATTTTATTCAATAGCTCACCTTTTCTGTTCCTCGTTTTAGTCTCTAATTGACATCACTTTATTGTGTTTTAGATTTCACATGAGAAAAAAATGCCACCTTCAGCAGCATGCCGATACTGCCAGTCACAAAGCAAAAACAGCCATGAAAAGTAACATTAGACAGACTCTGCTCACACAAACTCTATCTCCTACAACCCGCAGTGGTTTCTGTGCTGATATGTGTAGAGCCCTAGTTCCAGCAAATATCCCCTGGAATGCTGTGCATAATCCGGTTTACAGAGATTTTTTTACAGAAATACACCAAGCAGCACATCCCATCAGGATCTACATTAAAGAATAACTACTTAGATATTTGTTACAATGAGGTCATTTTGTCAATCAGGGAAGATATTGGGGAGTCTTGCATATGGTTGTGTGTGGACGAAACCACCAATTCTGTGGGGCAGGTACATTGCTAACCTTATAGTAGGGAAACTGGGACCCAATCAGGCATATACCGCTCACCTTCTTTGCTCTAAGCAGCTTGAGAAACCCAATAGTAAAAGCATTGCATACTTCATCAACAAGGAGTTGCAATTGTATCCTGGGAGTGTTGATGATTCTAAAGTCCTTCTCCTTGTCTCGATGCTGCTTCCTATATGATTGCCACTGCACCTCTCCACAAAACTTTCTATCCTTCGTTAATTCATGTTACTTGCATGGCCCATGCCTTACATAGACTCGCAGAAACAGTTAAGGCCGAGTTTTCTGCAGTAAATACTCTAATTTCAACAAAGAAGAAAGTGTTCTGTAAGGCTCCATCAAGAATAGCCAACTTTCGAGAGAAACTCCCCTCTATTCCCCTTCCACCACAGCCATCATCACCCATTGGGGTTCCTGGATGGAAGCTGCCCTGTATTGTGCAGAACATCTTGAGGAAATCATAACTGTGATAGACAATTTGCTTTTAACGGACAACTCTGCATGTGTCTCGTCTGTCAAAGAGCTGTTAAATTATTGTTCCAGTGTTCAGAGACACATTGCGTATATTCAGGCAAATTTTTCATTTCTTCCAGCCACCATTACAAAAATGGAGGGAAAAGGAATCAGTCTCAAACAGCAATTTTCTGTAATTGAGGAAGCTGAGAATAACATACAAAGTGCTAGGGGCAAGGTAGGGGATAAAATAAGAGACAAGAGGTCTAGTGTACTGCAAAAGAACCCAGGTTATTCAGTGCTGAAAAGGGTACATCAGGTAATGGATGGGGAAAAGGTAGACTTACTAAGTGAAATTGAATTGAAAACTGTAGGTAAATTTTCCTATGCCAATCTAACATCTGTGAGTGTGGAGCGCTCTTTTTCTGCTTTCAAAATGATTTTAACAGACAAAAGATACAGCCTGACTGTGGAAAATTTGGAGAAGATTATTGTTATGTACTGTAAAGCAAACTACGAATGAAAGCACTGTAGGAATGTTCCTCACAAATAATAAACACATACTCCATTCGCGTTTACACCGTTATTGGATGCCTACAGTGCTGTAATTGTGTACAGTGATTTTAGTATTAAGGTTTTAGATCATTACTGATAATGATATATCATATAATCCATAACTTTTTTGACACATGACGTTTTTATGTTGTTTTTGATAAATGTATTTTTATTCTGTCTTAATTTTGCAGGTTATTTCGGTTAAGAATAGGGATACCACGTTTGTAAAAAAAAAGTATCACGTTACAGCTTAAGTGCATATTGTAATATTTTAAAGTATATTTCCTGCCTATCCACACATTTTTAAAACATATTTTAAGTGCCTATTTTCTCTTTTAAAAGCCTATTTACTTGTTTTTAAAGCCTATTTTAGGCGCCTAAAACTAAATATTTAGAGCCTAAAATCCCAGGTCTAATATACTATCCCGTTATTTGACTGGAGGAAAAGTGGAAAACCACTTCGAGAATGGCTGAGGTGATAATCAAACCCACCTGTACTCAGTTCACCTCCCGACGCTGAGTGGGCCCAGTTCCAGCCCTCGTACCACTTTTCAAATTTCGTGGCAGAGCCGGGAATCGAAGCCGGGCCTCCGGGGGTGGCAGCTATTCACACTAACCACTACACCACAGAGGCGGGCGTTATTATGATTATTATTATATTACTATTATTATTATTATGGCCGCCTCTGTGGTGTATTGGTTAGGTGATTAGCTGCCACCCCACGGAGGACCGGATTCGATTCCCGGCCCTGCCATATATTTTTAAAGTGCTACGAAGGCTGGAACTGGGCCCACTCAGCGTCGGGAGGTGAACTGAGTACAGGTGGGTTCGATTATCACCTCAGCCATTCTCGAAGTGGTTTTCCACTTTTCCTCCAGTCAAATAACGGGATAGTATATTAGACCTGGGATTTTAGGCTCTAAATATTTAGTTTTAGGCGCCTAAAATAGGCTTTAAAAACAAGTAAATAGGCTTTTAAAAGAGAAAATAGGCGCTTAAAATATGTTTTAAAAATGTGTGGATAGGCAGCCTCGGGAAGTCCACTCAGTAGGGGGAGGTTCGATTCCCTCCTCAGCCACCCTCGAAGTGGTTTTCCGTGGTTTCCCACTTCTCTTCCAGGCAAATGCCGGCATGGTACCTAACTTAATGTCACGGCCGCTTCCTTCCCTCCTTACCTTGCCTATCCCTTCCAATCTTTCCGCCCCCCTCCTCCCACAAGGCCCCTGTCCAGCATAGCATCTGAAGCCGCGTGGGCGAGGGACTGGTCGTTATCTTCAGTTGTATTTCCCCGACCCAAAGTCTCACGCTCCAGGACACTGCCCTTGAGGCGGTAGAGGTGTGATCCCTCGCTGAGTCCGAGGGAAAAACCAATCCTGGAGGGTAAACGGATTAAGAAAGATAGAAAGAAATAATAATAATAATAAGAAGAAGAAGAAGAAGAAGAAGAAGAAGAAGAAGAACAGAAGTGTCATCTTGTTGAGTTGAAAGCATGTGACGACTTCTACAATGACATCACCAAGTAATTCTGAAATATGATCTCAGGGTCGAGTTCACCTACATATAATTAGGGTGAGTAGGAGTGGAATTTACTAAATGCATTGTGCCACTGAATGGTTACTAGTTGCATGCCTCCGTAGGGAATCCAGGTTACGCCACTACTAGATTTAGTAAATCCTTAATGAATGTTTCTTCTCATAGGGATTTTTTACGACTTTATTATAAAAGAAAATGATACACCTATAAATTGATCTCGGAAATATTTCCCAACTTTCGGAGTCATCCTTGCAGACGGCGTGATAACCGAATGACAATGTTGCTGGCTAGACACCAAGACGATTGTGGTTCGAATACTGACCAAGGCATGTAGGATTTTTGAAATTAGAAGACATGTCCATGTGGTTCGGATTACACGTAAAACTCGAAGTCCCGTGGCTATGAGCACGTTTTCAACAATCACGCAAAACTATGAGCTAGCTCGCTTACTTTACATTCGGACTCATCACTGTAACACTACTGTCTGAAGAATAGAACAACTCTTTGAACGTTGACAATTTACCTCACACAATACAACTATGTTAACACTTGAACAAGCTATTACCACTTACCTGTAATAGAATTAACTGACGTGGTGAGAAATAACACTTCATGCATGCATGCATATACTGAGTCTTCCAAAACTGTTCTGTGGAAAGGTTGAAGAGTTAGTAATTTACCACCCCCGTTTTCCATTGATTATATCAGCTGAGTAAATATTGTCATTATGGTTCAGCTGTCTGAATGACTTATCGTTGACAGTGATCTCTCATTTGATTACTTTCTCCAGAAACAAAAATAATGATAATAGTCTATACATCAGGTACTTCATTAATCATAATTACACGATGGAGATTGATTTCATGTTTACTCACTCAGCCAGAATTTTGTTTCTCTTCAGAGTTAAGATACAGGTAAGACTACGAATTTAGAGGCTGGTTAAGTACCTACCGTATGTGAGGGGAAGATGAACATTAATGACCATTTCAGTAGTCAATACCCAACGTACAGTATGTACCTATTCTATTCGTACGAGCTGTTTGCTTTAGTACCTCAACGCACTGCCAGAAAATAATAAACTGAAAATGATTTTATTCGCTGAACATATATTCAAAAAAGCCTTCAGAAAACATATACCTACTATATATGTTTGCAACCATGTTAACAAAACATACAGCTTCTAATAAAGAAAAGCGCGCCCATAATCTTGTATCTTTCCTATTCGTACAAGCAAATTGAACACTTGAAATAAAGAAAAAATAAAGGGTTCCTGGAACATGTTAGTATCTAGTGGAATGTCCCCTAGCATTTGTTAACTTCCTGACATCGTCGCCACATAAATACACTAATTTCTTGCACATGTCGGAGCTGATTTTCTGCCATTCCTGAAGAATCACGCTTTTAAGTTACTCCTTCACACGCACACGTTGCCTACGGATATTCCTCTTTAACTTTTTTTAAATTTCATTTCAATATAGGCACCTGAGCCAAGGCTCTTCTTGGTGCAATACAAATAAATTACAATGGCAGCTATATTCACAATGTAATTACAAAATAAAATACAGTAAGTATATAATTTAACATGATGTAATAGATAAGATAGGACAAAGCTTCCTAACCAAAATTACCATACTGCTTCAAGTATTTAGTTACATTACTCTTGAAGATAGATAAAGTTGGTAACATTTTTATACTTTTTGGAAGCGAGTTATACATAGTTATAGAAAAATGCCAAAGAGAATTTTGACCATAACTAGTGGAATGAATCTGATTGTAGTGAATATTATGAATAATTCTTGTTTCATAATTATGAATCTGTGAATTAGTAATTACTGATGTGTTTGAGCGGACCAATTTGTTTTTGAATTTTATAGATCATAATTATAGAAGCCTTTATGCGGAGGTTAATATATTACAATGTTTATACAGATCTTTGGTCGGTGTCAGAATGGGCAGTTTGAAAATTATTTTTAGTGCTCTCTTCCTAAGGACCTCTACCTTTTCAAATAATTCTTAATTACAGCATACCCAGACATGTATCATATAAGAGATGTGGCTTTCAATAAGAGCATAGTAAATACCCTTCAACAACCCACGAGAGAACTTATATCGCAATCTACTGAGGATACGAACCACAGGGATAGTTTTATTACAAATGGTCTCCACGTGATTACTCCACGACAGATTTTCATCTATAATCAGTCCTAAGAATTTAGTACTGTGTACTTTCATTACTCTGTGATTGAAGAAAAGCAGATTTTTATCCAAATTTAATACATATAAAAGTTTGTGAAAATTTATGTAGTTTGTTTTTGTTAGATTTATCGTTAATCGGTTGGAATTAAGCCATGTTTCAAGTAATCGAATATCCTGCTGCATATTTGTTCAAGTTCCTGATTGCTAGAGCCTGTATAAAAAATATTGGTGTCATCAGCAAAGATGGATAGTCTTCCATTTAATTTAAGGTGACCAATATCATTAATGAAGATAAGAAACAATAAAGGCCCCAGCACAGAACCCTGAGGCACACCAATGGATATCACCTTTACATTACTCTGAGTATTATTACATGTAACAAACTGCTCCCTATTAGAGAGGTAATCAACAAACCAATCCAATGCAATACCTCTAATGCCTGCTACTTCTAATTTATGTAATAGAATTTTATGATCAACTGTGTCAAAAGCCTTTTTTAAGATCTATAAATAAGCCAGCTGCTAACATACCTGAGTCTAAAGCTTGTTGTAGTTTAATAATAATAATATCCTCAATAGCATTACTGGTCCTCGAGTGCGGTAGGAAACCATACAGAAATTGATAAAAATATTTATTATTTAAAAAAATCTAATAATCTTTTTTTAACCACTTGTTCTAAAATCTTAGATAAAGGAGGTAGTACCGAGATTGGTATGTAATTACTTACATTAAATTTATCCGTGCCTTTATAGATTGGTACAACCCTGGCGATTTTAAGTTTGGCTGGTACTTTACCCTCTGATAGAGATTTGTTAACTAATTTTGTGATGTGAGGTATAAGAAATTTAGAGAGTCTCTTTATAAGAGTATTACTAATACCAAAACAGTCAACACTACAACTGTTTTTAAGATTATTAATTATTTGTTCAATTTCATTTTCATTAGTAGGGGTTAAAAACAAGAAATTAGATGGGCCAGGTTCAAGGTGATGGTATTTACACTGAGGAATGTTCTTAGCTAAAGACAGACCCATATCAGTGAAATAGTCATTAAATATAGTTGAAATTTGACTAGAGTCAGTCACCAACTTATCATTTACTTTCAATTGTATTTCTTCATTGTTACAGTTATTAGTTGTTAAAATATTATTAATAACTTTCCACTGATTATTTGTGCTGTTTAGCCTATTGATATAATAATTATTTTCTAGATCTCTTTTCATTCTAGTAACCCTGTTGCGTATGTCTTTATAGTCTTGTATTAACTGCTGTGAAATATAGCCACATCCCATACTAAATCTTATCTGTTGTCTTTTAATTTTATAATATAAATTATTTTTTGTTTGATTAAATTTTACAGCTCTGAAGTAAAGCATGGGCAAAAGGGTCTAACTTTCTTATTTAGATTAGGACTTTCATTTTTAACTAAAGCAGTACTTTCTTTAAAATATGTCATTAATTTATCTGTTATGATATCCGAGCCATCCTCTTCATTTATAGTTAATGGCGTTTGAGACATGTATTTTTCCATAGATGGGACATGGCATTTTGTAGGTTGCATTACATACAGTAATTTCTTTGTGTATTCATTTTGGGTGTAATATTAATATCTAAGATTAATAAATTGCGATCACTCAGATCATTTATTATGTTATATATTTTGTATTTGCAGACTCTGTTTACGTAAAAATGGTCTATAAGTGTACTAGTTGTCAATGAAATTCTAGTAGGAAAGAGAGTGTTACATGAACTCTGATTATAACACCCACACAGATTCTGAAGCTCAGCAGATATATGACTGTGTTCTAATTTATTTATATTAAAGTCACCAACAGTAATACAAAATGTTTTGCCACCTTTATTCCAAATATCTTCTAAACATTTTAGAAAATCTTTCGAAAATTTAGTATAATTGTTATATACTGCTACTAAGTGAATGTCATTCACAAAACCCTTTATCTCAATTAATAATATACTATATGAACTAGCATTACTGTTAATAGATAATAATACATTAGCCTTATACGGTTCCTTTATATAAATGGCAATTCCACCACCCCTATTATGTGATCTAGAGCAAAAGAGACCATCATATACATTCAGAATGAAATATTTTTCTTCCTCAGGAGAAACCCATGTTTCAACAATTACAATGATTGCAGGATATTGTGCTTCCTGTACTGTATAAAGTAAATTACTCCACTTATTACGAATACTTTGGGAGTTGATATATAGAATTCTAGTTCCATCTTTGCTAGTAAGCTCCTGTAGTTCACTTAGTTGGAATTCAGAACCTTCCATAAAAATAACATGGATTATTCATCTGCCTACAACTAAATAGCCTACCTAAGTCCTAAGGGGAAGGGAGAGCTAAGACATCATCTATGTTTCTGATATGTATAATGGTGGAAGTATCATTTCTCCTTACAAAAATTCTCCCTTCCCTTGACCACACATACTTGAAGCCTTTTGCTCTAAGGTCTTTAGCTCTCTTAAGAAGACCTTTAGATTTAGCTGTTAGGTGGTCATTGATGTAAATAGTATGGCTAGTGGCATTAATATTAAGTGCAGTGGATGAAAGTTGCCTTACATTTTTGTTTGTAACCATAAGTTCATGCTTCTTCCATCTATTCACGAACTTAACCACAATAGGTCTAGGCAGAGATTTATTGGATGTCGGAGTTCTATGAGCAATGTCAATGTCTGTTTTATTGATCACACAACCAACTGCTGACCCAATATCCGTGACTAATTTGTATACATCTTCACTTTGTAGTTCTGGTATACCATGAATTTCCACGTTATTACGTCGCGAGTATTGATTGAGTTGATCAATCTCGCCACAAGATCTGGATTTCATAGTTTCCAGTTCTAATTGCAGTTCTTTTATTTTTGTATCTTTTTCATTCACTACCTTTCTAAGATCTTCAATAATCTTCGTATTGAAGTCGATGCTGTCCTTAAGCCTATCAATTACTTTATCGATTAGTCGCTCAAGGACAATCGAAGAACGTAGAAGAACTCAGTATTTCACGAACAGTTGATTCAAGATTGTCAAGTCCACTTTCAGCAACTCGGATGTTAGTTTCGTCCACTTCGAGACACTTTAACTGACCCTGGGTATCCATCATGCTGTTGTTCTTGTTCTTATTCTTTTGCTTTTGCTTATTCCGTGACATAACCTACAATTACACTATCACCAAGTGAGAATACGAAATTATATAATTACACAGCACTTTAAGGTTAGCCAGCAGTACGTGATTTTTCCTTTCAATAGTCACTCGGAAATGGACATTACTATACGTAGGAAAACTTCAAATTCCTTTAATAACCCGCCACAAACACTATTATAAGAGACAAACATACATCACACAATATTAGAGCCGCCAACTGCAATCCTTTAGCCCAAAGATCTTCGATGGGATTTTAATCCGGAGACTTGGGAGGTGTTCTTAGCTGCTTAGGAATATTCCAGATCAACCATGTCTTATTAATATCAGCAGAGTGTTTTGGGTCATTATCATGCTGGAACATCATGCTGCCCATTTTTTCGGCACTCTGCATAAAGTTTGCCCTAGGATTGCATTATAGCCCTCCTTGTTCATTATTCCGTCAAAGAAATATATGTTACCCACACCTCTGGCTGGCATACAGCCCCAAAACATTACAGACCCACCACCGTATTTTACAGTTGGAAGTGTATTTGCCAATTCATTGTGCGTACCAATTTTTCTCCATATTCTGTGGATGCCATCTGACCCGAAAAGGTTCATTTTTGTCTCACCATACCAAATAACGTCAGTCAAGAATTCTTTCTCTTTATACACATGCTCCTTAGCGAATGTCAGTCTAAGCCGTCTGTTTTTTCAACTTACGTTTGGCCTTTTTCCATGGAATTCTTCCATAGTACCCATGCCGATACAGTATCCGACGGATGGTGGAGTTGCTGATCTTCTTTGCAGGTCGTTACTCCGTGAGTTGCATCAGTACTGGTGTACTTAATTTGGAATCTGACTTTAGCAGTCGAACAAAAAAAATTCTTTCCTTTCAGTTAAACACTTTTTCTTGGGTTTCCTTGGAGTGTTCTTAATACTGTAGTGTCTGTTTACATTTATCAACCACATATTGCACCAAAGAATGTGTTCTATTGACCAGCTGTCCAATTTTTCGTACTGAAAATCCTTGAAGTGGCAGTTGATATATAGTGTTCTTAAGTTCCGTACTTCACTTTGCACTCCTACCCATTTACACCACAGATACATTAGGAAGGAGACTAACACACTTGACTAGTCGTATGCCGTTACTGAGACTTTTCCGTGCATCGCAAGTAAACGGTGCGCATCATCCTGTCCATGTGTACGAATACAACTGGTACACCCGTTTGTCGATGCCGGCATTTTCATATAAAATCTTCCTGCCTGTATGTAGATAAGTATGGTTTTGACTAACGAATTATCAGTGACAAATCATGTTTTTACCTGTAATTTACGTTTTATTTCAGTTTTTCAATCGTTACTGTGAATATACGAGACTTGATAAGAAATTGAAGCCTGTACGAATAACAGAGACACATACTGTATATCACACGCTTGTAACATTATTTAAAATAGCCTCACCTTTGGGCGTCATTTGTAACTTTACTGATTCTACTTTGCATTGAACTTGATATGAATGATTAAATAAAATGATTAACGGACATGTTCGTAATTTAGGCGCCAGAGTTCACAAAAATGGATCCTTCGAATTTGGTGAGAGAGTGATCATTTTATCTCCTCTCCCAGGACATGTAGATAAGGCTGTGCACTGATACATCCGCTACGGGCCTATCTAATCCACTGAAAACGATTAAACGGGTGATGACTATTTCCAGGTTCTTTTATAACTTCTCCATACTAATTTCAAAATATAACCATAATCTGTGCATGAGCACGTCTTCTTATTCTTCCACTGCTTTTCTTACATATCACGTGGGGTCGCGGGTGCGAATTGTGTCGCACAAGTAGATTTGGCCCTGTTTTACAGCCGGATGCCCTTCCTGACGCCAACCCTATATGGAGGGATGTAATCACTATTGCATGTTTCTGTGGTGGTTGGTAGTGTAGAGTGTTGTCTGAATGGAAAGAAGAAAGTGTTGGGACAAGCATAAATACCCTGCCCCCGAGCCAGAAGAATTAATGAGACCGACTAGTGACTCTTAATTATCAATGAAACACTGAACCAGATCCAGCCACACATTATATAGAGCCCAACCTTTCCCTACAACTCATTATGATGTACCATACCCCGTTTGGGCTATGCCTGTTAAATCTGAAGACAGAGATTTACCATGCATTAGTACAAGATCCAATATGGAGAACTTCCAGTTACTACACTTTACCATATAGCTAAATTAATACATAAATGAACATAATAATGCATATAATGTGTTATGATATACAGTAAATAATGTGTTGTATTAAATATATTTCATAGGTGTGACACAGTAGCGTACCCAGGATTTTAGTACGGAGGGGGGGGGGTGCGGCATTAAGGTAGTTTTTCATCCAGAATTTTATTTTGATAGGTGTCCTAACTTCCAGAGTTTAGGTGGTATAGTATACCTAAAAAGGAAATGAGTGTCCTTGGATCCAAGTAAGAGTGAGTGGTGCATTCGTGCGGATTCCGGAAGCTACTGTAATAATAATAATAATAGTATACATTATATAAAATGGTTAATAAAAGTACATTCGTTAAAAGTCCTGGGGTGTCTGGACTCCTTGAACGACAACCCCCCGCCAACCTCTGTTATTCCCATCCCAACATAACTGCAGCATTTCATATATTCCGAGTACAAGTTAAATTAATGCAAGAATATATAGTTTGGGTAAAGATGCAATATTGTGGTTTAGAATAAATACGGTAATTTTATTATAATAATGGTCATGTAATAATCTATAAAGGAGTGACATTTTATACAAATAATGCCGCAGAGAAACACACACACACACACACACACAAAGAAAAGAAAAATACACAACATATACCTTCTTTTCTTCCACATACTTAATATCTATTAACTTGCCCATGGTGGCCAGCAATGTACCGTATTGACTTAATTATTACAGGTACTTTTCAACAACATTTATTGCTGAGAAAAACACTGTCATTTATATTTGACTGACTCTGTATGTAGGTTCGAAACCACGCAGCCAAGATTCGTAAATGGAGCTTGTCATCCGCGACTTCTGGAGTTGCTTTCGTACGTGACCACTAATGTTTACACACCTGAAAAACGAGGCTTCACCGATTTTCCGATCACTAGAAATTTTAGTTTTTCGGTTCCCGTCATATTAGCTCCCAGCATCACTGTAACCCGTTCTTTACTTGTTAACTGTTCCTCACAAAGTACAAAATACTGTATTGCACAGTCAATGTTGTACAAAATTCGAGTTACAGAGTATCTTTTGATTCAAGGGAAGGAACGTTTGCTTCGAGAAATCGAGAAATTCGTGTAACCGAATTTCGAGTAATAGAGAAATAAATACACGTGAAGAATAGAACAAACGGCTTGGAAATTGAAGTTACTTCTAGATACTGAAAATTCGAGTAATGGAGGTTCGAGATATCGAGGTTCGACTGTAATTTCTCTCGTAAGCCAGGGATACAGAATATGGTAGTACTACATTCAGTTTTGTAACGCTAATATTCGTATGTATAAATTTTATTAACGTGCCAGAAACCAACGACATGGAGCTGTTGCCATTTCAACACCGTTTTAAGGGCCACCGACCCAAGCCTGGATTTGAACCTGCGAACTCGGACTCAGAAGGACAGCGACTAAACCAACTGATCCACATGGAAAGGAGGCGTTTGTAATTATTGTTTAAATAGATGCAGTTAGAAATTTGACAAAGGTTTTATGAGGAGCATTTATTAAGGTGTGAGTTTTCCAATTGTCCTCAATGCACGAGACCGGACGGAAGAACTAGCTGGAAGCTAAAGAGCTTTGCAGGGATGTCGCTTCCTTTTCTGTTCACTTTTCAAAACCAAACTCCATGGCGTAACAGCTCCGAAGGGCCATCGCCTACCAAGAGGACCCTGTTCAGCCCGTAGGCCTGCAGATTACGAGGTGTCGTGTGGTCAGCACGATGAATCGTCCCCGCTATTATCTTAGCTTTCTAGGCCGGGAACGCCATCTCACCGTCGGATAGCTCCTCAATTATAAACACGTGGTCTGAGTGTACCTCGATCCGGGGCCTCCGGTAAGAGGCAGGCACGTTACCCCTACACCGCGGGGATGGCTGTTTACTATTAGGTCTCCTTATTTTAGAATTTCACTTGAAGGCATCCTGCATTCCAATGCCGGCACTGATAGAGTTAAAAAGGGTATGGGATGGGGAAGATACAGCCTTGTTTGTGAGTGAAATAGAATTGGCCTTGAGTCTCCCGTAATCGGAATATCTACGACCTGTTGCGTAGTACCAAAGTGATTACTTTTTTTAAGGAGACAAATTAAATGAAGATTCTACTTCCTAACAAACGAAGAACGATATTATCAGTTTTACGAACAGTTTCAATAATGCAGCCGGTTTATATCTAGAGTACAGATTTCGATTGTTGGATATAATTCCATGGTCACAAGCAAAACCATCAATATCTACTGAAGATCCGTCACCGCATTCGGTAGGACCAGCTTTTTCATAACCACCGGGAGACTTGTTCGTGCAGTTAGGGGCGCACAGCTGTGAGCTTGCATCCGGGAGATAGTGGGTTCAAACCCCACTGTCGGCACCCCTAAAGATGGTTTTCCGTGGTTTCCCATTTTCACACCAGGCAAATGCTGGGGCTGTACCTTAATTAAGGCCACGGCCGCTTCCTTCCCACTCCTAGCCCTTTCCTTTCCCATCGTCGCCATAAGACCTACGGTGCGAAGTAAAGCAAATTCAAAATAAAAAATCTTTTTGCAAACCCTTCCAAGAAAAAGTTGTATCCACGCTACTGGCCTGGACTTACTTTGTGAAATTATTTTGTGGGTACACCACTGCATCCACACACCATTTAAGGTACAAGGTACGCCCAAAGAATGGTTGGATACTCAAAATACACCACGATAAATGATGCGGTTATGGCTCAAAAGTACTGAAGAAAGGTTAAGGGACGGGATCTAGTGTTTTAGGTAGATTCCGAATCAAAAGAACGTGACTTCCCATTTTAAAATTTTTTTGTGCATCAGCTGCTATTCAAGCCTCAACCATCTTGATGAGAAGATAGAACCAGTGGAACTGAGTTATCACGCCCGCTAATTACAAGAGAGTTACCCCCACTTTTGATGGTGCGATTTGAGGTTCCAATCAGTCCCCGGGCATTTGACAAAATATATAGGCCTATCTATAGAACTTAGACACGCACCCGCAATCTGTCTTGCTAGTGTTAGAATTTTAAAAAAATTCATAACTTACCGAGGATGCACATAGTTTTGATTCCTTTATGACAAAACGGTCCATCTTCAAAAAAAGTTACTTACCTATGGCACAAAATGAGGAACTAACGTGCAGCTCACAATCGTGTCACAGTCTTCCCAATGTTGCAACTTAAATATAGCACATCTCTCAACCATGGTACAACCCCAGGATCCCTAGGACATACAGTAGTTGTTTCCCAGAACCGGTTTGCAAAAGCTGACACGATGTTGTAAGCTTGCGACTGTTTCTGACCATGGCCCCCATTATCTGGGTGGTCACGTTCTGGCCCCCTACTGAGTAATCCCTTGCTAATTGCCCTTTTCCTTATCTCTTGACATTTGTCAACACATGGGTATATTCCCAATACTGAGGCCTATACAGGGAAATATCTCCGTGCATCACAATTCTAAGTGTTTTCTTTTCATTCAAGCAGTATGGCCCTACTGAGCCTTGCTAGTAGATTCTTTGTCACTACGTTAATTTAACATTCTGGCGAAAGTTTTTAAGTTGTTCGTACCGTTCGTAAAACAACAGCTGATCCTCACTCTAGTTTCAGGAAACATTTTGGGGGGCCAGCCCCCCTGCCTCCCCCCTTGGCTACGCCAGTGGTGTGACATGTATGCTATCACACAGAGCCCCCTTGTTGAATCAATATCATATATTATGATTCAACACAGTAAAGAGATACGGTACATTAGAAAACCTAACATGATATAAATGACACTTAAATGACTATGCGATAAAGACATATACACTGAATCTACTTCCTTGTATTCACACAGATGAAATACAATTCATCCAAATAAGATTATGATAATGATGATGGGCCGATGACCTTAGATGTTAGGCCCCTTTAAACAACAAGCTCATCACAAGATGATGATGATGAGGATGATGATGATGATTATTATTATTATTATTATTATTATTATTATTATTATTATTATTATTATGAACAACAACAACAACATCAAATGATATTAAGAACAACTTGGATTGTTTAAGGCATACTTGAATACAGTCCTCTCTCACATCTTAATGAAAATAATAGCTTACAGGTTGATAATATTTACATCCAAGGTGCAGATACTTTCATTTGTATCTGCAAAGACGACAGATATTGTAAGTCCCAAGGACATTAGTGTCATAGGTTAGAAGCCGATAAGCACACCGAATAGGCCTATACGTTGTCTTCTGATCAGCATATGGCAAACACGGCACTCTGAGAACTTCATCACACACATCAAATACATCACATACCTTCTCCCCTAGCTATTACTGCTTTGGCATGAACTTGAGGAATAAAGTAAAGTCAATTTGTGTCCTCATCCCAAGGTGGTGCAGCTCTTTTCAGGAGGTGTGCTGCATGTACCATTTCAACCAGGTAGTAGCTCTCCTGCCAGTCTTAAATTTCTGGCAGAACCGGGAATCGAACCCAGGCCCACAAGGACAGCAGCTAATAACACTAACTGTTATGCTACGGATAATTAATAATTGAGTGTGGCTATTTCTAGCCGAGTGCAGCCATTGTAAAGCAGACCCTCCGATGAGGGTGGGTGGCATCTGCCATGTGTAGGTAACTGCATGTTCTTGTGGTGGAGGAGAGTGTTGTGTGTGGTGTGTGAGTTGCAGGGATGTTGGAGACAGCACAAATACCCTGCCCCCGAGCCAGTGGAATTAACCAATGAAGGTTAAAATCCCCAACCCCGCTGGGAATCGAACCCAGGACCCACTGAACCGAAGGCCAGTACACTGACCATTCAGCCAACGAATCGGACTATGCTACGGAGATGGAGTGGGATAGGATACGACAATCCCACAAAACTTGACCAATCAATGAAGTCAAACTTATGTTCATAAAGGTGAGTTTTAACAGGCTTACCACTAAATAAAATATGTCTATACTCTACCAGTAACAAAAATAAACAATCCTTCTGCTCCTATGCTAAATTAGTTCTATACACACTCTCATGAAACAGGACCCTCTGTCTAGACTGTGACATAGATTTATATGCTATGATAACCTATGATAACCTGCATTTACTTCAACATCATAAGCAACCTGGATACAACTCAACTCATTTTCTCTTTAATCTTATTCTAACTTGCTGTAGTACTCGTTGTTGATGGGATAATCACTCAACATGTGCACATGTGAATGATTGAATTTGTGTCCAGCCCTCATATTGTTCCCCAGATTCTGAGAAATTTAAGTGGGCATGCCTCTCACTGTTAGCAGCTTGTTGTGACGTGCTCGCTTCCTTGCTCTCTGTTGCCCTTTGCAGTTTCAGATTATTTCTTTTCATTATTGCTGATCTTGATACCATCTCTTCCTTCCGGTATAAAATAAAGCCTAGATTAGTATTTTTTTTAAATACTGACAGATGTCCAAAGCCTTTAAACTGTTCCCAAAACAATCTCCATAACAACTCTATTTAGGGTGTAGTTTAAAGTCTAGAGGGTTAGTTACCAGCTCTTGGACTTGAACTTTCCCACAGCTGCCACTGATATTTTGGTTATTTTTCCACTGTATTGGAAAGAGGTACAGAGCAACAAATCTAAATAAATGTTGCCATGAGCTATTTAGTATAAAACCAACAGTGAGATACGTTAACTTAAATACTTTAGGCCCCTTCTGAAGCACCCGCTCCTGCTAAAATATTTTGAACAAGATCTAAGATCCTACTTGATTTTATTATATACTGAAATACCAAGTTTCATTAAAATCCACTCATCGATTTTCCAGTGATGCTATAACAGACATACATAAATAACATGAAACTGAACTCGATGTAGGTCATTACCTACTATAAAGTCAGTATTCTTGTCAGAATACAATATTAACCAACTGGAACATTGTTGCTTCAACACAGATAGGTCTTATGACGACTATAGGATAGGAAAGGGGTAGGAGCTATTTGCCTGGTGTGAAAATGCGGAACCACGGAAACCATGCAACTTGACAGCTACATGACCCAAACCATGCAGCCACTCGCTTGGGGCAGTTAAAAGCAATGTTAACATACAAATGCTTGATCAAATGAAAAAACGCCACACTTTCTCACTTTTCATGAACAGTTCTAACAATGCCGAGTTCCAGAGCTGGAATGACCCGGCCAAACCCATTGATGAGCACTGCCCTGCAGGTTTCCGTTAAGTGTGCACACTCCCCATTCCTATCAGCGCCTCATAGCACTGATCAAATAGCTGGAATACTATGATAAGCCAGTGTGTTATGTATCAGTAGTTATCAGAACGTGTACAAACCAGAGAAATGGAATCAAACTCCCCAACTACTTCCTGCCAATATTCAGGCAGGTTGTTCTACTTGGGTAGGCAACTCCCTCAGCTCACACGGCACTTAGCAGTAATGACATCTATCGGAGATGAGTGGCACCAGAAGAGACAAAGCACATCATTAGTCAATGATGTTATTGTTGATCAATTTTCTGGGCTTGCGATATTGTAGGCCTTCACATCTAGTTTTCTTCCAACTCTGTGATATTAGAGCACTGAATGTAAAGGGAGTCCTTCTTCCTCCTTTCATGAGCCCTCCTTATGTTATTCTTCAAGTGACCATTTCTTCATGATTATTTTCTCGTTTTGATAGTCATCTTCATAATTTTACTTGTTATAAAATAATAATCATATGGCCTCAGCTACCGTGTGCAGACATTTCAATTTGACGCCATCTGGCTGTCTGCTCGTCAATTTCGACGTTCCGTTTTACTCTAGGCCCCCACTAGATGGCAGACCGAGTAAACCGAAACTCTCTTGGGCGTCTATGGCTGAGATTTAATTAATTTTGTCGGATAAACACCAAATGTGTCACCAGAGATCTTTTATATGCCGACATCGTACGACATGGAGTGTCGAATGGACTTTTTTCCGCCCTTCAAAAATCCGACTACCTCTGCCGGGTTTGAACCCGCTATCTTGGGATCCGGAGGCCGACACTCTACCGCTGATATGAGCTGATGATCACACAGTTTTTCACCCTAGGACAATCACAACAAAAACCACTAACATCACCAGTTAACACAATTGAACAATATTTGCTTGTTAGCAATGCTCAATATTGACAGACTAAGCAACAAAAGTCTCACTTCATGAATATCTCTGTTATAATAGCCAATATAGTAAAACTGTAAAAGACATAAATGATTGAAAATTGTATTCTCTATAACTTTTGTTAGGTACCTTGTAACCGTACAACAGGGTTACAGATTCCATTCATTATTTATTATTATTATTATCATCATCATTATTATTATTATTATTATTATTATTATTATTATTATTATTATTATTATTATTAACCCGATTCATTTGATTTTTTATATTCTGTTTCTCATCATTTAGACTGTAATAATTAGGTATCACGTATATTATTGTATTTCATCATAGGTTAAGTGAATATGTTTGTAATTATTCTGTATTGTAGTAAGTGAGATTTGTTGGTTTCATATTGTCATGCTGTGGCTTGTAACTTTGGCTAGATGAGCTGGCATAGTATTTTGCAATCGAGGCTATGTTTAACTGGGAATGTTGTGTACAAGGAAATTTCCCGGTGACGCATTCGGTATAGTCATTCTTGGTCCGCTTGGGTACGCTTAGACAGCGCGTGACTGATGACATCAGTGCGTGGACACGTGATTGCGACCAAGTGTCAGTATTCGCCAGCTACTGTATGTGGAAGTGGAAGGGATGAACAGTGAGTGGGGAGATGAGTCGTCATCGCGAGGTGATATAAAGTCGAGGCAACGGTAGTGAGAGATGCAGATGATATCACTCAGTTCACAGTATTCTGTTCTTACTCAGTTCATAAGCAGTTAATATCGTGCAGATCATATGTAACAGCCAGATGTATCAAATGGAAGAAGTGGTCTTAGTGTGATGGTAAGAGCTAAGAGTTGTGTTTTCAAGAGGTCCGGTAATAATCGAGGAGGTCTACAAGTGGTGCTTGTATCCGAGCAGAGACGGGTACTATGCTGATAAAGAAACATCATCTTCTTGTGAGGATGGACTTCACAAGATGTTTCAATAATATTTTCCAATTATTTAAAATATATTGAGTGGACGTAATTACATTGGAGCTCCCTACACGCGTACATGGAATGTAGGCCAACTCCTTGTTATATAAGAAGACTACAACAGACGGCTCCCGACTTCAGCTCACAGGTTTTCCCAAGAATTTCAAGTTCAACAGCGGTGTATGCAGACAACAGGTAATTAAAGCATCAGACATGTTATGCATTCATAACATGAAGAAGAGTGTAATCAGCGGCGATATCACATCTCACTTCAAGTTCATGCCAATAGCTTTTTTTGTTTAGATTAAATTTTCCTCTTCTTTGTACCGCAAATCTCACGATATATTTCTTTTGTTAAATTAAAAGACGTCAATGATTGTTCATTGTGACGTAAATTATAGTCATAAACTCAGTTTTATTTTTAATTATAATAAGTGATTCCAGTTCCATGTACAATCCTCAATTGTGGAAATGCAACAGTAATTTAATATTGTCCTGATCCATATCCCTGTATATTGCCAGATATGTGAGTTTATCACCTCACGCCTTGAGATAATTGATATAAGAGGTATGCTCTACCGAATTTTGTTGTTTTTCTTAAAAAAGCAACTGGCGCTCAAACAAATGTTATGTATATTGTGTGAAGGAGATGTAAGTATAAGAGTAGTGGTTGGAGTAGCCACAACGTGTCGCCAGCAACGTGGGACTCGAAAGGTTCAGAAAAAGTGTTTCTGAATGGCAATATACATGGATCAGTTCTTTTAATGAGTACAAAGCAAAGCAAAGAGCAAAGCCTTCTCCGTACAGGCCATGAAGGCCCTTGGAGGGGTGGAAGGTAAAGGCTTCCACTATCCGCAACCTCGGCACTGATGGGGTAGAGTGGTTAGCTCTACGCCCGGCCGCCTTTGCCCCCAGGAATTAACCTGGTACTCATTTTTGGTGTAGGCTGAGTGAACCTCAGGGCCATATGCACCTCCGGAAGTGGAAATCTCATTTCTTAAATTTTACGATTTCCTGACGGGGATTCGAACCCACGTCCTTCCGGGCGAACCGAGCACGCCTTTACCGCCTCGGCCAGGCAGCCCCTCTTTTAATGAGTACGCACATGTTAAATTCACCGAGTAATGTTAGGAAGGTCATTTTGTTGAAGTTTGTATTTAAGGGGTAATGTCAGAGGAATTGCAAGGGGAAATAGCTTTGAGATCGCGAAAAATTAGTAGGAAACCGAAGATGGACAAGGATAGCAATATGCAGTCAGGTGATGAGGCTGAGGTTATTGTGTCCAAGGAAATCCAAGGTGGTAACATAAATAGGAAGTTGGTGACTAAGGTGGGACCTGCTGAAAGTCAGAAAATAGTAGAAACTGAGGAAAACGCTGTCACGCAAGATCAAAGTAAAGGGGTGATTGACCTGGGTTTATTTAATTTGCTGATGTCCAAAATGACTGAGCAGAATAATATCATTAGTGAGAAAATTGAATCTCAGAATATTATTATGAGTGAGAAAATTGAAACGGTTATTAGTGAGAAAATTGAATCTCAGAATAATATTATGAGTGAGAAAATTGAAACGGTCATTAGTGAGAAAATTGAATCTCAGAATAATATTATGAGTGAGAAAATTGAGGCGGTCATTAGTGAGAAAATTGAATCTCAGAATAATATTATGAGTGGGAAAATTGAAGCTCAAAGTAAGGTCATAAATAGTATTAATAAGAAGATTGATGATGTTAGTAATAAGATAGATCATAAGGTGTTAGAAATAAGTAAGCAAATTAATAATTTAGAAAGTAAGGTAAATAGGGAGTGTAGTGACATCAGAGCGGAGATGGAATTGGGTCGGAGCAATCTCCATACGGAAATAGAGCAAATTAGTGAGACATGCATCAAACAGATTGATGAATTAGGCGCCAAGATCGAGTCTAATAAAGGAGAAATCAATGAGTTAGTAGAAGAAAGGTTTGAAAAGATAACCAATACAGTGGGGCAAGAAACTAGGAAATGTATTAGTAGGGTAGAACTTGTGGAAAGAAAACTTGGAGAAGTAGGTGATCTAGGGAGTGAGCAGAAATCATTATCACAGAAGGTGAGAGAATCGGAAAAAAAGTTGGAGGAATTAAGAAAAATTCAAGAAAAGACTGAGGAAACAGTGGAAGAAAAATTTCTGAGTTGCCAGAGAGTACTCCAGCAAGAAGTGCGTGATAGTAAGAATGTACGTGAAATAATTGTAAATAATGGTTTAATCACTAGAGATCATGATTTACCTAAGTTTTCTGGGAAAGAATTTAACCCGATGGAATTTATGAGAGTAGTAGAGAAGAAATTTGCTGTTCAATTAAGAGACAATATTATTAGCTGGGAAACTGTATTGGAGATCTTATCTAATGCTTTCGTAGGAGAGACTAAGTCTTGGTTTCAAGTATATAAAAGCTCGATGTCTAGTCTAACTGAATTTAAGGAGAAATTCATGGCTAAATTTTGGAGTGAAGGTGTTCAGAGTAGAGAGAGAGAGAGAGTAATGTTTGGCAGGTATAATTCTAACGAGGGTGTTAGAATGACTGAATACTTTTTGGCTCATGTTTTGGTGTGGAGAAATTTAGAATGTATTGGACCTGAGGCTGATATAGTTAGACTTATGGCTAAGCACTATCCCGACAGAATAAGAGAAGCTGTTTGTATGCAAAGAGTGGAGACTATTAAGGAAATGGAGATTTTGTTGGAAAGTTTTGATGCTTTAGGTAGTAGCTTGAATAATAGTAGGACACTAAATAGGAATGTAGAAGGAAGGGGTAACCAATCTAATAATCAGGACAGGCCTATGAATAATCGTAACTACAGAAGAGAATATCAGGAGAGACCTAATAATAATTTCCACAGGGAGAGAAATTATCAAAATAGTTCGGAAAATTTCAGGACTGGGAGGCGTGATTATGGTAATCAACCAGAAGCTGGGAGGCGGGAGAATACAGGCCATAATAATAATAATAATGACGCTAGAGGAAATAGGCAACAGGGGAGGCCGACTGAGGTGTGTAACCAACAAGTCGTAACCGAACCAAGTACTTTAAACGAGCAACGGACTGTATAAACAGGTCACTGAGACAGTCCGTAAATGGTGAGTTCACGTATAAGGTAGATAAGTATGTTAATGTCGACCAGCCTATAGTTGTAAGTGAACATGATTGTGACCTAAGTAGCAATAATTCAAATATTTTAAGTGACGACTTAATCGTAAACAATAAATTTTATAAGTGTAATTTAAATTTAGATATAAGGCAAGATTTGTTAAGTGATCTTATATTATGTAATGAGGATAATTTAAGTAGTGTTACTGTTACCCCGACGATTGAACTGCTGATATGGGGCAGAAAAGTTAAGATTTTGTTGGACTCTGGTAGTGAGAAGTCATGTGTAAATTCCAAGCTGTATGAGGAAGTTTTAAGAGAGAAGTATGAGGTAGCGGAAATTCCAGTGAGGAATACGTTCATCGTAACAGCTGTTGGAAACAAGTCTCAAAGTGTGAATAAACAAATAGCTGTCCCCATTAGCATAAGTGGAGAATGTATTTTCCAACCATGCTTAGTTGTGCCTAATTTAGTTTATGCCGTTATTTTAGGTACCGACTGGTTAACGTGTCACAAGGCTAAATTAAATTTTGATCTGTGTAATGTCAATCTTATTTGGGGAAAGAGTAGCAGGGAAGTCAGTTTACCATATGATGTTTTGTCAGAAATTAGTGCGAATAAAGTGTGTTCTAGTACGGAAGGATCTTGTGAAATTCCTAATATGAGGAAAAATATTGATGTCTGCCATGTGTCTATACAGAGAGATTCTAGAGATGAATTGTATGAGACAGTGGAGAAATGTAATTTAGCGGAAAGTCAGAAGGACGAATTGTGTGAATTATTGATATCACATAGTGATGTTTTTAGCGATCGGCCTGGTAGAACACATCTTTACGAACACAAATTTAATGTTATTGATAACTCAACTTTTGCAGGACCGAAATATCCCATTCCGTTAAAATACGCTAGCGCTGTTGAAGAGCAGATTGACATTATGCTAGATTATAATATAATTGAACCATCATGTAGTCCTAATTTAAATCCACTTGTTATTATACCTAAGAAGGATAACACGGTAAGATTGTGCATGATAACTTTTGTAAGATTATATTGGATGAATTTGAGCTTGGTGACAAGGTTTTACTCAGAGTGCCACTCCCGTCATCAGCAGAAGCTGGTCAATTTTCTAAGTTTTTCTTGTTGTATCAGGGATACTTCACCGTAGTGAAACGGATTGGGAAATGTGCTTATTCATTAGAAGACAAGGAAGGAAATATCGTAGGCACATACAATATAAGAAATCTTAAGAAATATATCATGTGAGTTTGTTGATTAATTCTCATTACTATGTTAATTCACCATATTTTATGAAGCTGGCATTGCGAACAGGACTTCAGTGAAATTAGCGTGTGTTGTGATATTAAGTGAAGTATGGCAGTGCAATAAACTCCAGTGCTTGGAGACAGTGTATATAATGAAATGTCTTCGAGAATTACTTTTGAACACTCAATGAACGTTTGAAACGACAGAAGTGAGAAAGAAATGTAATCTGTATGTAAATAATACTGTGTAATCAAAGTGAAAATGATAAGTGATAAATGTTTTATATGTGTAACAACGAACATCCAGATGGATGATACTAGGTACCAAATTTGTAAAGGGCATTTTTATACATGTATCTATGGTGTACTCGATTTCAGGTGATTATGTATATATTTCATGAATCAATCGATTCATTTAATCGATTATTTCATGAGGGAGGCGTTCTGTAACCGTACAACAGGGTTACAGATTCCATTCATTATTTATTATTATTATTATCATCATCATCATTATTATTATTATTATTATTATTATTATTATTATTATTATTATTAACCCGATTCATTTGATTTTTTATATTCTGTTTCTCATCATTTAGACTGTAATAATTAGGTATCACGTATATTATTGTATTTCATCATAGGTTAAGTGAATATGTTTGTAATTATTCTGTATTGTAGTAAGTGAGATTTGTTGGTTTCATATTGTCATGCTGTGGCTTGTAACTTTGGCTAGATGAGCTGGCATAGTATTTTGCAATCGAGGCTATGTTTAACTGGGAATGTTGTGTACAAGGAGATTTCCCGGTGACGCATTCGGTATAGTCATTCTTGGTCCGCTTGGGTACGCTTAGACAGCGCGTGACTGATGACATCAGTGCGTGGACACGTGATTGCGACCAAGTGTCAGTATTCGCCAGCTACTGTATGTGGAAGTGGAAGGGATGAACAGTGAGTGGGGAGATGAGTCGTCATCGCGAGGTGATATAAAGTCGAGGCAACGGTAGTGAGAGATGCAGATGATATCACTCAGTTCACAGTATTCTGTTCTTACTCAGTTCATAAGCAGTTAATATCGTGCAGATCATATGCAACAGCCAGATGTATCAAATGGAAGAAGTGGTCTTAGTGTGATGGTAAGAGCTAAGAGTTGTGTTTTCAAGAGGTCCGGTAATAATCGAGGAGGTCTACAAGTGGTGCTTGTATCCGAGCAGAGACGGGTACTATGCTGATAAAGAAACATCATCTTCTTGTGAGGATGGACTTCACAAGATGTTTCAATAATATTTTCCAATTATTTAAAATATATTGAGTGGACGTAATTACATTGGAGCTCCCTACACGCGTACATGGAATGTAGGCCAACTCCTTGTTATATAAGAAGACTACAACAGACGGCTCCCGACTTCAGCTCACAGGTTTTCCCAAGAATTTCAAGTTCAACAGCGGTGTATGCAGACAACAGGTAATTAAAGCATCAGACATGTTATGCATTCATAACATGAAGAAGAGTGTAATCAGCGGCGATATCACATCTCACTTCAAGTTCATGCCAATAGCTTTTTTTGTTTAGATTAAATTTTCCTCTTCTTTGTACCGCAAATCTCACGATATATTTCTTTTGTTAAATTAAAAGACGTCAATGATTGTTCATTGTGACGTAAATTATAGTCATAAACTCAGTTTTATTTTTAATTATAATAAGTGATTCCAGTTCCATGTACAATCCTCAATTGTGGAAATGCAACAGTAATTTAATATTGTCCTGATCCATATCCCTGTATATTGCCAGATATGTGAGTTTATCACCTCACGCCTTGAGATAATTGATATAAGAGGTATGCTCTACCGAATTTTGTTGTTTTTCTTAAAAAAGCAACTGGCGCTCAAACAAATGTTATGTATATTGTGTGAAGGAGATGTAAGTATAAGAGTAGTGGTTGGAGTAGCCACAACCTATGTAGAATTTTTCAGTTGGACTACTAATAAGATATTTGAGAATTAAATTTTAGGCCTTCCTCTCAACTATCCTTTCACCCAGCATGTCTGTCTGTTAGGTCATCAGCTCAGAGGCTGGTTGGATCCTCACATAGCACCACCAAAGGCTATGCAGTTATAGGAAAACCACAAAAGCCAATGGCAGAGCCCAAATGAGGCGTACTAGGCAAGATGAGGAGTGAGGTAGTTTGCCATTGCTTTCCTCACACCCATCATGAATAAAATGATTAGTAACTTACACTGTAGTACCTTATTCTCCAACTTTACACACTGATTTTCATTAAATTCTGTCATCCATTTCCTTGTGATGCACGTACAGACAGACAGACAGACAGACAGAGAGGTCGTCATCATCATCATTATCATCATCATCATCATCATCATCATCATCATAGAACCCCTCTAGCGTGCCAGGTACAGTGGTTTTGAACGATTCTTCATCATCGTTGTCTGTCCAGAAATGCCTTCTCTCTCGCCACTGACACCCAATTCCCAAATCTTCTCTCCACATCATCTCTCAGTTGGTGTCGTCATCTCTTCAATACAGACAGGTATGGTAGAAAATTAAAAATTTCCTTCTTATTGTGGACACAACCAATACAGATATACCCTTCTTTTCTTTTATTCTGAGCAGTGTAGAGACAAAACTTTTTGGACTTCATCAAACCACAAGAACTATCCCAAAAGAACCAAACTGCTGCACCATTGCAATCTAACTTGAGCCACTGACTACCCAACCAAACAGCTCCACAAATCACAGGATATACTGTACTAAATTAGGCACTAACAAACACACATGAACAATCTAACTACCTATTTGAACTGGGATTGCCACTTGACTCTTAATTCTATATAATGCTGCCTACCACAGACAAAAGAAATGTAATACTGACCAGAATTTCATCCATGATATGCCCTCTCCTGTTAGTGGTGGTGGTGGTGATGATTATTGTTTTAAGAGGAAGTACAACTGGGCAGCCATGCTCTATATAATACTAATCAGAGACAAAAAATGGAAGGGATCCGACACTTCAAAAAATAAAGGTATTGACCATAGGAAGACAAGGGCCACGAAGGGCATGAAAATGAAAGACTCCCTAGGCCTCGAGTGCTCTAACACCATCAGGGTCACAAAAGAACAAGAGTTGACCAAGGGAGGCCAGATAGGATAGATGAAAGTGAGGAGCCTGGCCCAAGTAAGTGGAAGCAATGCTATGACTCAGCTGAGGGCCCCATGGTCGTCAACCTATGCTCCCCAAGTTAAGAGCCGGGGGCCCTTTTAGTCACTTCTTACGACAGGTAGGGTATACGGTGGGTGTTATTCTACCACCCCCACTCTGTTAGAATCATCATAAAACTTAAAATTAAAACATGTCTTCTCACTACCACAATCTAGAAAAGCCATGACCTCCTCCTCCCAAATCTTCACTTAAATTACAGGCATAATCAGTTTAGCTTCAGGCTCCTCCTGATTACAAAACAGTTGGACATTCAATTCCTCTTTCACTTCTAAATTATATATTACCTGTTTCTTCACACAAATACGAATTTCAGTATCAGACTGCCTATTCGATCCAACTAAGAAGTCTGATTCCAGTTTAAATTGCCTGAAGCAGTTTCTTCTCCATTACCATTTTTCTCCATTTGAGGTCTTTGTTCCGTACACCTGCTACATTTTGATTCCCATTGGCACAGTCTAGCTCGAGCGGTCGAGGAGAGAGGTTGCGTAGCGAAGTGCGTGCTGTAAACATGGTCGGCATTGAACAGTACCGGGCCGCTATTGGGAAATGGCAGGCAAGGCAGAAGAAGGAGGCCAGGAGTGGATTGGTGACGGACGGATTGAAAATGAGTGAAGCGGTGCTGGTGGTGACAGTGATAGCAGTGTTACTGGTTATTGGGGGGGTGGAAGTAAACCCAGGCCCAAATACCAGTGGAAAATATAGTACGGAGGATTTGGCCGCACTCAGGGTGGTTGTAAGTGAAGTTATGCAGGAGAAGTGTCAATGGGATAAGGTGCAGGAAATAAAGGACATGATGGAGGAGCAGATAAGGGAGATAGGGAACATGAAGAAATGGCTTGAAACGAAGACAGAGGAATCGAGCAGGAGAGTGGTCAATAACGAGAAAGAAATCGAGTTATTGAGAGGGGAAGTGAAACATCTGAAAGAGGAGGTGATGAAGATGAAGAAAGAAGCGGAGGGGTACAGGCAGGAGAGATTGAAAAAAGCCATATTTATATATGGAATTGAGGAAGGGGCGAGAGAGAGCAAGATTGAGCTGATATTTAAGGTGGTGGAAGCTATACGTGATGTTATGAAGATAAACTTTAGTGAGGTAGACATTGATGATGTAGAGAGAGTTGGTAAAATCAAAGGTCGGAGGCCAATTAGGGTTAAATTGTTCTCAACCTTAATGGCAGATTCTGTGTTAAGGAACAGCAAGAATTTACAAGGGCGGAAAATAGGGGTGAAAGGAGACATGGGAAGAGAAGGAAGTGAAAACGCGAAGATCTTGAATAGGCACCTATGGAGAGCGAGGAACCAGGGGCTAAAGGCCCGAATAAGAGGTCTGAGGTTGGAGGTGACAAACGGGCGATGGGTCAGAGTTCATTCAGTGACTAAGCTAAAGGAAATGGACGAAAACGAGAGGGTTGAGAGTGGTGAGAGGACAAGGCAAGATGGGAAGAAGAAAGAAGAAAAGAAGAGGAGGAGGGACGTGGCAGGAGAGCAGGGCATCTCGGAAGAGAATGGGCAGTGCAGCCGGGAGACAGAAGACCAAGATAGTGAAGTGGACGGTGAGAGTGGGCCGCAAGAAACTGGGAGAGGAGAGTGTAGAGGTGCAGTGAGCAAGAAAGGACAAAGGGAGGTGGATTCAGAAGTCCAAAATAGTGAGGGGGTGAGTGGGGGTGAGCAGCAAGAAGGGGTGAGTACAGGGTGCAGTGGTGTAGTGAACAACAAAGGTCAAGAGGAGACAGATCGACAAGAAGGTAAAAAAATTATGAGTAAAGTCAGGAGTAAGAGCTTAAAAGACATATGGGGAAAAGTACGTAAAGGGATGGAGGATACAGAGGGAGAGAGGTCGATAAATACTAGAAGTAAGAATAGAGGGGGAGACCTAGAAGGGAGGGAGGGAAAGTTATAACAATATTGGAAGATAGGATGTGTGAATATTGAAGGAGTAAGGAGCAAATTAGGAAACAAGAAAGTTAGGGAAGTAATTGAAAGTTTCGATGTTGTGGCACTCTTGGAGACGTGGTTGGAAACAGGGAGGGAGATTGCATGGAAGGGGTTTGAGATAAAATATAAATATAGAAGAAAAGAGAGGAATAAGGGACGAGCACCAGGAGGGATGATAGTTCTAATTAGGGAAGAAATTAGTGAAAGAGTAGAGGATATAGAGACCGATATGATGGAAACCATATGGCTGAGATTGAATTTGGGAGGGAGAGAGAGATGGAGGAAGAAAATAAATCTAGCTTTTGTTTACTGCCACCCTAGTAATTCAGAATATGCAAATAAATATTTTTTTGAAGAGTTATTGGTGGATATTGGTAGGATAAGGGGAATGTATCCAGGGGAGGAGGATATGTTGTTATTTGGGGATTGGAACGCGAGAATAGGAGAACAGAGCCCAGTTTATAGTAGGGAGGATGGAATGTGTTTGTTAGAAAGCAGAAGGAGTGAGGACAAAATTACAAATAGTTATGGAGAGAAGCTCCTAGAGATGTGTGCTGTGGGAAACTTGTATATTCTGAATGGGTGGATAGAGGGTGACAGGACGGGGAAATTGACATATGTTACGGAGAAAGGGGGTAGTGTGATAGATATGGTTTTGAGCTCGGAAGGGATGATTGAGGAAGTTGTAAGTATGGAAATAGGAGATTGGATTGAGTCACACCATTTCCCGGTGAGGGTTATGCTGAAAAGAGAGGAAGAGAAGTGTACAATGAAGGAAAATGAGACAAAGGATAAACGAGGGAGGGGTTATAATAAGTATAAATGGACAGAGAAGGTGGGCCGGGATTGGAATAGGGTAGTAAAGGAGGAGCTACATCTTCTGAAATATGGGTGGGAAGGGGCGTTAGAAGAGAATAATACTGATAAAGCCTTGGAATTGTTGCTACATCCAATAAAGATGATAGCGCAGAAGGTGAAAGCTAGAAAAGGAAATAAGAAAGAGGGAGAAGAATGGTTTAATAGGGAGTGTGAAGGATTGCGGAGGAAGGTGATGGATGCGTTAGGAGAATATAGAAGGAAAGGTGGGAGCCAAGAAAGGGAGTTTTTCTGTAGATTGAGGAAGGAGTATAAAAAGAAAATCTCTGAGACAAAAAAGACGTGGTTAGAGGAACAAATGGAAGCCATAAATAATGACTGCAAGACTAACAATTTTGAGAGAGTCTGGGATAAGATTAATAGAATTATTAAGGGTGGAAGGAATATGGAGAGAACGAGTATTGAGGAAGTGCAATGGGTCAGGCACTTCGATGAATTACTAGGAAAAAAGGGGGGTGATAGATGGAGAGGTTCGGGAGAAGAAGTAATTTGGAGGAATAGGGGAGTGGCAATTTATGACTTGGATAAAGAAATCACAAGAGAGGAAATCCGGGGAGTGATAAGCAGAGCCAGAGCGAAGTCGGCCGGGGGGTGTAATGGTATAAATAATAAGTTTTGGAAGGAAATTAGTAAAAATGAGATAATGATAGAGGGCATGGTGAAACTATTCAATAGGATATTCGAGGGAGGAAATTACCCTAGGGAATGGGAAACAGGAATTATATGCCCTATATACAAGGGAAAGGGTAGTAGGAACAATGTGAACAGTTATAGGGGTATATCTCTGTTGGATTCTTTGAGTAAAATATATACTGGGGTGCTAGCGAACAGAATAAGCGGGTGGGCGGAAGAAAATGAAATTTTGACAGATTACCAAGGGGGATTTAGGAAAAAGAAAAGAACAGTGGATAATATAATGATAGTAAAGACTATTTTAGAAAAGTATAAGAATATGGCTAGAAGTACGGTTTATGTAGCAGCAATAGATTTTGAGAAAGCTTTTGATAAGGTAAATAGAGAGGCCCTACTAGAGAAATTAGGAAGGTTAGGGATTTCGGAGAAGATGTTGAGGGCAGTGGAAGGAATATATAGGGACGTCAGGTTTTGTGTAAAATTGGGAGAAGGGAGAATGAGTGGACCATTAGAGTCCAAGGTGGGTTTAAAACAAGGATGCAAGTTATCGCCCATACTGTTTATTTTATTTATCAACGATATTTTAGAGGGGTTTGGGGCAGAAAATTGGGCTGTACCAGTAATTAATGGTTTGGAAGTGCCAGGACTGATATTTGCGGATGATGTGTTATTGATGACGTTAACTGCAGGGGTGATGAATAGGGCCTTAGAGTCAGTGATGCTATTTGCGAGGAAATGGGGATTGAAAATTAATGGAAATAAGTCTAAAATATTGGTAGTACAGGTGAACAAAAGAAGAAAGATAGAAGGGAATTGGGTAATTCAGGGAGAAAGATTGGAACAGGTAAGGAAGCTGGAATATCTAGGAGTTATTTTTAATGATAAAGGAACTTGGAGTGACCAGATCAAAAGAGTGAAATATAGAGGATTGGCAGCCTTAGCCTCAGTCAGAAATTTGCTACTCAAGTACCCGGGGATCAGTTACAAAACACTGAGACTCGTGTTCAGGTCGGTAATCGTGGGGAGGGTATTATACGGAGCAGAAGTTTGGGGGCTGGATGAGAAAAGAGAGGAACTAAGAAGGATTGTTAGTAGTTTTGCCAAGTTAGTGATGGGCTTACCGAGGTGTACAGCAAATGTAGGGGCGGAATTAATGTGTGGGGAGGATTTGGAATCAGAGGGTGTGAAAAGAATAGTTAGATATTGGATGAATTTAAAAAGACAGGAAGGTGGGAGAGTTTTACAGGCAGCATATGTACAGCAATTTAAGAGCATGTATAAGGGTGGATGGTTAGAAAAAATAAAGGGATATTTGGAGAGGATAGGATTAGGACACCTGTGGGGGGAGGTTTGGTCAAAGGCAGAAGTGAGAGGGATGAATATACTGGAAAGGAGAATTAGAGATATCCATAGGCAGAAATTATTGGGGGAAAGCAGACTAAGAAATTCGCTGACTGTTTTGACGAAAATAGAGGAGATAGCAGGGTTGAATATTAGATACGTCGATAGGTCAAAACGATATGGGATGATGTGGTGGCTTTTAGGTCTGCCAAGGAATAAAGGCTGGTTACAGGGCAGGGATAAGACAAGGTGTGTACTTTGTGGAGATGTGAATGATGAGTTTCACTTGTTAAGAGACTGTGAGGTAACGAGGGGGTTAAGACATGGATTATTGAGTGCCGAGCATCGGGAAATACTGGGGAGAGGGGATGAGAACGCAATACTGAGATGGATTATTAAACAATGGGAAAAAGGGGGTGAATTGAACAGGTATTTTTGTGCGACAAAAAAGGCCTGCGAGAGTAAAATGAAGGAGAGTGAGTTAGAGGGTGGGCAGGGGAATAGGGGGGTGGAATAGTTATCTGTATAAGGGAAGGGGATAGTATGTTAAAATTCTAATGGATTAGGGAATATAGGGACTGAGTACTTAGTTAGGCGGAGTTGGGTAAGAGGACAGGATTGCATGGTCTGTTTGTTTTATGATATGTTAGTAATTGTTATTCATTGTAATTTTATTAGGTTATGATGGTAATTATTTGTGAAGGCTGAAATGTGGTAATGGTGAAGTGGTATATTTATTGTTGATATGTGGAGTTGGAGGAGTGGTGGTATAAATATGGTAATGGAGAAGTGGTATAGGATGAAGAAATATGTTGGAAAGGTGTTGGTATATGCGTGACTGGTATTGGTTATTCATTGTAATTTCATTAGGTTATGATGGTAAATAATTTGTGAAGGCTGAGATGTGGTAATGGTGAAGTGATATATTTATTGTGATATTTGGAGTTGGAGGAGTGGTGGTAAATGTGGTGTTGGAAAAGTGTTATATCGTTGGAATGTAGTGTGAGAGAAGTGGTGATATAAGTAGAGGTGGTATATAATGTGGAGTTGGTGCTGTATTGCTGAAATGTGGTGTGGGAAGTATTGAAGGTTTAGTATTTAGGTGATGTATGGTTTGGTACTGAGATGGTTTATTTATGGTTGACTTCGTGGGAGTTGGGAGGTGGTATTATTGTATTGGTGTCTGGTATAAGTATTTAATTTCTGGAGCTGGATAGAGGTGAGTTTATTGTTATTTTGTAAATTTTGGTTTGTTTGTATGGAGAGGAGGAAGAAATATGATGTTGGAGAGGTGTTGGTATGTGTTGTATTGCTGTGATATGGTGTCGGAAGCATTGGAGGCTTAGTATGTATGATTAGGTGATGTATGGTATGGTATTGAGATGGTTTATTTACGGCCGAATTCGTGGAAGTTGGGAGGGGGTATTATTGTATTGGTGTCTGGTATGAGTATTGAATTTTTGGAGCTGGAGAGAGGTGATTTTATTACAATTTTGTAAATTGTGGTTTGTTTGTATGGAGAGGAGGAAGGAGTATGATGTTGGAGAGGTGTTGGTATAGGCGTAATTGGTATTTGTTATGCATGGTCGAAATTTTTGGGAGATGGAGAGGTAATTTTATTATGGAGTGTTATGGCGGAGTGAAATGATATGAAGCAATGTTAACGCTGATTGGTAAAAGCTGTGGTATGATGGATTGGAATGCAATGACGGAATATTGTTGTTATTATTTAGACTTGTACTATAGGAGGTGGAATCTGAAAGATTGAATGCAATGTTAGTGTCATGGCTGGTTTGGTATGCAATAGTGTAATGTTGCTGGTGTAGCTTATTTTGGAGTAGGTCAGGGAACAATAGAGGTGATGAAAATGCTGAAGCAAGAAGGTCGCGTGATGAGTGGGTACGTGTGAGTGATAACAAGCAGCAAGTTGCAACACCAGCAGCAGATTGTAAACATAGAACAGGCTGATGAGGTGTTCATTTCATTTTATTTTGTATGTGGTGGAGAGTGGTGGCTTGGGTTGGACTGCGTTTATTATCAGTTATTTATTTATTTATTTATTATTATTGTGAACATGTATTCGGGGCTGAACGCCTGTTTTGTTCATT
Organism: Anabrus simplex; assembly: GCF_040414725.1. Classification (NCBI taxonomy): domain Eukaryota; kingdom Metazoa; phylum Arthropoda; class Insecta; order Orthoptera; family Tettigoniidae; genus Anabrus; species Anabrus simplex. The sequence continues at coordinate 1,029,255,588 of NC_090265.1, read as the reverse complement.
AATAAATACAATACAATAGATTCCCATTGACACTGTCTTCTATTTTCATACTCCCACTGATTATCTCCCCAATAATACTGTTTTCCCTTCTATACCGTATTTACCCCCTTGATTCCCTTGCCTGGATTGAATAATGTTCTGGTTATTATTATTTTGCCTATTTGGTTACCCTGTCTCACATTACCCGCAGAATTCCTACCTCCTCCCAATCTATTGATTCCCTGCCCTTCCAAAGCATCAAACCTCACTAACAGCTCCTCTACATTGTTACTACATTCTACATACATGCAGCTAATCTGACACTCCCATGAAAATACCTCAACATCTGATGGACAGTATATCTCTTGGATGCTAGATCCTCGATATTCTCGCTGATCAGAACATGCACCAGAAAACATTCCATTATAAAGACACCTTCATGAGGAAGGAACAAGAATGACTGAATTCAGCTGTGTTGGTGGTGGCAGTGGTGCAGCCGTATGGATGTTGGACTATGCACTATACCATATCGGCCCTTTAAAGCTATTTCCCATGGGAGCAGACTTTCAGTACTGAATAAAAATTGACATACTGGAAGCATTAAAAGTGAGAGGTGAGGTGTTTAAAGAATTTATTGATAAATGTATGCAGTCATTGTGGTTACGCAGATAGCGAATGGTTTTTTCACAGTACATCTTGTAGTGTTAGAAGTAGTATGAAGAAGCAAAATATTCCCACTTCTTGTATGTTGATATTTGATAAATAAAAGAAAATATTGCTCATGTCACACACGACATGATTAGAAGTTAAGTTGAAGTTACCCATTTTAAGTAGGCCTACATCATCATCATTTTCCAACTCCAATTTCCTGGGTGTGGTGTACAAGCGCTTGCCATCTCCTTCTGTCTTCATACATCTTCTGTTCCAGTACATCCTCGCATTTGCGGCCTCTCTCTTCCACTATCTTCCTATTTCTATTATCTTTTCCAGCAGCTTCAGTGTGTGTGACAACAGCATGGTGCCTCTGTAATTTCCACATTTCTGTCGGTTGCCCTTTTTGAACAGTGGGATGATGACTCCTTTACTCCAATCTTCTGGGATTTTGTTTCTTTCCCAAATCATTGATAACACTCTACATAGCCAATTCAAGCCTGGTATTCCAGCTGCCTTTATCATGTCTGAGCTGAGATCATCAAAGCCTGGGGACTTCCCATTTCCCATGCTCTTTTACCTCAAGTCATGTTAATGGGTACCGTATTTGTTGTTTTTGGCCTCACCTATACTACAGTCATTGGTGGTGTTGCCCCCATCTCCATTTAACAGCACGTTGAAGTACTTCTTCATTTCATCCCTGATCCCTTCCTCTGTTCGTATTAAGCTACCATCATCTGTTTTCAGGGCAAGGATGTTTACAGTATATATTCATTTCTCTTACTGTTTACTATTTTGTACAGTAGTTTCCTACTTCCATGACAGTCTTCCTCTATCCTAGTAGTAAAGTCATCCCAGCACTTTTTCTGGATCAGTGAATTATTCATTAAAATGGTAGGCACTCCTTACTAATGCCAGTTACACAGAAGTTGGAGAAGGACCCCATTCCTACTGCCAGCAGTCAAAGTCCGTGTCGGGAGTACTGATTACAACAGCAGACACACCCTTTCTCGATCGCTACAAACGACATCAATGAACATATATAGATGGACATACGAAAGTATATGCATGTTTACAATATTGCAGACCTTCCTTTACAGATTAACTACTGCTAAATGGTACGTCATATTGACAAAGGATTGTACCGTAAGGCTCAGTATTTAGCGATCTAAATGGCTCGTCCTATGATATTTTCTCGCATCTCATCTATTCATGGGTCAGATTGAGTCAGAAACGTTGAATAGGTTGAAATTTGTGTAAGATTATATTACATTGCATTACTTTTCGGATGATTATGTGACATAGCATTTGGCTCACATATGGGTACTGGGTGGGCCAATGTTCGTGTAGAGTTTGATCATACTATCTTTCCTGTAAGTGACTGAAAGTATGAATTATATAGGTAAAGAGTCCAGATTTATTTAAAATCGAGAAATAGAGACGAATCTAACGTATAAGTGATACAGATACGACAAAAAGTCATAAGACCAAGGTTGAATATCACTCCTAATTCAACAAAGATTGTGCCATTCGTTATGTGATAGGACTTCCCGTTTATCCCACAAAATACCTCGAAACGAAGGTCTGCACCATCATTAAAATTGCTTCCATATTTCGATATTCTTCGGGGATAAAAAATGAAAAAAATAAAGATCTGTGAAGTTTTTCATTTGTTACAGGCTGAAACGTATAATTTTGCCAAATTTCAATTTTCTTGCTTGTCTGGCAGATTATGCTGCAATCTGGATTTTGGATGAGGGGGTAAAAATTATGACTTTCAGGAAATTAAACAGAAAAATATGCAGACGATCATTATTACCCCTCAAACAGGTATCTGTATGAAAATTTCACCAAAATAGTCAATGTACAGGCACACACAGTCGTTACGATTTTATTTATATAGATAGATAAGGAATCTGCTCTACGTACAACACATTTTGACTACGTCCGCTGGACTTAACCTGCAAAACCAACCGTTCATGGTATCTCACTTATTAATCCTCCTGTCGAAAAATTCACATGAGAACAAAAGTTTTAGAAATGGATTTCCATTAAGGATTGTAGATTTTGATTAATTTCGGATGTGCATATTTTGAGGAAGTACAAAATCATGGTTCCGGTTTCGGATAAACCCCAATTAATTTAGGTATTCAGAAATAATATTGGCCCTAAAACCTACACAAGGACAGGTGGATTCTAAATATCAAGTTTGGTAGAAATATATTTGGTAGTTATAAAAACTCATACAATCAAACAGAAAAACAGACGAACAGACACCAAAGCTAAGAAATATGCAGATGGTCATTATTACAACTGAAACGGATAACTGTACGGAAATTCTGCCAAAATAGCCAATGTATAGACAGACGGTCGTTGCGATTATATTTATATAGATGACAGATAAGCATGGGCACGTTTGAAAGTGCAAACCTTCATTTCGAGATTTACTGCTCCTAAATGGTACATCATACCAACAAACGGTTTGCACCCTCAGACGTCCCTTTTATTGCTCTACATGTTTGGTGTTAAAACATTTTCTTGTATCTCACATATTTATGGGTTTGATTGAGTTACGATATTTGAATGGGGTGAAATTTGGGTACATTTTCATCATTTTTCACATACTTATGTGGAAGCTAGAATCATGAAGTTGGGTTTGCATATAGCCATTGCTCGTGTCAATGTGCGTGCCAAATTCGATGACTCTACGTTTCCTATAAGTGTATCAAACTAAGTAATACACGTGTAAAAAGCACAACTTTTTTTTTTGCTATGGGCTTTACGTCGCACCGACACAGATAGGCCTTATGGCGACGATAGGATAGGAAAGGCCTAGGAGTTGGAAGGAAGCGGCCGTGGCCTTCATTAAGGTACAGCCCCAGCATTTGCCTGGTGTGAAAATGGGAAACCACGGAAAACCATTTTCAGGGCTGCCGATAGTGGGATTCGAACCTACTATCTCCCGGATGCAAGCTCACAGCCGCGCGCCTCTACGCGCACGGCCAACTCGCCCGGTAGCACAAAATTTACGAACCATCGAAATATACAGCCAAATCTACCCTATAAGGGAGAGAGAGAGAGAGAGAGACAAAATATCACAGGACCAAAGTTGTAGATCACTCGAAATTGAACGGAGATTGTGCCATCTGTTTTGTGATAGGACTTACCGTTTACCCGCGAAATACCTCAAAATGAAGGTCTGCACCGTCATTAAATTGCCTATATTTCGATATTATTCAGCATAAAAAGTGAAATATTTAAAGATCTTGGAAGTTTTCCGTAGGTTACCGGCTAAAACGTATAAATTTGCTTAATTTCAATTTTTCAGCTCCTGTGGCAGATTGTGAGGCAATCTTGATTTTGGGCGAGGGGGGAGGGGTAAAATTTAGGACTTCCAGGAAACTATAGCTAAAAATATGCAGGTGGTCATTATTACCCCTTAAACGGAAAGCTGCACGAAAATTTCGCCAAAATAGTCAATGCACAGACACACGGTCGTTACGATATGATTTATCTAGATAGATAAGGAATCTGGTCCACGTATAACACCTTTTGGGCTATGTTCGCTAGACTTAACCAGAAAATCGACCTTTCATGTTATATCCCTTATTAATCCTCCCATTGAAAAATGCACATGAGAAAAAGAAATTAGAATTGGATTTCCAAACAGTTTGATCGATTTCCAGTCAGGTTGGTCTTGTACTTTATATATTGTGGGAGAGTAAAAATCACCATTTCAGTCCCCTATAAAACCCCAGTCCATTCTGGGAATTTGGATTGGTATAAACCTTAAAACCTACCCTTGGAGGGATGGATGCTAAATATAAAGTTTGGTTCAAATATCAGTAGTTTTCTTGTAAGAAATACGCTTTACGCGCACCCGCTCTTGCGTTAAGTCCGGTGGGACTTGTACCAAAAAACGGTCCGTTAATGATATCTCCGTTGTACCAAAAAACGGTCCGTTAATGATATCTCCGTTATTAATCCTGGTATCGAAATGATGCACATGAGAAAGAAATGGTTTAGAAATGAATTTCCATTAAGGCAGGTAGATTTCCATTAAGTTTCGTTGTGTATATTTTGAGGGAGTGCAAAGTCACGGTTTCGTATAAACCCCCAATTAGTTCAGGGATTTAGAAACAATATTTGGCTTAAAACCTATCCAAGGACAGGTGGATTCTAAGTATGAAGTTTGGTGGAAATATATCCAGTTGTTTTCAAGTTATAGAAGGATAGACAAACAGACACCAAAGCTAAAAATTATGCAGATGGTAATTATTACACCTGAAACGGATAACTGTACGGAAATTTCGCCAAAATAATCAATGTACAGACACACGGTCGTTGCGATATACATAGAAGGTGAGGGATAAGCATGAGCACGTTGAAAAGTGCAGACCTCCACTTCGAGATTCATAACTCCCAAACGGTGCATGATATTAACAAACGGTTTGTGCCATCAGACGCCTCATTTATCGCTCTACATATTTGTTTCTAAACTATTTCCTTGTATCTCCCATATTTAGGGGGTAAATTGAGTTTTAAACATTTGAATAGGGGGAAATTTGAGTACATTTTTAACGTTTTACATTACTTTTTGCATACTTATGTATAAGCTAGAATCATGAAATTTGGTCCACATGTGGCCATTGATTGTGCTAATGAGCACACACAACTTGATGATCCTATCATTCTTATAGGTGTGTCAAACAATGAAATATACTTGTAAAAATCACCAAATTTACAAACAATTCAGAAATACGGCCAAAACTAACGTATAAGGGAGAGAGATACGACAAAAAAGTCATAGGACCAAAGTTGTAGATCACTCCGAATTGAACCGAGATTGTGCCATCCGTTTTGTGATACGACTTACCGTCTAGCCAACAAATACCTCAAAAAGAATGTCTGCACAGCCATTAAAATTGCCTCCATATTTTGATGACTTTGGGGGTAAAAAGTAAAAAATTTGAGCTTCTTGGAATGTTTCCGTAGGTTAGAGACTAAAAGCTATAATTTCACCAAATTTCAATTTTCTACCTCATCTGGCAGGTTGTGCCGCCATCTTGATTTGGGAGGACGGGGATAAAAATTAGGAAATTCCTGAAAATGTTTAAGCCCACGAAACCTATAGGTTGTCGCTTTTGGATAAATTATTTGACTGCGTTCTTATGCTGAGTCCAAATTTTGAGGCCCCCCAGCATGCCCCCTTCAGGGAATTTTTAGAATTTTCGATTTTTTTAGGGATCTTGGGGTCATCACCTTCTCCCATACCAAGTTTCAAATTGCTGAGATTTCTGGAAGTGCCTCATTAATTCACGTCTTTTTTCATTTTTAAATATTTATATATACATCGCTCCAGACCGACTTTATCATATATCATTCTCAGGATATATTGCACCCGTCCACCTCCCGAGTCCCAGACTAGCATTTATCTCAGGGGTGTCGGTTCATTATTTTAAGTCCACGAATATATAAATATAGAGGCATAATAGAACACGAGAATGAACGGAGCAATTAAAATTAAAATGGGGAAAGCTCGATTGTAAACTTGAATTTAAGGACTCCATGATAGGACTAGGAAGTGACTGTTAACTTTAAAAAGGGTATCATCTAACTACAATAAAAAGATTATGAGAATGGTTTCCTTTGAAATAATTGCCAGAAGGAGCAGTTTATTACGCCATCCGACGTACGAAACTTTGATACATTTGGCAATGATATTTAAATTTCCACACATGTTACATAAACAAATCACTTGCTATACCGCAAGTGGTATCAATATATTGCTGGGTTGCTTCTGAAAGAAATTACAAGTGGAGTATAACTTACGGATCGATTCCATTTGAATCGAACCGTTGTTCAAGGATATAGCTTCCTTCTATCGGGAGCCCGAGCATAACCCATGTTACGGTCGGCTTCTCGATTTAACTAAGATGATGTACCCCGGCTATATACATTTTTCCGAGACCGGTACTCGGACTGCGTAATGTTTCTCGTGAATTACGAAAAATGGATTACACGGACAGTTCCTATCTTACGATGTCCAGCTGACGCCATACCACTGAATTAGCATTTATATTTTATTTACACATGATTTGAAATGTTACAAAGTAGCCTCAGTAGACTACTGCCACAAATGAGATAACGAGAAGCGGTGGGAAATACCGTGCCGATGACCTCCCCTCGCATCGCGACCGAAGTAAACAAACACACAAAGTATTACTGTAACTTGTCCCGTGCGGAAACCGTACAATAACGAGGTAACAAATGACTATAATATTTATTATTCATATTATTTAAACATGCGAGTAGATGGATGTTTTCACCAATTAATTAATCCACTATCGTCAGAATATTTATTTATCCACGAAATTATCGTCCTTGAAATTGTTATTATTATTATTATTATTATTATTATTATTATTATTATTATTACTATTATTAGTCAACGGTTCCTGGCACTGTCACGTTTGATTAATATCGTCATTATTATGCGGGACGCAAACACAAATGGTTATTACTGTCATTATTATTATATCCCTCTTGTGGTTATTATTATTATTAATGAATAGGTGACTCCAGATTTTATTATTATTATTAATGTCACTCAAGATTATTATTATTATTATTATTATTATTATTATTATTATTATTAATGAACCGGTCACTTCCGCCAAAATATATTAAGATATCGGTCGCAATTACAATTATTTCGCTGATCAACCAACGACATCATTACTGTTATTATTATGACAATTATTATTAAGCTGACCGCGATGATTTAACATCATCCTAACATTGTTATTATTATTATCGGTTGCATATTATCATTTAGATTCCCGTTTAACATCTTTATCAACGCTCATTTAATTAAGGCGGTCCAATCCTTTATCTGCAATATTTATTATTATCATCACGCCATCATGATTGTCATCACTCGTCATTATTATGCTTACAATATACGATCATTTATGTGGAATCTGAACTCTCATTATCCTTAGATCCGTTGTATCTCAACGAATAGCTACGCAGTCTATTTATTTCGTACGTGCTGTCACGGGTTCGAATTCTACCCGCTACGTAACTCAATATTTCTCTGTGACACTGCCCGTACATTTTACACTCATTTCAATATCCTAAGTGTCTCTCGTACGGAATTTATATCCCTTTCTATCTCAATATTCCTTGATTCATTTATTTCTCACAGAATTATCAACTGACTTATTTATTCACTTCTGACATCGTACGACCTTTTATTATCTGACTGCAGATTCTTTAACATTTTCTATCTCATTTTGATCTACGCCTTAGTTCGTTCTCCACCAACAATCGTAACATCTTGAAGTTATATTTACCAAAATTTGACAATCATGGTTTCGTAATATTAGTCCTACGTGTTCCGGCTAATGAATTGCAACTTTAAGACACGACATTTATCCGTAAAGAAAAATATTGGACCGTAATTTAAACCACACGCTCATTAACATGTACGGATTATTAGCACCGATCTACATTTCAATATTATTAATTTATCAAGTTAAATTACCACACCCTTTAATTCCGAATTAAAAACGACATCCCGTCATTAAATGATTCCCGACAAACTCAACACCTGATCACTTAAATTGTATTATTACGCACCGCTCACTAAAATAAATTCCAATATCTCATGAATTATTATTATTATCGCTTCTCACAAATTTAACAACTTCACTTTGAAAATATGAACATAGTAATCAACAACAAAACACAACTGGTATGACAAAGCTGGACTTTCCTTCAATGTCATTACATAGCTCGTTAAAACGACAAACAGAAAAGCACATATCGGGCCTATTTGACTATAATAACCAAAATCAAATGTAAAGAAAATTATTCTTGACTACAAAGAAATATAAGAATGAATGCATGACTTAACGTACTACCCTATATCTACAAAATTTACATCTACAACTAACTGAATACCTAAAAAGACCCGATTATTTACATTGTTATTATTTAATACTATCCGTGCTACAAATTTAGGATGGGGTCGTTAAGCGACTCATCTTGTTACAGAAGGTAACCAAGTACACTCAAATTATTCCCATTTTTCCAACCACGCTAACATTTCCCAAATATTATCTACATTTCGTACTCATCTTAGTTATCGGTAATCCATTGCAGCTTGGCAGATGAGAGGCTCCTTTCGGCCCCTCTCTGCCATATTACTCCTCCATTCTTGATGGCGTTGTTCTACAAATGATATCCTGGCACATTACCATTTTACACTAATACCTTAATTATCACAATACTTCACCATTGACAATGTTAACACTGAACACTTTACTTTTATAAAACAAATTAATATCCTAGACCCAAAATTTTATATTTTACACTGTTTTAATCTTCGTCCAATTACCGCACAATGGACATGGACACGTACGACGAGGTGTCAAACTTTACGCCCGTCGCGATTTATGTCGTCCGACGCGATACGTCTGTTTCATACGGCCCTCTTGAAGTGTTCATGATAGCGGTTCGATATTCCAAAGTACAGGCTATTATTCCCTCAAAGTACTGTTCGTCACACAGTATGTTATTTCCGTACTTATTGCGGTGCAATTCATATTACACTCTTACAGTGCAATTAATTTACTTCACTATGATATTTATAACTGGCAAACACTGTCCTACGTTAACTACTTCCAGTTCATGTTGCTTGAGCGCGATCACATTTTATAAACACTGGCGGATGCTCGCGCCATTAAATGTTGAGTTACTGTACGCCTGACGGATTTGAAGTCAGCCGCGACGACGGTTCAGCTCCAGAGATTCATTTCAAGTGTGGTGGCGAGTATCCCTTGTCCCGTATATATGGATGAAGCTTTCCCTCGCGGATTCATTGACGTCATACCCTGAGGGAAGGGGTGGATTTTTAATATCGGCACTTGCACTCCGAATTGGACGTTAAAATTTATATCAAATTAATCCACTCCGCTAGCATGTTTGCTGGATTAAATATGAACTCCTAATGATCATAGATTTAGGAGATACGGGTGGATTTAGCTCCTCACATTTCGCGCCTTTGGAAGCGTCCCTTACAACGTGGTTTTCGTCCAGCCAATGACATTCAAGCTGTCTGGTTTCCAAGAAATCCAGCCTTCAATTTATTTAATTTGCCAATAATTATTGATTATTTTTCTATATGTGACATCTAATAAGTTCATTACATCGATCCGTGTACTCACAATAATTTATTACTAATTACTTTTGAAGTTACGAGAATATCTCATCCATCATTCCTTAAGATGGTATCCCTGGGTCTTCCATCAAATTTTAGCGATTGGCCTATAAGTGGTCACGTGATTTAAGTTTCCACCTGCGATAACCTAGGCTAGCGAATGTCCTCGCAACTACTGTACCTTTCTATGACGTCACGGAAATTTCTGTCCGCCAAAAATATCCCAGCGCACTACTCATGTTGCAAGATTCCTTTGTGTCAAACTGCCCCCTTCTCTTTCTGACCAAGACTTATTTGTGGACTTGTATTTTTCCTGGTCGCCACTAATGGGGTCCCCTGCTGTGAAGTAGCTAAATGTTGTTGTGTCGAGCTAATCCGTCAGGCTCCAGTCTGTCGTGTTCCGGCTAATGATTTCGACATTACACAGATGAAATATTTTCAACTACACTTCTGTATTTCAATAAATGTACTATTTCCCTTCATAAATCAAATCATGATTGACTTTGGGCCTAAGTCACTCGGGTTCATCTTCCTCTTACCCAGGTAAAAAAAATTTAGTGAGCATCATGAGATTTTTTTAAATGATGTTTCCATCTCATCACTATCATGATTTGACATCGGATCCTCTGTTCTGCGACGGCTATTGATTTCATCTCTCAACATCTGATTCCTGAACCTTAACTCATCGTTCTGTCTTTCGATTTGATGGATCGTATTGACAAATTCCTGCACGTCGCTGTCTATCTCACCACACTCCGGACATGGCTTTGCTTCAATTGGTGTATGGATTACTTGGACTTCTTCTTCCCTTCCGTCTTCTTCTTCATCCTCTTCTTCGACATCATCTTCTTCCGGCTCGTCATCTGCTTCCTCTCGTTCATCCTCTGCTTCCAGTCACATCCATCTACCCTCGATTTATCGTTCGTTGTCGACTCCTTCGCCTTAGCTGACGTCCTGGATCGAAAATTTTTCTGGGCTCTGGTTCAGTAGTTGACCCCTGACTCCTAGCACATGTCGTCCTCTCTTCCGCCTTCTTCCCGAACTTATTGGTTTGTTGTCTTCTATGCCTGGGGTATCTCTGGTTATAACGATGCGTACTCTGCATCAAAGTCTCCGCCTGTAATGCCGAAATTTTGCTTTCAAGTAGAAATTTTGGTATCTCCCGGATAAAGCCTGTCGGGTTAATATGTCCTCGGGCTTCGAACCTAGGAGTTTCATCAACCGACCTTTCTATCTCATGGACCACTAATGTCGGGATTGCGTTTGGCACTATAGGTGACCCATCTCTGGTTTCCACTTTCTGTTCCATCGTCTCGGGTTGCGATATATGGTCCTCTTTACTTATTTCCTGGTTTTCACAGTTCTCGAGTTCTTGCTTTTGGAGGTGGAAGTCTTGTGCTGATCCTGGTTGATCTACCGTAATTTTGACTACCTCCGTATCCTTCGTAATCTCTTCCGGCTTCTCGGGATTTTCGTCTGACCTGGGTTCGGTCACTGAAATTTTCTCCTTAATTTCTGCCCGCTCCATTTGAGCCTCGTCTCTAACACGGTCAACCTTTTCGTTAATGATATTAATGTATGAATCCATGTGCCCTTTTAATTCATCTTTCGCGAAGTGACATGCTTCCTGGACTTGAGTTAATTGGTCCCTAAGTTCCTGTCCCATCGCTACGCTTGCGGCCTGAACTGCATCTATTTGAACCTTCAGTTCCGTCTTATTAACTTCACACGCAGCCTGTACTTGGTCGATCTTACTACCAAGTTCCTGTTTATTGGCATCTATTTTATTCTCTAATGAAACACTATTAGCCTTCATTTGTTCAATAATTTCCTGTTTATCTGAAATCCTATTGGCTCGCAATTCTCGCATCACGTCCTCTAACGTGAGAGCTTTCATCTCTCCCTGTCCATCTACCACTATGTCCTGGGGTCGCTCCCCACCGTCGTCAGACATTATAATTTTCTTGAGAAAGCAAAAGGGCCGATCGGCCTCTCACCTTGCTGCACACGAAGGAATACGCTATTGGGTCTAGGCCCTATCCTATGATATTATACCCCTACACTAACTTTCATTTAACAACAAAAATTTTGACTCTAAAACTTGTTTACATTTTCATGTCATTCAACTTGACTGCTAGCTTGCGCCTAAGATTTCACAATAAACCGCTCCAATATAACAACAACAACAACAACATTAAAAACAACGATGAAGTTGGAAATCTCCTGCCCTGAAATACGTTAATTTTAATTTATACCATCTCAACCTCTTTTTAAATAATAACTTGAACTGGTGCTCAGTAATATTTTTACCATTTCAAGCCTTCCTACCTGAATGTTTATAATATCCATCTAATGTCCAATGACATTTAAATGGAGTCCTGAATTACCAAGATAATATTAAATTTCATATGGGAAAAAGAGAAACATCAAATCTTCGAGCTTATTGAATTTTGAATCATTGCCTAACTTGAAGAGATTAGCAATGGATTATATTAATACACTAGTCAAATCTAGCCCCGTTCGAAACTAACCTTACTCTAGCATGATATTACGTTACAAGTGAACACGCACTTGACCGTGATGCGGTCATCAATTAATTAAAATCTTTTTTTTTGCTAGGGGCTTTACGTCGCACCGACACAGATAGGTCTTATGGCGACGATGGGATAGGAAAGGCCTAGGAGTTGGAAGGAAGCGGCCGTGGCCTTAATTAAGGTACAGCCCCAGCATTTGCCTGGTGTGAAAATGGGAAACCACGGAAAACCATTTTCAAGGCTGCCGATAGTGGGATTCGAACCTACTATCTCCCGGATGCAAGCTCACAGCCGCGCGCCTCTACGCGCACGGCCAACTCGCCTGGTTTAATTAAAATCAAAAATTAAAAATATAAAATTTGAAAACAGTATTAAAAAAATTTACAATTGATTAGCAATGATATTGGCCTCTTTAGAATGCAATCAAGCTTCCCAGTGGTCACACAGTAAAGCCTCACATTTTGCTTCTGGCCCAACTGTAACATGTCCTACAATTGGTCATCATTTTACCGATGTCAACCAACATGACTCGTAGTTCTTCCCTTGATTTGTTAGGCCCTCTCTGCCGTTCTTAAAGCCACCACGTTGGGCAACATTTTGCACCCGTCCACCTCCCGAGTCCCAGACTAGCATTTATCTCAGGGGTGTCGGTTCATTATTTTAAGTCCACGAATATATAAATATAGAGGCATAATAGAACACGGGAATGAACGGAGCAATTAAAATTAAAATGGGGAAAGCTCGATTGTAAACTTGAATTTAAGGACTCCATGATAGGACTAGGAAGTGACTGTTAACTTTAAAAAGGGTATCATCTAACTACAATAAAAAGATTATGAGAATGGTTTCCTTTGAAATAATTGCCAGAAGGAGCAGTTTATTACGCCATCCGACGTACGAAACTTTGATACATTTGGCAATGATATTTAAATTTCCACACATGTTACATAAACAAATCACTTGCTATACCGCAAGTGGTATCAATATATTGCTGGGTTGCTTCTGAAAGAAATTACAAGTGGAGTATAACTTACGGATCGATTCCATTTGAATCGAACCGTTGTTCAAGGATATAGCTTCCTTCTATCGGGAGCCCGAGCATAACCCATGTTACGGTCGGCTTCTCGATTTAACTAAGATGATGTACCCCGGCTATATACATTTTCCGAGACCGCTCGACCCCTTCAGGGTGGGGAATGAAAGCATTCATAGTTAGTTGTTAAGAGAGGCAGGGATACTAACTCCACATCACGGGGCTACCTATTTGGAAGTTCTCCTTTCATAAAACCATGACACAGGTTGTAATTAAGATTCCTAAATGATTTGTTGCAGAAAGTTCAGAAATCTTTTTATCACATGAAATCATCATGCACTAAAGGCTAAGCCTTGTCATCGCAAACATTCTCCTCTCAGTCCTACTGTTCTCTTCACTTCCTTGTAGTTTTTACATCCAATGAAGTTTCTCACGTCCTCAAAGTAAGTCTTCCTTGGTCTTCCTCTTCCTTTCTTTCCTAGTATTTTTCCTTCAAAGATTACTAGGAAGTCATTATGTCTCAAGTTTTTACTTTCTTCTTTCCATATCCTTTATCAGTCTCCATTGCTCATTGACTTCCTTTAGAACATCTCGATTCGTCTTTTCTTTTTATCCAGCATGCCCTCATCATTTTCCTCCAGATCCACATTTCAGTTCCTTGCAATGAATCTCTTTCCTTTTCTCCAACAGTCCACCTCTCACAACCATAAAGTAGTGCACTTGAGACAAAGAAATATATTTTGTGTGGAATTATTTTAAAGTATGGTTTACTCCATCGATAAAATATCGGCAGCTGGTACTTTAAACTAGACAGTCATTTTCATAAATGTGGGCATTGGCAATAAACTGTCAATTGGTCCTATGTTAAACTGAAATAAAGGGAATGGATTTCATGGAGCTCTCTTATATTCATTATTTCCTTTTACTCTCAAACAAATCTTGTCTACATTCTGTACTAAACTGACACCCATGACTTTTGTTGGTAGCACTCACTTTCCAAAATCTTACCTGGGCCCTTCCTGCTTTCAAAATTTTATTATGGGACATGCATATTGTAAATCCTTTGCTTTAATTCAAAATAGAATAGTTAAACTTCTTCTAGACAAGCAATATAAAAGAGCAGCAGTTTTCACTCCCTGAAAAATGGTACTATGATGTCTTCCTGCAAACTAATTTTCATCGCATCAGTCCAACAAGTTCTTCCGATATGTCCCTACAAAAATTGAAGGCACAGTTTTCAGTATATTTCAACATACTAAAATGTGTCCAGTCTATGACAATTATACAGTGTAATTCATTGTACAATACTTACCACTCTTTCCTTGTCATTATTCCTGTCAGGCTGTGGCATCCATCTTTCAGCATCTTACATTCTACTTCAATCAGTCTGCAATTCCAGAAGGATGGATGCCTGCAAGTTGCATATCATCCTACAGGCAATCCATCTAGCATGATCAAGCTGCATCACTACTATCTTAGCATCCTCACCACTATTAAATGAAGGATCTTCACATATTTTTGTCATAGGCCAACATTATACTCAATAGAGTGTTATTGATTGAATGACTCTATAGTACATATTAGAGTTTTGTTATGGTACAGAGCATCTGGTCACTGAGGACCCTTGTTAGCTGACACCATTGTAACCACCCAGCATTAACACTTGCTCTGACATTAACCTGGTAACGAGCGTGTGGTAAGGGAATCTCTCACTCCTTGATTTCGTCATGTCCCACTGCGCAATGGTTTTGCGCACGAGTCTCTCCTTCTAGGTATTCTATGTTGATTATCTGAAATTTTTAACATAGGTGGGTGGAAGGGGGTCCAAATGCACCTTGAAGCCATATTTTTAATTTTTTGCATTTGTAAGGGAGTTATCACAAAAAAAACAGTGGAAAACATGTGTTGGGATAAGACAATCCAATATGCTGTCACCAGGGTTAAATGTACAGACTCACTGTCACTAGGCAACATACATAACTTATGTAATACAAGTAATACGAAGCCATTTTCAGTCCCTGACATGAGGAACCATATTCAGTCCATGATATCCGGAAGTGTTTGGCTGTGTTTGTATGTGTAAAGATGCTCAGCCAAGTCTACGGCACGCAGAGATTGAAATTTTTAGGCGTAATTTTTTTAATGAATTTTATACAAGTAAATGCCTTTGCTGGCAGGACCTAGTGTTTACAGTGCACTATGTCTTCTGGTATAGGCTAGAGCAATTTTGTTACTTTCATGGATCTGTCTATGTCTTATCCTTGGCTTTGACAATATGAAAGTGACTGAGGTATGAGCGAAGCTACTAATGCCATTCCTTCTGCAGCCAGTCCCTGCTATGAATGGTGTGAAAATGTTGCTCATAGGTTCGATTGGTGTATGCATTTCAGTGGGCTTGGCAGACTGATATGTAATAGCAACTTCTGGCTCGGTGAGGAAAGCAATGGGAAACTACCTCACTCCTCATTTCCCTAGTACGCCTCCTCAGTGTGATGCCTAGGTCATCTATGACAGCTGATGGCAGAGCTGTTGAGGATCCAGCAGCCTTAGGGCAGAAGACTGAACATACATACATATACAAGTAAAGACCTGCTTTCATTAATTATATTGTATGTATATATGTTCAGTCCGTCAGCAATTCTGCTGGTGGGATCCTCAACAGCTCTGCCATCAGCTGTCATAGATGGCCTAGGCATCACTGAAGAGGCATACTAGGGAAATGAGGAGTGAGGTAGTTTCCCATTGCTTTCCTCACCGAGCCAGAGGTGCTATTACATATCAGTCTGCCAAGCCCACTGAAATGCATACACCAACCAACCCAATGAGCAACATTTTCACACCATTCATAGCCGAGACTGGCTGCATAAGGATTGGCATTACTAGCATCGCTCATACCTCAGTCACTTTCATATTGTCAAAGCCAAGGATAAGACAGAGGCAGATCTATGAAAGTAACAAAATTGCTCTAGCTTATACCAGAAGACATAGTGCACTGTAAACACTAGGTCCTGCCAGCAAAGGAATATTAATTATATTAGTTTTAATCATTTCAATTTATTAATTTCATATTTATCCAATATTCACATCAATCACTTATTCTTATCTTCTAGTTGCCACAAGACTGCAAATAAACACTTTGAATTGCATATAAGGATAAGGCTCAATATTTATCTGCTATTCATTTCATTCACTTTGCCCACCTGGTGGCCATAACTGTTAAGGCATTACGTCTATACGGCCTGACACCGTGGTTAGCTGGTTTGAGTCCCGTTGGTAGAAAAAATGTTCACCATCTGAATGTTGGCCAGCAGGGTAGGAAAGGCGGTGGTATACAATTTATAATCTCTAGACTGTGTGCAGAAAGTCAGCTCATATGCAGTGAGGGCATATGAGACTGTTGACATTGATTCCTCCATTTGGATGGGAAGGAATTGAGCACAGGTATTAAAGTATTGAACAGACTTCTTAGTGGTATTCAACAGGAGTAGGTTATGAGCTAGTACAGTACTTGTTTTCACCCTCTATATTCCTACTATCATATATCACATCATTCATTTTATCTCATTAACTCCTCTGATGAGGCTGGCATCAGGAAGAGCATCCAGTCATAAAAGTTTGCTACGAAGATTCATTTCACTACATACCCAAACCCATAGAGAAACAGGACAAGGGTTGGTCATACAAATCATTATTCACTTAAAATTTTGGGAATAAGCATTACCATGCTCCGACACGAGGAGTCATATTCAGTCTGTGATATCCGGAAGTGTTTGTCTGTGTGTATGTGTGTGATGCCTAGCAAAATATACAGCATGCAGAGATCTGAAATTTTAATATAGGTGGGTACAGCATTTCACCGATCATGCATGACTGTGTCAAAGAGCAATTCTTGTTCTAAGAAATCTCCAAGAAATGAAGCTCTCAACAAGCAACTTTTAAAAGTATTACCTGGTGTTCTACAAATTTACAAGTCTATTGACATGGCAAATAATATAGATGAAGTTCTCAACTACATGACAGAGCTTTTGAATAACTTGGTGTCACCTGGAGTACCCTTGAACACCTTGGAGCTCTAGATTGTAGTACCAATTATCCTTCTCAGGAATATGAATTCTCCTTTCCTCTGCAATGGAACACGGCTCTCAGTCAAGACATTGATGCTGAATATTAATGAAGCCACCATCATGACTGGAAAGGCCACGGGCGAAATATTATTCATTCCTTGGATTCAAATAATCTTTTCATATATTCCATTTCCATTTAGACGTCTACAGTTCCCTATTTCATTGAATTTCACCATGTGCATCAACAAGGCACAAAGACAAACGCTTAAAGCTGTAGGACTCAAACTTCGTAAACCATGTTTCTCACATGGTTAACTGTAATTGAGCTTTTCAAGAGTTGGAAGAGCGAACACTCTATACATCTTAGTTCCAAATGGAAGGACATTTAATATAGTTTATGTAGAAGCTCTATAAGGAAAGATTTGTTTTTTATACAATATCATATTTTATATTGTTTTAATGTTATTTGTACAATCCACCAACCTGGTATCCTAAGAACTGAAAGTAACAACATAATAAAAAATAACATAATGTAATTCATGCAATTTATGTAAGCATGATGTGTGTCAATGAATGTTTTTTAAATTTTGCTTTTAAAAAAATTATCTAAAATATTTAAAACAGTTGAATTAATAAATGCGGGCAAAGCTTCCCCATGGTCAACACTACGTGAATTTTCCAAGAGTTGGAAGGGCAAAAACTCTCTCCATCTTAGTTCCAAATGGAAGGACACTTAATATGGTTTATCCAGAAACTCTACAAGGAAATTTTAGTTTTGTTTTTTATATAATATCATCTTTATATCATTTTAATATTATTTGTACCAACCACCAACCTGATAAGTAATGTAAAGTCATGGGTTCTACAGCCACCGCAACTGCCACCGCCGGCCCCCTGGACGAGGCCTCCACCTCATTGACTGTGCTGACTTAAAGTACATCTTCTTCCTCCTAGCGTGCCTGTCAGCCTCGGACGTTGGCGATCAACATGGCTATTCTGGCTTTGTCAATTGCAATTCGGAACAGTCCTGCAGATATTTTGTTGAATCAGGTTTTAAAGTTGTCGAGCCAGGAAATTCTTCTTCACACAGGAGATCTTTTCCCTTCTATTTCACCTTGCAGAATAAGTTAAAGCATCTCATATCTTTTCTGATTCCTCATGATGTGTCCAAAATATTGTAGTTTACAACACTTGATGGTGTTGATCAGCTGTGGTCTCTTGTTAGCTCGGCATAGAACCTCAATGTATGTAACTTTCTGAGTCCATGATATTCTCAAAATTCTTCTGTATAGCCAGAGTTCAAATGCTTCCAGTCTAGCAGTGGTGGCTTTTGTAAGGGTCCATGTTTCCACACCGTAAAAGAGAACGGAAAACACATAGCACCTCAGGAGCCGCATTTTGGTATCCATGGTAACGTCATGATTCTTGAATGTTGAGCTCATTGAATTGAAAACACTTCTCGCTTTTCCAATGCAACACTTTATCTCTTGCGAATTGTCCCATGCTTCATTAATGATGGTACCCAGGTACGGATACTGTGAAACTCTCTCTATACTTGCTCCATTGAGGAACAGATTTACGCCTTGGATGTTCTTCTTACTGATGATCATCAATTTTGTTTTATTAATGTTGATGTCCAGACCATATCTCTTGCTTGTTTCAGAAATTTTGTTCAACTTCTGTAGCCCTTCCATTGTGTCTCCAAAGACAACTGTGTCATTTGCGTAGCGCAAATTGTTGAGTTTGACACCATTCACTGAAATTCCTTCTTCCACATCAAATAGTGCTTCTTTGAATACATGCTCAGAATAAAGGTTGAAGAGTATCGGTGATATTATACATCCTTGCCTGATCCCTCGGCGTATTCGCACTTGCTCAGATTGGTCTTGATCTATTTTTATGACTGCAGATTGGTTCCAGTATAAATTTGCTATTATTCTTACAACTATCCCATCAATTCCTGTTTTCTTCAATCAATCAATCAATCAATCAATCAATCAATCAATCAATCAATCAATCAATCAATCAATCAATCAATCAATCAGTCACTATTGATCTGCATTTAGGGCAGTTGCCCAGGTGGCAGATTCCCTATCTGTTGTTTTCCTAGCCTTTTCTTCAATGATTGCAAAGAAATTGGAAATTTATTGAACATCTCCCTTGGTAAGTTATTCCAATCCCTAACTCCCCTTCCTATAAACGAATATTTGCCCCAATTCGTCCTCTTGAATTCCAACTTTATCTTCATATTATGTTCTTTCCTACTTTTAAAGACACCACTCAAACTTATTCGTCTACTGATGTCCTCCCATGCCAACTCTCCACTGACAGCTCGGAACATTACACTTACAAGTAACTATTCTATGTATTATGTATTATGTATAAAATTTTGACCATATGAAATAATGGATCATATTGTATTGTATTGAACAGGTGGACTTATAATATTGTAATAATATTTGAGACATACATTACACTTAGTCGAGCAGCTTGTCTCCTTTCTCCCAAGTCTTCCCAGCCCAAACTTTGCAACATTTTTATAATGCTACTCTTTTGTCGGATATCGCTCAGAACAAATCGAGCTGCTTTTCTTTGGATTTTTTCCAGTTCCTGAATCAAGTAATCCTGGTGAGTATCCCATACACTGGAACTATACTCTAGTTGGGGTCTTGACTTAATTGACTTAATTCCTCTCATTCCCACTGGAACATAGGGCATCCATGAAATGTCTCCTTTGTGGACGTCGACTTGCCAATGCTTTAACTTCCTTCCAAATCTTCCCTGCTTCAAGAGCCTCCTCCTCTACAGTCCTCTTCCAGGTCTTCCTAGGACGACCTCTCCTCCATGCCCCTTGCGGATTCGATTCCAATGCTGTGCATTCTATAGATCCCACTGGCTTCCTCAAAGTATGATCTACCCATTTCCATTTCCTCTTCTTGATTTCCACTGTGAGAGGAACTTGGTTTGTTGTGCTCCATAGCTCGTCATTGGATATAATTTCAGGCCATCTGATGTTTATGATGCGCCATAAGCAATGGTTTATAAATGTCTGCAAGAGATTAGTTATAGTTCGTGTAACCTTCCAAGTTTCACAAGCATATAGAAGGACTGATTTAACATTTGTATTGAAAATTTTTATTTTCGTTTTCCTTGAAATGTTGTTATTCTTCCATACTGTATACAGCTGCATGAAGGCTCCATTTGCTTTCCTTATTCTGGCTCTCACATCCTCTTCCACCCCTCCTTCTCTTGTCACTACACTTCCCAAGTAGGTAAATGTTTTAACATCTTCAATCTCTTCTCCTGCCACAAAAAATCTTTCATCAATTTTAGCATCTACTCTCATTTCCTTGGTCTTTACAACATTTATATTGAGTCCTGCAGCCTCTGCTTCCTTCCGTAATCCTTCTAACTTGTGTTTCATATCACTAATTCTTGAAGACAAAAGACAAATATCATCTGCAAATTCTAAATCTTCCAGTCTTTCCCCCATTCCCCATTGTATTCCTTTTTTCCTTCCACCCAACATATTTCTCATAACATTATCGAGCACCACTAAAAAGATTGGTGAAAGAATGCATCCCTGGCGAACTCCACTTGTGACATTCACATAATCTGAGAGTTTT
Source organism: Anabrus simplex (assembly GCF_040414725.1). NCBI lineage: Eukaryota > Metazoa > Arthropoda > Insecta > Orthoptera > Tettigoniidae > Anabrus > Anabrus simplex. The sequence continues at coordinate 1,029,234,475 of NC_090265.1, read as the reverse complement.
CCCCCATGTACTACTTTACATCCATATCCTTCATACATTTCCTTCATGAGATTCAAGATCTTATCCAGTACTCCATATTTCACCAAGGTCTTCCACCTTACGGTCCTATTTACTGAATCAAATGCTCTTTTGAAGTCTATGAATGTCAAGTACAATGTGGCCTGCCATTCATTACTTTGCTCTAGAATTATTCTTAGCGTATTTATTAGATCAACGCAGCTGCGTTGTCTACGGAAACCAGCTTGTTCTTTTCGAAGACGCTGCTCAATTGAGTCCTTTACTCTGTTCAGATTTATTCTAGAGAGAATTTTACTTGGTATGCTCAGTAGTGTTATTCCCCTCCAATTCTTACACACTGTGGTGTCACCTTTTTTGGGGAGTTCCACGATCAAACTCTCTTTCCAATCAGCTGGAAATTTCTCTTCTTTCCATATTTTCCCCAGTAATGGTAGCAGCAAATCAATGGTGGCCTCTTCATCCACTTGTAGGATTTCTGGATGTATATTATCTACACCTGCTGCTTTACCATTCTTTAATTGTTTCAATGCTAACCTAACTTCATGCCTTGTTGGGGGATCTAGCTTGCCTCCCATAAGTCTAACCACTCGTCCACGTCGTGGGAGGTGGGCAACGGCATGAAGTAGGGGATTTCCTGTAGGGGTGATGTGCAGCGGGGACTGTGTGTGCCCCAGGACCATTATGGTAGCTGTGAAGGCCCTTCAGGAACCCTGAAAAGTGACGGCTAACGGGGCTCTGCTGAAGTCCTCAATGGCAGATGCGGCGGAGAAGGAGACCTTTGGAACAGCAAATCTGGCAGACGAAGCAACCCTTTCCCCTTGGGGTTGAAGAAATGGGGGAAACCACTGCCTTGTGGTGAAAAGGGATCTCCAAAGGCTAAGGGAGACAACCCCTACAGAAAACGGCAGGCTTGGAGACTCAGGTGGCAGCCCCACCACCAAGCTCGGGTGCTGTGGGCTAATAACTCGCACATCTTAAATCCACTTATTAAAGAAACCGAAGTGAAACAAAACCGGATAGATACCTCATGACGAACTTTGGCCCAAAATAGAAAATGAGAATTGGATGTTGGAATGTTAGAACTTTGACAGAAGAAGGTAAACTAAAGCAGGTTGAGAAAGAGATGCAAAATTATGGCTTGGAAATTCTTGGTTTAAGTGAAGTGAGGTGGTGAGATTTTGGAGAGATCATGACGCAAAATGGGAATACATTTATTTATTCTGGACAGTCTGGGGAGAATGCTGAACGGAGAAATGGAACGGGTATGTTGCTAAACAGGACATCCAAGAACAGTTTAACTGAATGGAGTCCCATCTCAGATAGAATGACAGCTAGATTTCAAGGTAAAATTCAAAATGTAACAATAGTAGTTTGTTACGCACCAACAGAAGTATCTAATGCCGACATGAAGGTTCAATTTTATCATCAGTTGAATGAAACTATGAAGAATATAAATAAAAGAGATATTGCTATTATTATGGGTGATATGAATGCGACGATTGGATCAAATAATGAGGGACTAGAGCATACAATAGGGAAACATGGATTAGATGAAATGAATGATAATGGAGAAAGATTTGTAAATTTGTGTGCCAGCCAGGAAATAGTGATTGGAAGGACAATCTTTCCGCACAAAAGGTGTCATAATGTTACATGGGTATCGCCAGATCACAAAATAGAAAATCAGATCGACCATGTAGCTATTGATATAGATGTTGATTCCCATAGGGAATCTGAAATATTTGTCCTGAATGAGCAAATTTATAATACCAATATAAATGGTCCGTTATTGGACATTATAAATTTTCCAGCTAGCTCATTCTTGGTTGCCAGCGTTTCGCCCTCGTGTGCTAGGGTGGGCTCGTCAGTTGGTACCTACCACACTTACCAATACACTGGCTAGTGCATACCGTGGAGGCCACTGCGTAGGCTAACTGGAGCCACCGGCAGTACCAATGCACTAAGAGACTTTTTGGCACTGCCGGTGGCTCCAGTTAGCCTACGCAGTGGCCTCCACGGTATGCACTAGCCAGTGTATTGGTAAGTGTGGTAGGTACCAACTGACGAGCCCACCCTAGCAAACGAGGGCGAAACGCTGGCAACCAAGAATGAGCTAGCTGGAAAATTTATAATGTCCAATAACGGACCATTTATATTGGTATTATAAATTTGCTCATTCAGGACAAATATTTCAGATTCCCTATGGGAATCAACATCTATATCATCTGATGGCCAAGCAGGCATCAATTTTTAGTGATGAGACAAAGTCTCTTAGTGCATTGGCACTGCCGGTGGCTCCAGTTAGCCTACGCAGTGGCCTCCACAGTATGCACTAGCCAGTGTATTGGTAGGTGTGCTAGGTACCAACTGACGAGCCCACTCTAGCACACGAGGGCGAAACGCTGGCAACCAAGAGCTAGCTGGAAAATTTATAATGTCCAATAACGGACCATTTATATTGGTATTACATGTTGCTATTAGCAAGAAATTTAGAAGATCATTGATAGATGTGAGGAGCTGATGTTGGTAGTGATCATCATCTAGTAGTAGCTGAGTTCAAATTGAAAATAAAGGCTGCATTGAAGAAGTTTGCAACAAGAAAAAAGAGGTTCAACATACAAAGGTTAAACAGTGAAAAGAGGAGGAAAGAATTTAGTCTGGAGTTGAAAAATCAGTTTGAAGTCCTTTCAAATCTCAAAAAAGAGGAAGAGTTGAGTGTGGAAAGAACTTGGGAAAATGTTAAGAACACTTACATACAAACGTGTGAAAAAGTAATTGGTTATAGGAGCTATCAACAGAAAGACTGGATGTCTGAAGAAACATGGGATTTAATTGAAAAACTATAGTAAACCAAAGCAGAACAAGAAAGCAGAATCCAGAAACCCAAAGGAAATATTTGGAAATTGACAAAATGGTTAAAAGGAGTGTGAGAAGTGATAAAAGAAGATGGATTGACCAGCAGGCACAAATTGCAGAGGAAGCTGAGAAGAAGGGTGATATGAAACAACTCTATACTATTATAAGGAAGTTGTCAAGAGGAGGTTATAGAAAGAGTAAACCAGTGAGGGATAAGCAAGGAAATATGCTGTTATCACAAGAAGAACAATTAAGAAGATGGCAAGAGTATTTTTCAGAAATTTTAAACAAAGATGATGGAAATGAGCAGGAAATTCAAGAAGTAAATGAAGGCTTAGATAGTTGGGGTCTCACCAGAGACAAATATGCTCTCTCCTTTACATCCTTACTACAAGCCCTAAATACCCTCATAACCATGTGCAGAGACCTGTACCATTTATTTACAATCAAATTTATGTGATTACCCCAATGAAGATCTTTCCTTATATTAATACCTAGGTATTTACAATGACCCCCAAAGGGAACTTCCAACCCATCAACACAGTAATTAAAACTGAGAGGACTTTTCCTATTTGTGAAACTCACAACCTAACTTTATCCCTGTTTATCATCATATCATTGCCTACTGTCCATCTCATAACATTATCGAGATCATTTTGCAGTTGCTCACAATCTTGTAACTTATTTATTACTCTGTACAGAATAACATCATCTGCAAAAAGCCTTATCTCTGATTCCACTTCTTTACACATATCATTGATATACATAAGAAAACATAAAGGTCCAATAATACTGCCTTGAGGAATTCTTCTCTTAATTATTACAGGGACAGATAAAGCTTCACCTACCGGTACTCTAATTCGCTGAGTTCTATTTTCTAGAAACAGAGCCACCCATTCAGTCACTATTTTGTCAAGTCTAATTGCACTCTTTTTTGCCAGTAGACACCCATGATCTACCCTATCAAATGCCTTAGACAGGTCAATTGCAATACAGTCTAATTGACCTCCTAAATCCAGGATATCTGCTATATCTTGCTGGAAACCTACAAGTTGGGCTTCAGTGTAATAACCTTTCCTAAACCCAAACTGCCTTTTATCAAACAAGTTATTAATTTTGCAAACATGTCTTATATAATCAGAAAGAATGCTCTCCCAAAGCTTACATGCAATGCATATCAAACTGACTGGCCTGTAATTTGTCTATCACCCTTTCCTTTATATACAGGGGCTACTATAGCAACTCTCCATTCATTTGGTAAAATTTATTCATGCAAACAATAATCAAACAAGTACTTCAGATATGGTACTATAACCCAACCCATTGTCTTTAGTATATCCCCCGAAACCTTATCAATTCCAGATGCTTTTCTAGTTTTCAACTTTTGTACGAAGCGTGTTTTTAAGTAGATAGATAGATAGATAATGCCTTGATTGGTGGCGAAGTTAGGGCTCGAGGCCCTCTCTTACACTTAATCACTAGATGAGTATACATATACATAACTTATAATTTCGAATACAAATAAAACAAATAATACTAATAGCAATAGAAATAGTAATAATAATAATAATAATAATAATAATAATAATAATAATAATAATAATAATAATAATAATAATAATAATAATAATAATAATAATAATAATGATCATCATCATCATCATCATCATCATCATCATCATCATCATCTTTTCTCCAAGAATGAGGGCCAATTCTACAGAACGCTCAAGCAAAATCGGCAAACTAAGGCAGAAGAACCTCCAAGTATGCAGGACACGGAAGACTTTTGGAAACGTATTTGGTGTACCAACACAGTCCACAATACAAACAAAACATGGATTAAGCAAGAGAAAAACAACAATGGTTAGGCAGAAATGAGTTTTGATACCATAGAAGAAAGCCATGTGAGTAAAACTGTCAGGAGAACTCAAAGTTGGAAAGCACCAGGTACAGACAAATTTCGAATTTTTGGTATAAACATTTCACTTGCGTCCACAAGAAAATAGCCTAACAATTCACTTATCTCATGCATCATCCTGAAGAGTGTCCTGAATTTCTCACATCAGGAATTACATACTTCCTACCTAAGGAAGGTGGAAATGCTAAAGATCCATCAGCTTACAGACCAATAACTTGTCTACAAACGATCTACAAACTTTTTACATCCATACTCACAGAAGAAATGTATAAACATAACAGCAACCATAACATTCTGACTGAGGAGCAGAAAGGATGCAAAAAGTCATCACTAGGGTGCAAAGAACAGATAATCATAGACTCCGTTGTAACACAACAGGCAATACACTCACAAAGGAACCTGTAAACAGCGTATATAGATTATCAGAAAGCATTTGACTCAGTTCCCCTCATGGTTAAAAGAAGTACTTCATTTGTACAAGATCAGTCCTGCCATAATTCATTTTCTTGAAGTTACTATGAACAATTGGAAGACAATGCTCTGCACTAAGACAGAAAATAAATGTATCATGTCCAATACAATTAAAATTGAACGTGGTATATTTCAAGGAGATTCATTAAGTCCTCTCTGGATATGCCTTACAATGAATCCCCTATCCAATCTTCTAAAAGCTACTGGTTTTGGATTTGATATTAAATATAACAATGGGAAACACAGAATATCTCATTTGTTTTATATGGATGATCTGAAAGTGTATGCGCACAACGAAACACAAATGAACGCCCTGCTGAATGTAATAGACTCTTACTCATCTGATGTGGGAATGACGTTGGGAGTAAAGAAATGTAAGCTGCTAACAATTGAACGTGGTCGATACACAAACTCCCAACCATATGAGCTCCATACCGGATCTTTAATTGAGGGAATGACACAAACAGAGACATACAAGTACCTTGGATTTGCTCAGAATACAACTCTGGAGCACAAGAAAATCAAACAGGAACTCACTGATAAATATACATCGAGGTTGCATCAGATTTTGTGCAGCTACCTAAATGCCAAGAACAAAATTAAAGCAATAAACACGTACGCTATTCCAACTCTTGTTTATTCATTCGGAATTCTGAAATGGTCTGCTACAGAAATAGACAGCATACAAAGAAAAACGAGAACTTTGCTCACCACCTATAGATTACATCATCCCAATTCATGCATGGAAAGGGTCACTCTCCCACGAAAATCGGGAGGCCGAGGAGTACTGGATCTTCAAGTCATGCTCCTGAATCAGATAAAGAACCTACGGAGATACTTCCATAAAAAGCAAGAAAACAGCCTTCTCCATAAAGCTGTAGTACTTGCTGACAAGTACACTGTTCTGTATCCATACAATGCCTCTGACCCACATACAAATCACCAAGTATCCCTGCAGGAGAAAGAAAGGACATGGCAAGAGAAGACCCTCCACGGAAAATACTACAGCAATCTAAACCAACAGAGCATAGACAAGAATGCATCGTGTATGTGGTTACAAAGTGGGCGCTTATTTGGGGAGACAGAGGGATTTGCAGTTGCTATACAAGACCAAGTAATAGCTACAAACAATTACAAAAAGTACATCATCAAGGACACCAGCGTACTCTCCGACAAATGCAGACGATGCTCCGTTCATCTCGAGACCATCGACCATATCACTGCGGGCTGCCCAGTACTTGCCCCCGTAGAATACACGAGACGACACAATCATGTCTCGAGAATCATACACCAGGCACTTGCTCAGAAAAACCAATTAATTCAGGAGTGTATCCCTTATTACAAGTACCATCCAACACCATTCCTGGAGAACGAGTCGATTAAGCTTTATTGGGACACTGCTGTAGTGACAGACAAAACAGTCAACCATAACAGGCCACACATCATACTGGTAAACAAGAAAACTGGGAAGACTTTCATTATTGACATTGCTATCCCCAATGACACCAACATTGACAGGAAGTACAGTGAAAAAATCTCCAAGTACAAAGAACTTGCAGAAGAGATAACGAGGATCTGGAATATGAAACTGGTACGAATAGTTCCTGTGATTCTGTCAGTCAACGGCCTCATTCCACACACACTTCACAAGAGTCTGCGAGATCTGGGTCTTCCACCGAACATCTACAAAATTATGCAACATTCTGTCCTCCTGTCAACATGCAACATTGTGCGATCGTTCCTCTCGCAAGAATGAAGATCCCGTGGTCTACAGTTTTGTATATACCTGTACATCAACGTTTGTATTATAATGTGTAAATACTTTAATTATGTAAGGCACTTGGTGCATCCCGTGCCCCATTACTACCCATATTTCCTGTGGAGAAGTGTATGAATAATAATAATAATAATAATAATAATAATAATAATAATAATAATAATAATAATAATAATAATAATAATAATAATAATAATGAAAGAATCCTTAATTTTAAAATACACAAAATAACGTACACTTAAATTATGTAACTGCAGTAATCCATTCATTGATCCCATTCATTCCTTCATTCACTCATCAATTATCCAGCAAGTCAATGATTCTACCCAGCAAATGCTCCCGGCAAGCCACTTTAAACTTGTGATGAGAAGGATTTTCTCTAATGTTCGCAGGTAGCAAATTCCATGACCTAGACACAGAGATTATGAAGGAGCGGTTGTACACAGCAGTGCAGTTTACAGGTATGGCAAGAGAGGAACCAGATCTTGTATTGTGTTCATGATAGGACGAGAGGTAAGAAAAAGATGATGACAGATAGTTGGGAGTATTAGTGGAAAGAACTTTGTGCAGAAGTGATAGCATGTGAAGTTCATGGCGCTGGTGCACTCGAAGCCACGACAGCTCCTTATAATAAGGTGATATATGAGCATCATATCGCAGATTAAGGTCCGTTTGTTGTAGACACCAGTAGTTTGTGCGCATATCGCAACGAGCTCGCGTGTCGTGTACCGGCATGCCTCGGGAACAACTGTTCTCAGTTTCAGCTCTGTAGCTAATGTGTACGGTTCTGTTCTGTGCTTTCAAAATGTTTAAGACTATCAACTCGCCCACCACGTGTGAGGTTTTGTCAGCAAGGAGCCTGTCTGTTGCAGAAATTCATCGACAGATTTGCGAAGTGTACGGTGATACTGTTATGAGTGAAAGCAAAGTGCGTAAGTGGGTACGACAATTCAAAGATGGCCGTGACAACGTCCATGATGAGGACCGCTCCAGTCGCCCTTCTTTGATTACAGACGATTTGGTGGCTTCAGTTGAAGCGAAGATTCGTGAGAACAGGCGCTTCACAATAACAGGTCTCTCAAACGAATTTCCTGACGTGTCGAGATCAGTGCTTTACAACATTGTTTCTGAACACCTAAAGGAAACTGTGCTCCCGTTGGGTCCCGAAACTCCTAACAGAGGACCACAAAAACCAAAGATTTCAGTGTGTGATGAAGTTCTTGACTCGTTATGACGAAGAAGGTGACGGTTTCTTGAGTCCGATCGTAACTGGAGACGAAACATGGGTTTCGCATATCATGCCCGAATCGAAGCAACAGAGCACGGAATGGAGACACACACACTCACCTGTAAAGGTGAAGGCCAAACAGACTCTGTTCCAGCGCAAAATCATGGCGTCGGTGTTTTGGGATAGGCATGGTGTTTTGTTGGTCGACTTCATGCAATGAGGAACCACTATCAATGCAGAAGCATACTGCCAAACCCTGAGAACGCTAGGCAGAGCGATTCAAAACAAAAGACACGGCATGCTGACAAAGGGAATTGTCCTTCTCCATGACAATGGAAGACCCCACACTGCAGGTCAGACCTGCGATTTATTGGACAGTTTTGGCTGGGAAGTTTTAGACCACCCACCCTACAGTCCTGATCTTGCGCTGAGCGATTACCATCTGTTCCTCCACCTCAAACATCACCTCAGTGCCAACCATTACAATAATGACGACGTCGTGAAAACGGCAGTGAACTCTTGGTTATCGGAGCAGGTGGCAAGTTTCTATGAAGAGGGTATTTTAAAATTGGTGACGAGGTATGATAAGTGTTTGAACAAAGTTGGCAACTATGTCGAAAAATAGAGTGAAGTATGTACTTTCTGAAAATATCTTTACTTTTTTTAAATAACCTTTCGCTGTGTACTTATTTTTAAACGGACCTTACTTAAAAAACACGCCTCGTATATTACAGTAAATGTCATTGCTGTCGTAGGTAAATTTTAATACTTCTTTAGTATTAGTCACCTCATCTATCTGGAAATTATCCTTATAACCAACAATCTTTACATACTGCTGACTGAATACCTCTGCCTTTTTAAAATCCTCACATACACACTCCCCTTGTTCATTAATGATTCCTGGAATGTCCTTCTTGGAACCTGTTTTTGACTTAAAGTACCTATACATACTCTTCCATTTTTCACTAAAATTTGTATGGCCGCCAATTATGCTTGCCATCATGTTATTCTTAGCTGACTTCTTTGCTAGATTCAATGTCCTAGTAAGTTCCTTTAATTTCTCCTTACTTCCACAGCCATTTCTAACTCTATTTCTTTCCAACCTGCAGCTCCTTTTCAGTCTCTTTACTCCTCTGTTATAATATAGTGGATCTTTACCATTCCTTACCAACTTTAAAGGTACAAACCTATTTTCACATTCCTCAACAATTGCTTTAAACCCATCCCAGAATCTGTTTACATTTTTATTTACCGTTTTCCACCAATTATAGTTACTTATTAAAAACTCCCTCATGATTGTTTTATCAGCCATATGGTATTGCCCAATAGTCCTAATTTTAACATCTTCCTTTCTTTCACATTTATTTTTAATTACCACAAAAACAGCTTCGTGATCACTAATACCATCTATTACTTCGGTTTCTCTATAGAGCTCATCTGGCTTTACCAGCACCACATCCAGAATATTCTTCCCTCTAGTTGGTTCCATCACTTTCTGAATCAGGTGCCCTTCCCATATTTACTTATTTGCCATTTGTTGGTCATGCTTCCTGTCATTCGCATTACCTTCCCGATTGTCATTTGTTAAATTGAGATCACCCGCTACAATCACGTTCCTTTCCTTATAGTTTCCCACATAACTGATTATCTTATCAAATAATTCTGAATCAGCATCTGCGCTACCCTTTCCTGGTCTGTACACTCCAAAGATATCAAGTTGCCTATTATCTTTAGAGTTGAGCCTTACTCCTAGAATTTCATGGTTGTCATTTTTATCTTTTTCGCAGCTTACAAATTCTTCTTTCACCAGAATGAATACTTCCCCTCCTACCATTCCTATCCTATCTCTACGATACACCCTCCGGTTCCGTGAGAAAATTTCTGCATCCGTTATATCATTTCTCAGCCATGATTCAACTCCTATTACAATATCTGGTAAGTATACACTGACTTAGCAAATGTCATGGGATAGTCACCTAATTAAAAGAAATAAGTTTCATAATGATAGATCCGTATTGAACTGTGATTACAATAGAGTAAATTAATATATTATTTGGGTCCACCTTTTCAATACAAAATGTAAATAGTTTAAATTACATAGGGACTAGTTTCGACGTAGTAATAGGTCATCATCAGCCTGAAGTAAATTAAAGCGTAAATATCGAAGAAAAAATAAACAATGTAAACACAAGTACAGTCTTTTTAAAAGTACATACGATGTGGGATATTGAGCAGCCATCAGTAAATTACCCTTCGAAAAACAGGATGAAGTTAGGTTCGAAGTAAAACGTAAAATTAACGACATTCTTAACTCAAGTATGAACCCCAACATCCCTATCGACAATAAAGAATCAATCATTGATCAAAAGCGATTACACGCTCTTAAAAAGAAGATTTCTGATAATAATCTTATTGTCACTAAGGCTGACAAGGGCAATACCACTGTTATAATGAAAAGAAACAAATATATTAATAAGACTAAAGAATTCTTTTCTGACAGTTCGTTCACTGTTGTTAAAAAAGACCCTACTCAAAAAATCCAACGCCTTCTTAAACAAACTCTTAAAAATACTTCATTCCTTTTAACTGAACAAGAAAAAACTAAATTTATTAGCATGAATCCAAGTCTTCCGACCGCTAAAGCCCTTCCTAAGATACACAAACCCGGCATCCCTATCCACCCAATCATCAATTACAGACCAAGTCCTCTTTATAATGCTTCTCAATTCATTCAAAAGTTTCTGAGAAGATATTATCATTTTTTGTCTAAAAAATCGATTAAAAATACTACAGAGTTGATCGAGAATCTTAATAAATTTAATATCCAACCTAACCATTCCCTTCACTCGTTCGATGTTGTTAATATGTATCCTAGTATTCAAACCTCTAAATTATACCCTATCATTGAAAACAATTTAGGCAAATACAGCCACCTAAGTGCTTTAGAAATACAAGACTTTATGTCTATCCTGAAATTGGTTTTAAATAAGAACTATTTCACTTTCGACGGTATTATCTATCAGCAGGAGGGTTTGGCCATGGGATCGCTGGCTTCGGGCATCTTAGTTGAAATATACTTGGATTTTTTAGAACATACTAAAATTGATAATAATAACAATAACTTCATTAATATTCTTTTTTGGGCTAGATATGTTGATGACACTTTGGTAATCCTAGATGAAAGCACAACAGATGCAGCTTCCAGTCTTATCAACCTTAATAATATTGACCCACACATAAAATTTACGCCCGAATCTGAATTTGAACGAAGAATAAATTTTTTAGACTTAACCATCATCAGGCAACTATATTCCTTAAAATTCAACATTTTCAGAAAACCTACCCAAACATCTTCCACTATTCATCAAGTTTCCTCTCATCCGCAAATCCATAAAAGAGCGGCTTATAATAGTATGGTTCATCGAGCCTATACGGTCCCAATGTCTGAAAGTGATCTTAAAAAAGAATTGAACAATATCCGTATGATTGCTAAACTAATGGATACAATAGTTCTTGCATTGAAGGTATTATCAATAAATACAAACATCGTCCTATAACCACTCTGAAAAAAGAAAAACCAAAAATTTCTTTATTTTCTACCTTTACGTTCAATAAAGATATTTATAAGGTCACTAACGTTTTTTAAAAAACATTATGTTAAAATCTCCTTCAGAACCAACAATAATAATGCTAGTCTTACACAACTCATCATCTGTTAATAGAACTGATCGTTTTTCAAAATCTGGTGTATATAGGGTCAAATGCAACAGCTGCAATTCTTCTTATATTGGACAAACAGGAAGAAACTTTAAAATACGATACTTGGAACATGTCAATGCCCAAAAACACAATAAATTTTTTGCAGTTGGTCAACACATGAATGATTATAATCATAAATTTACTGACATTAAACAAGATATGGTGATTCTCAAAATTATGTATAAAGGACCCCTCCTTAACATAACAGAGAATTGCTTTATAAATCTAGACCAATATTTTAATCCTAATTTCAATCTTAATGACATTTCCGAAAAATCGAACATTCTTTTTGACCTGCTCATTCAACTTTTCAGACAATCAAAATCTAATATTAAAGGTCCGATTTTTCATTCTATTTCTAGTACTTTTCTTAATCATTCTTCCATATTCCCACATCCCTCAGCCCCACCCTAAAAAAAAATTTATAAAATCTTCTTCTCCTTCCTTTATTTTTCTCCTGTCACCTCCTCAAGTTTTCCTTGCATCTCACCTACCACCAGACCAAATATTGTTTATTTCCTTAATGTCATTTATTCAAAAAATATCCTTTTCTTCTCCTTCCTTTATTTTTCTCCCTTCACCTCCTCAAGTTTTCCTTGCATCTCACCTACCACCATTCTCTCTTCAGCTTATTACAACACGCGTCAATTTCTTATGACATAAATATTTTCTTCCACCAGACCAAATATTGTTTATTTCCTTACTGTCATTTATTCAAAAAAAAAAAACTTTTCTCCTTCCTTTATTTTTCTCCCTTCACCTCCTCAAGATTTCCTTTGAACCTTACTACCACCATTTCTCTCTTCAGCTTATCACAACACGCGTAAATTCCCTTATGACATATTTTATTCAAACATTTTCTTCCACCTGACCAAATTTATTTATTTCCTACTGTCATTTATTCAGAGTCAATTGTATGGTCCGCATTGAACTGCGAATTTATATCCACCTTAATTTAACTCCATGTATGTTATTCCGCCTCGTGAAACATCCATCGTCCTTCAAGATTCCAGAAGCAGAAGAGCTTTCTTCTAGCATCTTACTTCGCATCGACAATTATTTCTAGTTTAAACCTAAGAATTTCATTTTTGTCCGTATTGAACTGAGAATGGATGATAGGAAAACTTAAAACGGTCCACCTTTTCAATACAAAAATGTTATAGTTTATTTATAACATGTATTTGCACTTGGAACTAGTTTCAACGCTGTTTTGCGTCATCATCAGCCAAAATGTGGGAAATAGGCCAGCATGTAGGCATTTATATTACACAAGGCGTTACATTAAACAATACACATCTTACAAGGAGATAAAAACAGGGACGAATATAGAAACAAATGAATCGTTGAGAAAGCAAAAGTTATACATATTAAAAATAACCTTAACCACACATCTTGCAGTGCGAAAGTGTTCTTCTTGAATGATTCCTGAATATAAAACACACGCGCACACATTTCTGAAGAGCCAGCAGGCAGGACAAACTAAAGTGAAACCTTAAGAGTTCTTCTGAGAAGAGTTCATCATTTTTTCTATGTTCCGACTAACTAATGAAGTCTCCCTTGAGTTCCTGATAAACATACACAACAGGAAATTCTCCTTCACTCTCAACAATAGCTATAAAGACCAACGGTAAAATTTCATTTTAAATATTGTGCAGAGACGTGAAAGCATGATCTTGAACATGATATAACTCCTTCATATAACCCAATTTTTTACACAAGGTGTTACATTAAATAATACACATCTTACGAGGAGATAAAAACAGGGACGAATGTAGAAACACATGCATCGTTGAGAAAGCAAAAGTTATACATATTAAAAATAAGCTTAACCACACAACTTGCAGTGCGAAAATATTTGCCTTGAATGATTCCTGAATACAAAATGCACGTGCACACACTTCTAAAGAGCCAGCAGGCAGGAAAAAGTAAGGTGAAACCTTAAGAGTTCTTCTGAGAAGAGTTCATCATTCTTTCTATGTTCCGACTAACTAATGAAGTCTCCCTTGAGTTCCTGATAAACATACACAACAGGAAATTAAACAATACACATCTTACAAGGAGATAAAAACAGGGAAAGTTATACATATTAAAAATAACCTTAACCACATATCTTGTAGTGCGAAAATATTCATCTTGAATGATTCCTGAATACAAAACACACACGCACACATTTCTGAAGAGCCAGCAGGCAGGAAAAAGTAAAGTGAAACCTTAAGAGTTCTTCTGAGAAGAGTTCATCATTCTTTCTATGTTCCAACTAACTAATGAAGTCTCCCTTGAGTTCCTGATAAACATACACAACAGGAAATTCTCCTTAACTCTCAACAATAGCTATAAAAGACCAACGGTAAATTGTATTTTAAATACTGTGCAGAGATGTGGAAGCATGATCTTGAACATGATATAACTTCTTCTTTATTTCTAGTTTATAAACATCTTGTGAAGACAATGTCACGATACTTTAATTTCAATTGATCTCTGAATGAACAACATCATCGCTTGAAAACCAACCATTTTTTATTTCCATTTTCACAACTTTTCATTTTTATACGACGCACAGGACCTTTTTTATGGATCTCTATTTTTTAACATAATATAGCGCTTCTCTGGACTCCTAAGCCTCCACGTGCAACAATTACCTAGTTCCAAAAAAACTGAAGAGCCTTTCCAACATCCATGTGTTTTGATGTCTATGAATACCTTAAAAAATGACGTAACTTCTTCGAATATACAACAGCAAACTCAAGAAGCCAGCATTCAAATGATAATTGTTCTTTATAACATCTTTTTGCACACTGGACTTTTAATACTATACGGCGCACTGAACTTTATTCATAAAAAAACAACATGACTTCCGCTCAGTGCTTCGTCAATTGGAAGAGTTATTATTTTTAATATATTGCTGCTCAATATCCCACATGGTATGTACTTTTAAAAAGACTGTACTTGTGTTTACATTGTTTATTTTTTCTTCGATATTTACGCTTTAATTTACTTCAGGCTGATGATGACCTATTACTAGGTCGAAACTAGTCCCTATGTAATTTAAACTATTTACATTTTGTATTGAAAAGGTGGACCCAAATAATATATTAATTTACTCTATTATAGTCACCTAATAGCGTGTGGGGCCTGCTCTGGCCCTGCGAACTGCAGTGAGAAGCCGTGGAAGTGAGTCGACAAGTCCCTGGTAGTCCTCTGGGCGCAGCTGACACCAAATCGTTTGCAGAGCGGCCGCCAATACTGGTCTGTTCGTGAGTGCAGGATCCATGGCACGGAGCCTGCGTTCCAGGACATCCCAGATATGCTCGATAGGGTTCATATCGGGGCTCCTGGGTGGCCATGGCAGTCGTTGGACCTCCGCTGCATGTTCCTGGAACCATTCCCGGGTGACGTGGGAACGATGTGGCGGCGCGTTATCTCATCTTGAAACACCGCAGAACCGTCTGGACGCTGGAAGGCCAAAAATGGGTGGAGATGGTCTCCGAGCACCTCAACATACCGTGTACCATTCAAAGTTTCTTCCAGAACAACTAGGGGGCCCATTCCAGGAAAATGCACCCTAAACCATAACAGTGACACCAGCGCCCTGGACCACACCTTCGAGGCAGGCGGGATATATCGCTTCATGTGGTCTGCACCATACACGGTGGCTCCCATCAGCATGGTGCAGTTGAAATCGTGATTTGTCTGACCATATCACGTTACGCCATTGTTCTAGTGTCCATCCCTGGCGACTGGTGACAAATGCGCGTCATTGTGTCCGATGACGTTGGGTTAACATTGGCACCGATGTGCGGCGCCGGTCCCATGCCCCATAGAACCCATGTTCCTACGGATTGTCCACTGGGAGATGTGTCTAGCACAGCCTGCATTGAATTGAACCGTGATTTGTTGCACGGTTGCCCGTCTGTCACTATTGACAATCCGTCTCAGATGTCGCCGGTCACGGTCATCGAGGGTGGCTGTTCGGCCGGTCGTTCATCTGTTGTGGACGATGACACCCGCATTCAACCATTCACGATATACCCTGGACACGGTTGATCGTGTGAAGCCGAACTCCAGCACCACTTCCAAAATCGCACTTCCCATCCGTCGGGCACCGACTACCATACCCCGTTCGAACGGTGTCAGCTCACGACGACGTTCCATGTTACACCTGTCACATGCACAGCCACTGATCACAAGGTCTCCTATACAACTGCCGCTGGCACAGGGGGCGTGTGGTGCGCAGACAACACACCTGCGTATCAGTGCTCCGCTATCCCATGACATTTGCTAAGTCAGTGTATATCTATTAAATTACTTAATTCTATTCCTTTCTTTACAATACTTCTACAGTTGAGCACTAAAATTTTTATGTCATCCCTACTTGATTTCCAGTTTCCTGTTCCCTTAACATCACTCCCTAGGCCACCCTGTTTCCCTGAATGTACCTCCCTATAACCCTTCTAAACAAATTTCCTAACTTATATGTACCACTGCGGTACACTCAGGCCATCTGAGCGCTGATCCCTATCTCCTACCCACCCATTAGGATCTAGAAATCTCACTCCCAGTTTCCCCACATACCCACTCCATAGTCTCATTTAAATCCCCAATCACCTTCCAGTCAGTATCCCTCTTACACAGTATTCCACTGATAACAATCTCCGCTTCCTTAAACTTTACCCATGCTGCATTTACGAGGTCCCACACATCCCCAACTATGTTGGTACTTATTCCTGCTTGTCTTACGTTGTTAGTACCAACATGAAACACTACCACCTTTTCCTTTCCCTCCTCCTTCTCTTCTACTTTCCTCAACATCTGCCTTAACCTAATTCCTGGATAACACTCTACCCTGGTACCCTTTCCTCCACACACTTTTCCAACATGTCTAAAGATAGAATCCCCCATGACCAGAGCCTCAACCCTACCCACCTCATTTGATCCCCTCCCCTCCTGGTCAGTCCTATCATTCCTGATAGCTGCTGATGCTACTTCCTTCTCCCTTTTCTCCATCCCATGACCCTGTTCCACCTGTCTTTTCCTATCTACTGCACTCGCTCACCTCCTGAGTCCCAGACTAACCTTAATCTCAGGGCTGATCAGTTCGTAAAAGATGTTAAAAAAATGTAATCAATAACAATAAAAATATATCTATAGGCGCACCAACTGAACATAGGGAAGAACGGGGCATGCAAATTAAGGTAGAGGGGGACGGCTCATTCACAGATACTAATTATAGACTCCACACAATAGGACTAGGAAGTGACAACTTAAATTCCATGGGCATACTGGACTAACTACAATAAAAAGATATGAAACTGTTTCCTATTGAAATTGCAATAAGGAGCAATTTATTGACTTATTTTGCAAACTGCACATGATGACAATTATTACATTTAGAAATTTCCATCCTGAAAAAGATAAGACATAATACTTGGATTCACCTCACTACTCTGGTAGTGTAAAATATTTGGTGAATTCGCCCCATTGGTTACTGGGGATCGAATCCACATTCATATGAGTGTACGTTTCACCGCTGGAGATCTTCTTTCGGAGACATGGGCATGAAAGTAACTATTTATTGTCATCTCCACGTTCCTTTGGACATGAGTCACTTCCAGTATGTACATTCTAGTAGGCCGGACCCCCACCATGGAAATGTCATCGTATCTAAAAAGGGAATTTATTGTACGGACAAACTCTACCCTATATTTCCAGATTCACAAGTATGCCAGGTGTAGCTCGTTAACTCAAAGCTTATCTCAATCTTTACTTTTGTTAATATGACAAGATGTACGGAAAGGTTCATTACTATGCTCGCACAATGAAGACATGTGCTGGCCGTGGCTTATTCCGCACCTACCGCCAACAATCTCCCACGTGGAAAACCAACATCTGGTTCCGACCAATTCGCCACATGACGACATCCCTATCATATCTTCCTATGATTATTAAATAATTATCATTATCATTCTTTATCTGATCATTATCATATTCTGTGTTAACCATCAATTATTTTATTATTATCATTAATTTCAATTATCATCCTATATTTGATTATTATCATTTATCATCCGGGATGATTTTATGCTATCCCTTGCCGACGTTTCAAACGAAGGGTCGTTTTCCCTCGTAATTAATCCGCACCAATTAATGATCAGTTTCACAATAAATTATTATTATTATTATTATTATTATTATTATTATTATTATTATTATTATTATTATTATTATTATTATTATTATTATAGATTATCATATTTGTAACACAGAATCATCGTCCATTAAATATCTTAATTTCCTTTCATCATAATTCTTATTCTCAAAATACTATTGCAAGTTCTTCTTATTCTGCTTCTTCAAATTTTATTATTATTATTATTATTATTATTATTATTATTATTATTATTATTATTATTATTATTACTATTATATTCATCAGTGGAGATTATCATTATCGCATCACTTATTCATCATGGATTTAATATTTTACATTGATCTCACCATAATTATTCTCAAATTAATCTAATAACTTCTTCCTATTATTCCTCTTCATATTATTATTTTCATTATTATTATTATTATTATTATTATTATTATTATTATTATTATTATTATTATTATTATGGTAACTTAATTTCACGTGTTACACTACCGTTAGCAGTATTTATGGTTAATGGATAAGCTTTTACAATTTCGGTCTAGTTTGGCACTAAGCAGTTGATTTAAGACAAGATTCACTTGGATTATTATTATTATTATTAAAGTGAAGGTTTTATATTTTTATTTCCACTCTCTAGAATTTATTCGCATATGTTGAGTCCCATTGTGAACCACCAAGATCCGATTTTTCATCAATTGGGATACCACGGTATTCAGAACCGCAACCTTCATTTCCATACTGCCGTTAATTTTATGGGGACACCATGTCCTCCCAAGACACATCTCAAATCCCATGGCACATCGTGCCTGGGCAAATACATCCAGTGCCTGCGATTGCTAAATTACTAATTAATCCTCGGTGCATGGATTCTGCCACTCATAACACTGGAATCGATATTTTATAGTCTTAGGCATCGAGCTTTTTTTCATCATACAAAAACAGTAGGGCTCGATTCTCACCTCATACCGGATTTTCGTCCCGCAAGGCTTCCAATCTCAAAAATGGGCTCAAACCACTCTGGGCTTTCTACATTACGTGACCATCTTATACACATGCCTCTATCACTTCTAAGCACATTTTTATGGTAATTATAAAGTCCAAATACGTGAAATCAACAATTTACGTAAAAATCAAATTTTCAATTCAATGTTATTTGTTTTACGACCCACTAACTACTTTTTAAGGTCTTCGGAGACGCCGAGGTGCCGGAATTTAGTCCCGCAGGAGTTCTTTTACGTGCCAGTAAATCTACCGACATGGGGCTGCCGTATTTGAGCACCTTCACATACCACCGGACTGAGCCAGGATCGAACCTGCCAGGTTGGGGTTAGAAAGCCAGCGCCTTAACCGTCTGAGCCACTCAGCCTGGCTAAAATCAAATTTACTGCATGAATTAAAGTCTTTTACGCCATATGTTATCTCTACATTGATTATTACTTTCAGAAGTGAACTCTCACAGCATTATTATTATTTCCTTCATTTTAACTTGCACACTCACAAAGCATTATTATTATTATTATATTTTATGACCTTCCGTATGCAAACACAAATTTTACACACCCTTGCACTTTCATAATCTGGTTGTCTGGTAACAAAATATGCCTAACTAAGGTACAAATAATCACCGTGGTGATTTAAAAATCAAAATAAACTGGGTTAGCATAAAAGAAAAATCTAACACTTGAAATGAACTTAAATCAAAGTATTCACAAACAGCATGCATTACTTGAAAGAAATACCCCATATTTACATTACATACAACAAACAAATATTTAATTAATTAGTCTAACCCATAATTACGTTGATGTAAATTAGTTCGTCCGTCTATCTTAAATAAATAATGGATTCGGGAAGTGATCCATGTGGTACATTAAGTAACCATGATTAATTTACCCTGAGTCCCATTTTGTCGCGATAACATCCCCAAATATATCAAATTAGTGTACTCATTCCTGTGTAGAATTCCATTGTCTCATGGCGATGGAGAAGCCTCATGATCCCATATTGATTTACTCGTGCATCATGTCGCACTCAATAATATTAACGAAACACTTCTGGGCGATTACCCATGACACCTTACTAAAGAATTTACAATGATTTATACAAAAAAGAACACATAGGTGCCTAAAAACCCATTACACTTTCACTATTATATTCTTCCTTGAGCCCGAACCACAAGTCGTGACACTTACGACGATGTGTCATTTTATTCGACCCGGCGCGTATTGCGTTAGTCAACTGGCACTTCCTGATGTATTTCTATGCCGTCTCGTGATCGCTTCGCTCCTACAGTTCCCTGCTCGGATATTTATTCACCGTCTATCTTGAACTCTTGACTTCAGGCTCCACACCCTGCCTTCAAAAAGTACAATCGGCGTTCTGTTGATTATTTATATTGAATCACATGAAACATTTTGGAAATGTATTAAATTCAACATACAGTTGTACTGATTATTTACCCTCGGTACTATGAACAATCTCACTGTTCGTCTTCATTCTCATAACAACTCACGTACTTTCAGCTCTAACTGACTTCGAATGCATCCCGAGGTACTGACTTACAGAGTCAACGTGTCAGAGTCTCAACTACTTCATACGACTGATACGACTGGTGACTGGTAACAACTGGTGACTGGTAGCAACTGGTGACTGGTAACAACTGGTTATTTATGGACGATATGGTTTCCCGCCGGGGTCATCCGCGGTCATACCAGAGGGAGGGGGTTTCGTTATCCTAAATCGGCACTTGCAGGTGGATTTGGATCTCTTAATTTATCCCACTTAATAAACTGGCAATACATGTTCACGTGTCGTATTCTGATCTCATATCATTCGGCGATCACGGAGATATTACTTGATTTCTGTCCTCCATTTTTCGTGCACTATGTCGGCGTCTAAGCTGGTGAGATATCGCTGACCAATAGGAAAACAGCGTGGGCCTTTTCCTAGAATTCTATATTGTAATTCATCAAGATTACAATCAATCAACATGGGAATGATATCACAAAAATCCCATCTGTTCAATTCGGTGGTTGGAATATTTTAATTATTATTATTACTGGAGATAACTGGAGTTCATTTTGACTTCGGTCATGTTGGCGCCTCTGCGAGTCCTTTACTAATTTTGTCATTGGCTAACACTTCAGCGGTTCGTTTAAATATCTTCCTCTGACAACTTAACAACAAAATGCCTCGAGGCATGGGAAACTATATTGCGAAATATTCTTCATATTTGTGACACAAGGAAAGGTTCTTGTTCAAGAATAAATGCTCTCTCACTTCCTTGTTGCAATTAGGACAGTTGTTCTGAGTTTTAGATTTAATCCTCTTAGCTTTTGACAAGGAAATAATACTACCCATTATGACAGGCTTAACTCTTGGTTAATGGTTATGAATTTCATGTTTTTGGTCCGTATTGAACTGAGAATAATATATAAGTAATAATAATAACAACGTAAACGTTTCCACCTTTTCAATACTAAAATATATTCACAAAATTATAAATTACACGGTACTAGTTTCGACCCATCTAGGGGTCATCAGCCGTATTGGAGCAAAGATCACTTTTAGCGAAATCCTAAGAAAATGTTATTTTAAAGAATAAAAAGTGAAATGAGATGTTATTATGGTACTGTAATAGTTAATAATACAAGGAATATACATACTAAGAGGTTTTTAACAAAGAATAAAGTATAAATGGGGTGTTGTAAAAATTATAATCATGGAAATCAGTAAGTTCTTGTATTGAAATGACATATATAAAATTATATATGGCTTAGAGGGCTTAAGGTGGGGTTGAAGGGTGCAGGAGAAAGTGTAATTGTCTTGGAAGAGTACCTTTGATTAAATTTAGGATTGAGTTTAGGTTGGCTGCATTATTGTTTCTGAGGAAAGTGATAAATAGATCGAAGAGTATGTTGGGTTTCTCTGAGATTTCATTGAGATTGTGACTGGCATTAAAGTATTGGTCTAGGTGTATGTAGTAATTTTCCATTATGTTGAGTAAAGGGCCCTTGTTTGCTAATACGAGGATGTCCATGTCTTGTTCAATATTGGTGAAATTATGGTTATAATCTTGCATGTGTTGGCCGATGGCTGAAAACTTGTTGTATTTTATTGCGTTAGTGTGCTCGTGGTATCTGATAATGAAGTTTCTCCCGGTTTGTATGTAATTCAACATTAAGAACTTCATATCTGGTCCGTATTAAAAGGAGATAACATACAATAGAAAGAAATTTGATTGATCCATCTTTTTTTTCAATACATAATATGTTGTTAATATGATCACAACATTTTTATTCAGTACCGGTTTTGGTGTCTATGGACACCATCATCAGCTGAAACAGGTCGTATGAACAAAGATATACAAGTATGTAGTACATATAATAGACCCTTAGTAAATGACATTAATAGGATGAAGTAAAATACAATGCTTAAAAGAATATAAACAAGTTATGTGCTTGCTGGTCAAAGTATAAAATGAAAGTGAAGATATTAACAAATGTTTGAAGATATGGTCCCTTGGAAATAGGTAAAAAGTCTCAAGCGTAGCACTGCTAAACACTAGGTTAAAATAAAACTTCGACATCCAAGAACTGTCGTAGTATGCAGTCCTTCCACAGAGTATTGAATATAAAGTAACATAAGTAAGTTTGATGGTGGCTTGTAAAACCAACTCATAAAAAGAAGTGTCATTTATGAGGTACTCAAAGAAGTGGATCATATTGCAGGCAAAGAGAAAGTAGATATATGGCCAGAACGTTCTCGATCCAATTCGGAACCTGAAGAATGAAGAGAAAGTTAAGAGTCAAAATGAAATATTGGAAATAGGGCAACACACTGTAAAGTTAAGTAAGAGACTCACCTCTAACAGCCTGTTATATGTGTGCGTGGAGAGTGGCAAGGAGCAAGTGATGGAGTTTGCTAGAAGCACAGAACATCGTTAAAGGAGGGAGAGGAGGGGTGATGGAGGGGCCGGAGTCAGGTGGGCGTGGTAGGGAAGGATAACATGATAACGTGTGACATATAATCTGAAAAACAAGCTGTTTTTAGGGAGTTTAACACTGTTGAGAACTGAAATAAGAGAATCAAATAAAATTCTGGGCTTTTCGGAAATGTCGTTCAAGTTGAGATTAGGATTGAAATATTGGTCTAGATGTATGTAACAGGCTTCAGTGATATCTAGTAGGATATCTTTGCTCAACGTGTCTAATATTGTTAAATCTTGATCTAATCCATTAAATTTGTGTTTATAATCTTTTATGTGCTGACCAACTGCCGAAAACCTATTGTATTTAATTGCATTGAGATGTTTGGCGTATCTAATCTTGAAGCGCCTGCCAGTTTGTCCTTTATATGAACTGTTACAGTCACTGCACTGAAACCTGTAAACTCCTGACTTAGTAAAAGGGTCCGATTTGTTGACCAGGTTGGAATTGTGGAGAATATCCATATTTCTGTTGTTGGTGCGGAAAGCAATTTTCTTGAATAGGTTGGTAACGCTGTAGATATTTTGATTGAATGCAAAAGTTGAGAATAACTTATGCCTGGGATTATCTTTTATTAAGTTAGATTTAGATCGATGTCTGATAATACGTTTGATGAAACTTTTATTATAACCATCAAACCTGGCTATCGCACGTTTAGTTCTTCGTTTAGGTCTGCTTTCGACATTGGAATTTTGAACGCGCGATCAACTAAGCTATTGTAGTAGCACATTTGCGGGAATAGGGATGCATGGAATCCTGTTTTATTGTTGAGGCTGTATGGGTAGGTTTTCTGTATATTTTATAAGAGAATGAAGAAGGGAGTCTGGTGATCATTATATCTAAAAAGTTTATGGAAGCATTAGTTTCTGAATCCAGTGTGAATTTGATATCAGGGTCTATGTTGTTGAGGTTTGAAAGGGTATTCAGTGCATCGACAGAACGCTCATCGATGATGACAAACGTGTCATCTACAATCTGGCCCAGAACTTAATATTACTAAACTTATCATTCCTTTCAATGGCACTGTGTTCCAGAAAGTCTAAGTATATTTCTGCTAAGATGCCAGAGGCCGGTGATCCCATAGCCAAGCCATTTTGCTTATAGATAACCTTTTCAAATGTAAAATAATTATTGTCCAGTAATAATTTTAAAACAGACATAAAATCAGAGATTTCAAGTTTGCTCATTTGTGGATTAGAGTTCAGATTATTCTCGATGATGGAAAAAAGTTTGCTTGTTTTTATGCTTGGATACATGTTAATGATATCAAAAGAATGCAGTGTGTGATGCGGTTGCAAGTTAAATTTATCTAGTGTCTTAATAAGCTCTGCAGTATTTTTAATGGATTTTTGAGCAGAAAAAGTGAAATGTTTTTTAACACGTTGGGTGCCATGTGCCGCCATATGGCGTCACGGTGGTCTTCAAATTTGTGATGGCGTGGCGCCATATGGCGGCACACCGTTCTTGAAATCAGAGTTGGCGTGACGCCATATGGCGGCACAGTTGAGTTTCAGGCGATGCGCCGTAGATAATCAGCTGTGACATCTATGCGCGTAAAATTGGTACTACGTGAAGGGCGAATTTCAGGGTCTCTTCCAGCTATGTATTTTTACTCTATGCCACCATGTGGAGCCACAGTATTCTTCCGAAGCCACTGAGTGGCCTGTGGTCGTTGTCACAGGTGAAAGCGCGCCAGGCATTGTTTATTCCTCGTTTACGTACGTATTATCACTCAGTTTATATAGTTGTGCAAAAATTAAAAAAATGGAAGATATTGGTAATAATCTTCCGAGGGAACACATACATGTGTTACACTCGGATTCGGTTGAAATTTCGTAGGAATATTCGTGGGAGACAGTAGAATGCTAAGGTGAAAACGGCATGTACCCAGCGTAAGTTTAAACGCCAAAATTGAACAAATAAATAGTCATAAAATTAGAAGTGCCGCGGGAGTATCGGGGTGTGGCGGAGAGGTAGGGAGGAACGAAGCAGCGGGCGTGAACCAACCGGGCTGCGTCGAGCTGCGCCAGCAGCCAGGTAGCGTATAGTTAACGCGTTCCCCTTAACTTCCCGATCAGATGTGCAAAACGTAAATATGAAAACAGCACATGAAACAAGTGTACAAAGGACGATGTTTGAACAACGATGCCAATAAAGTTTGAAAAATTACGAGTAACAAGAACCCGGGCGTGCCGAGACACATATATTCAATGTTTAGAGTTATCAGAAAACTGTTATCAACAATATGTAATGTAATATAAGTACTTGTTTTGCGTTTTACTAGGTTTTCATAAATATTGCATTAATTTGAATTAGCAAATAAATATCCCGTATTTGAAATTCGTATTGCACATTCCATGTCAAAAACTTATGTGACACCATATGGCGTCACGCTATATTTTATCTTTCCTAAAAATTGATGTGACACCATATGGCGTCACACATGACCATGGTATGGTGAGATAAAATTTACTTAGTACATCATATAAATACATCCCAAGATTATATAAACAGACTACAACGTGTATAATTGCTTTGGCACCAGCGGAATGCAATTCAAAAACATGCCTGGCACCAGTGGAATAGTGTGCTACAATCGACTCGGCACTCAACGTGTTAAGGAACTCTTGAACAAACTGAGCAAGTTTGTATGAAGGGCTTGGCCTATAGTTTATTATAGGACGTATGGGAACATCTACCTTGTGCATCCTCAGTAGTGCTTTCGCAGTTGGTAAGCTAGGGTTCATGTTGATGAGCTTCAACTTTTCTTTTTCAGTTAAAAGAAATGATGCATTCTTGAGTGTTTGTTTAAGTTTCCTCTGAATTGTCAGCATGGGATCTTTGTTGACAACTGAAAAAGAGCTATCTTTAAAAAAGTTTTTTGTTTTTTCATATAATCTAATCTTCCCAGGACTAAATTCCAGCACATCAGCGACTCTAAAATGTATTTAGTAGGATGTAAAGCTAATATCATTAATAATAGTTGACCCAAATAGATATCGAGTCTGAGACTCACTTGAACAAGAGAAGAGTGAATGCAGGACTAAATTCCAGCACTTCAGTGTATCTAAAAAGCAGTTAATAGGACATAAACATAACATTTGACCAAAAACAGAGATCGAGTCTGGGGGCACCCTTTGCTGCTAAAGTCAAGTCGTGACAGGAAATGCATTTTAGCAAAAAATTGACCAGCAAGATGATTATTCTTGGAAGTACTTGCTGAGACATGAAATAACAAGTTCATTGTTTTAGCAATTAGCTTAGTATGCACATATCAGCAAAAAATTTACTGCATGTGCAAGTTGATTAGACTTGGGAGTATTTGCTGAGATATGAAATACCAAGTTCATTGTTTTTTGCATTTAGCCTAGCATGCATATATCAGCAAAAGAAATGACTGCATGAGCAAGTTGACTAGCCTTGGAAGTAACTTATTTGCTGAAACAGGGATACAAAGTTCATTGTTTCCACAAGTGTGCGCTTAGGCACAATCACGCAGGAGGACCCGAACCTATCTTGATACTGAATACTCAATATATATATGCACAACAACAAAAAATAATGTGGTGCCAGAATTTAGCTCCACAGCATTTCGCATATTATCAGAATTATCTAATAAAGAATAAAATCACCGACCCACCCTTTAAGTTCGATACCCGGGCTAACTGCAGGCCTAACATTACGCTGACCACATGTTAACCTAGCTTAACCTCCTAGGGCTTGACATGGTACTAGGGAGATGGTGTAAGACTTAATACATATGCTTTATTCATAGAGGCAAAACGCTGAAAGGTGGCCTTATGTCTTGGAGCTGAGTCACCGCGAAAGGTATCGGCCAAAGAAAGACAAGGCTATGAAAGGCATGGAAATAAAAGACTCCCTAGTCCTCGTAAACGTAAAAGTGTTGGGTCAGAAAAGAACAAAAGTTGACCAAGGAAGGTCGTATAGGATAGATGAAACTGAAGAGCTTGACACAAGTAAGTGGAAGCAATGCCAGGACTCAGCTAAGGGCCCCCGTGGTCACCAACCTACGCTCTAAAGTTCAGAGTCCCTGGGGCCACTTTTAATCACCTTTTACGACAGGCAGATGATAGCATAGGAGGTATTCTACCACCTCCACCTCCACCCACAGGGGCACACACACATGTGGTGGTGATTATTGTTTTAAGAAGTACAACTAGGCAGCCATCCTCTATATAACACTAATCAGAGAGAAATAATGGAAGGGATCTGACACTTCGAAAATAAAGGTATCGGCTTAAGAAAGACAAGGGCCACAAAAGGCGTGAAAATAAAAGGCTTCTTAACTCTCGTAAACCTAATAGCGTTGGGGGTCGGAAAAGGACAAGAGTTGACCAAGGTAAGTTGGATAGGATAGATCAAAATATGGAGCCTGACACAAGCAAGTGGAAGCAATGCAAGGACTCAGCTAAGGGCCTCCGTGGTCGCCAACCAATACTCTGAAGTTCAGAGCCCCTGGGACCCCATTTAGTCACCTCTTATGACAGGCAGGGGATACCGTAAGAGTTATTCTACCACCCCCATCCACAGGGACACACACACACACACACACCATAATAATTTTGAAGATCCAACTCACTTTCGTACTGAATACTCAACATGATACATAGTCTGGTACTGGAATTTAGTCCTGCAGGAGTTCGAGTATTATCAGAATTCCCTAATAAGAAATAAAATCCCCGACCCTGCTAGGAATTACAAAAATCTAGAATAAAGACCTGTTTATCACTCACGTTGTCAGAGACGAAATCGGTTATTGTGTTGCAACTAAAAGGCTCACAATAATGCTGACAAGCAAACAGGATGTTTCATGGTACAGCATTCTTCAGACCTCGTAAGGTAGATGTGCGCAGGAATCATCAGAACTCTTAGAAAAAAATTTACAAATGTCTTTTTGTGTAGGTGTTCATACATGTTATTGTCCGCTCAGTGCATGGAAAAAATTGTTAAATGTAGCTGTATATGCAGGTGTTCATCTAACTACAAGGCTCGCAATAATGCTGACAAGCAAACAGGAAGTTTCATGTTATATCTAGCTTTTAGTGCACGTGATTGTATATGCCATTGTCTGGTCTGCACGTGGAAAAAAAAGTATATGTTTGAACATTGGATTGCTATTTAAAGTAAGGGATTATCAACAGTGTGTCTGTCATTACTCTCAGGAAGCTTGATAAGGTACGTTCTTCTTCTTCTTCTTCTTCTTCTTCTTATTATTATTATTAAATCATGTTTGACGTTTTTTACATTACGACTATGAGTAACTTGTTACTCTTACATTTAATTTCTATTAGTAAATTTTTGGCCTCCTCTAACTTTAAACTCGTGACGATGTCTGACCTCTTGGTCAAAACCTTGTTTCTTCTGAGTTTAACTTTGTAACTATATGTAACCCTTTACTCTTACATTTAATCTCTATTGTTAATGGTAAATTGTCTGTCTCTTCCAACTTCAAACTCACGACAATGTCTGACCCCTCTTGGTCAACACTTGGTTTCTTCCAATTTTAACTTTGCAACTATATGTGATCCTTTAATTTACGTTTAATCTCTATTGGTAAATTGTCGGTCTCGTCAAACTTCAAACTCACGACGATGTCTGATCTCTATTGGTCAACACTTGGTTTCTTCCGATTTTACCTTTGCAACTATATGTAACCCTTTAATCTTACGTTTAATCTCTATGGCTAAATTGTCGGTCTCTTCTAACTTCAAACTTGCATATTAATCGAACTTTCATTTCTTCTAGCTTTTAACCCTGCGACTCAACAGGAGATTCAACTGGCAGCGGAAACACGCTCATCCATTGTTATCTGCAAGAGTGATTCTACTTTGTTAGGTATGGAAAATTAATCTCTATTGATAAATTGTTGTTGGTCTCTTCTAACTTCAAACTTGCAGCGATGTCTGACCTCTATGGGTTAAAACTTAAGTTTCTTCCGAGTTTAACTTTGCAACTATATGTAACCCTTTACTCTTATGTTTAATCCTACTGATAAATTGTTGTTCTCTTCTAACTTCAAACTAGTTACCGTATCTAACCTTTATTAATCGAATTTTCGTTTCTTCTAGTTTTTAATCTTGCGACTCAACAGAAGGACATTCAACTGAAGAGTGTGAATTGACGATTTAGCTAAAGTTGTTACATTTTTTTGACAGTGGCAACACCCTCATCCATTGTTATCTGCAAGAGTGCTTCTACTTTGTTAGGTATGGAAAATAATATAAAGTGTATTATTAAATATCTCTTTCATGAGGTAGTCTGCAAATGATTAATTTAACCCTCAACTGGTAGGGTGGGGTCAAAATTACAGTTACATTATTTTAAATCATGGTATTTCATTGTTGAAAACAGCCAGATACTTGACGCTCCGTGTACTCTATCTCCAGTCTTCTATTAAACGTTTGATGAAGTGTATGTTTCATTTTATTGCTGTAAAGTTAAAAAAAAATTAATTCTATGAAGTAGTGGTATGCACAAGGTCATTCTGACCCCAGCCTACTTTAAATGTAAGTATATTTATGTTTACGTACAAATTTTTTCATTAGTAATTGTATGAAATGAGGTGTTTTATATGTTTCCACTTGATTTCAGTTCAAAAAATGGCAGGAGGATTAACAGAAGATGATGTGTTCAAAATTCTCTGCGAAGTGAACGAAGAAGATGAAGAGTTAGCAATTGAAAGTGAACATGATACTGAAAGCGAACAAAGTGTTACCTTGGATGATGAAAAAGGGTGAAAATAATTGTGAATCATTATTTTTTCTTGGTAGAGACAGATATAAGTGGAGTACCAGTCCAGTTATTCGGGGGCGCACAGTAAAACACTATATAATTACTCATCTACCTGGATTTCGAGGTCCAGCAAAGGAATATGCTACAATGAAACCAGAAACTGCTTGGAACTGCATTTTCACGAATGACATAATAAATTCCATTGTACAGTACACAAACCAAGAAATAGGAAGGAGAATGAATGGCTACTCCTGACTGCAAAATGCATCATTTGTGAAAGAAACAAATAATCAGGAGATTAGGGCATTCCTTGGTCTTTTGTATTTAGCTGGGGTTTTCAAAAGTGGACATGAAGATTTGGAAGGATTATATGCGCGTGATGGCACTGGTAGAGACTAATTTCCAGCAACAATGACTATAAAGCGGTTGTAATTTCTGCTTTCTTGTCTTAGGTTTAATTGTAAAGATACGAGGGAACAAAGAAAGAAAACTGACAAACTTGCGGCTGTGTCTCAAATATTCGAAAAGTTTGTGTTCAATTGTCAAAACAATTATAGCTCTAGCGAATACCTAACAATTGATGAAATGTTGACGCCATTTTGAGGAAGATGCTCATTCAAAATGTACCTCCCATCCAAACCAAATAAATATGGTATAAAAATAACGATTCTGGCAGACGCAAAAATGCATTATTTAGTCAATGCTCATGTGTACGTGGGAAAGGAAGGTGTAAGTCAGCAGTGGAAAGATTTTTCTGTGCCTACACAACATGTGTTATGACTTGTGAAGCCAACAGAAAAGACAAATAGAAACAACACGGCCGATAATTGGTTCTCCTCCTAGAGTTAGCGGATGAACTGAAGAAAAGAGGCCTAACTTACGTCGGAACATTGAGGAGAAATAAGATACAAATACCACCTGAATTTCTTCCTCATAACAAAACGAAAGTTGGCTCCTCACTTTTTGGTTTCAACCAACAAACTACTCTTGTCTCTTACGTACCAAAGAAGAAGAAATCACTCATTTTGCTGTCGACCATGCATCACGCCGAATCCACACACAATGAGAGTGGAAAGCCAGAAATTATCCTCTTTTATAACATGACTAAAGGTGGAGTAGATTCACTTGATCAGAAAGTGTCGACCTATTCCACATGACGGAGAACAAGACGATGGCCAATGGTCATATTTTTTGCCATTTTGGACATCGCTGCCATAAATGGCCACATCCTTCTAACAAGCAGAAACGACTCGCAACCTATTACAAGACGTGAATTTATCATAGCCTTGGGAAAGTCACTTATCCAACCTGAGCTTCTCTGACGGAGCTTGATCAAGATGTAAGTGCCTGCGATGTTCTTTAACATGAGCGCCCATGTGACAGTTTGTACAGGGGGGGGGGGGACTTTGGGGTATGTAGTATTTTTAATAGGTATTATGGAAGATGAATGGTGACTTGTATTCTGCAGTAGAATAACACCCACGGTATCCCCTGCCTGTTGGTTGGGGGCGGTACTATGACTTTTAAATAATTTTCTTGAAAGAAAAACACCTGACTACATTAGATTTTTTCCTTTCCGTGAGAGCTACGAGCCCCCAGGCATGGGCGCCCTTCTTCTTTAACCCTTGTTGCATCCTCCTACATGTCCACAGGATCAAGGAATCATATATATTCCAGCGCAGTTTAAACCAATAGGATCTTTGACAGATTGCAAACAATTGCCTATGATGATATGAAGCTTAAAAATGGTCTTGATATTGTGCTTTCTGAGAATATTGCCAATCCTATCCGTGACAGATTGTACGAATGGCAAGAAGGCCAGACCCAAAGGTCGAGAATCACGTGACAACCTGTCTTTTGGCTTAGGATGTAGCACTTCATAAATCTGTTTCCTTGAGTAGCCATTGCTCAGAAATGTTCTGGTTAGGAACTCAAGTTCACCATTTAATTGTATTGTTTAATTGTATCTTTACCTTTTAACTGTTGTACATTGTTGGGCTGAAGATGTCAAGGAGGAAACATGTTCCTCTAATTTTATTTTAAAGAATAAATTTTAAGTATTATAAAGGTGGAACATTTTCTTGATAAGAATCAAAAACTGTTCTGTGCAAGTTTTAAGGGTTCAATCAGAGTGCTCACAATGAATTAATAGTGGCACTCGCGATTACTGCTGGTTTTTAGTCCATAACTACACATCTTGTTATACTACCATGGTTTAGAGAGAGGGACTGATGTATTTCAGAATTGTTGTAAATGTGGCAAAATGCATAAAACCAAATCGCAAGTGGCTAGTGAACCACCCGGTACATAATCATGAACGTTTCTTAACTAATACTAAGAGATATTTAAAATGAAGCTACATTTTGTACAGAAAATAGGTTACAGGCTAATGTCTAAATTTTGAATGTAGTCAGCTGCTCTCATTGTGAATAGGAGTTCAGCTGGGTCACCAGGAAAAGGATCTGAGGGGGCATTCTTCAACTATAAACGGGTCTATTTAACATTAAGAATTTCATTCTTTAGGTTCCGTATTGAATCCAGATTCACAATAGAGAATTGGGAAAAGTTAATATCCACCTTTTCAATACAATGTATTACGTGAGGGTTTTATATTTAAAACATCACGTTTATTTACATCTGGTACCGGTTTCGACAATGTTTGATGTCATCATCAGCCAAGGACAATTGTACAAAGATATATTACATTAATCATGACTCCTACAGTAATATAACATGTAATGAATATAAACATGAAAATAATTAAAAGTATATACATATATAAGCTGACAGTCAATGGGATAAAAGATTGTTTTATAAGGTGTACACCTTAGTATTTTAGTTAAAAAAGGAGAAAGTATTGAAAGTGAAGTATAATAATCAGCTTTTAGTGACATTTAAATATTTAAAATATGTCACTAAAAGCTGATTATTATACTTCACTTTCAATACTTTCTCCTTTTTTAACTAAAATACTAAGGTGTACACCTTATAAAACAATCTTTTATCCCATTGACTGTCAGCTTATATATGTATATACTTTTAATTATTTTCATGTTTATATTCATTACATGTTATATTACTGTAGGAGTCATGATTAATGTAATATATCTTTGTACAATTGTCCTTGGCTGATGATGACATCAAACATTATCGAAACCGGTACCAGATGTAAATAAACGTGATGTTTTAAATGTAAAACCCTCACGTAATACATTGTATTGAAAAGGTGGATATTAACTTTTCCCAATTCTCTATTGTGATAAACTGGTCTGTTTGTTTTTCTTCTTTACAATCACAGCTTGGAAAGGGTCTGGGGCCATGTTGAACATTAAGCTGCGTGACAGACAGCTCCCTCCCCAAATCCCTGTGGGTGGGTGGGTGGGTGGGTGGGTGTAATGCCTGTCGTCTCATGAATGGATGCAGGGTAGGCCTCCAAGAAGAAAGGCATTTTCTCATCCTGTTCCCTCTAGTGTGCTGACACCACCTTAATGAGATGCTCCTCAACAGTCTTCACAAACTGCTCAATCATGTCAGTTGACTATGCATAGAAAGATGTCATTCGGGTCATGCACACACTTAAACTGCTGCAGAATTTCATCCGTGTGGATTCAGATTTCCTACCCTAGTTGCTGTGCAGTTCCTTCAGAACTCCAAAGTGAGAGAAGTTCTTCACCAGGGTGCAACCACTACTGATGCTTCCTGATTTGGGGTAACATAGACTTCAAGCCAATTGGTGAAACAGTCCATGGTTAGAAGCAGTAGCAATTGAGCCAGGAAATGGTCCTGCAATTTCAATGGCTATCATCTCAAAGGGAATTCCCAACACTGTACTGCTGCATCTAGGTATGAGGGCCTCGATTCAAAGCACAGGTGTAATGTATTTGGCACCATCTTTTGACATCCGTGCTCAAGTGCACCACACAGCAGTAGAGCCATCGGACCCAATCCGAGGTCTTATCAACCCCTTTGCCATTGGCCGACTCTCATGTATGAGTAAACAAACCGTCGGCACCTCTAGGGACTTCCACCAAGCCCAGTATACCTTGTAATTTAGGCTACACTCAGGAATGTCCTTCCATGCTGGTCTTTGCCCCAGTTTGACTTATCACAGGATCTGTTCAACATCATCATCCATAAGGTGCTCCCTCCTCTGGACAGTGCAATTCCAGCCTTCTATTTGCACAGCTCTCATGGCTCAGACATCTACTGTACTGGCCTGCCTCTCAACCTTCTGATGGTGGGTGCAG
The DNA here is from genome assembly GCF_040414725.1 of Anabrus simplex. Lineage (NCBI taxonomy): Eukaryota > Metazoa > Arthropoda > Insecta > Orthoptera > Tettigoniidae > Anabrus > Anabrus simplex. Next base: position 1,029,200,306 of record NC_090265.1, on the reverse strand, counting down.
TTTTCAGGGTAAAGTCTCCTGGACGGGGCATCTGTGTTGCAACTCTTCCGCTGGTCTCACAGCGACGTATTGAGAGTTCGTACCAGCATGCAGCTTCGTACTGGCACAAGCGTCCTGGCCAGGTGAAGTCCACATTCAGTAGCTGTCAGTTCAGGTTCCACTTATCATTTCCCTGGGTGAGGGGCAACCTCCTGTCAGCACTTCTTCCACAGACGCACATTTCCACCAGATGATTCCCGTGAAGCTTTGGCATCATGGTGGCTGAGCATCGCTCCAGTGGTGACGAGTGGACATAAGTGTGTTTTTCTCCCCTAATGGCTAATACCCACTGCTGGTAATCCTTCCTCAGATGGCCATGCTCACTGCCAGCAGGATTCTTCTGGAGCCTCAGCATCCCAGTAACAGCAAGCATCAGTCCAGTGTTAACAAGCAGATCTGTAGGTTCTCTTTGCCCAACAGCTTGGAACCATACTGATAACTTTAAACTTGCTGTTGTCTTCACCACTTCCATTCTCAGGGTGATGGTGAGTGCTTTCTGAAGTCATCAGGTGTCAGCAGATCTTTGCATTGTAAAGCCTGTCAATTAAAACGTTAGCAGTCTTTTGCTGTATGTGCTGTGGTGACAAACCACATAACATCTTGTGGGCCAGCTGTTAATTTTTTTGTGGTGAATTCCTGCAGTGATTCATCCATGCACAGTGTCCTTGGTAGGTGGCTGTCAGCTGGTGGTCACATAGCATACCTCGAACATGCACACAATCGATTTGTACGCAGCAATCATTCGCACACTGTGTAGTATCTCTGTCATATGTCCATGCAGCCCAGCGATGAGTTTTATGGCCCTCTCCTCCAGCATCCATCCATTATGATTGGCCATGGTTTCACATTTTGCCTGGAACATCACCACGATGTATTGTACTCCTGTCAAAGTGTGGAGGTTTAAATTTTGCAATGCCTGTACCACTGTCAGGTCTCGATATGGATTCTTGAGCAGTCATCTCTAGCTACAAGTCTCAAACACTGGACTCAATCAGGGGTATTGCCAGGAACTTTTTATCGATTATTTCATTCATCTTTTGCCTCAAGTCCCAAACACTGGACTCCACAATCTGAGGTATTACCTTGAACTGTTTTTCTGTTATTTTACTTACGTCCTGCATCATGTTACTTCATAAGCGTGCACCTCTTCCAACTTGTTCTTCCACCATTGAATTCATTCAACTTTGCTTTAATCTCATCTTGCCTAACTGTAAATCCTTCTTAAGCTCACTCTAACTCATCCAGACAGAACTTAAATTGTGACCTCTGTTCATCCGGTATGGATTGAATTTGACTTTAAAATCATCCAGACTACCTACCAGTTCATCCTGACTGGATTGAAGTCATGCCTCCATTGCAGAGAGTTTATATAAGAGGGCCTGCAAGCCAGACTCCATCTGGTAATTATTCTCGAACTGTCCTAGTACTGAAACAGCTACCGACACCAGTTGTAGACTCCCACCGACCCCTACACTCTCAGCCTTCATTGTTACAGAATTATCCCAGAATAATGTGGTTTTATAGTAGCTTACATTACATTATTTTGTAAGAAGGAAGTGATAATAATTCCTTTGGTCACAATCGACATTATTTTGAAAGGAAGCAAGGTCACAAACAGAACAACCCTTTACGTTGTTGTTTTCAAGCAGTGATCATTTTGCTAAATTTCTTTTTGATTTCCTCTGCTGTTATGCACAAAGTAGGATCTAAAAGCTCAGTCTGTGTGCACTTCGAAAACTGCATTTAGTTAAGGTAAGGTAAGTTAAGGTAAGTGTCCCCTCCATAATTAGAATGATATTGCCCATCAACAGTGAAACAACAGCACATGAAAATGCATTCCTGTATTGTTAGCTGTGTTTATTGTAGATTTTTTACAAGCAGTATGCATTCAATTCTTTGTTTGTGAAAATCTAACTCAAAGATTTTTAAAATGCTAGTGCTAGTGTACAATGACTCTACTATGGTAAGATCAAAAGTCTTTGGGTGGCTTCAGTTGGAGGTCAAGCTCAAGGCCTTTTTTGATTCTCAGGGAATTTGTCCATTCAGAAGTAATTCCTGAGGGAAATTTGATAAGAAAGGAACTGTATCTAGATAACTTACATTGTTCATAGGAGTCCATCAATCATAAGCAGACTGAAATGTTGTGAAGCAGTAGCGTAGCCAGGATTTCGGGGGGGGGGGGGCATTTATTTTGATAGGTGACCAAACTTCCAGAGTTTAGGTGGTATAGAATACCTACAAAGGAAATGAGTGTCCTTGGATCCAAGTAAGAGTAGTGGATTAGTGCGGATTCCGGAAGCTAATAGTAATCATCATCATCATCATCTTCTTCTTCTTCTTCTTCTTCTTCTTCTTCCATTTTTCCTACATGTGTAGGGTCACGGGTGCGAACTGTGTCGCACATGTGAATTTGGCCCTGTTTTACGGCCGGATGCTCTTCCCGATGCCAACCCTATATGGAGGGATGTAATCACTGTTGTGTGTTTCTTTGGTGCTTGGTAGTGTATTATGTTGTCTGAACATGAAGAGGAAAATGTTGGGACAAACACCAAGTCCCCAAGCCAGAATATAAATACGGTAATTTTATTATAATAATGGTCATGTGATAAGCTATAAAGAAGTGACATTTTATACGATTAATGCGGCAAAGAAACACACACATACAGATCGAATAAAGGTTTCTCGCCCTTCTCCATGGCTAGATGTTGAAACCAAGAGAATGATGGCCCATCGTGACTCGTTATTTCGACATTATAAACAAACCTTAGATGACACAAACTTCGAATCTTACCGCATCTTAAGAAATCGCACAAAGCAGTTAATCAGAAATAAAAAATGTGCATATTTCCAAAATTTAGCCCACAACTTTAATTCCAATCACGCATGGGACCAATTTAGAGCTTTGGGGATAGGAAAACATCAACAGAGACACACAACTCCTGACATTGTACTTGACGAACTGAACGATTACTCTAGTAGAATAAATATTCAACCTACCCCAATTAACTGCACCGAATCACCGCCCTTCCCTCCAGCCAATCCACCATTCACAATTCACAGGGTCACAGAAAATCAGGTTAAAAAGGCTTTGTATTTGATTAAATCAAAGGCCATGCGTGTAGATGATATTCCTATTACTTTTATACATAACATTATTGGTGCTGTCCTGCCTATACCGACGCACATACTGAACTACTGTTTACTAAACGGAATTTTCCCTACTGTCTGGAAAACAGAAAATATTGAATATTATACTGGTGCCTAAGAGTTTAGACCCACAATCTCTTTCTGACATTCGTCCTGTGTTCATACTCCCTGCGCTTTCTAAAGCCTTTTAGTATATGAGCAAGTTCTGGAATACCTAAATAAAAATGCTCCTTTGGACCCTTTGCAATCTGGATTTAAGAAGGGTCACAGTACCGCTACAGCACTTTTGAAGGTAAGAAGAAACGCTATAGACAAACAACTGATCACTAAACTTATCATTCTTGACTTCAGTAGCACCTTTGACACTATAGAAATTCCGACTATGATAAAGTAAATGGAACTGCTAAATTTCGACGCGGCTGTGTTTAAGTTTTTTAGTTATTATTTGAGTAACCATCAACAGCGTGTAACAGTAAACGACAAGGCCTCTAAATTGAAAATGAAACTTAGTGGTGCTCCGCAGGGCAGTGTTCTAGGGCCCTTACTTTTCTGTATTTATATCAATGACATTACCATCCGTGACAGGAAATAACGTATCGACACTGCAAGACAAGATATTAACAATGACCTCTGATGACTCAGTATATATGCACAATGAAATTCTCTTATACTAAACTCCACAAAATCTCAGGCAATCATAATTGGACCACGAAAATTACTGAGGTGCTCAAACTATGTCGCAATCCCGCCTATCCTACTGAATGGGAACATTATTCCCCACAGTAAAACGGTTAAAAATCTCGGCTTAATTATGAATGAAACGCTTGATTGTTCTGGTCACACGAAAGAAATACGTAAAAAGACTTTTGGAGTGCTTCACCCTCTTAAACGGCAGAGGGATATATTTCCATTTCAGCTAAAGGCAAAACTAATAAAGACACTCATTCTCCCTATTCTTGATTACTGTTACGTTGTTTTAGTTGATATGACGAGAGAAGAAACACTTAAACTTCAACGAGCACTGAATTCCTGCCTGCGATTTATTTACAACATCGGGTACGATGTTCATACCACCCCATACTATCAGGCTGTCTCATGGCTGAAGCCTGATAAACGTCGGCAGCTACACACTTTAACGATGGTGTTTGGGAGTGTTAGCTGAAAGTCAGCCACTGCATATTTCTTCTAAATTCACCTTTTTATCATCATTTCACAACTTAAATACACGTTCTAGATCCTTTCTTTCTATTCCACTGCACCGCACAAATAAAATTAATAGATTATTTATGGTGATCGGCGTCACATTATGGAATTCCCTGTCAGCTCAGGTCAGAGAAACTAGCTCTTTATTAAGATTTAAGGTCACCTGCCGAGACTACCTGCTGAGGACAGCTGACTGAATGGTTGAAGTGTGAATGTGTGCATGCCTGAGGATGTCATATTTAAGAGTTTTTAATATTGAAATGAAATGGCGTATGGCTTTTAGTGCCGGGAGTGTCCGAGGACATGTTAGGCTCGCCAGGTGCAGGTATTTTTATTTGACATCTGTAGGCGACCTGTGCGTCGGGATGAGAATGAAATGATGATGAAGACGACACATATACCCAGCCCCCGTGCCAGCGACATTAACCAATGATGGTTAAAATTCCCGACCCTGCTGTGAATCGAACCCAGGACCCCTGTGACCAAAGGCCAACTCGCTAACCATTTAGCCATGCAGCCGCACTTTTCAATATTAATTAGTTTGAATGTCAATTTGGTTAGTAATGTATTTAAATTTACTTTTTAATTCTATTAATTTATGTAGTTTTAACTGTTTTACGTATCTCAGTATTTTATTTAAGATTTTGATTAGTATCTGGTTAAGTATACGAGAGGGCCTCGAGCCCTAACTTCACCACTGTAAAAAAGGCACTAATAAATAAATAAGTAAATATAGAATGTAAGGGGTATGGGTATAGATATTTTGTTAGTTGGTAAAGAAAAATATATGTCACAACATATGCTAGGGAGTGTTTACCTTGTCCTATTAGTTTCCCTAGCGGTTAGGGCAGCGCAGTTGTGAGCTTGCATCCGGGAGCCAGTGGTTTCGAACTCTTCTGTCGGCAGCCCTGAAAATGGTTTCCCGTGGTTTCTCATTTTCACACCAGGCAAATGCTGGGGCTGTACCTTAATTAAGGCCATGGCCGCTTCCTTCCCACTCCTACGCCTTTCCTACCCACCGTCACCATAAGGCCTATCAGTGTCGTTGCGACATAAAGCAAATTGTTAATTCATTTCCCTCGCAAGCCTGGGGTGCAGAATATAGTAGCATTAAGTTACAGTTTTATGACGCTAATATTCGTATGTATAATTTTTATTAACATGCCAGAAACCAACGACATGGAGCTGTTGCCATTTCAACACCGTTTTGAGGGCCACCGACCTAAGTCGGGATTTGAACCTGCGAACTCTGACTCAGAAGGACAGCGACTCAACCAACTGAACCACATGAAAAGGAGGCGTTTATGATTATTGTTATAAATAGATTCAGTTAGTATGTTTACACAGGTTTTATGAAGAGCATTTATTAAGGCGTACGTTTTCCAACTGTCCTAAATGCACGAGACCGGACGGAAGAACTAGCTGGAAGCTAAAGAGTCTTGCAGGGGTGTCGCTTCCTTCTTTGTACACATTTCCAAACCAAACTCCATGCGTAACAGCCCCGAAGGGCCATCGCCTACCAAGCGACCGCTGTTCAACCCGAAGTCCTGCAAATTACGAGGTGTTCTGTGTCAGCACGACGAATCCTCTCCGTCGTTATTCTAGGCTTTCTAGACCGGGGCCACCATCTCACCGTCAGATAGCTCCTCAATTATATGCTCGTGGGCTGACTGTACCTCGAACCAGTCCTCAGATCCAGGTTAAAAACCCTGACCTGGCCGGGAATCGAACCCGGGGCCTCCGGTAAGAGGCAGGCAAGCTACCCCTACACTGCGGGGTCGGCTTGTTACTTTTAGGTCTCCTTATTTTAGAATTAGACTTAAGGCATCCTGCATTCGATGCCCGCCACTGACAGAGTTAAGAAAGGCATGGGATCGGAAAAATACAGCCTTGTTTGTGGGTGCAATAGAGTTGGCCATGAGTCTCCCGTGATCGAAATATCTACGACCTGGCAGGTAGTCACCTTCACGGGGCATAGTACCAAAGTGGTTCTTTTTTTTTTAGAAAAAAAATTAAATGAAGATTCTACTTCCTCATAAACGAAGAACGATATTACCAATTTTATGAACAGTTTCAATAATGCAGCCGGTTTAGAGTACAGAAGCTACGATTTCGATTGTTGGATATAATTACATGGTAACAATCAAAACCATCAATATCTACAGAAGATCCGTCACCGCACTCGGTAGGACCGGCTTTCTTTTCATATCCACCGGGCGAGTTGGCCGTGCGGTTAAGGGCGCACAGCTGTGTGCTTGCATCCGCTTCAAACCCCACTGTCGGCAGCCCTAAAGATGGTTTTCCGTGGTTTCCCATTTTCACACCTTAATGACAGCTGATGGCGGAGCTGTTGAGGATCCAACCAACCTTAGGGCTGAAGACTGAACATACAACATACAATTAAGGCTACAGCCGATTCCTTCCCACTCCTAACCCTTTACTTTCCCATCGTTGCCATAAGACCTACGGTGTGACGTAAAGCAAATTCTAAATACAAAATAAAACATCTTTTCACAACTCCCTCCATGGAAAAGTTGTATCCACGCTACTGGCCTAGACTTGGCCACTGAAATTATTTCATGGGTACGCCACTGCATCCACTCACCATTTAAGGTACAAGGTAAGCCCGAAGAATGGTTGATACTCAAAATACATCATCATAAACGATGCGGTTATTACTCAAAAGTACTAAAGAAAGGTAAGGCACGTGACCTAGTGTTTTAAGTAGAATCTGTATCAATAGAACGTGACTTCCCATTTTAAAAATGTTTCATGCATCGACTGCGACTCAAGCCTCGGCCGTCTTGATGAGAAGATAGAACCATTGGAACTGAGTTATCACGTCCGCTAATTACAAGATAGTTACATGCACTTTTGATGGTGCCATTTGAAGTTCCAATCAGTCCCCGGGCATTTCACAAAACATATAGATCTACCTACAGAACTAAGGTACGCATCTGCGATCTGTCTTGCTACTGTTAGAATTTTAAAAAATCATAACTTACCGAAGATGCACATTATTTTGCCCTTAGTGACAAATAAAGTTATTATATGGCACAAAATGAGAAACTAACGTGCAGCTCACAATCCTGTCACAGTCTTCCGAACGCTGCAACTTAAACACTGCACATCTTTCAACCACGGTACAACCTCAGTTTCCTGGAACTGATCTGCAAAAGCTGTCATGATGTTGTTCAACTGTTTCTGGCTGTGGACCCCGTTATCTCGGTGGTCACGTTCCGGCCCCCTACTGAGTAATCCCTGGCTAATTGCCCCTTTCCTCATCTTTTGGCATTTGTCAACACATTCCCAATACTGAGGCCTCTACAGTGAAATATCCCCGCGCAGTGTCTTCCTTTCATTCAAGCAGTACAAATATGGAGAATTATGAATGGCCGTATTGAGCCTTGCTAGTAGATTCTTTGTCGCTACGTTAATTTATCATTTCGGCGTAAGTTTTAAGTTGTTCGTATCGTACGTAAAACAACGGCTGATCCTCGCTCTAGTTTCAGGAAACATTTGGGGGGGTCCGGCCCCACTGGGTCCCCCCCCCTTGGCTACGCCAGTGTTGTGAAGTGGACAATGGTCTCATCTCCAAGATAACCACAACCACAAATATGTATTTTAAGATTTTAAACATCAAGAAGACTGTACATGTGTATACAAGTTTATAAATAGGTCAAATAGACCAAATTTTAATTTATTGTACTTGATGGAAGTTCAGACATATTCAGGTATATCAGTCTACATTAAAGTCAACAGTGAACTTTAACAGTCAAATTAAAATTTCCACAAGGATCAACACAAACTATAAACTGAATAAAAGATTATTACATTGTAATGTAAATAGATTTTTATAAACAAGTCATATAGACTATGGTTTAATTATATCTTATACACAGGTGCATTAATATAAATAAGTACTGATAAGGACTAGATTTATACAAATCTTTATAAAGTTCAAATACACTACATACAGAAATCTATGTTTAATTTTCATCCAATATGAGGTGCCCTTTTGCTTTATGTTTTTAAATAAGTTTCTAAATGTGTGCTAATTTGTATTTTAAATTTAGCTATAAAGCTGTAGTTGGCCCAATGAAAGTTGCTGAAACTAGTCCTGAATGAAAGATAATTCTTCTAAGTATATATTGTGTTGATTAGGAGGAGCAATCTTTTCAATTTTCATTGCCATTGTAAATTCTCAACACGGAGATGAAACTAATAAATTATGTCTGCACTGTGATCTTCCTAGATAACTGATCCTGATTGGTGAACTATCTTATAATGGGAAAATTATTTTTTGTTGTTTGTCTAATAAACAGGTAAGAATTAATCAGGTTCTTTGTTACGGTAGGAAACCCAGTAACTAATTTTTAAGAAATGTTAAATCAAAGCCCTATTCACCTTTAGGGTTACAAAATAATAATATTATTATAATATTATAACTCCACCACTAGGAATGACTCGGATTTCCTAGTGCCAGTCCCATGCCCGGTAAAGGAGGAGGATCAATGGCTGGTTGTTGAGCCTTGAGGGTTGCACTGATGTCGAGTAAGTGCTGCCATTAAAACTCAAGAAATGCTTTAGTTGACACTCCATCTGTTAATGTGACCAGCAAATTCTACCCCTCATGGGGATGGGTGAGGGCGAGTACCTGGCGCCTTAAAACTGAGTCCCTCGGCTAAGGTACGGTAACCCCGACATAAGAGTCCCTGGTCCTCCAGGTTGGGGGTTGTGTGAAGGGCTGGTAATTCTTCCACTTAAAACTTACCTCACTCATAAATATCAGATGAATAACCCGATGGATTCTATGATGACAACAAAGGCAAGATCAAAGGACAAACAATTTGGATTTTTTTTTTTTAAATTTCGTGTGGCTATTTCTAGCCGAGTGCAGCCCTTGTAAGGCAGACCCTCCGATGAGGGTGGGCGGCATCTGCCATGTGTAGGTAACTGCGTGTTATTGTGGTGGAGGATAGTGTTATGTGTGGTATGTGAGTTGCAGGGATGTTGGGGACAGCACAAACACCCAGCCCCCGGGCCATTGGAATTAACCAATGAAGGTTAAAATCCCCGACCCGGCCGGGAATCGAACCCGGGACCCTCTAAACCGAAGGCCAGTATGCTGACCGTTCAGCCAACGAGTCGGACAATTTGGAATTAGAGATACATAAAAGTAGGCAACTTCGAATGTGAGAGGCATAAAATGCAAAAAAGAAGAACTAGATAGAGAGCTGGCTAGGAAAGAAATCAGTGTTGCTGTAATTACTGAGACAAAAAAGAAATTACAAGGGACAAAAGAAATTGATAAATACACTATGATTTATAGCGGAGTGACACACGATAAAAGAGCTGCAGCAGGAGTCGCAATATTAATAGACAGGAAGTGGGAAAACAAAACAGAAAGCTACACCATTATAAATAAAAGGATTTTAGTGCTGAGGTTGAAGGTAGGTAGCCGTGTATGCTCCTGAAGAAAACAAATAGGAAGAATCTGAACAGTTTTATGAAGTTCTATCAGTGTTAGATAAATTATAATCATTATAAAATATCAAAGCCATTTTGACAGTGCTGATATAATTATGTAAAAGTGACTTTGTTGTTCTGGCTGGTGATCTCAATGCTCGAGTAGGGAACAAACCAATTGCAGAAATAGCGGGGAAAAAGGTGAACCAACTTTAAATGAAAATGGTAAATTATTGATAGAATTTGCATCCTATAATCAATTAAAAATTACTACCACCGTCTTTGAGAAGAAAGATATACATAAATTTACATGGACTGCAAGAGAACAGCGAACAATTTATTGACTATATAATGGTCAATAAAAAGTTAGTTAGGCCATATGTAACAGATATCAGAGTACATAGAGGCAGCGATTCATACACAAAATCAGAATTCTTGCTAAATGGAGGAAAAGGCTGAATAGAAATATACAGAGAAACCAAGAAATCTATAAAGTATATTTACTACAGGATGATTGAATAAAATACTTATATCAAAATCGGCTGCAACAGTATTTAGTTCAGATTCTGACAAGTACTGATATTAACAAAGAATGGAAAATCATAACCTCAGCAATTCAGAAGGTAGCAGATGAAGCCATTGGAATGAAGAAGAAATTTAGGAGAAAAACTGGACTTAAAATATGAAATAAAGAAATTTCAGAAGCTGTCAAGCTATAACAAATATTATACTTGAAAATGATACAGCATCGCACCCCACAAAATGAGAAAGAATATAAAAAAAGCAGGAACAAGGTCAGGTCACTAACGAGAAAACTAAAGCAAGTAGCATGGGATAGGTTATTAAAACCAATAGAAGATGATGTCCATGGTAGGCAAGAGATGGCATATAAGTTAATGAAGCACCTCGACAGTGATGAAAGAGAAACTGCTAATATAAATGTAATCGAAGAAGAATCTTGGATACAACACTAAAAAGAATTGTGGCATAACGGAGAATATGGAGAGAGTCAGGAAGATCAAGAAATAGATAACGACAAGGAATTGACCTAATAGATATAGAAGAACTTAATACTGTTCTGAAATCCTTCAAAAATGGAAAAGTACCAGGGTTAGACAATATAAATATGGAGTTGTTCAAATATTGTGGGATCATTCTTAAATTTAGATTGGTACATTTAATTAATCTTTGTTGGAAAAGAAGAAATATACCCGAAGAATGGAGGAAAGCTAAAATAATATAATTTTTCAAGAAAGTAAATCAAAGTTTTTGCAGTAACTATCAAGGAATAAGTTTATTAAATGTTGGCTATAATATATATGCTAAAATAATAAACAATAGACTTAAAAATCATTGCACACAATCTCTTACTTGAAGAACAATGTGGATTTAGGAAAGGCAGATCCTGTACAGATAATATATTTAGCCTCAAACAGATACTGGAGAAGAGAAGAGAATTTAACCTGAATACTTATGTCGCTTTTGTCGACTATGAAAAGGGTAGATAGAGAGCAGTTATGGAATATAATGGTAAAAAATGGATACCCTAAACATCTTGTTCAAGTTATCCAAAGTCTGTACAGAAGGACGAGAATTGTGTTAGATTTAGGATAAAAACTAACGGAAGTAATATTAATTAATCAAGGTGTATGCCAGGGATGCAGCCTCTCTCCAACACTACTCAATATATATATATATGAAGTAATCAGGAATTGGAAACAAACTGTGCACTCTGGAATAAAATTGAACACAGACACATACATAAATACTATGCTCTTTGCCGAGGATCAATTTATCCTGCAGGATGAAGAAGATAAACTCCAGAAATCAATACATCAGTTAACACGTTGGGTGCCACGTGCCGCCATGGTCTTCAAATTTGAGATGGCATGACGCCATACGGCGGCACACCGTTCTTGAAATCAGAGTTGGCGTGACGCCATATGGCGGCACAGTTGAGTTTCAGGCGATGCACCATAGATAATCAGCTGTGACATCTATACGCGTAAAATTGGTACTACATGAAGGGCGAACTTCAGGGTCTATTCCAGCTATGTATTTTTACTCTATGCCACCATGTGGCGCCACAGTATTCTTCCAAAGCCACTGACTGGCCAGTGGTCATTGTCACAGGTGAAAGCGCGCCAGGCATTGTTTATTCCTCGTTTACGTACGTATTATCACTCAGTTTATATAGTTGTGCAAAAATATAAAAAATGGAAGATATTGGTAATAATCTTACGAGGGAACACATACACGTGTTACACTCGGATTCGGTTGAAATTTGGTAGGAATATTCGTGGGAGGCAGTAGATTGCTAAGGTGAAAACTGCATGTACCTAGCGCCAAGTCTAAGCGCCAAAATTGAACCAATAAATAGTCATAAAATTAGAAGTGTCGCGGGAGTATCGGGGTGTGGCGGAGAGGTAGGGAGGAGGGAAGCAGCGGACGTGAACCAACCGGGCTGCGTGGAGCTGCGCTAGCAGCCAGGTAGCGTATAGTTAGCGCATTCCCCTTAACTTCGTGATCAGATGTGCAAAAACGTAAATATGAAAATAGCACACGAAACAAGTGTACAAAGGACGATGTTTGAACAACGATGCCAATAAGGTTTGAAAAATTACAACGAGTAACAAGAACTCGGGCGTGCCGAGACGCATATTTTCATTGTTTAGAGTTATCAGAAAACTGTTCACAACAATATGTAATGTAATATAAGTACTTGTTTTGCAATTTACTAGGTTTCCATAAATATTGCGTTAATATGAATTAGAAAATAAATATCCCGTATTTGAAATTCGTATTGCACACTCCACGACAAAAAAATCTGTGACACCATATGGCGTCACGCTATATTTTATCTTTCCTAAAAATTGATGTGACACCATATGGTGTCACGTGACCATGGTATGGTGAGATAAAATTTACTTAGTACATCATATAAATATATCCCAAGATTATATAAACAGACTACAACGTGTACAATTGCTTTGGCACCAGCGGAATGCAATTCAAAAACATGCCTGGCACCAGTGAAATAGTGTGCTACAACCGGCTCGGCAGTCAACGTGTTAAACACCATTTGTAAAAATTATGATCTTTGGCTATCCAGAATGAAAACCAAAGTTATGGCATGGCAAGGGAAGTATTCTATCAGAACAAAGATAGTAATTGAAAATCAACCAGTAGAACAAGTCTCAAATTTTAAGTATCTTGGTTGTGAAATATCTTTTAATGATGATGACTAGGTGAAGAAGAAGCTTCATCGATTTCAACATACGTGTGGGACAATTCGCCGAGCGCTGAAAGAAAAAGTAAGAGAAGATATTTAAATTCTATAAGACTATGGCTGTACCAACTTTATTATATGGAAGTGAGACATGGGTGGATAAAACAAGCTATAGTAATAAAATACAATAATCTGACATGAGATTCCTAAGATCAGTGAAAGGATACTCCCTAAAAGATAAAATACAAAATGAAGAGATAAGACAATTAAATATATTTTCAGTGAATGAAAGAATATTCCAAAACAGGATCAATTGGAAAAATCACGTTCTGAGGATGGATAACAACAAAATCCCAAAACTTGCCCTGGAATACCTACGGGAAGAAGAGATATTGGTCATCCTATGAAGAGATGGAATGAAATCTGAGGTCGGAACAGGCATTTAGCCTAAACCATGAAGAGGAAGTTAATTATTATTATAATAATATATTATTATTAATCGGTGGTTAGCATGGCGAACCTCAATTTGAAGTAAAACGAAATCAGGTAAAACTATACATTACAAATCATACTTAAAAAAAAAAAAAAAAAAAAAAAAAGGCCATCCTTTCTTTCAGGTTTCACAAGAGAGAAAATCTCACATTAAGCAGCATGCAGATGGCACAGGATATGTCAAAAGCTATAGAAAAGAAGAAGCCAAAACAAACCCTGTTGACTCGGATTTCTGCGAGTTTGGCATCAACCAGTATTTTCAAAGCAGGTCTATGCAGGGCACTGATTGTAGGTAATATTTCATAGAACACTGTGCAAAATCAGATCAGTCAATTTCTGGAAAAGTACTGCCAGAAACCCATCCCAACCAAGTTCATACTCAGAATGACAGATTCAGATAATGAGTATGAGAAAACACTTGCAGCTATTAGGGAATACATAGGACATTCCTGCACTTGGGTAGGCGTCAACGAGACAACAGATATATTTAAATATGCCTTCCCTCCCACATCTTGCCGCATTCAGAGAGCTTGATAAAGTCGATGTCCAGTCCATTGCCTTCATTGTGAACAAACGTTTACTGTCATTATTTCCTGGTGGTGTTGAAGAGAGTAGATCAAGGAATCATCTATCAGTGGTAATTGATAGTAAGTTTCTTTTTCTCTACACAGATGCTGTCTCCTATGTGATCTCAGTGTCTTCTCTTCTTTTCTAAAAACATTTTAACCTAGCCTGATATATATCACCTGTTTAGCCCATGACTTTCACGAGATCTCAGAAACTATAAAGAAAGGAATGAATTTCCACAAGTCAATTTTTTGATCTCTGATATGAATAAAACTTTCTGCAAAGCTCCATCACGCATTAGATACTACTTCAGGGAAAAACTTCTAGTAACTCCTCTTCCTTCTCAACCCATTTTAATCCAATGTGGCATCTGGGTAGAGGCAGCTCTATATTATGCTGAACACTGGGATGACATTGCTGCTATGGTAAAAGAGCTTACTGAGAGTACAGCTTATGTTTTATCTGCAAAAGAACTGAAAAGAATCCACACTGAAGCAAGATCTTGTGTACAAGAAGGCAAATTTTTCATTCTTGCCCTCATCAATAGTAAAGCTGGAATGCAGTGGAAAACCTTCATTGTAGTAGGCGACAGTGGTTCAAGAGGGCAAAGTGAAAATTAGTGTTACTACAGGAGAAGTTGTGAACAAAGTAAAGTGCAAATGGGAGAACGTAATGGGAAAAAATACCAGATATGCTTTAATGCGTAATGTGGTAAATGTTTTGGTGGAAAAAAGTGAAGAAATTCCAGCAGTAACATGAAAAAAGTAACAAATTTAAGTTTGCTCCTATAAGATCAGTGTCAGTGAACACATACTTTTCATCCCTCAAAATTATTTTAACAGACAAAAAGCACAGCCTGACTTGAAAACTTGGAGACAATAGCGGTAATATACTGTGCTGCTAATTACAAATAATTTAAAATGGTGTCTAATTCAATAATTTTGCAACCTATTTTAGGTGCCAGAAACATCACTTTTTGTGCTTACAATTTAAACAATTAGTGCCTAATTTAATAATTTTGTAATCTATTTTAGGTGCCTAAAATTCACTTTTTTATGACTAAAATCCCGAGGTTTAGCTATTACACAGCATTCAAGCAAACTTGAGCACAGAGAATTTTGACAAAGATCGGCCTTGCCCCTTACATGATGCAATAACAACAACCTTTCCTTTTTTTTTCTTTTTGTTAGTTGCTTAACGTCTCACCGACACATACAGGTCTTATGGCAATGATCAGACAGGAATGACCTAGAAATGGGAAGGAAGCAGACGTGGCCTTAATTATGGTACAGCCCCAGCATTTGTCTGGTGTGAAAATGGGAAACCACAGAAAACCACCTTCGGAGCTGCCGACAGTGGAGTTCGAACCCACTATCTCCCAGATGCGAGCTCACAGCTGTGCGCTCCTAACTGCACGGCCAACACGCCCGGTTTTTCTTTTTACTGTAGTTTCAATCTCGTCCAGATCTGATACAACTCTTCTTTCTCTGTAGGTTACCTGATTCCAGTTGTCTTCAAAATCTAAAAAGAGCTTGGTGGAGCCAATATTATGAAATATTTCTTCCAAAAAAATGCATTCCATTCTAATGAGTTATGGGTCAGATGAAGAGATCAGAAGTCTAAAAGAAGAAAGGTTGCAAATGAGACTGATGAATCCACAGAAAGCAGTAAAAAAGAAGGGAAGATTATTTGAATAATTCTGGGATTTTGCTAGTTTTAATTGAACCACCACCTTGTCAGCTCCAAGAAATATAAAAAAATTATAAGGAATAAGAGAAAGGTTTGAGGGAAATATTCAGAATAAAATTAATTTCAGACTCAAGATATTAAAATATTCATTTCTGTAAAACCAGAAACATAACAAGATCATATGAATTTCTTTGTATTATAAAACCTTACATGTAAGATTAATTTTTACAAGGTTGGTATATGCCTACTTTCAATAACAGTTTTCCGAGAAGACATCCTAGGTATCTCTATTTTAAAGAGTAGCCCTAACAGTTTTTCATTTCCTTTCTATAGCATCAGTAATAACAACTAGCAAATAATTAAAAATATGGAACAGAATAACTGAACAAAACATATCCACTCTCTTTCTCTTTTCCTAAACTACATTTTTCTCTATTACAGTAGGTAAGTAATAATAAAACTATGAAATGCAACAGTAATCAACAAGACACATACAAAGAGAATATCACAAACAAGCACATTTTTAAAAAATCATGAATGTCATAGTTAAAATCTCAGTGTTAAATACACAAATGAAACAGATGCAATAGACATTGAACATGCCACACAAACTGCACAAGCTACAATATAACAAGAGCACAAGTAAGGGACACTGCAGTAGCTAAAATTTGTACATTACTACTTTTATTTCAGTCTATATAAAAGAGAATACACATTACTATTTACAAGAAAATCTATATACACTCGTGAAAGTAATCAGTCGTCATTTAATTCCTTGGATTTGCCACGCACATCAACTAACCTGACTTATCTGATAATTTCATTAGAAGAAAGAGCCATACAATTAAAAGCTCTTTCAAAGTTTAAACAGTTGGACATAATTAATGTTTAAGTGTTGCATCTTTGTTTCAAATCTTGGATTTAAATGATGGCAAAATGATAAAATAACAACAGCACTAAGTGGCTGCACATGAACTTTGTGCTAGGAAAAATAGAGGGGAGACAGGTTAATTGGAATCTCTGGTTTGCTGTTACTTTGATTTCAGTAATGTTTAATTAATATTCAGCCTAGAGACATTTGCAATAGCAAGCTCCCATGCCCCAGTGTCAGTTGAGTTGTCATCCACTAGAATCAGGTTAGGTATCAAACTGCATACTTAAATAGTTGCAATTATAAAAATGACAAGATTTCACATTATGACTATAACTGTGCTGATTTCTGTTTCATAAAGGAAATCAGCACAGCTTGATGACAGAACTCCTAATTACCAGATTATTTTCACAAAAAGAAATAACATTATCTCAAAAATCATACAAATGTACATCAATATTAACTGATAGGAAACATTAATTGATAGTACAAGCATCAATGCAAAAAATCAATCTCTCTCCAACGATATGATGCAATGACTAGGAGAGAGTATGAATTTAAATCATGAACTAAGATTAGATATATTACAAGATGAGACTGATTGCTCGTTGCATGTTCACAATGTTAAGTATCTCTATGAACAAGCAGTGCAACATTTTATACATTCAAAGCTCTAATTGGACATTACTCTTATTACAGGTGTAAAAGCCACTGTTTAAAATTATGTATTTTTACATGATACAATAATTACTTTCAAGACTTCAAAATATTTGCAAATAAAACTTCATAGTACATTCATAATCACTTGTGAATACAGATTTATAAAATATGAAAATATTAAAAGATGGTGAAAATGTAAACTTTTACCAAAGATACACACACATACAAAGTGTGAATTTTAACTAGGGAAAAATATGTTTTCTAAGAGTAAACCATGTCAGTTGAAAGAATTGTGGACATGATACACTTTCATTTTCTTCCATTTAATCTGCTCTTCAATCTGAATATCATATCATCACCATATTATTATGTGTTAACCTAAGTCAGAGACTGAGAGCCATGGTACCTGCTTTTCTACCAATAAAAAAAAAAGTAGCTTCCATTTGGAGGAAAAATTATGAAGCCCACATCAGAACTTAAATACATTTCTGATCTTTCTTTTCTTTTTTCGATTATCTTCTTAAAGTTGATACAAAATTTATCTATGGTTCAACAAAATTTTGTTACATAAGCCTATCTAAATAAAAATCAAAGGTTAAGTTTATCAACTGCAATATCTCCACAAATCTGTTCTTAAAATATGCTTTGTTAATTAAATAAATTGGATACTCAGCCTTTAAAATCATTTCCTGAACATTTTATATTTTTTGTTATTCTCCCTTCTTCACTTGTACTTTTCATATGCATCATTTTATACAGGTTTTACACCACTTTCAACTGATGTCTAATTCATAAGCTATATCCACAATATGGGTGATGGGTTCCTACTGTACAGAGCAGTTTGATATAACAAATCTTCCACAGCAATGTGAACAGTTGTTCAGGACGATCCACTAAAACCACATTTACCAGAATGAATGGAAGCAATGAATATTTCTTGGAGGCTATGATGCTGATGGCAATGTATTGAAAGATTCAAATAAAATCTGCATGTATGAGGATATTTGGAAAAAAAATAACTTTGAGAACATGGTGATATTCAAAGTATCCAAAATACGGGCAATATTAACTATACCATTGTCCTGAATATATGTGCAAAGACATGACATTGTTACCAAAGTCTCCATTTTGTGCACAGACATATGACATATCCCCCCCACATGGTGCAGCAGCCTTGAAGGGCCATGGCCTACCAACCAACCGCTGCTCAGCTCAAAGGCCTGCAGATTACGAGGTGGTGTGTGGTCAGCAAAACGGATCCTCTCAGCCGTTAATCTTGATGCTGATGGTAATGTGTTGAAAGATTCAAATAAAATCTGCATGTATGAGGATATTTGGAAAAAAATTAACTTTGAGAACATGGTGATATTCACGGTATCCAAAATAAGGGCAATATTAACTATACCATTGTCCTGAATATATGTACAAAGACATGACATTGTTACCAAAGTGTCCATTTTGTACACAGACATATGACATATCCCCCTCCCCCCACATAGCACAGCAGCCTTGAAGGGCCATGGCCTACCAAGCGACCGCTCCTCAGCTCAAAGGCCTGCAGATTACGAGGTGGTGTGTGGTCAGCAAAACGGATCCTCTCAGCCGTTAATCTTGGCTTTCTATACCAGGACCGCCATCTCACCGTGAGATAGCTCCTCAATTGTAATCATATAGACTGGGTGGACCTCGAACCAGCTCTCAGATGCAGGTAAAAATCCCTGACCTAACCAGGAGTCGATCCCGGGGCCTCCGGGTAGAGGCAGGCACGCTACCCATAGACCGTGGGGCTGGCAGACAAATGATATTATTTAACCAAATTATTTCTTAATTACAATCCTATAGGTCATTTGTACTGTAATATAATTTAAGTTAGATTTTTAGTTTACTCAGTTTTCCGGCTTCTGTTTTAAATCAGTCCTTTAGGAAGATCAGGAGGTCTAATCTCTGAAATATAGGTACTTCAGGGATTAGACGTACAGATCTGTTCCAGCTTCAGAAAATGTTATCTTTCCCTTTACTTAATGGACAGCCTATATTTCGTTTTTCTTTTGCTCTGCACTGTAATAAATGTTTTGGCATATTTCTATATATTCGTCTTTCTGTCTGTACATATCACATACAGTATTCAGTTAATATGTCTTTATCTTAGACGTGGTGTACAATGATCAGTTCTACCTATGGTTTCATTTTTGTCTATTTATGGAATTGTCACACCAAATCTACTGGAATGATTACCATGAAAATCAATGTTTGAATAGAAGGTATACTGGAAAGGAAACTAGGCTACAAATTATTATACTAATCCGAAGTGGGAG
Source organism: Anabrus simplex (assembly GCF_040414725.1). NCBI lineage: Eukaryota > Metazoa > Arthropoda > Insecta > Orthoptera > Tettigoniidae > Anabrus > Anabrus simplex. Next base: position 1,029,180,625 of record NC_090265.1, on the reverse strand, counting down.
GGGGGGGGGGGGGGTGTTTAAAGGGAGCTTCTAAATGCTTTTTGCACAGTTCTCTGAAAATGTCAGTTATCCCAAAAAAGAGCATATTAAAAAGGTGGCAGAAAAAATATTTTGAGCAAGTTTTTATTCAAATAATTTTCTGGTAGAATGAGCTATTACCAACATATCTGTAGGAAACCTTTTCTGAATTTTTCTATCTGTAACATCATACCGACTGAGATAGGTCTTATGGTGACAATGAGATAGGATAGAGCTAGGAATGGGAAGGAAGTATCCACATTACTAACATCTCCTTTATACCTTATGTAAAAATTTCTTAGTTACATATTAGCAACTCTGTAACATGGTTTTATGCCGTCAATATTATAAGTATCGTACATCCCCAGCATTTGCCTGGTGAAAAAATGGGAAATCAAGGCAAAACCATCTTCAGGGCTGCTGCCAGTGGGTTTTGAACCCATTATCTCCCAAATGCAATCTCACAGCTACATGACCCAAATCGAGTAGCCAAATCATTCAATTCATATTTTTTCTATTATTACCATCTTTAATTATGTTACCATGATGAGAGTGGTTTTCTCACAAGGCATCTCACACTCTCCAGGAAAAGGCTGGGAATATACCTTATTTCAAGTCCTGGGACACCTTCCTAAATCTTAGCCTTCATATCAGATGTGTTTTTAAAGACTCTCACACATAGGAGTCGATAGCCAGAAATGACCTAATATCCAACAACTAATTAAAAATAACATTACACTGACTGCCTACTGCTAATGGAGATGTGCTCTGTCTCATCTACATCCACTTATCTCCACTAGATTACAATGTTTGCAGACTGCCAATACGACAGGTCTTCTCTAACACCATCCTTTCCTAAAAGCTTGAGGAATATTTCTCATCCATTACTTGGTTCTGGATATTTAATGATCACAAATGAAGGATGAAGAATTACCTTGGATCAGATTTAGAAATGATCTGCTAAAATAATTATGAAGATACATTTTCTACAATTGTTCAAATGATGAATACAACAGGTAGTTCTTAATACACATTTGTACCAGTTCCCTTACTGTTACTCTGCCTTATTTAATGGGAAAGACATGTGCTATAACTGGTTTCTTATCTCTGAACTAGTCAGTCCACTGTTACAGCCTCCGTGGCTCAGGCGGCAGCACGCTAGCCTCTCAGCGCTGGGTTCCGTGGTTCAAATCCTAATCACTCCATGTGACATTTCTGCTGGACATAGCAGAGATGGGACAGGTTTTTCTCCGGTTACTCCGGTTTTCCCTGTCATATTTTATTCCAGCAACGCTCTCCAATATCATTTCATCTGTCATTCATCAATCATTGCCCCAGAGGAGTGCAACAGGCTTCGGCAGCGGGCACAATTCCTATCCTCGCCGCTAGATAGGGGCTTCATTCATTCCATTCCTGACCCAGTCGAATGACTGGAAACAGGCTGTGGAACTGATTTTGTCCACTGTTAAGTAGTGGTTTCTTTACTGTATTGCAATTCTCTTTTCATGTGTATATTCAGATAGGTTATTCACTGATTCAAGATGATGTGGATGGCTGTTAACACAGGATCTCTCCAAAGCTCTTCTGTTTACTTGTAGAATCAATGCATGTTGTATTTGCTGTAAAATGCCAGACTCTAAAGTATCCTATGCAAGTTAGATACTTATCCCATACTTCTGGCACATGAGTGTACTTGTAGGTCATAAGACATCTATTACATCATAAAATTGGTTTTATTTCAAGTAAATATGAAAGAAAAAAAATTGCTCCTCATGTAGTACTAACTGAACATACAGTTCAGGGGTAAGGGTTCAAAGTTGAAGAATATAGTGTGTCCAACAGTGGATCTATAATCTTTTCCCTACATTGGGTCAGATTACACCTTTGTAACTGGTTTATACAGTACATCCTCAGTATCATATCTCCCTCTTTTCAGTGTGGTCAGTAGCTTAAGAACTATGTCATTTTAGTAACTCTTTCTCATAAAAAGCCACTCATTAAAAATGGTCATGTGATGAATTCTAATACACAAGAGGTGTGCTACATAAACTTACAAACATAAGTGCCTTAAAAGGATAATATAACCTAAAAACTGAAGTCCCTCCACATAATCAGAAAACAGCAGAGAGACTTTACTGTAATACTAATCCTCACACAAATATAGCAAATCTTACATATATTTTGACATTAAATAATGTTGTACTTCGAATACTCCTACAGAAGAGATGGCATGACAAATCCAAGGTATAGAAAGGAGTCACCAATATACGGTGATTTGCTTTTGCTCAGCCTTACAAATTAACAAATGATAAATAAAAATATGGCAATACAGTACATACTACTATTGAACTGAGGAAACAATAGAACTTTCCGTGAAATAGTCAAGGAACGAGTAAAGAGTTATCCACATTCTTAAATACACTTGAGCTCACGTTTATTCATTGAAAGAAATGCCATTCCATGAGTACGGAAATGCTTTCTAAGTTCTACTGCATTTTCAAACTGCTGATGGCACACACAACATTCATTTTCTTTACTTTCATCTGTATCTTGAGGAACAGTCTTCTCAGGAGACTTAAGCTGACATAGTTCATTTTCCTGAATGTAAGTATCCACATTTTTAATACAGTGATAAATAATGAGATGTTTCTCAAAAGAAGGTCTAACAACAAAGCACATTCCACATTCCATACACTGATAAGCACTCCTATCAGAATTATGAGTAACAATATGAGATCGGAACACTGTAACATTCTCACACACTGATTTACATACAGAACAATTGTATTTGCCATCTGTATTTTTTTGATTAACAGATGAAATAACTTGTCCAGAAATAAGTGGTGAAAACGTAGTTTTCTTTTCTCTACGTTGGATTTTCTTTCTACTTTTTGACTTAGAAGAACCTGAGTTCATTTCACTTTTTGATTCCTTTGGACTCCCATCCTGTTGATGGGTGTTAGACAACTTCTTAACATTTGATGATTCTTCTGAGGGTATAACTTTTTTCAATTTTGAAGATGAAGTTTGTTGTTGAGTATCAATAGGCATTTTATTACTCAATTGTACATGGTTGGTCAGACTTTCAGAATCAGTGTTTACTTTATTCCCCTTTGGAAATGTGACTTCCTGAGTGATAATTTTAGATTTTTTACTGATTAATTTCCTTGGCTGAAAATCTGTAACACTAGACTCTTCAGAATCAGTTTCTGAATTCTTTGCCTTTGGTGCTACAACAATAATATTTAAATCCTTATGCTTTGTGGAGTAATGATTTTTTATTAAATCCCAATCTAATGGAAGAATTGATTGACAAACATGGCAGCTGAATTTCTCTTTAAGTTCTGTCTTAGATCTATGGGAAATTTTCAATTTCTTTCTAAGTGGTTCACTTATAGTAACATTATTAGGTCTACTGTTATCCAACTTCTGGGACCCAACAACAGAGGAGTTTTGCTGAGTATCTTCTGATATGCCATTATTCACAATCTCTACCTTATCCTGCCCTTTTTTTTTATTCTCTACAAACTTTCTAGTACAAGTTAAGCAACGGAGAGATACATTCATATTCGATTTGTCACCAGAAGGAATATTGAAAACAAGTTCCTTCCTACACATTATACACTGGCTAATAATTCGAGTAACTTTCTTTTGATTTACAGTAATAACAGGCTTATCCATACCATTTAGTACATTTTTCACTTGTTGAGAAGCACTCTGTCCATTAAGGGCCTTTTTGTTTCCCATTGAAATCTGAAACGTTGATAAAGGAGTTAGCTTATTACCATTTACCTGATGTTTTCCTTTTTCAACCAAAAATGTCTTTACCCCATCAGAATTAGTAATATTCCCTCCAGGTGCTGGCAAAATCACCCTACGAAACATTGGTAACGAAGACTTTGATATAACAGTTAGTGGTTTATTTGTACTAGTGAGCTTCTGACTACTAACTGTATTAGAGGAAGCACTGAGAGTTTTAAGATTTAAATTTTTATTGAGTTGAGCAACAGGAATACGAAGAATGGAAGTTATCGTTTTACAAGGAGTCCCATTCTTCGTCTTTGAATTCTGAATATCAGATAAACTCATCCAACTAGAGGTAGAAGGAGTGTTACTTTTTGTTTGTGGAGGTAGCTCACTAACTGAACTGTTCACAGAACTGGACTCATTTTCTACAACTGTTTGTACTGTCCTGTGATTTTTATTGCACTTATCTTTATGTTCTCTAAAGTTTTCTCTCTCTTGAAAAGCACTATTGCACAAATTACACTGATAGCCATACACGCGCTGTGCTGGTTTCTTGACATGTTCTAACACATGAGCGAGAAGAAGTGATTCCTGAAGAAGAATTTCCGGACACAGCTGACACTGACGATAAGATTTCATAGGGGATAAGGGTCCTTTCGCATGAAAGTTATTAATGTGAGCCTGCAAAGCTTGTTTAGTAAAACATGCTACAGGGCATCCATTACACTTGAATACTATCTTCACATGTTTCTCACAGAAATGTGCTTGGAGTGAAATATATGATTTAACAACAAGTTCACAACACGGGCACTTATACCGGACGCATTTCTCAGTATGGTAACAATTTGATGACATATGCTGAATGAAAGAATCCCAATCAATGAATAATTCTGTGCATTCAGGACAAACGTATGGCTGTTTTCGTTTATGATATCGTAAATGTGCTTTCATGCTACATTTTGTGGGTAAAATTAAGTTACAATGATTACACTGAAGATCACAATTTATGGGTATATTATTACCCACAAAATGTTCTCGCAAAGACTGCATTATTTTCTCATTACATTCAAAACAACGTATTGATGCCAAAGAATCTGAAGCACTTTCATTGAGTGATTTGTTGCTAATAGCATTAGGATCATCTGAATCACATTTATTCCCAATCATCAATGGTCCCAGCAACATTTTGTCAAATGGTATTGGAATCATTTTAATTCTTGCAGGATCAATCACATAATTTCCATCCACACTATGCAAGCGAAAATGAGCGAGCAAACTACAGCGATTGAATACAGTCACAGTAGTACCACAGTCTGCACAATCGAAAGATATAAGGACACTGCGTCGCTCCATATGAAACTTGAGACTTGATTCTACCACAAACCTACAAACAAAAAAGGAAATAATGATAAAAACACTTCTGAAAATTCATATACAAAGATAAAATGCAAGGTTCCCTGAATTTCTTATATATATAGCCTACAAATCATTAGCATAATCAGTTTCTCACACCATATGTATTTTAATGAACTGTAGAAACTTAAAAATCTGTTTTAACAAAGGAAAGGAGTAAGTGGATAACAACAGCAAAAACAACAACAGCAGCACATAATCCCAGTAAGAGTCTGGAGCATACCAGCAACTACATGACTTTCAAACATATGAATTAGAAAGAATGAAACATACAGTATTACACAAGAATGTTCTGAGGGATAAGACAGAAAGATCAAATAGATTTACAGTGCCGTAGTCTTATACCTTTAATATACGCTTGATGTAAAACTGAATTATTGTTTTAACGAGGAAGGGTGAAAGGCAGCATACATAGCCTACTTAAAGAAAGAAAGACATACATGAAATTGTAATTAAGAATTTTTCCAATGCACATATAATTAACAAGACCAACTCCAAACTAACTTACCCTAGTGGTAAGATTATCTCCATGACATTGATTTTAACACTAACTTAACTAAATACATCACATAGAAGTAAGCCCATATAGTTGAATTTGAAAAATCTGTAAACTTTTCTCCTTTCTTCTAGCATTAACTTTCTAGTATCCCAAGCATTAGCATATCAGTGTGTGTCAGATCATCTTGCTCCACATGCAATCCTCTCATTATTTTTACTTTCAATGCCAGTAACATTAACTGTACTGCATCCAATTTTTAAAAAAAAAAAATAATAAATAAAAAAATTCAATTGTCAATTGAGTCGTATGCGCAAACAAACGTCTATGTTACATTTTTGTGGCACTTGAGATATTCACGGAACAAACATCTATGATGTGTCCTGGATCTGTATTTGCAGGTAATTTGAGCACATCTCAAGAGATGGCTATAGTATTCCGGAAATTGTGAAGAGAAATGTACTTGAAAAATAATGGAACAAAGTCTATGGTACATCGTTTCCTGCTTGAGTGCTCGACAATGTCACAACTGAATGCAATGTAATGAGCACATTCTAGTCCGGAGATTGTTCTGGTTTGTTCAGTCTTATATTACTGAGTTTATTTAGTTACTCATCGACACCATAGTCATGCAAACAGATGATAGTAGTGATCGTAATGTACTGTTGTCCCCAAGCAGTGTACACAAGTTGACGAAAAACAGATGCAGGAAAAGGAAAAGTGACCGCAGTGAGTGGTAAGATGTTGTATGCAACAAACCATTATAATTAGGCTAAAACTTTAAAATAATACTATTATCCTCTGTATGCATACATTATGTGCGAATGAGTGAGCGCGTGCATTTCTAACTTGTTGGTTTACGGAACAAAAGTCTATGTTACATTCTCTCACGTAGCCATGTCCTGCGGTCAACAATCATCTTTATTGCCGTTTTTCTCAATATATAGGGGAATGTAACATAGACATATGTTCGCGCATACGACTCAATTGTTGTTCATCAACATGTCCTTTTGTAGCAAATTCAGGGCAAATATACTTCCTCTCTATATTTCTCCTTCTCCACCATTCCTCATATATAATTATACACACAAACATTGTCTATCACTAGAGCCCTGCATGGATGCGGATCCGCGAAGTTAGTGCCTTGGCGGATACAAACTGTATGGCAGTGCGGATAATTTTGCTGATAATTTCTAAATAATGATGTTTATGATTTTCACTCAGATATACTCTTGTTTTTGCTTACGGTTAGGCGACCCTTGATATTGGCATGGGAGAATAATGATATATAAGGAGCCTTGAAACCATAAAGCCGTAAATCTGACCTAAGCCTAACTGGCTCCTGCCCGCAATTAATGGAAGGAAGGAACGAAGGTCAATACGTCGGTAGTTCTCGCAAGAGAAAATCCCTCATAAACCTGCGACTGAAGGGGTTCTGGTGCCAGGTGTCGGACCTATTGTATTATGTTAAAGATCTATCCGTTTCAATACCTTGGGTGTAATATACTGTAGTTAAATATTTAAATTATCCGTGGATAACCATTTTGCGGATGTGGAAACCATTCGCGGATGCGGGTGTGGATGAAGGAAGTGCGGATGCAGAGTGGACGTGGATATTATTTTGTATATCCGCGCAGGGCTCTATCCATCACTGTATTCCACTTGAGGTGCCACTATCTCCTTCGCCAAGAACTTTCATCATAATCTACGAAAACAATCATTCTTGGTGACTTCAATACTAATCTCCTAGTTACAAGTAATCAATCAACATACTTACAAAATTTATTCCATAGCATGGATTACAATATACTGACACTAGACGCGACTAAGCACGTTCACATAATAAACCACACGTCTCACACACCGATCGACCTTATGATAACAAACAATCTGCAGAAAGTGGTAAAGCATGGACAGCTTGCAGTACCTGGTATTTCAACCCACGATCTCATATAGTAATGTTACTCTCTCAAGGTACCAAAATACAAAACCAGGTACATTATGCGAAGGGACTGCAAGCATTTTGACACTGAGGTAATACGAAATGAAGCATATGAACTGCCGTGGAATGACATTCTTACTGACTAATGACATTGATGATAAGGTTGACAGACTGAACTCATTAATATGTTATTTCAAATATTACCATATTCTTTGAAATAAAGTTAACCAATTAATTCGTAACAGCAAGTATAAATACAGTGAAACTCAGTTAAGAAGTTCCCGCATAAGAAGTTTTCCCGCCTAAGAAGTGTGATATTCTTGGTCCCTTGATCAGTTGCATTAAGATATATGTACATATTTCCCGTTTAAAGTGTTCTGTTGTAAATATATTTCCCGGTTAAACAGTTCAGATTTTTAGAGCCCCTTGAGATAGAAAATTTCCGCTCGAAGCAGCCCATGGTTAGAACCCTCCAGTCTCCGCGCAAGTTCCACCCAGTGTTAGACCATTCGCGCGCTCGCGGTGTGTTTCTGGTGTCACGGAACCTGTACGGGCTTGCCAAGGCCATACGACGTCACGCTATGACAACACGGACACCAGATGCTCACTCTCACCTTGTGGAATCGAATCAAACCCATCAGTCGAAATTTCCACTCCACCGTTCCATCTAGCGGAATAGAATC